>NC_138997.1:128744428-129437017 GCF_964374135.1 Grampus griseus | reverse complement strand
CCCTGGGAAGTAGATTCTGAGCTAGAGGTTAGCATACGTGAAGTTTATTAGGGAGCACTCTTTAATCAACACCTGGAAAAGGTAAGGGAAGGAAACAGGCTTCAGCAGAGGGAGACGATGGGTTGCAGCACAGTTTCAAAAAGCCTTCATCCACCACCACAAACAGCTCCTGAGATCTGGAATGGCCCTTTAGCGGTGTGTCAAATTGAGGGTTAGAGGCTGGACCTTACTCCCCTCATGTTGACTGGTCACTGGCTGTGGGCTTCCGCAAGCAGTGGCTTTCTCTTCAGTTCCCAAGGAGAGCTGGTAGCTGAGGGCTGTTTGTGCTGCACTCCCAGGAACTGGGGGAGCAAGTCCTTTAGTCCTGAAGGGGGATCTAAGTGGCACGTTACAGATTCCACTAAACATATTTATAGACATTGTGGTTATTGCCAGTACATTTATTTAGTTAAATATTACTGAAATCCACGTAAGATACATTCAGAAAGAGATAGCTGCTTCTATGGAAAGTAAATTGATTGTGTTTTAAAGACTCAAAAATTAAGGTAAGAATCAAATTACATGCAAAGTGTATAAATATTGCTGTTTTTGTAGGTTACAAATTAACCTTATGAAATGACCGTCTTATAGGTCATAAATGTTAAAATTGACAATTTCATATGGAAAATGCTAATATAAATGGTTGTAAAAAGTCATAGAAATATAGAAGGAGTTTGCAAGCAAGTTACTTTGTGAGAGGCTTTTTTCAGTTTTAACATAAAATGAAACTGAAAATTACTGACTCAGTGGTATAGCTATGGTTTCTTTAAAAAATATGGTATACCAATCAGTGACCTATATTCAGAGGAAATCCTTTGACCCTACATCAAACAACTGGTTAAGGGATATACTCTTAGACATTTCAAGCTAAAATAAAATGTTGGGAAAATGTCGTTTTCATGGATCACCACCATAACTTATTTTTTGATTAGCCAACAACTATTCATAATCCTGTTGATTAGAGGAGGGTTTCTACAGTGCTGAGAGTCTCATCTCGGGACCACCTTGTAGGATTTTGGAAATAATCTTCCTCCCCTAAAAATGGGGTATCTTTTGCCTAGGGTGATGTTGCCACCTTTACACAGCAGATTCTTTCCAAGTTAAGGGCCAGTCTGAGAACCAAGGAGGCGTCCTAGTTCTTGAGCTACGCTGCAGCTTCCTAGAATTCTAATCATCAGTCATTGGCTAAGCCTGGTAACTCTTGCCTCCTTTGCCGGCTGCTTTTTTTTTGGTGTCTCTGCCATTTTGTGTTCCTTCCAAGTTGCTGATTGGTGTTCAGTTTCAAAATAGGGATGGTTATAGGATCTGTGAAGCCTAAAACATATACAATTTGGGGATCCTCTCTAAGAAAAGGGGTAGCGAATTAGATAGAAGTGATTATTTATTTAGAATAAAAAAATCACACAAAAAACTAACTTAAGAAAACTTACAAATTGTACAATGATCATAAAATTTGTAATTAGAACATTATGTTTTTATTAATTAGCTGTCTGTTATATCTCTACATCACTGTTGTTTTACAATTTTGCTCACATACATTTTGACCACTTTGTCTAATTAAAATAATTTTGTAATACTTTTCATAGAGGAAAATAGAAGAGTAGTTCAATTTTTCCTCTAGCATGGTTGATAATTTAGAAAAGCCTCTTTTATCTTTACAGCTCATTATTGGTAATCTTTTGTCAGTTTTTTAGGATTGCTGTCAAGCAGAAGAAAACCTTTACCAAGTTTCAGATACAAATTTTCTCAGAGTATACAGAGTATAACAACTTTTTTTGGTGTAGTGTCTAATCTTGAGCTACGCTAAATCCTCTTTGATTTCATAATCTTCAGTAACCAGTTTGTCACTGATGGCATCATTGCAGTTTTACATTATCTGAACTTCAGCATTTTGTATAAAATCAGCAAAAAAATTAAGTAATTTTCTTGTATTTCATTTGATTCATACCTCCTTATTAACTGAAATTATCACTCTGCATTGAAGCAGAGTTTACCTCCTACACTTGGCCCTGTCCCTAGTTTCTTCTTCTTCACTTTTTTTTCTTCTGGAATTTTAGCATACCACTTAGCTGAGGACACATGTAATTATAATAGAAATTTTGAAAAACAAAGAACATGGAAGTAGATTCTAGAAGAAAAGTATTTGATGAAAGTATATCTGTACTGAAATGTAAAGAAGTTTTAAGGACAACACATAATATATATTAGGGAATTATCGAAACTGGAGGAATATATCCTTCTATTCCCTTAAGTCAAATGGTACTACATGGCATTACTGACATACTTATCTGTTAACAGGTTAATGAGAATAAAAGTCTTCTCCCACCTAAACCTGGCTGGTCATCGTACATCTGGTTTGAGATTATTTTGTGTGAGTGAACAAAGGAAATTTCTCAGAACACAGTCGGAAACTATTCCACTAAGAATTCTAGACACTGTAACATGATAAATGGATACTTTGTTTATTTTAATTATTGGATGGGATGTTGGATGGCTAAGTTTTTATGTTGTGTAAAGGTTTCTGTTTTATATTTCTTTGGGTTTTGATCTCCATTGGCCTACTTTCCCATTACAGCAGATCTCAGGTTCTTCAGAGTTTAATATCATTCCTGTTATTAACTGCATACTTTTTAGTGCTGTTAGACAATTGAATTATTTAACACAGATGGTCAAAACAATATTCCTACAAGATAATTACATGTAATTTCAAACAGGCAGAGATGGGCCAATATAGGATAGGTTCCGATATGCTGTGTTTCACACATTTTCTCTGGTGTTCCCAGCATTCCAGAAGCTCTACTGAATCTTATTCTTTAGTACATGCTCATTGACCTGTTCAGAAATTGGAGGCCATTCTCTGGAATCCCACTGTAGGAACAGGGAAAATACGGGAACCTAACAGGTAGATGAACAAGAATAACATCAGTATGAATAAAAAACTTATTCACATAAAATTACAACTTGCAACTACAGTGTGATAGCCTCTTTTCTTCTAATGAAACATGAGAAAATATTTGTTTACTTTTTTAAAACATTGCTCTTCAAAGATCGAGTTCTTACATTTGAAAAATAGGTTTTAAATTTGTGTTCTCTCCCATTTGAATAATTATGTCAGGCTTCCAAAGAGCCTTCCTTAAAGATCCATACCTGTTCTTAAGAAGCTTATAGGTCTATGACTTTAAAAAATTAGAATCTTGGATTAATCTTTTTATTTGAAAGGTAGGATTTTTTTGTCCTTTCCCCATGTTCTAAAAGCAATAGCACTACATACCAAGCATATGGGTTTATGGTATGCAGGTCTTTTCAATGAGCCCATAAAAACTGAAGTCCCACATTTCCTTGTGAATTGATGATTTATTACCATAGCTCAATAGTTCTTTTCATTGGCATAGGATGTTTTTTTCATGGTGTACTTGATCATGATTAATGAGTCTCACAAAATGCTGGAGCCTCCAAAATCCTAAGTATGTGGCTTATCCTTAACAAGTGTTAATTACTTAAAAAAAAATGAGTCTTAATTTTTAAAACTTTTGTGCAGTTGTGTTCTAGAAAATATTTCTATTAAATGCAGATAAAATTAAAGATAAATTTATGTCAGTAAATTTAAATGATTTTAAAGTAATAAATATACAGAAAAAACTCATGTGTATGATATATACATACAGAAAATTATTTATATGCAACTATCCATTAAATGAAATTATACTCAATAATACATTTTCAAAGTAACTTTAGCCAGTTATACAGATTAGTGTCTTCCAAATAATAAAAAATTTTGGCATATGATTTCATTTTAATTTTTGCAGTCAGAATTGACAGCAATTCTCAGCAGGACTTTTTTGCCTTATTTTCCTAAAACAGACACTGTTCTGATAGGTGTAAAGCCAAGAAGCGATTGAAAAATCTCAAGCGAATTTAAATATTTAAAACAAGGTTTACTTTCTGTATTCCTTTGAGTGTGTTAGCATGGATTTTTCTTCATGGGAATATTTTTGTCTTGAAAATGAGGAAAATAAACAGTGCTTAAAAAAAATAGTGCTGTATCCTAAGAAATGTTCCTATGATGCTAATGTACAAAATACTTGGCTGCTTTTCACTTACTGACCAGATATATTGCATAATAGTATATCACAACTGATTAATTCCATTATACCTTTATAATCGGACTCAAATTAATAACTGATAGTCACCACCACATTATCCTACATATTCTAATACCATCATTGTTTGAGGGTCTGCTACAGTGTACATTTTGTCCAATTGAGAAGAAATGTTTTTTATAAAAATGACAGTTGTATAAAAATAGAATTATACTCGGGAATATTTTTGAAGCTTTATTTTGTTCAATTTGGTTTGTGGTCCATCTGGAAAGAAAGATTTTTCAGGGTTTCCAGGCTTGGTCCTTGGTGATTCTACTGTCTAGCGCTAGAAAGCAAATTATCAAATTATGTGATATATTGGACGAAAAACATCAAGCTATTAAAATTAGAAGAAAAGAGAATTGAAACAGATTTGAAAGGATCATGAGAACATGAAGAAAGTATTTTGTAAAAATCCTTAGTGGGACTATTTAAATTCTGGCAGTAATTATTAATAAGACAAGTGAAAAGTTGTATTCAAGTGATCATAATTAGTACATTTTTTTGAGTCCCTGCTTTGAGTCCGTTGTTGAATCGGTTATTGTGGAAAAATCAAGGGTGGTATATGTTATTACATCTGCCTTCTAGGAATTTAACTTCCACTTAGTGAGGCAAAAGTAATCCATGTAAAACAGCATAACTCACCTTTTATGGGATATATTGTAAGAATACACTTTATTGGTCAACTGTTCTCACAGAAACGAACAGATCATATCAGTGCAAAAATAAGTGATTACTTGAATAAATGCATGATGATACAATAGAAAGAATCTTGAATTTGGAATCAAAAGACTAGCTATGTCAGATTCCTTTTATGCCCAAAATTATATTCTTTCAGCCTACATTTTTTCTCTCCAGTTATCGCTGTAGCAACCAGCTGGGCCAGGTGGACCCTGGTTGAACCTCACCTCTGCTGCATTGAGTATCTCTCACCACGCAGCTTCTCAGCTGCCTCCACGTTGGAGTATGGAAACCCACTCAACTATTCTGGTGGATGTGCAGGCATGAAAGGGTGAGAAACACTTAGATTGATAAGGAATGTGAGCTGGTGGATAAGTATTTCATTCTGTTGTCCCTTGAGTAGCCAATTCTGAGATGCATTGTCCAGACTCCTCAGAGGGTACCCAGTGGGATGAAACCCCAGTTGTTATCATGAGACAGCCGGATAAGGCATCCTTGAACTGGCTTTTCCTTCTTCTCTCTTTCACTATTACAAGTGCCTATTCCTAATTCCTAGTCTATACGTCAATTATCTGCATACAGACCTTTATCTCAGGCTCTGCTTTTATGAGGAAACATAGATTAAGACAACTTTGAATCAAGAGGCAGCCTCGATTGCTTGGGTTCAGGCTCAAGGTTTGTCAGTGACTAGCTGTATGACCTTAGGCAAATTAAGTCTTTGTGCCCTGGTTTTCACACTTGTAAACAGGGATAAAACTAGTACTACATTGTAAGGATTGTTGTGATGATTAAATATAAGTCCCTTAGCAGCAGCTGACTAATGGTGAGGCTGAAATGATTTCATTCATGCAAAGCATTATAATAATGCCAGGCACATTAGTGACTTAAAACAATGCACACTTGTTATCTTACAGTCTGGAGATCAAGGTGTCCAGAGGGCTGTGTTCCTTCTAGAAGTTCTAGAGGAGAAGCCAGTTCCTTGCTCTTCCAGCTTCCAGAGGCTCCCTACCTCGGGGCCCCTTCCTCCCAACTCTTCTTCTGTTGTCATATCTCCTCTGAATCTGACTTTCCTGCATCCTTCTTACTGGGTTTACTAGGATAATCAAGGATAATCTCCCATCTCAAGATATTTAATCACATTCACAAAATCATTTTTTGCCATGTAAGGTGACATATTTACAGGTTTCAGGGATTAGAATGTGGATATCTTTGGGGAACAATTTTTCTGAAACCAAAGTACTCAAGAAACTTGGCTAGAAAAATTCCTCTGAGCCTCAGTTATATCATTTATTGCAATCAAAATGATTATAATCAGAATGACATGATATAGTAAGATTAAACGAGAACAGTCTGTGTTTATTATATAGATTTGTATCATTATAAAATCATACTTTAAAATTGGGCTTTCAATGCTGTCTTTTAATCCTTACACTGATTCATAAGTAGCTTTATTTTACCTGAGTCTGAGCCCTGGTCATTCTAAGAGATATGGAGTTTCCCAAACTCCCATGGTACTCAACACTACTCTTTACTGTATTTTAATCTGTTACTTTTCTTTCTCCCTTAGCTGATTGTCAGCTTCTTAAGGTGCTGTGTCCTATTTTTCTGTGAATGTTCTATGTGCCCATGGAACAGAATAATGCCTAGAACAAAGTAATGCTCACTAATTTCTGTTGAATGATGGCATAGCTGACTGATGTATGCATATATAAGAAAAGGCCAAGCACATAGAATATTTAAAGGATAGTTATTCAATCTGATATTGTTTAATCTATAACTGTTGAAAGGTTGAAACTGTTGAAAGTGTTGCTAAACAGCAGGGATACAGAAATCAATATTATATTACAATTGTTTTAAATATGTTGGTGGTAGTATTTTGGATTAATATGCTCAAGAAAGTATTTTAAGAAAAGTGTATATATCACAAATTAGCCTTAATTGCTGAGGGCAGAGCGCTTAAATTAAGTACAACCGAGTGTCAGCTTCTCCCACAGAAAGTAAGTACAGAACTGATGATCTCAGAATTCTTTTGAGTGAGGGTTGGAAAAACAAGCCCTTGGAACCCACTTATCTGGTAACATGCAGATGCAAGCAAACATCACTGCTGTACTCTTTATCTCTGCAGCAAAAATATGCAACTGTATAGTCAAATTAGATAGTGCTGTTGGCGGTCTGGAATTTTGCCTTGATCGCCTCAGGTGACATGAGGTTTTGATGTGCCGTGAAACTACATGCCAGAATGCTGGAAGTTTCCAATCTTAATTTTGTAATGAAATTAGGTGTGAATGTGATGACTGATGTAATGTATGCAGTACTATCAGATTTATATTTGATATTAATATGTTGCTTCTGAGTACAGTAGTGACTTTCCCAATTTTCCCTGTCCCTTGCCCTGTTAGAAGAAAGCCATCCCAACAGCATGATGTCAGGCCAAGGCTCTTTTTCCAGTTGCAGAAATGGCACTTGATGTAGGATACTGCAGTATTTTGTGTGGTACGCAAATTCAAAGTCAAGCTTTAAATGTCTTTACATTATAGTGTTCTTCCTCAGTAGAATTGTGTTTATTATTTGGAAAGAGTTTTTGTACAATTATTCAAGATTTTATATGCCCAGATTTGCAGAATAATTGAGGCTTTAAGATATGTTACTTAGGATTTAGGATAGCAAAACCAGTTTCACTAATATTGGTCTTCTGCGAAATTCATAGTTTCCAAAATTTAAAATTTACATGTGGGCCGCTATGATATTCAGAGTTTCCAAAATTTAAAATTTACATAGGAGTGGCTGTCATGGTTAATGTTATGTGTCTAATTGACTAGGCTACAGTATCCAGTTGTTTAATCAAACACCAGTCCAGATGTTGCTTTGAAGGTGTTTATTAAATGTGATTAACATTTACATCAGTAGACTGTATACAAATGAGTATACAGATATGGTAAAAATCGTGAAGAAGTTTGGAAAACACTGGCCTTTGAAATATCTTGAACTTTTTATTTATTTAAAAATTTCTACCTTTCAATTTAATATTTTGACTGAATAATGCATACAGGTTTTAAAATTTTAAAATGTATATAAAGAAAAACAATATGAGTTGGATATCAAGGAGTTAAATGTAATATCTGGCAATAAGATAACTTGGTAAGATACTACCTTAAAATATTATAAATTTGCAGTATAGCTGTGGTAGAGGAATTAAATATTAGATTATTTTGTTTCAAAGCCATTCTTGTTGATTCTAGATGGAGGGGTAAATACCACACACATACATACACCTATACACACACAGACACACCCATCATTCATTCATTCATTCAGTTGTGTGTATAAATTTAGAGAGAATAGTTTTGTGAGTAATCGGAGTCTATTTTACTCACTTAGGTCCAGTAAGGGAAATATTTTCAAAAGAGGTGTTCTTTATTTTTAGATAACGGAGAATAACGGGCGAATAAACTAATTCAAGGCAAAGAATTCTTCAGTAGGAAGCTACAGACTTAGATCCCTTACTGCCAGTCAGCAGTGCCTTCCCAAATTGTGTTAGGAATTGAAGTAGAGTGCTTATGGATGTGTTAGAAAAATGTGGATGTGTTAAGAAAAATAATATAGTGTAACAGTTATGTGAGTGAATTTTGGAGCTAGGTTTGGATTCTGTATCTGTTACTTGACTCTATGACTATGGCAAGCTTATTTAACCTCCTCATCTATAAAATAGGGAGAAGTAACAGTAAGCAATTCTTAGAGAATCCTGAGGACTAAAGGAGCTGCTAGAATAGTGGCGAGCACATAGTAAGTGCTCAATAAAATAAAAAATAATGATTCTCCAGTCCTTTCATCTTCATACAGTTTTTAATACAAAATCAAAATTTTTAAAAAGGCTAGGAAGAGGTTATTTTTATTTTGTCTTAATATTTTTAAAATGTGTGGTTAAAGCCAGTAGTCCCCACGTACTTTATGAAAGTCGTCATTGTGCTATGTTGACTAGAATGAGAAATGGAAATGTCACTAGCGTGTTGCATAAATCTGTCTCCATTAGCCCTTAAATCTGATTTTTTGTGAACTGTTGAAATTTCTTAATTTCAATTTTGAGACCCTAATACATGTTATTGTTTTAAGTGCTTATGAAATGCAAAGTGTACACAGCTGCCACAAGGAAGACTGAAGTAAAAATGAAGGAGATTGACTACAGTTTTCAGAGTGCATTAGACCTCAGAGACACTAAAAATAAATCAGATGTGGAAAAATAGTCTGGGTGTTAATAAATACATTCTTTGGTATACTCAGCACACATATTCTGAACCTTCATTCATCCTTTCCTACTGTTGTCATAAACCCACGAACGGTATAGCTCTGCCATAAAGCCCTTTCTTGTAACATATTGGAGTCCGTGCAGCCTTTGAATGCATGTTCCACTTGATTCATTTTTATGGGAATTGCTGCATGCAAATAAGGATGAATAATGCATGTTCTGTTTTCATTTCTTGCTAGGGACCAGAATATCTTAATGTTATTACATCTTAATGTTATTACATCACACTTTAAATATATTTTTTGCATTGTGATGTCCAGTTATTGGTCAGACCATTTCACTTCATCCTTCTTCTTGACCATCTCTTGAATGGACCTAGTGTTTGTACCAGAATATCTTTCTTTGGCTGGATCATCTATGAATATATAATTCCTCATATAGGGCTTTCTGCCATCTGTTTCGCATTTTATTTCCCATGTATGCTTTCTTGTTTCATCATCTGTATTAGTTTGGAACTAATTCTTGAGTAAGAAGTAATGTTCTTTCCTGAATCTGTTCTGAATTGCCAGGGGTTTGGGTATTTGAAAAACCTCTTATGCAAAAAACAGTGAGCATTATGGGTATTAGTGAAAAGTGTACTACTTTGAATATTTTATGTTGAATTATCTTTCAGATTTGGGTACAACTCAGGTAGTGTTTACTAACCTGATCTAATTTGGAAATCAATGTCTCTTTAAGAATATACAGGAAAATTATATGACAGTATAACACTTGATGGCCATGACAAGTTCACAAAGAGAAATTTGGAAGTTACGCATGACGATTTCATAAAGTAGCATTGTATATAAATAAGCTGATAACCAAGGTTTTCCTTCAGCATTTCCTCTAAAAGAGAAGCATAGTGCATTGGTGGTATCTCCTTCTAAACAAAGAGGTACAGTAGAAAACTGGTAGCTTCTTCACCTTTGCCTGTGACATTTTGCATCAAGAAATAAGAGCAACCTACAGGGTAAACTGGACATTCCAAGTCTATACTTCCTATTAAGTTATAGGTTAGCTAAAGTATGTATTGTACACATTTAGTTATGGAAATTTCCAGCTCAGTTTTCAGTCTCTTCAGCCTCAGGAGACTTTTGGGAAAATTGTAAAGAATGTCAGTAAGTTTAAGACTTGAAGCCTTGATGGATGCCTTGGCCTGTCTGAGCAAATTGGGAAATAATAGAAGCCAAGGACAGCGTGTCCTTTGTACTTACCAGAAGCACTGATGGCAACATGTCCTGGGGTTTTCAGGGTGAACGAGGCAGGAGCCAGGCATGAGCACATCCTTAGTCTTCTCTCTCTGAAAAGATGCCTTGGGCTTTTGAAAAGAAGACAACTCTTCCAAGGAATAATTTATTTAAAGTTTTATATCCTACTTTAAAAATGAAAATTAAGCATAACTTGCTGTCCAGGGGATTCTAAATTTTGCCTAAGTCTGATTGTAATAAAAAAATGTTCTTATTAGACTAGGTCAGGTTTTCCGGGACCTGAACCCAATCAGAATGTTCTACAATGTTTAAGACACCTGGATAAGAAAGAAACTTCAGCTGTTAGTTTGGGCTATTTATGAACCCCTGAACGGCAGATAGTGCTGCTGGAAGGGGTACTTTGGACAACAATCTGATTACCCCATGCAGGCATAGCTTCTGAAATGAAAAATCATTGCATTTTAGGGTAGAAGCAGTTTAGAAATAAAAGGATTCAGCCACCTTGGTTTCCATGAGCCATATTGTGGTGTCTTAAGTGCCATTTTTCCTAGTTAATTACGGGGACTTTAAAGAAAACACAAAATCATAAAGAACATGTATTACACCAAATGATTTGGGGTTATTCATGTAGTTTACTCATGAGTAGAAAAAACAAATATCTTTGTTCTGGTACTATATAAGAATGTCTCAGTAGCAGTAAAGTCATCAACTCCAAGAAAAGTTTAATCTTTTCTCCATTTAGTTGAGTGGTTAGCCACACTACAGCCTATTTCTAGACACTTGACTGCTCTACTATTGGGAAACAATTTTTTTTTAAGAAGTTTTTTTTCTCCCTGGTGCTTATTTCACTAAGCTATTATATTAAACATTCCCTTTGTCATATCTATGCTGTCAGGTGATAGTAAAATAATAAAACTGCCTTGTGTAATTTAGCAAAAAAATGTAATCCATTTATGTTTGACTGAAGAGTCTTTAGAATAAATCAACAAGACAAGCTACATGTGTAATTATTTCAGGAAACAAAGTGGCCTTAAATACAGTTTTTTCCATTTATCTTCTTTCCTGTTCAATTTCAGTTGTTTCCAAGTTTCAAGAACTGGCAGGAGTAAACAGTTAAGTGCCTCCCTACAGGGTTATGGTCTTACTGGAACTCTCATGACTAGTGTGTATAGAAAGGTTCCCAACTAACTTATCTGTTGCTAATGGTTGTGACCCAGAGGAGTGTTATAACAAGATTTATATGTATATGTATATACACACATATTTTATATATATATACACACACACATTTTTCAGCTTTGCTGAAGATATTAATGGCACTTGTGATGTGATGAAGGGAGAATATACTATGTGCTGCTTTCCATAATGGCTGAGATAAATGACCATTACTCAGTCCTCAAATGCAAACCATCCCAATCTGAAGGCAGCTCTGCAGAAGAGGAATGTGCACCTAATTTTGGGGTAAAGAATTATGCAGAATGTGTCCAAGACACCTGCAGAAAATTAAAGACTTTACTTCTCTGTATGTGAAATTCTCATGAGGTAATTACCCTCAGTGTCAGACATAATACCGCTCCCATTAGACAGAACACATTGAGGGAAAATTGAATAGACTTTTTGTCGGGAGTGCTCCTACGGATTAATAGGGCTGTCTAAAGCAGTAATTGGAAGGTTTTCCCCCACTTTGCATGCAGCCATCCTCACTTGTGTCTTTCAGGTTTATTATTAGGCCATTGTCATTCTATTTACCATGGAGGCACAAGCTTCTTCGTTGTTAACATCTCCTGCCAGCACCTTTGTTTCTTTGGAATGAGCTGCTGCCTTTAACCACTTCCCTTTTTGTGCTGGCCTTGCCTTGCCTCCCTTTATGTCTCTCCATGGTCACAGTGCCAAGAACTGGCAGGAAAGGGGCTCCTTTTCCATGCATCGCAAAGATGAAAGTGACTAAATAGGGCTTGATCAGCTAAAGCATCTCACTTTGTTCCAGGGCTCTTTCATCCTTCAGGGAACTTCCTCAGCAGGGAAGGAGCTGAGAGCTAATCTTTCTGTGTTTTGGCATCTGTAACACCAATATCCAGTTTATAGATCTATACAGCAAATGGTCTCTTTATTTGGGTTTTTAGGATGTCACTAATTATTGCAGAAGATTTCTGAGCTAAAAGGAGATTCAGAAATCTGTCTCATATTATTTTCTCTGCTTCTTTAGCATATGGGGCCATGTTAATGGATTCATACTAAATTGCCACGAGTTGTATTTTATCAGTAACAATGTTCTGGTTTAGGTTAAACTAAAAGTGAACTTAAAAGTACTGGATGTGCAATCATATTTTTGCATATCAGAATGACTCATTCAGGTGTGAGGTGTGTGTGTGAGGTGTGTGTGTGTGTGAGTTGTCAGGAGGAGAGAGGGGGTTGGGATGGGAAATGAGGAAGAAGAATATTTATGTGGGCTGATGATTTTGAGATTCTCCATTGTAGATATTGTACTTGAAGCTAGAAACTTTACTTTATAAACTCTGCCTTTTAGTGCACCTTTGAACGCTTATGTGTTCAGTGAGAAATACCAGAATGAAAAATTTTCTGTCAAGGACAAGGACCATTACAATTAATTGTGCTGGAATCAGTCGATAAGAACGAAGAGATACCACCTGTCCCTTCATTTTATTCCTGTCCATTCTTCTTTATTCCTATGGGTCAATTTTGTGACTAAGTAATACCATTTCGAACCACTGTGAATGGATTTTGGGTTGAGTCTTTAAAAACAACTAGATGATTTAGAGGATTAGCACTGCAGAAATGTTAATTTTCATAATTTGTTTAAATGTAAAATATACTCCCTTTTCTATTTAGAAGAACTCAAAGAAATCAAATATTTGATTCTGGTCAATTCTCATTATCTTCTACTTGTGTGTTTCTTATGCTTCTTACTAGCATATAAAGTCCTTAAAGATAGATACTGTCTGATACCACTTTTGCATATCTCCTTTCTTAATACAGCAAACTTTCAATAAATACCTGTTGAATAGAAACCTTTAGGGTGAATATGATGGTTTTCACTAAATGACATATCAGCAGGTATGTGGATAGCATTTCTAATTTAGAGACGGGTTTGCCTACTTTCATTTTTTTAAAAACATTTTTATCGGACTATAATTGCTTCACAATGGTGTGTTAGTTTCTGCTTTATAACAAAGTGAATCAGCCATACATATGCATATATCCCCATATCTCCTCCGCCTTGCGTCATCCTTCCACCCTCCCTATCCCACCCCTCTAGGTGGTCACAAAGCACCAAGCTATGTGGCTGCTTCCCACTAGCTAGCTATTTTACATTTGGTAGTGTATATATATCCATGCCACTCTCTCACTTTGTCCCAGCTTACCCTTACCCCTCCGCATGTCCTCAAGTCCATTCTCTACGTCTGCATCTTTATTCCTTTCCTGCCCCTAGGTTCTTCAGAACTTTTTTTTTTTAGATTCCATATATATGTGTTAGCCTACGGTATTTGTTTTTCTCTTTCTGAATTCCTTCACTCTGTATGACAGACTCTAGGTCCATCCACCTCACTACAAATAGCTCAATTTCGTTTCTATTTATGGCTGAGTAATATTCCATTGTATATATGTGCCACATCTCCTTCATCCATTCATCTGTCGATGGACACTTAGGTTGCTTCCAAGTCCTGGCTATTGTAAATAGAGCTGCAATGAACATTTTGGTACATGACTCTTTTTGAATTATGGTTTTCTCAGGGTATATGCCCAGTAGTGGGATTGCTGGGTCGTATGGTAGTTCTATTTTTAGTTTTTTAAGGAACCTCCCTACTGTTCTCCATAGTGGCTGTATCAATTTACGTGCCCACCAACAGTGTAAGAGGGTTCCCTTTTCTCCACACCCTCTCCAGCATTTATTGTTTGTACATTTTTTGATGATGGCCATTCTGACTGGTGTGAAGTGATACCTCATTGTAGATTTAATTTCCATTTCTCTAATGATTCATGCTGTCGAGCATCCTTTCATGTGTTTGTTGACAATCTGTATATCTTCTTTGAAGAAATGTCTGTTTAGGTCTTCTGCCCATTTTTTGATTGGGTTGTTTGCTTTTTGATACTGAGCTCTGCATGAGCTGCTTGTAAATTTTGGAGTGTAATCCTTTGTCAGTTGCTTCATTTGCAAATATTTTCTCCCATTCTGATGGTTGTCTTTTAATCTTGTTTATGGTTTCCTTTCCTGTGCAAAACCTTTTAAGTTTCATTAGGTGCCATTTCTTTATTTTTGTTTTTATTTCCATTTCTCTAGGAGGTGGGTCAAAAAGGATCCTGCTGTGATTTATTTCATAGAGTGTTCTGCCTATGTTTTCCTCTAAGAGGTGTCTGGCCTTACATTTAGGTCTTTAATCCATTTTGAATTTATTTTTGTGTATGGTGTTAGGGAGTGTTCTAATTTCATTCTTTTAGGTGTAGCTGTCCACTTTTCCCAGCGCCACTTATTGAAGAGCCTGTGTTTTCTCCATTGTATGTTCTTGCCTCCTCTATCAAAAATAAGGTGACCATATGTGTGTGGGTTTATATCTCTAGGCTGTCTGTACTGCTCCATTGATCTATATTCCTGTTTTTGTGCCAGTAGCATGCTGTCTTGATTACTGTAGCTTTGTAGTATAGTCTGAAGTCTGGGAGCCTGATTCCTCCAGCTCCGTATTTCTTTCTTATGATCGCTTTGGCTATTTGGGGTCTTTTGTGTTTCCATAAAAATTGTGAAATTTTTTGTTCTAGTTGTGTGAAAAATGCCATTGGTAGTTTGATAGGGATTGCACTGAATCTGTAGATTGCTTTGGGTAGTCTAGTCATTTTCACAGTGTTGATTCTTCCAATCCAAGAACATGGTATATCTCGCCATCTGTTTGCTTTAATTTCTTTCATCAGTGTCTTAAAGACTTCTGCATACAGGTCTTATGTCTCCTTAGGTAGGTTTATTCCTAGATATTTTATTCTTTTTGTTGCAATGGTAAATGGAAGTGTTTCCTTAATTTCCCTTTCAGATTTTTCATCATTAGTGTATAGGAATGCGAGAGATTTCTGTGCATTACTTTGTATCCTGCTACTTTACCAAATGCGTTGATTAGCTCTAGTAGTTTTCTGGTGACATCTTTAGGATTCTCTATGTATAGTATCATGTCATCTGCAAACAGTGACAGCTTTACTTCTTCTCTTCTGATTAGGATTCCTTTTACTTATTTTCCTTCTCTGATTGTTGTGGCTAAAAATTCCAAAACTATGTTTAATAATAGAGGTGAGAGTGGACAACCTTGTCTTGTTCCTGATCTTAGAGGAAATGGTTTCAGTTTTTCATCATTGAGAACGATGTTGGCTGTGGGTTTGTCATATATGGCCTTTATTATGTTGAGGTAAGTTCACTCTATGCCTACTTTCTGGAGGGTTTTTATATAAATGGGTGTTGAATTTTGTCGAAAGTGTTTTCTGCATCTATTGAGATGATCATATGGTTTTTCTCCTTCAATTTGTTAATATGGTTTTTCACTTTGATTGATTTGTGTATATTGAAGAATCCTTGCATTCCTGGAATAAACTCCACTTGATCATGGTGTATGATCCTTTTAGTGTGCTGTTGGATTCTGTTTGCTAGTATTTTGTTGAGTATTTTGCATCTATGTTCATCAGTGATATTGTCCTGTAGTTTTCTTTTTTTGTGGTATCTTTTGTTTTGGTATCAGGGTGATGGTGGCCTCATAGAATGAGTTTGGGAGTGTTCCACTCTCTGCTATATTTTGGTGGAGTTTCAGAAGGATAGGTGTTAGCTCTTCTGTAAATGTTTGAGAGAATTCACCTGTGAAGCCATCTGATCCTGGGCTTTTGTTTGTTGGAAGATTTTTAATCACAGTCTCAATTTCAGTGCTTGTGATTGGTCTGTTTATATTTTCTATTTCTTCCTGGTTCAGTCTTGGAAGGTTGTGCTTTTCTAAAAATTTGTCCATTTCTTCCAGGTTGTCCATTTTATTGGCATATAGGCCCTTGTAGTAATCTCTCATGATCCTTTGTATTTCTGCAGTGTCAGTTGTTACTTCTTCTTTATCATTTCTAATTCTATTGATTTGAGTCTTCTCCTTTTTTTTCTTGATGAGTCTGGCTAATGGTTTATCAATTTTGTTTATCTTCTCAAAGAACCAGCTTTTAGTTTACTGATCTTTGCTATTGTTTCCTTCATTTCTTTTTCATTTATTTTTGATCTAATTTTTATGATTTCTTTCCTTCTGCTAAATTTGGGGTTTTTTTGTTCTTCTTTCTCTAATTGCCTTAGGTTTAAGATTAGGTTATTTATTTGAGATGTTTCTTGAGGTAGAATTGTATTGCTATAAACTTCCCTCTTAGAACTGCTTTTGCTGTGTCCCATTGGTTTTGGGTCGTCGTGGTTTCATTGTCATTTGTTTCTAGGTATTTTTGATTTCATCTTTAATTTCTTCAGTAATCTTTTGGGTATTTAGTAGTGTACTGTTTAGCCTCCATGTGTTTGTATTTTTTTCAGATTTTTTCCTGTAATTGGTATATAGTCTCATAGCGTTGTGGTAGGAAAAAATACTTGATATGATATCAGTTTTCTTAAATTTACCGAGGCTTGATTTGTGACCCAAGATATGATCTATCCTGGAGAATGTTCCATGAGCACTTGAGAAGAAAGTGTTTTCTGTTGTTTTTGGATGGAATGTCCTATAAATATCAATTAAGTCCATCTTGTTTAGTGTATCATTTAAAGCTTGTGTTTCCTTATTTATTTTCATTTTCGATGATCTGTCCATTGGTGAAAGTGGGGTGTTAACGTACCCTACTATGATTGTGTTACTGTCGATTTCCCCTTTTATGGCTGTTAGCATTTGCCTTATGTATTAAGGTGCTCCTGTGTTGGGTGCATAAATATTTACAATCATTATATCTTCTTCTTGGATTGATCCCTTGATCTTTTTGTAGTGTCCTTCTTTGTTTCTTGTAATAGTCTTTGTTTTAAAGTCTATTTTATCTGATATGAGAATTGCTACTCCAGATTTCTTTGGATTTCCATTTGCCTGGAGTATCTTTTTCCACCCCCTCACTTTCAGTCTGTATGTGTCCCTAGGTCTGAAGTGGGTCTGTTGTAGACAGCATATGTACGGGTATTGTTTTTTTATCCATTCAGCCAGTCTATGTCTTTTGGTTGGAGCATTTAATCCATTTACATTTAAGGTAGTTATCAATATGTATGTTCCTATTCCCATTTACTTAATTGTTTCGGGTTTGATATTGTAGGTCTTTTCCTTCTCTTATGTTTCCTGTGTAGAGAAGGTCCTTTAGCATTTGTTTTAAAGCTGGTTAGGTGGTGCTGAATTCTCTTAGCTTTTGCTTTTGTGTAAAGGTTTTAGTTTCTCTGTTAAATCTGAATGAGTTCCTTACTGGGTAGAGTAATCCTGGTTGTAGGATTTTCCCTTTCATCACTTTAAATATGTCCTGCCAGTCCCTTCTGGCTTGCAGAGTTTCTGCTGAAAGATCAGCAGTTAACCTTATGGGGATTCCTTTGTATGTTATTTGTTGTTTTTCCCTTGCTGCTTCCAATATTTTTTCTTTGTATTTAATTGTTGATAGTTTGATTAATATGTGTCTTGCATGTTTCTCCTTGGATTTATCCTGTATGGGACTCTCTGCGCTTCCTGGACTTTACTATTTCCGTTCCCATTTTAGGGAATTTTTCAACTGTAATCTCTTCAAATATTTTCTCAGTACCTTTCTTTTCTGTTCCTCTTCTGCGAACCTTATAATTCAAATGTTGGTGCATTTAATGTTGTCCTAGAGGTCTCTAAGAATGTCCTCAATTCTTTTCATCCTGTTTTCTTTTTTCTTCTCTGCAGTAGTTATTTCCCCTATTTTATCTTCCATGTCACTTATATGTTTTTCTTCCTTAGTTATTCTGCTATTGATTCCTTCTAGAGAAGTTTGAATTTCATTTGTAGTGTTGTTCATCATTGTTTGTTTGCTCTTTAGTTCTTCTAGTTCCTTGTTAAATGTTTCTTATATTTTCTCCATTCTATTTCCAAGATTTTAGATCATCTTTACTATCATTATTCTGCATTCTTTTTCAGGTAGACTGCCTATTTCCTCTTCATGTGTTAGGTCTGGTGGGTTTTTACCTTGCTCCTTCATCTGTTGTGTTTCTCTGTCTTCTCATTTTGCTTCACTTACTGTGTTTGGAGTCTCCTTTTCGCAGGCTGCATGTTTGTAGTTCCCGTTGTTTTTGTTGTCTGCCCCCAGTGGGTAAGGTTGGTTCAGAGGGTTGTGTAGACTTCCTGGTGGAGGGGACTGGTGCCTGTGTTCTGGTGGATGAGGCTGGAACTTGTCTTTCTGGTGGGCAGGACCGCATGCAATGTTGTGTTTTGGGGGTGTTGTGACCTTATTATGATTTTAGGTAGCCTCTCTGCTAATGCGTGGGGCTGTGTTCCTGTCTTGCTAGTTGTTTGGCATAGGGTGTCCAGCACTGTAGCTTGCTAGTCACTGAGTGGAGCTGGGTATTATCATTGAGATGGAGATCTCTGGGAGAGCTTTTGCTCTTTGATATTATGTGGAGCTGGGAGTTCTCTGGTGAACCAGTGTCTTGAACTCGGCTCTTCCACCTCAGAGACAGAGGCCTGACACCTAGCTGGAGCACCAAGACCCTGTCAGCCACACAGCTCAGAAGAAAAGGGAGAAAGAAAGAAGGAATGAAAAGAAAGAAAGGAAGAAAGAAAGAAAGAAAGAAAGAAAGAAAGGGAAAGAAAGGAAGGAAGGAAGGAAGATGGAAAGGAGGAGAGAAAGGAAGGAAGGAAGGAAGAAAAGAAAGTTATTAAAATAAAAGAATTTTTTAAAGTATTAAAAATCAAAAATGTTAAAAAGTAATTTAAAAAAAGAAAGAAAGAAGAGAGTGACTAAACCAAAAAACAAATCCATCAGTGATAACAAGTGCTAACTATACTAAAAAAATACCAGAAAAAAAAAACCCTAAAATGATAGACAAAACCCTAGGACAAATGGTAAAAGCAAAGCTAACAGAAAGAATCACACAAAGTCCACCACCTCTATTTTGGGATGATTCATTGTCTATTCAGGTATTCCAGAGATGCAGGTACATCAAGTTGATTGTGGAGATTTAATCCACTGTTCCTGAGACTGCTGGGAGATATTTCCCTTTCTCTTCTTTGTTCCCACAGCTCCTGGGGTTCTTGGCCCCGCCTCTGCGTGTAGGTTGCCTGAGGGCATCTTTTCTTCTCTCAGACAGGAGGTGATTAAAGTAGCATCTGATTAGCGGGCTCTGGCTCACTCAGGCCAGGGGCAGGGAGGGGTATGGAATGCAGGGTGAGCCTGCGGCGGCACAGGCCAACATGACATTGCATCAGGCTGAGGTGCACCATGTGTTCTCCCAGGGAAGTTGTTGCTGGATCACAGGACCCTGGCAGTGGTGGGCTGCACAGATTCCCCGGGAGGGGAGGTGTGGATAGTGACCTGTGCTTGCACACAGGCTTCTTGGTGGCGGCAGAAGCAGCAGCCTTAGCGTCTCCTGCCCGTCTCTGGGGTCCATGCTGATAGCCTTGGCTTGCGTCCTCTCTGGAGCTGATTTAGATGGTACTCTGAATCCCCTCTCCTCGCGCACCCCGAAACAATGGTCTCTTGCCTCTTTGGCAGTTCCAAACTTTTTTCCAGACTCCCTCCTGGCTAGCTGTGGCACACTAGCCCCCTTCAGACTGTGTTCACACAGCCAACCCCAGTCCTCTCCCTGGGATCTGAGCTCTGAAGCCAGAGGCTCAGCTTCCAGCCCCCACCCGCCCCAGCCGGTGGGCAGAGAAGCCTCTCAGGCTGGTGAGCGCTGGTCGGCACTGATTCTCTGTGTGGGAATCTCTCTGCTTTGCCCTCTGCACCCCTGTTGCTGCGCTCTACTCTGTGGCTCCGAAGCTTCTCCCCCCCATCTCTGCCACTGAAGGGGCTTCCTAGTGTGTGGAAACCTTTCCTCCTTCATGGCTCCCTCCCACTGGCGCAGGTCCCATCCCCATTCTTTGTCTCTGTTTTTTCTTTTTTCTTTTGCCCTACCCAGGTATGTGGGGAGTTTCTTGCCTTTTGGGAGGTCTGAGGTCTTCTGCCAGCATTCAGCAGGTGTTCTATAGGAGTTGTTCCACGTGTAGATGTATTTCTGATGTATCTGTGGGGAGGAAGGTGATCTCCGCGTCTTACTCCTCTGCTATCTTGAAGGTCTCTCACCTACTTTCACTTTTAAACCAAACAATTTTTTTTCTGCTACTAAGGGTAAAGAATAAAATAAAACTAATGACCAAGAAAAATTTTCATTTTAAATATTGATCTTGCAAGAATTCCTTTTAAAGTTTAGTAAAATGATCAATCCTTAGTCTGTAATACTGTCCTTGTAGCTAATTTCATATATGTAATTACATATGAAATATAGGAATATATATGAAATATATATAAACTTAATTTTTTTCAATTTTTTTTATTGAAGTACAGTTGATTTCCTATAATTAATCATACATAATATTTATTGGATATTTTCTATGTGTTAGGTACTGTGCTAAGTGATTTGTATATGAGATAGTTAATAATATTGTTATCCTCATTTCACGGATGGAAAAATTATACTAAAAGCAAATGGTCACTTGTATTCTTGTGAAATAATGAGTATACACAGAAAACATACCTTGTCGGAGCAACAGGAAACCACTGTATGTACAACGTATATACAGAGTACCATGATTTACATACACAGTTAAAAGATTAATGATCTAAATCACCAGAAAGACTTAATAAGGGCAGATACTATGCAATCTATTTAAATATTTCAATCTAAATTATCTTTAATTCAATATTTAAATGAATAAACTTCAATTTTCTAAAAATCCTCTTGTCTATAGTCTGTGCTGCTAGCCACATGTAACTCTTGAACAGTTGAAAAGTAGGTAGTACAACTGAGAAAATCAACTTTTAATTTTATATCATCTTGATTAATATAATTTAAATTTTAAAACTGAAAACTATCTTTCTAAAACAATATCTCACTTTAACCTTTGTGTAGCATAAGATAGTATTGTACTTCACACACTGGGAAATTACATTGTTAAACATATTGTACGTAAACACATATAAACTTTTATATATATGAAATATATTTATATGTTTTCTCATCTATATAAAGTTTATATATGTATTCAGTACAGTTATGCTGTAGTTAAAGAGAGCCAAACATGGACATTTAAACTCATAAGACTGATACATCTTTGTTGTAATCAGAGGATTCAACATAAGCAGTTCTTGCTATGCATTTAAATATAAATAAATATTTTAAATTTAGAAGTATAAAGTGCATAATACAATGCCTCGTGCTTAGTAGGTGCTCAGTAAAAATGGTAGCTGCTATCACTATTCCTGTTATTATTTTTAGGCACATGTGGTCTAATGGATCCAACACTGGACTTTAACTTACATTTAGAATATGTCCTGACTCAATCCTATACTCCCTGTGTGAACTTGGGCCAATATTTTACTTCTAAAATTAAATTTTTCCACATCTTGTGCTGGTGAAATTATTTGATAAATTATAAAATTATATATAATTGGAGAGTATTATTATTATTTTGACAGTGTTATTTTCTGGCCTATTTCAAGGCCGACGTCTATAGTATAACCCAGCTACATATGAATCACGTTTACCTGCTTATCTATCCATCCGAATATTCTTCTGATCTGTGGCTAACAGATTTTTAGCAGAATGTACCACTGTGTATTGTGTGAGATATCAGTTATAAAGTTTATGGAACTGAGATTTTCAAAATAGCTGTTTCAAATAAAGGCCTATTCATCGAAGCACCTATATTTTTGAAATTTGGCCCTGCCAACTGAATGCTGGTAGATGATCCAGACTGACAGCTCTGTGAGGTAAAACTCCCTCTTTCTTTTACCGGACATACTACGTTTACCAGGTGGCCTTGGCCAGGAGCCTCTGTGCCAACCTGGGTAGGACCACCGCAGGCCGTGAATGGGCTGTTCAGTCTCCAGACCTCCTTGCTTTCTACCCACTCCCACCCCCAGCTGATTTGAAGCAAAAGCCTAATTAGTGGTGGTGACACCTGTCCACCAAAGAATGATGGAAGACCGTCAGCTCAAGTCTCAAAGATCACTGAATATCTAGTAGGTTGTGAAAATATTTGATCATGACTCATTCACCACTTGGACTAGGTTCAAAGTGGGGAAACTCATTACTGGTTCCTTCAAATGTTCAGCTACCTCCTCTGAATAAAATACATAATACCACCTAAGTATAACATTTATACCCTCTGGGATTTTGGCTCTTTTGCAGGTTGATTATTGTGCACAGCCACATAAGTAAGTACTCTTTTATTATGGCACATCTCTTTGTATGTGTTTGTTACATGAGGTTAGTAAAGAGATGAGCAAATTTTAAAGTATATTCATGTTGAAATATTTTCCTTCTGCCTGTGTTTGTTACACTAATGAAACATGACTTGTGAAAACAGAGGGTAAACTTCTTCTTTCATGAACAATTACAAAGCGAAGCTAGAAATTTTCCTCTGCTTTTTTTCCTAGAAAAATAGCCATTTTATCTTTATCTGTGTATCCATTTTGAATCTTTAATTCGTTATATTTTTGGAGGTGACATAAATGCAGTGACACACTGAAAACATTGTGCTGATTTTCTTTAGCACTGTGTTCAGTATTTTAGGATCCCCCTTTATCCCCCTTACTTTAACTTGTTCAGAGGTTTTTTTTTAGTAATGTTTTCCCCTCATGACCAATTTTTGTTAGACTATTTAACTTTTTTCCTAGCTCAGTACAACGTACCCTCTCTTAAATTGAGGGATTAAGAGAAATCAATCTCTAAATTTTCAAACGGGCAGATAAAGTCTATTGGTTAAATTTTTCTCATCAAATATTCCATATCTTTTAAGGCATATGACGTTTCCTTGAAAATATTCAGAAAATACATTATACAAAAGACTATATAAATTCATATGTAGTGGAAAGTATAAAAATTAAAATAACACCCATGTATCCATCATCTAACTTAAGAAATAAAACATATGCCAGTGTTATCCCTCCCAGATCACATTCTTTTCCCTTTCTGTATTTTGTGTCTAACTACATGTATATGCCATAACAGTATGTTCAGTTTACTGGTTTGAACTTTACGAAAATGGAATTGTATGATGTGCATATTCCATGCCTTATATCTTTTGTTTAACTGATTATTCTAGATTCACTTTCATTGCTATGTATGTTACTATACTATATCATTCATTGTCCTTGCTGAAAAGAATGTCAATATATGACTATACCACAATTTATTTCTCCACTCCACGTGGCTCACAT
This sequence comes from Grampus griseus, assembly GCF_964374135.1. Classification (NCBI taxonomy): domain Eukaryota; kingdom Metazoa; phylum Chordata; class Mammalia; order Artiodactyla; family Delphinidae; genus Grampus; species Grampus griseus. The sequence goes on along the minus strand of NC_138997.1, from coordinate 129,413,264 downwards.
AACCACATAACAACAATAGCTTAACGTGTTTGTTGAGCATTTGTTTTGGTAAACATTTGTAATTGTTGTTAGGAACAATGCTGCTATGCATGTTCTTATACAAGTCTTCCAGTACATAGATGTAAGATTTTCTCTTAGGAGTAGAATTACAGAATTGCTGCATATACATGTCCTCAACTTTAAATGCCAAATATTTTAAACACACACCAGCAGTGGCTAAGTGGACAAGTCTTGTTGTTCCACATTTTTGCTAAAATTGACATTGACTCGATTTAAAATTTTTACCTGAAATTCTACCGTGTGGTTTTAAATTATGTTTCCTGATTACTAACAAGGATGAACATGTTTTCCTGTTTATGATCCATTTGTTTCCTCTTTCATAAAATGCTTGTTTATGTCTATTGCAAGTTTTATTTGGGTTGTCTTTTTCCTTTTGATTAATAAGAACTTTTACATATCCTGAATACTAATCCTTGTTCACAGGTGCTGCAAATGTTTTCTTCCAGGCAACAGCTTATCTCTTTATTCTCTTCATGGTGTATTTTAAAGGACAGAAGTTCTTCATTTTAATGTAACTGAACTTATTATTTTCTGTATGACTCTATGTTTTGTATCTTATTAGTGGATCTTTTCCTACTCCAAGCTCATTAAGATACTATCCTAATTGTCGAATTAAAGGTTTATAGATTTTTATTTTACAAAAATAAACTACTTATATCTGGAGTTTATAATTTGTGTAGAGTGTGAGGTAAGGATCCTGTGTTTTTTCTTTTTTTTTTCAAATGAATAACAACTCTCCCAGCTTCTTTATTTAACAGTCAGTCCTTTCCGCACCAGTCTGCAGTGTCAGCTGGGTTAGAAGTTATTTATATATAGTGGGTTTATTTCTATTCTATCTCTATTCACTCATATTCTTTATCTATCTTTATACCTATATCTGTGGTATTTATGAGTCTCAATATTTGGCAAGGCAAGTCATCCCACTTTTTAAAAACTTTTTAGATTTTTAGGCATGTTTTTGTTTCTAAGCCTTTATAATGCCATATGGATTTTAGAATTAGCTTGTTATATTCTATTAAAAAGTTCTATTTGGTTTTTGACTGGAATTTCATTAATCTATAGCTCAGTTTGGGAGAATTTGCATCTTAACAATTCTTGGTATCCCTACTAAAAGACATGATATGCCTTTCCAAATAGAGAGGATTTAAAAAAATATCTTTCAGTGAGGATTTACATTTTTCTTCACACACATTTGGCAGACTTTTTGTTAGATTTACTCTTTAATGTTCCTTTTTGTGGTTTAAAACTATCTTTATATATATTTTTAAATTGGCACATATTATAAACAGTCAAAAAGTGCACAAAACATAAAATTCAGCTTAATTCTTTGAAATGCATGAAGAAATAATTAAGAGAGAATGAAGAAATAATTAAGTGTTAATATTTATCTGGGAAAATTAGGAGGGCAGTTACACATTTAACAAGATCAAGCATACAGCAAAAAAGAGCAACTGTAATAAAGGGAGAAAGGTTTGGGAATTTAGTGCTTCCACAATCACTATTTTATCTTGGTCATTCCTGACCTCCTTTTCAAAATAGCAATTCAGCTAAATCCTCACTTTTAAAAGAAACTTTGTTAAGAATAGGCATTGTTTGATTTTGATTATGAGCTATCTATTTTTCCTGCAATAATATTCATATAAAATTTCCACCTGTATCATGCTGGGCATTCACCACCTCTGCTTCTATCTACCTCTGATTGATAATAACCAGTACTGAGGCAACTGTAAATATCCTCTAGATCAGTGGTAAGCAAACTTTATCTGTAAAAGGCCAGATAGTGAATGTTTTTAGCTTTGTGGGCCCTAGGGTCCCTTTGCAACTACTCAACTCTGACTTTGTACTGGGAAAGCAGTCATAGATGCTATGTAAATAAGTGGGCATGGCTGTGTAACAATAAAAGTATGTTTACTCATTATGTTGAGGGATATGTTAACCCGTGGGCCATAGTTTTGCAACCCCATCTCTAGAGGAAATATTGAAGGGAGGGGGAAAGTCTATGAGAGTAAGACTAGATTAGGGCTCAGCTCTATATTTAAGCATTTTTCTCGTTTTATAAAGAAGAGGTGGAAATGAGCAGCAGAGAGCCTATACTAGTGAGAAGAGGAGGACGGCAACTGTGCCTTCAGGCTATTCTGCACTGGCAAGCGATTTCACTGAACACGTTCCTTTGCATTTCCAACCTCAATGGTGACGCCTTCGACTTTCAGTTTGAAAAGCAACGGGTTTAGAAAAATAGTTTCTCTGGAATAATGGTTTCAATATTTATTTTACATGAGCAAGATATGTTTGAGATAAATTTGGGCTACTTCCAAGGTAGCTCTAGGGACTTCTGTGGTATATCTGTAAGTGTTTACAAGGCAGAGTTTGCAGATTACTCTTAAACCAGGAATAGTTTGGTAACTGAATGCTTCCTCATTGAAAGGGCAGTGGATTTCTCCAAGAAAAAACAAGCACACTAAGAACAGTCTGACCACTTCAACAGAATTTAATAAGTTCCAGGATATATGGCAAGTGTGGATATGGCAAAGAAAGCAGCCGTTTTTCTGCCATATGCTTCCACCCATGTGCTACATGTGTATGTCTCAATAATGTGCCATCAGCACTATAATCTAGTTTGGGAAAGAAATGTCAATAAGAAAACTTAAGCTAAATTCATATTTTATGCTGCAACATATTTTCGAAAAACTCTATGCCATGGTTTCTCTTCATGCCACAAGAATTAACCTATTTCATTCAAGTTTTATGTTTGGCAACGTACTGGGACATTTTTCCAGCATTGTTATACCCTACCCATTTGGGTTACATGACAGCCTATATAAGAAACTGGTCCCTTTCAAAAAAGTGCTTCACAAGTCTTCAGGGGAACATCATTGGAAACTGGGAGTTGTGTAGACTCAAGACTTTAAAACAGTGAGACAAAAATTAGAATAACTTTTTTTATATTAAGACTTTATTTTTTAGGGCAGTTTAAGGTTCAAGAACAGTGGCTTTTAAAATTTTAGGGTCATGAGGTGAGCTTGTGTAGATGCTTGGGATTTGGCTCTAGAAATTATGATTGCGTAAATATGAAGAGGTGCCCAAGAATCTCCTTTTATTCATCATTGTAGATAATTCTGAAGTAGTTGGTCCAGGGACTTCACTTTGGGAACACTGCTCTTAAAGTTTACTTCTTTTTGTGTCTCATGGGTCTGTAGCAAATAGCTCATTGGGATAGAAATTGTATTTCACCTTTGGGTTGCCTCCAAAGTGTTCTCTGGTGTATGAAAAATTTTATGATTTGAATTGTACACTTCATTCAGCAAGACCCTACTGGCTCACACATTCAACAATAATACCATGGAAGCTACAATAAAGAGGCAGATGCTTGGATCCTGCTGTTCATGGGATAGAAATGATTGTATTTAGCAGCAAAATCCAGAGAGACTGGATGACACCTAATCAGTCAAGTCAGTTTCCAGAAATATAATCCATTCCTAAGAATGACGAACAATACTATGCAACTCATTAAAATCATTACATCAGTCAAGCATTTAAAGAAGAGATTTTTATGTTTCTGCCTTGTTTTATATATAGTCAGACCGCTTAATCCTATAATTCTCTCCTCTGACTGCCAAGACAACACACTAAGAATGAATTGAAATGACATTTCATGAGCTTTACCCTTGAAATGATTAAGCATATTTGGTGATAAAAGCTGAATTATTAATAAACAAATCGTCTGGAGACATACACTATTGTTTTGTGGTTGAAGAGCTGGAGTTATTTCCCCTAAAAGCTCCCTTTTATTCTTTGAGTAACTGTTCAGTATACATTTGTACTGAATATGTAGCTCATCAAGTTGTAGTTTCAGATGACTTTCTTCCTTCTCCCTCCTACTCCCCCTCTTCTCTTTCTCTCCCTCTTTCCTCTTTCTCACCTTTTCTTCTTTAAAATGTACACACTTAAGGAACAGCTTTATTAGCTTTTATAATGACATGGGCTAGTGAAGTTTTTTCCTTTAATTTTGATACTCTTATTGATTAACATAATTTTGAGCCACTATTTTAATTTCTTAATGACTATTTTGTCTACTTTTATCAAGAGCAAGATGATACTGGCTCTACACCTAAAGGTACATAAGCAATTAAAATAATATAGAAATCTTAGCTTATTCTAAAGTACTAACAGGTAAGTGCAAACATTCCTATCTTTTATAAGAGATTATATTAAGTTAAACTCACGTGTCTTAAAGTTGAATTGTATAGGTTTGTTTAAATCACCACTCTATTCCTGAGGAGGAATATAGCATGTGCCAGAGAAGAAGCCCCTTTCCGGAGTTTTATGTTGACTTTAATGGCGCCTGACCCTCTGGTGAATAACTGCTCGTAAAATAAGTTGTTGACACTAGTGAAGAGAGTACACTCTTTCATGGCTCTGGCAAGCTCCATAACTTACATCTGATCTATCTTAAAACTGCGTCTCTGTTACACTGTCACAACATTGGTCACTTATTATTATTTTTATCTCCTTAACAGCATGTAGAAAATATTTAATTGCGCAGCATGCTATAAAGGATACAGTAATTTCATTTTGGCAGCACAGGCGTAGTTTGTGCAAATGTAGATGCAAACCATAAGAACATGTGTCAATTACTGTTTGTTAATAAGAACCTCAGCCCTTGCTGATGCTCTCAGGAGACCAACACATGCTATCCTCAGAACCTGCTTTGTGGCTCCTACCTCCCTCCTGTAGGTTTTGATGTACAACCTAACTATGACTTTGAAGTTCTTCTAGTAATTTGTTGTCAAAGAGATACCAGGAGGAAGATAATGTTTAGATGAAGAAAACTGAGCTTGCAGAGAAACAGCTGAATATTGTTGGAGTCACCTTATTGGAATTGTATTGACTTAATGAATTAACATTAACCTCCAGGTAGAGCAAAGGGTAGTAGGCTAGGAACCAGAGACCTGGCAGTGTCACTGAATGACCAGGGCAAGTCATTTAATCTCTCTGAACTTTATTTTTCCTGTCTGTAACTTGAAATAATAAAATGGATTTTTGTTCAATAAAATGAGATAATCTGCCTTATGGTGTATTGTGAAGTATAAGGTGCTACATAATGTGTGGAGTTACTGCTCTTGGTGTTGAATTTATATCTGTTAGATTAAGGATATGTGAATTGGAAACATTAGTCTAAGAATTGACTGGTTTCCAATGAGTGAATGGTGTACTAGTATATTTTCAGCAAAAATCTTTTTGTCCTATTGGCCTCTAGAACGTAATTTTGGCACAATCTTTTTCTTACCATAGAATACCCAGCAGTATGTTAATGTGAATACTTTATGATCAGATGGGTTATGACTAGAATATTCTTTTCTCTGTGTCAACCAAGTCATAACAGTGGAAAAACCCATCAGTTTCATTTGATTTTTATGATCCTGTTTCTTTGTCCCTCACATCACATCCCCAGAAAATGTTTGTTCGTCTGGTTGGTTGAAATAATAGCCACATTCAGCTATCAGAGCTTCTGAAGTATCAAGGATAAAGTGCACTCAATGGCCTTGTAAACAGTGATTAAAACCCTAATTAGTTCATAGAACCTTAACAAGAGATGATAAAACTATGAACTTCTCTTCCTTTCTTAGCCTGTTCCAGGTGAAAAATGAGTAGTTCAGAATTTGAGAGGTAGGGGAGAGAAGAAAGGTGTATGTACTTTGAAAAAGCTCCCCTGATATCAGGGTGGTGCTCTTATTAAGTCATTTTCCCCTCTCCTTTTTATTGTTCCTCTGTTCTGTGGCTATATTTCTATTTCAAAAAGTTTATTAATAATAAGTTTTTATCATAGATAATGATATTCTCTCCAGTGAGAAACAAATGAGAAATATGATAAGTATATAAGAAACTGAAAATTGTTGCAACCTTGGTTTAGTGCACAGATTAAGCAGGTAAATAAGTTCCTTCTATTAAACTATATTTGTAGCTTTAATTTTGCTGGGATGAGGTCAAAGATGAGAAATGTTAATGCCTGTGTTATTAAAAACAGAGTATTAAGGAAGAGACACAAGGAATGTGGATTTTGGCAGGATATTGTATATGACAGTTTCAGAATCTATGAAATCCCGATGTGCCTTTTTTAATTTCCTTCCATCCCCACACACTTGCAATCAAAAAGCAAGTGGTGTATAAAGCTGAGAATTCACTGGGTACCAGGAGGGTTGTGTGGGCTTAGTTTTGTGATTGTGAGTTTTAGGAAAGAGCTTCCGGAACTAGAAGTGTAAAAATGAAAGAAGAAAAAATGGTAGCACTATGGGGAAGGAACCAGAGGTTTTTCATTCCTGTTCATCCCATGTCATCACTTGGACCACCATATACCCATGCCAATTTCAAGGAACAGGTATATGTCAAACGTGGTTACTGACAAGGGTTGAGAGTTTAGCACCATGATGTTGAAAGCAAGATTTATTGCTGAGACACTGATCTGGGAGCTACTAGGGCAGGGACACTTTCTGAATCCCCATAACCATGGATGTATGGATGGGTGTTTTATAAAATGGGATTTTTTTCAGAGAATTCTCAGTTTCTGTATTCATTCTATAGATTTGATGTTTGCTTTGTTGTTTATATTCATTGAACCTCTTTGTATACTATGATTTGAAACAAGAGGACAGTGTTGGCTATCAGTAAATTATGTGTTCTGGATGTCTTGTTTTAAGACCAATATGAACTGAATTGAGATAAACTAAGGGAGTGATCAGGCCTCTCATGTCTTATTGCACAATTCTATAGGAAGGATCTAAGTAATTAATTGTATTTCCTTTTGTTTCAAATCATGTAAAAGTGACTTAAAAAGTTATGTAAAATAGAGCAAATTAGAATATACTAAAAATATTTACAAAAGAAAAAAGTAAAACCACTGTAGGGAGAGGGAGAGGTAGTGGACACAGGACCGAAATGCTTATGTCAAAAGTTACTCAGTTGCTTTGAGTGAGTGCTAAATATGGTTCTAAAATTTCTAGTAGCCAATAAGAAAAAATCATTACTCAATTTCAAGTGTCTGTTAAAGCAGAAAAATCCCTCAGGAGAATTGCTATGTTAGACTTATAATACAGCAGCAATACCAGCTTGCTTGCTGTTTTGTGTTTTTTTTTTTTTTTTTTTTTTGCGGTTCGCGGGCCTCTCACTGTAGTGGCCTCTCCCGTTGCGGAGCACGGGCTCCGGATGCGCAGGCTCAGCGGCCATGGCTCACGGGCCTAGCCGCTCCGCGGCGTGTGGGATCCTCCCGGACCGGGGCACAAACCCGTGTCCCCGGCATCGGCAGGCGAACTCTCAACCACTGCGCCACCAGGGAAGCCCCCAGCTTGCTTACTTTAAAAAAGTAAAATACAGTATGTTATAGAACTCTGGTCTTCAAAATAATCTAATTTTTTATAACTTGGAAATCTCTAAATTCACTATGTGAGGCTATGATGCCAAGACAGTAGAGTGGCAGACTCCAAATCAGAAACCCAGAATCTCATCCACGTGTTAATTCTGGGCTTTCTTATCATCATTTGTTAATAATGAATACCTGTGTTGTATTCTGAAGTGATAAAACTAAAAATTAATTAACATTCAAATTTAAAGAAATTGGTTATAGTCATCCAGTGAAGCCTCCTAATACTTTATAATCTCATCTAACCTGGGGTGATATGCAATTGTTTTTTTTGTTGTTTTTTTTTTAACACATTCAGTATTCTTCACCTGGACAACTTTTTTTTCTGCCTGATATTCCATACATTCATTTATGACTCTTTGCAATGAAGGGCTGCATGACATCTGTTTCAAATCACATTTTCCCTAATTCTTATGTATGCCCTCTTGTTCCATCATCTGCATTAAAATTCACAAGGAGACATGATCTATTCCACACCGGATTTCATCTTCTGTACTGCAGATCTATAAAACCTATCTTTACTGCCTTGTTTCACAGGTCTCTTCTGTAAGCATTTGTCTTCTTGGCATTTCTTTCTTTCACCTTTGACCAGAAATCAGGCATAGTTTTGGGTCCTTTTTTTGGCATGTCAATGACTAAAGCATCTTTCTGTAAAGGAGAAGAGCTAATCAAGTTGGCAATCCAAGAGAGGTCTGTGTATTCTCACTTCTCAGATTTGCAGCACCTTCTCATCGTTCTCTCAGTGCCCTTTCTTATTTCTGTGGAGTTTTAAAAATTATTTCCCTGCACCGTGAAGACATCTGGACATTCTGAATACGTGTCTGGTTGTACGTTGTATATGTGTTTTCCTTTAAAAAAAGGCAAATTCCAAGCCTTTTGCTGTGTTCATTCTTATAGGATTGGTAAAACTCTTACTTTGAATGGAGTCATTTTTTCCCAGCAAGGTAAACTTTTAGAAATTTTGTTGGAATCATCTGTGTGACATCTCTTCTGTCTCGGAAAGCAGCCTGCTTGTTCAGTGCTGAGGGATTCGTTTAATTAAGATGGACAGGAGCCTGCTTTGAATAGCCAAATGGTGCACCTCTGAATTCTCCAGTCTTCTCATAAGAACTCTGGTCCTTGCAGCACATCATTGAGGGATAGAAGATCGAGTTTTACACTTTCAGGGAATATCCTGCTATTTAGATGAGTGGGTTTTGAGATAATAACATAATGAGCAACTTTGTGATTTCTATACCCTATTAAGGCTAGTAGACTATTAAATGTACTTAAATAATTTGCTTAGCACCTACTATTTCTAGCCAGTATACCTATATTATTTACATCTTCTACTTATAGAAATGATGAATAGTATATTATTCATGCCTCTGAGTTCACAATCTAATAAGAGAGCTTATTGACCAATTGGAAAACATGAGCTGATTGTTTTAATGTTGATCTTTAGAAAGAGCTTTAGTGTGCAATGGAGGAAAACTATTCAACTATCTACACATAATAATCTTTTACTTCTTTTAATTTTGTTTTCAAATTCTGTGGTTTGAAACATGCTTTGTGGGGGAGGATCACCAAATGTTCTGCAATATCTTTGTTCTTTCCATTTGTTCAGACATCTAAAAATTCCTTTGCATTTGTAGACCCAGTGATTTCTAATTCTTGGACTTAATCCTATTGCAAGTGGGTGGACAGATCAAAAATATTTTGTTTTGGTTTTTCACATTATCTCCAGTTACTGTAGTTACCTAGCAACAATTTTCTGTGTTCCTGACTGGTTATTGGCATAACCTGTAACTGGCATACCAGTTAATGGCAAATTATTATTTGGAATGCCCTCCGGATTGACTGGAGCCTCAAACTATGACCTTTGAGGTTGGAAGATGTTTTATATTAGGTTTTTATGCTAGTTAGGAATCATACTATTAGTTATACATTTAGCCATCTTTCTTGGTCCTGTATTTTACTACTAAACATTTTTAAGAAGAATGTGATTAGAATTTATACCTAATTTCTAATATGTAATTGTTCCTTTAATATGTTCTCTAAATCTCTACATATAGTTGTGTTCATCTTGCTAACTGATAGGAAATATCAGGACTATAAGAAATCATGTAAGTGATAATTGGTGGAGTACTGAGATATCATCAGTATTGAACAGGAGTTGGAAAACTACAGCCTCTGAGTCAAATCTCTTCCACCACCAATTTTTGTAAATAAAGATTTTTGTGATGCAGCCTTACCCATTTGTTTACCTATTGTCTATGACAGATTTTGTACTGTGAAGGCAGAGCCTAGTAGTTGCAACAATCACCATATGGTATGCAAAGCCTAAAATATTAGCATCTGGTCTTTACAGAAAGTTTGTTGATCCCTGGTCTTGAGGATCACTCAATTTATTGCTGTGTAGCTGCCCAATGCCATGGTGAAGCCAGAGTTCATTTTGTTTCTCTTACAGAGCCTGAACATTTAATTTTCTTCAGCAAATTAGGACATATGAAAATCTCTTGATGTGGTTTACAAAGTCAGTGATTTCATGTAAATCAGTATATTTCTAACTCATTATAGTGAGGAGTTGGCCAATTCTTGATTGATTTAATATTTTGATACTCTTAGTAGGTAATGATGTAATGATATAATTAAGTCATTAATTTTAATGACTTCTCAGGAAAAGGAAGTAAAATCAGTTGAGCGCCTCCTATGATCCAGGCTCTTTACTAGATTTCTGTCCCCAGGTGGCAGTTAAAGTTCAGAAAGTAGCATATCAGCAACGCAGAGAAAAAAAACCATGCCAGGTTCCAAAGGAGGAATTTCACTTCTCATATTCTCTTCCACCCAGTTTTTATTTTACTGAAAAGAAAATTAAATTCAGTAGAGTTAACTAAGTTGATGGGAATTAGAAATCAGAAAGTGGCAGAGGTGACATTTGAAAGTAGATCTGCAGGTTTCCAAAGCCCAAGCTTCTTATGTTAAACCGTATTGCCTAGTATGCCATATCAAAACATATGGAGTCTTCAAACTAATCTATTGGAGGATTGTGGCCTTTAAAAAAATAAAATAGCACTAGGATTTTTCTCAGACGTTAACTATTACAGTACCTTATTAAGCCAATAGATAAGAACATATTGAGCAGGTCTAATATAATACCATTTGTATAAGGGGAAAGAAATATGAAAATCTTACCCGCTTCAAGAAACCAACATAGTTTGACCAGAAAAAGGCTGCCTGGTGTTAAAATCACTCTTGGAGAGACCTTCAAGATGGTGGAGGAGCAAGATGTGGAGATCACCTTCCTCCCCACAAATACACCAGAAATACATCTACATGTGGAAGAACTCCTACAGAACACCTACTGAATGCTGGCAGAAGACCTCGGACTTCCCAAATGGCAATAAACTCCCCACGTACCTGGGTAGGGCAAAAGAAAAAAGAAAAAACAGAGACAAAAGAATAGGGATGGTACCTGCACCAGTGGGAGGGAGCTGTGAAGGAGGAAAGGTTTCCACACACTAGGAAGCCTCTTCACTGGAGTAGATGAGGGTGGTGGGGGAGAAGCTTCGGAGCCACAGAGGAGAGCACAGCCACAGGGCTGCAGAGAGCAAAGTGAAGAGATTCCCACACAGAGGATCAGTGCCGACCAGCACTCACCCGCCTGAGAGGCTTGTCTGCTCACCCACCGGCGCAGGCAGGGGGTTGGAAGCTGCGGCTCCAGCTTCAGAGGTCGGATCCCAAGGAGAGGACTGGGGTTGGCTGTGTGAATACAGCTTGAAGGGGGCTAGTGTGCCACAGCTAGCCAGGAGGGAGTCCAGAAAAAAGTCTGGAACTGCCTAAGAGGCAAGAGACCATTGTTTCGGGGTGCACGAGGAGAGGGGGTTCAGAGCACTACCTAAATGAGCTCCAGAGACAGGCGCGAGCCAAGGCTACCAGTGCAGACACCAGAGATGGGCATGAGATGCTAAGGCTGCCGCTACAGCCACCAAGAAGCCTGTGTGCAAGCACAGGTCACTATCCACACCTCCCCTCCCGGGAGCCTGTGCAGCCCACCACTGCCAGGGTCCCGTGATCCAGGGACACCTTCCCCGGGAGAATACACAGTGCGCCCCACACTGTTGCAATGTCACACTGGCTTCTGCCGCCACAGGCTCGCCCTGCATTCCGTTCCCCTCCCTCCTCGTGGCTTGAGTGAGCCAGAGCCCCCTAATCAGGTGCTCCTTTAACCCGATCCTGTCTGAGCAAAGAACAGATGCCCTCAGGTAACCTACACACAGAGGCAGGGCCAAATCCAAAGCTGAACCCCAAGAGCTGTGCGAAAAAAGAAGAGAAAGGGAAATATCTCCCAGCAGCCTCAGGAGCAGTGGATTAAATCCTCACAATCAATTTGATGTACCCTGCATCTCTGGAATACCAGAACAGAAAACGAATCATTCCATATTGAGACGATGGACTTTGGGAGCAACTGTAGACTTGGGGTTTGCTGTCTGCATCTAATTTGTTTCTGGTTTATGTTTATCTTAGTATAGTATTTAGAGTTTATTATCATTGATAGATTTATTGATTTGGTTGCTCTCTTTATATATATATATAGATATATATATATTTTTTTCCTTTTTCTCTTTTTGTGAGTTTGTATGTGTGTATGCTTCTTTGTGTGATTTTGTCTGTATAGCTTTGTTTTACCATTTGTCCTGGGGTTCTGTCTATCCTTTTTTGTTGTTTTTCTTCTTAGTATAGTTTTTAGTGCTTGTTATCATTGCTGGATTTGTTTTTTGGTTTTGTTGCTCTCTTCTTTCTTTTTATTACTTTATCATTTTTAATAATTTTCTTTATTTTTTATTTTAATAACTTTATTTTCTTTCTTTCTTTCTTTCTTTCTTTCTTTCTTTCTTTCTTTCTTTATTTATTTATTTCCTTCCTTCCTCCCTCCCTTCCTTCCTTCCTTCCTTCTTTCTTTCTTTCTTTCTTTCTTTCTTTCTTTCTTTCTTTCTTTCTTTCTTTCTTTCTTTCTTCTTTCTTTCTTTCTTTCTTTCTTTCTTTCTTTCTTTCTTTCTTTCTTTCTTTCTTTTCTGTTTTCTTCTGAGCCGTATGGCTAACAGGGTCTTAGTGCTCCGGCTGGGTGTCAGGCCTGTGCCTCTGAGGTGGGAGAGCCGAGTTCAGGACATTGGTCCACCAGAGACCTCCCAGGTTCACGTAATATCAAAGAGCAAAAGGTCTCCCAGGGATGTCCCTCTCAACGCTAAGACCCAGCTCCACTCAACGACAAGCAAGCTACAGTGCTGGACACACCATACCAAGCAACTAGTAAGACAGGAGCACAACCCTACCCTTTAACAGAAAGGCTGCCTAAAATCATAATAAGGTCACAGACACCCCAGAACACACCAATGGATGCAGTCCTGCCCACCAGAAGGACAAGATCCGGCCTCATCCACCAGAACACAGGCACCAGTCCCCTCCACCCAGAAGCCTACAGAACCCACTGAACCAACCTTACCCACTGGGGACAGACAACAAAAACAACAGGAACTACAAACCTGCAGCCTGCGAAAAGGAGACTCCAAACACAGTAAGTGAAGCAAAATGAGAAGACAGAAAAACACAACAGATTAAGAAGCAAGGTAAAAACCACCAGACCAAATAAATGAAGAGGAAATAGGCAGTCTACCTGAAAAAGAATTCAGAGTAATGATAGTAAAGATGATCCAAAATCTTGGAAATAGAGTGGAGAAAACACAAGAAATGTTTAACAAGGACCTAGAGGAACTAAAGAGCAAACAAACAATGATGAACAACACAATAAATGAAACTAAAAATTCTCTAAAAGGAGTCAATAGCAGGATAACTGAGGCAGGAAAACGGATAAGTGAGCTGGAAGGTAAAATAGAAGAAATAACTACTGCAGAGCAGAATAAAGAAAAAAGAATGAAAAGAATTGAAGACAGTCTCAGACACCTCTGGGACAACATTAAATGCACCATCTTGTGAATTATAGGGGTCCCAGAAGAAGAAGAGAAAAAGAAAGGGACTGAGATAATATTTGAAGAGATTATAGTTGAAAACTTCCCTAATGTTGGAAAGGAAATAGTCAATCAAGTCCAGGAAGTGCAGAGAGTCCCATAGAGGATAAATCCAAGGAGAAACATGCCAAGACACATATTAATCAAACTATCAACAATTAAATACAAAGAAAAAATATTAAAAGCAACAAGGGAAAAAAAACAAATAACATAAAAGGGAATCCCCATAAGGTTAACAGTTAAATTTTCAGCAGAAACTCTGCAAGCCAGAAGGGAGTGGCAGGACATATTTAAAGTGATAAAAGGGAAAAACCTACAACCAAGATTACTCTACCCAGCAAAGGGTCTCATTCAGATTCAATGGAGTAAGTAAAATCTTTACACACAGGCAGAAGTTAAGAGAATTCAGCACCACAAAACCAGCCTTACAACAAATGCTAAAGGACCTTCTCTAGGCAGGAAACACAAGAGAAGGAAAAGACCTACAATAACAAACCCAAAACAATTAAGAAAATGATAATAGGAACATACATATCGGTAAATGGATTAAATGCTCCAACCAAAAGACACAGCCTGGCTGAATGGATCCAAAAACAAGACCCATATATATGCTGTCTACAAGAGACCCACTTCAGACCTAGGGACACATACAGACTGAAAATGAGGGGGTGGAAAAAGATATTCCATGCAAATGGAAACCAAAAGAAAGCTAGAGTAGCAATTCTCATATCAGACAAAATAGACTTTAAAATAAAGACTATTACAAGAGACAAAGACACTACATAATGATCAAGGGATCAATCCAAGAAGAAGGTATAATAATTGTAAATATTTATGCACCCAACATAGGAACACCTCAGTATATAAGGCAAATGCTAACAGCTGTAAAAGGGGAAATCAACAGTAACACAATCATAGTAGGGGACTTTAACACCCCACTTCACCAATGCACAGATCATCCAATATGAAAATAAATAAGGAAACAGAGCTTTAAATGATACGTTAAACCAGATGGCCTTAATTGATATTTATAGGACATTCCATCCAAAAACAACAGAATAAAGAACAAGAGAAGGTTGTCCACTCTCACTATTATTCAACATAGCTTTGGAAGTTTTAGCCACAGCAGTCAGAGAATAAAACCAAATAAAAGGAATCCAAATTGGAAAAGAAGAAGGATAGATGACGTGATACTGTACATAGCGAATCCTAAAGATGATACCAGAAAACTACTAGAGCTAATGAATGAATTTGGTAAGTAGCAGGATACAAAACTAATGCACAGAAATCACTTGCTTTTCTATATGCTAATGATAAAAAATCTGAAAGAGCAATTAAGGAAACACTCCCATTTACCACTGAGGCAAGAAGAATAAAATACCTAGGAATAAACCTACCTAAGGAGACAAAAGACCTGTATGCAGAAGTCTTTAAGACACTGATGAAAGAAATTAAAGATGATACAAACAGATGGAGAGATATACCATGTTCTTGGATTGGAAGAATCAACATTGTGAAAATGACTACTCCAAGCAATCTACAGATTCAATGCAATCCCTATCAAACTACCAATGGCATTTTTCACGCAACTAGAACAAAAAATTTCACAATTTGTATGGAAACACAAAAGACCCCAAATAACCAAAGCAATCTTGAGAAAGAAAAATGGAGCTGGAGGAATCAGGCTCCCAGACTTCAGACTATACTACAAAGCTACAGTAATCAAGATATTATGGTAGTGGCACAAAAACAAAGTTATAGATCAATGGAGCAGGCTAGACAACCCAGCGATAAACCCACACACATATGGTCACCTTTTTTTTTTTTTTTTTAATTTGGAGTATGTGTCCCAAATTATACAAATGTATTGAAAGGAGCCATAATCAGCACATTCCATCTTTTTTTAAAAATAAATTTATTTATTTATTTTTGGCTGTGTTGGGTCTTCGTTTCTGTGTGCGGGCTTTCTCTAGTTGCGGCGAGCGGGGACCACTCCTCATTGCGGTGCGCGGGCCTCTCACTTTCGCGGCCTCTCTTGTTGTGGAGCACAGGCTCCAGACGCGCAGGCTCAGTAGTTGTGGCTCATGGGCCTAGTTGCTCCATGGCATGTGGGATTTTCCCAGACCAGGGCTCGAACCCGTGTCCCCTGCACTGGCAGGCAGATTCTCAACCACTGCACCACCAGGGAAGCCCAGTCACCTTATTTTTGATAGAGGAGGCAAGAATATACAATGGAGAAAAGACAGCCTCTTCAATAAGTGGTGCTGGGAAAACTGGACAGCTACATGTAAAAGAATGAAATTAGAACAGTCCCTAACACCACAAAGAAAAATAAACTCAAAATGGATTAAAGACCTAAATGTAAGGCCAGACACTATAAAACTCTTAGAGGAAAACATAGGCAGAACACTCTATGAAATAAATCACAGCAGGATCCTTTTTGACCCACCTCTTAGAGAAATGGAAATAAAAACAAAAATAAACAAATGGGACTAGTGAAACTTAAAAGCTTTTGTACAGCAAAGGAAACCATAAACAAGATGTAAAGACAGCCCTCAGAATGGGAGAAAATATATGCAAATGAAGCAACTGACAAAGGATTAATCTCCAGAATTTACAAGCAGCTCATGTAGCTCAATATCAAAAAACAAACAACCCAATCCAAAAATGGGCAGAAGACCTAAAGAGACATTTCTCCAAAGAAGATATACAGATTGCCAACAAACACATGAAAGGATGCTCAACATCATTAATCATTAGAGAAATGGAAATCAAATCTACAATGAGGTATCACCTCACACCAGTCAGAATGGCCATCATCAAAAAATGTACAAACAATAAATGGGAACCCTCTTGCACTCTTGGTGGGAATGTAAATTGATACAGCCACTATGGAGAACAGTAGGGAGGTTCCTTAAAAAACTAAAAATAGAACTACCATATGACCCAGCAATCCCACTACTGGGCATATACACTGAGAAATCCATAATTCAAAAAGAGTCATGTACCACAATGTTCATTGCAGCTCTATTTACAATAGCCAGGACTTGGAAGCAACCTAAGTGTCCATCGACATATGAATGAATGAAGAAGATGTGGCACATATATACAATGGAATATTACTCAGCCATAAAAAGAAACGAATTTGAGTTACTTGTAGTGAGGTGGATGGACCTAGAGACTGTCATACAGAGTGAAGGAAGTCAGAAAGAGAAAAACGTATACCGTATGCTAACACATATATATGGAATCTAAAATTAGATAGTCTCTGAAGAACCTAGGGGCAGGAAAGGAATAAAGACGCAGGCGTAGAGAATGGACACGGGGAGGGGTAAGGATAAGCTGGGACGAAGTGAGAGAGTGGCATGGACATATATACACTACCAAATGTAAAATAGATAGCTAGTGGGAAGCAGCCACATAGCACAGGGAGATCAACTTGGTGCTTTGTGATCACCTAAAGGGGTGGGATAGGGAGGGTGGTAGGGAGACGCAAGACAGAGGAGTTATGGCGATATATGTATAGCTGATTCACTTTGTTATAAAGTAGAAACTAACACACCATTTAAAGCAATTATACTCCAATAAAGATGTTAAAAAAAATCACTCTCAATTGTGACTGCATGGATTGTATCCCTTTAGTACATGTGGGAAAATGTTCATTTCTCTCCTAATTCCTTCTGTCTAGGCTACTCTCTTTCAAGGGCTATTACTTTTATATGATAGGATCAGTGGAGAATAACCTGAAAGCAAGAATGATAGTGAAGCAGCAGGACAGTTAACAAGTTTTTGAGCTTATTATAGGCCCCAATATAATGCTTGACATGTCAATCAAAATGATCCCCCATTCTATCCTATCTTTCGATGGTTATTCCTTTGGGTTTTTTATAATTGCAAACTCCTGGTACAGTTGTTGTTCTGCTCCTCAACATTGACTTCATTTGGAGAAAAATTAGCAGGTACACAAGTACTCCAGGCTTTTAGAAATATTTGTAATCCTTTAGTTCTTTTGTGACAAGTCATTGGATCTGGTTAAGAAACTGAAAATGAAATAGACTTTTCTAAGTGTTGCAAAATATATGTGGATTGTCACTTTTGTGATCAATTTTTCCTCTAAGTAATATGGCTTTAACTTGGCTGACTGATTCAAACCCTGAAGCAGTTATAAACTGTTTATAACTATGTGAAATAATATTCAATTGGCATATGTACAGCTTAGGTTTCAAAATGGTTAAATCTATTGAATTATACTCCTGAAATATTTTAATTATGTTTCTTTTTTTTGCATATAGATGTCAAATAATTATGGCCACAGGTAATATATTTATTAATTTCTTATTTATGGTAATACAGAGCACATCAGCTGAAAAGGAATCAGGGAGCAGATCCTTTGTGTACTGCTTTCTATAGGTATGACGAAGTCTAACTTATTTATGGGTTCTGCTGCCAAGTGAAATCTGGTGTTTATGATGGGACAAAAATAAAGGAATCGATTGTTTTAGCTCAACTCTTTAGGTAGTGCTAAGTATAGGATTGCATCGGGGGGTAAAAATTTTAGAGAATGTGGATAAAAAGAGTTGAAAAATACATATATTCCACATTTTCTACATGTTAAATTGTAACCATATCGTAACAGAAAACATATGTGGTGCCATTAGCTTGACTTGAATTATTGAACATGTACATAGGCCCTTTTCTGCAGCATTTTAAATAAGGTCATACAATTCTAAAGGTTGTTTTAAGAGTGTATGTCAAGCCAACCTGATGATTAAGTAGTATCAGAAAATAAGAAACAATTAGAAGTGTGGGAGAAAACACTGTCATACAAAATTTGGACCTTAAATTAATAAATAAGGAAATTAATTTCAATAATAATTAAGCTGGCATTTAAGGACTTTTTCTCTAAATGTACAAATCATGCTAATCTTCTTGTCTGGAGGTGATTAGCTTGTTATGACAGACTGTGAGGTCATTAAGGAAATTAACATATTCCAGGTGCATTATTCTACTGGCACAATGCCATGGGAGAAATGTGTTTATGCATCTGAAACCAAGAAAAATATAATTTAATTCACATGTGCAAGATAAAACTCAGTTCGAAACTACTAGTGACATTTTCCCCCAATTGACATCAAAAAACAAAACCTGAACTTTTAACAACATGTTTTACCAAAATCACAAATCTATTTTGCATGAGAGTTTTCAACTTCAAATTCCATCAACACAGTGAATGAGGGATATGATATAATACATTTTTGAGTGCTGATTTAAATTTTTTTAAATAGGGGAATATTCATATATCAAGTTTTATGAAACTTAGGTTAACAAACTTATATACACACTTATAAACATTTATCTGATTGATTTATTAACTTAATAAAAAATTTTGAGTGCTTGCTGTGTATCATGCTTTGATCTTAGGTATGTATTGATGAGTAAAACATCTCCCAAATTGAAATACCTTTTGGGACTTCCCTGGTGGTCCAGTGGGTAAGACTCCGCGTTCCCAATGCAGTGGACCCGAGTTCGATCCCTGGTCAGGGAACTAGATCCCGCATGCATGCCACAACTAAGAATTTGCATGCCGCAACTAGGAGTCTGCATGCTGCAACTAGGAAGTCTGTGTGCTGCAACTAAGAAGACTGCATGCTACAACTATGAGCCCACATGCCACAACTGGGAGATCCCACATGCCCCAACTAAAGATCCCATGTGCTGCAACTAAGACCCAGAGCAGCCTACATAAATAAATATTTTTAAAAATACCTTTTATGTTCAGTTTGCTCTGAAAAATAACTTTTATTTGTGAATAAGAAAATAAAAATTTAGGGCTTCCCTGGTGGCGCAGTGGTTGAGAGTCCACCTGCCGATGCAGGGGACACGGGTTCGTGCCCCAGTCCAGGAAGATCCCACATACCACAGAGCAGCTAGGCCCTGAGCCATGGCCGCTGAGCCTGCGCGTCCGGAGCCTGTGCTCTGCAACGGGAGATGCCACAACAGTGAGAGGCCCGTGTACCGCCAAAAAAATAAAAAAATAAATAAAAATTTGAAAAATGTATTACCTTCCCAATGATTTGATTAATTTTATTTAATTCATAAATTAGTTACTTGGAATATTTTGGAAGAGACTCAAGTATTTAAATTTTGAAGTAGCAATGAATTTTTTTTAATATAGAAAATACTGGTGTTCTTAGAAAACAATAAAATTAAGAGTATGTATATCTTGATTTAAGATGAAATTGTGAGCTTCTCAATATAGTTTTAGCCTTTTAAGTCTTTTTAATTTCACAACAGAATTAATATTTCTCACTCAGAATGCTTTTATAAAGTTTCTCGTTTGACTAATTTTTTCAGTTTTTCACAATAAGAGAGGAGAAATTGACATTTATGTAGTGGTACACTGATTATGTGGGAATAAACCATTCTTTTCTATAGCACAGGTTTTCCCTTAATAACGTATTTGTGAGAGTGCCAGGTTTGGATATACCAGAATTATTATTTTATATATTTTTTCTACAGTAAGTCGATTTTTAATTAAGTCACTTTTATCTGTTTAGTCTAATACTAGTGAATGGCAGTTGGAAAGAAAGGAGAAAAATATCCAGCTGGAATTCAACTTTCACTAGATTACATGGGAGGGAAAATTTCCCTTTTAAAAACACAGGCGCCTTTTAAATGAGTATTTTTACATCACAAGGTGTTCCTTTATCACACTGAAGCCTGAAAAATGTGATTCAGAACTGTAGCCTTGATACTTCCCTACCTTTCTCATCTTAAAATTCTTGATTAAATGCATCAAATTCTATTTCTATTATGCTTGAATTTTCAGGGTAAAACAATTATTCTGTGGTATATCAGTCAATCCTAAATGTTGTAATTCCTCCTTCCCCATTTCTTCATAAAATATGGGGAATGTGAGTTGTTTCTTTTTATACTCAAATATTTTAATTAACTTTTTATCCAGTTTTATTGAGATATAAGTGACATATAGCACTGTATAAGCTTAAGGTATACCTCGTAGTGATTTGAGTTACATTAAGTTTAGTGAATATTCATCATCTCATATAGATACGAAATAAAAGAAAAAGAACAAATGTTTTTCCTTGTGATAAAAACTCCTAGGATTTACTCTTTTAACACCTTTCATATATAATATACAGCAGTACTAAATATATTAATCATGTTATACTTTACATCTCTAGTACTTATAACTGGAATTTTGTGCCTTTTGACCAACTTCATCCAATTCTCTCCCAACCCCCCACCTCTGGTAATCACAAATTAGATCTATTTTTCTATGAGTTTGTTTGTTTTGAAGTGTAACTGACATACAATACTGTGTTAGTTCCTGGTGTATAACATAGTGATTCAATATTTCTATACATTACAAAGTGATCACTATGATAAGTCTAGTTACCATCTGTTGTCACACGAAGATATTTAATATTGTTATTGACTATATTCCCCACTCTGTACATTTCATACACATGACTCATTTCTTGTGTAACTACAAGTTTATATCTGTTAATGTCCCTCAACTATTTCACTCATCTCACCACTCTTTCCTCTCTGGCAGCCACCTGTTTGTTCTCTGTATCTATGACTCTATTTCTGTTTTGTTATGTTTGTTCAATTGTTTTGTTTTTAGATTTCACATATAAGTGAAATACTGTATTTGTCTTTCTCTGCCTGACTTATTTCACTTAGCATAGTACCCTACAGGTCCATCCATGTTGTCTCAAATAGCACGATTTCATTCTGTTTTGTGGCTGAATAATAATCCATTGGGCACTTAGGTTGCTTCCTTATTTCGGCTATTATGAATAGTGCTGCAATGAACAAAGTGATGCATGTACCTTTTTCAATTAGTGTTTTTGACTTCTTTGGAAAAACCCAGAAGTGGAATTGCTAGATATTATGATAGTTCTATTTATAATTTTTTGAGGAAAAAAATTGTGGCTGTACCAATTTACATTTCAACCAACAGTGCACGTTTCCCTTCTTTCCAAATACTTGCCAACACTTGCTATTTGTTGTTTTTTTGATACTAACCATTCTGACAGGTGTGAGATTATATCTCGAAGTGGTTTTGATTTGAATTTCCCTCAGGATTAGATTTAAGTTCAGTGATTTAAGATGATTACATTTAAATCTTCAATCCATTTTGAGTT
This sequence comes from Grampus griseus, assembly GCF_964374135.1. Taxonomy (NCBI): domain Eukaryota; kingdom Metazoa; phylum Chordata; class Mammalia; order Artiodactyla; family Delphinidae; genus Grampus; species Grampus griseus. Next base: position 129,391,614 of record NC_138997.1, on the reverse strand, counting down.
TATTTTTGAATATGGTGTGAGAATATATTCTGGTTTCATTATTTTACACGTTACATACCCGCATGTAACACCACTTATCGAAGAGACTAGACGTCTTTTCCCTATTGTATATTCTTGCTTCTTTTTTCATAGGATAATTGACCTTATAAGTGTGGATTTAGTTCTGAGCTTTCTATCCTATTCCATTGATCTATGTGTTATGGTACTGTTTTTGTGCCAGTACCATACTTTCATTATTACTGCAGCTTTGTAGTAAAGGTTGAAATCAGGGAGCATTATAGCTCCAGCTGTATTCTTCCTCAAGATTCTTTTGGCTGTTCAGAGCCTTCTGGGTTTCCACACAAATTTTAGAATTATTTGTTCCAGTTCTGTGAAAAATGGCAGTGGTATTTTGATAGGGATTGTGTTGAATCTGTAGATTGCCTTGGGTAGTATGGTCATTTTAACAATGTTAATTCTTGTAATCCATGAACTGGATATATCCTTCCATTTGTTTGTATAATCTTAAATTTCTTTCATCATGTCTTTTAGTTTTCTGAGTACAGATTTTTGAGCTCCTTAGTTAGATTTATGTGTAGGTATTTTATTCTTTTTGATGCAGTTGTAAATGGGATCATTTTCTTAATTTCTTTCTGATAAATTGTTGTTGGTGTATAAAATGCAATAAATATATGTATACTAATTTTGTATCCTACAACTTAACTGAATTCATTTCTTATTGGAAATAGTTTTTTGGTGGCATCTTTAGGATTTTCTATGTATAATATCATAGCACCTGCAAATATTGAAAATCCTTTGCAATTTGGATTGCTTTTATTTCTTTTACTTCTCTGGTTGCTGTGCCTAGGATTTCCAATACTATGTTGAATAAAACTGATAAGAGTGGGCATCCTTGTCTTGTTCCTGATCTTAGAGGAAATGCTTTCAGCTTTTCACCGTTGACTGTGATGTTACCTGTCAGTTTTTCATGTATGGCCTTTATTATGTTGAGTTATGTTCCCACTATGCCCACTTCCTGGAGAGTTTTTAGGGAGGTTGAATTTTGTCAGAAGCTTTTTCTGCACCTATTGAGATGATCATATGTGTTTTTTTTATTGAAGTATAGTTGATTTACAATGTTGTGTTAGTTTCAGGTGTACAGCAAAGTGATTCAGTTATATATATATATATATATTTCTTTTTCAGATTCTTTTCCATTGTAGGTTATTACAAGATACTGAATATAGTTCCCTGTGCTATACAGAAGGTCCTTGTTGATTATCTATTTTACATATAATAGTGTGTATATGTTATTCCCACACTCCTAACTTATCCCTCTCCCCTCACCTTTTCTCCTTTGGTAACCATAAGATTGTTCTCTATGTCTGCGAGTCTATTTCTGTTTTGTAAATAAGTTTAATTGTATCATTTCTTTAGATTCCACATATAAGTGATATCACATAATATTTGTCTTTCTCTGTTTGACTTACTTCGCTTAATATGGTAATCTGTAGGTCCATCTATGTTGCTGCAAATGGCATTATTTTGTTCATTTTTATGGCTGAGTAGTATTCCATTATGTATATTTATGTATATATGTATATATATACATATACACATACACACACATACACATCTTCTTTATCTATTCCTCTGTCGATGGACATTTAGGTTGCTTCCATGTCTTGGCTATTGTAAATAGCTACTATGAACATTGGGGTGCATGCATCTTTTTGTTCTACCACTTTATTTTTTAATTAATTTATTTTTTTCACACACACTGTATTTTATCTTTACAAGAGATAAATAAACTGACACCAAGCATTGTAAATGGATGACCACAACAAAAGCAACAGTGATTGCAATTACCAAACACAAAACACACTCATACTATGTCATAATATTGAGATTCAGTCCATAATCCTCCACTGTAACAGTTCCTTTGCTTTGCAGTGAAAATTGATTTGTATATTTTTTGCCTCTGAGTCCTTGTGGGATTTTTTTTTTATTCAAACAGAAAGTCACAAAAATTATAATCATCCTCATCAGTTCACTCAGTCCCATGTAATTAATTTTTTTCATCTTGATCTTTTGTTAGCACTTTTATGAATTCATCAAGTTTGCATTAGAGTTGTGAAAATGCTTATTCATTCAGTTCAGCAGTATAGTCAGTTACCAGAAACCTGTACTTGTCAGAGTCTTTTCTATGAATTCCTTGAAGTTGAAAACCTTTTATAGGAACATTTTTGCAAAAGCATCAGAGTACACCCAGAACTGTCTGTAAATGACAAAAGACTTAAAATGACCACAGTTAAAGATTTGATGAAAGTTCACAATAAAGCAATTGACAAGGAAATTTAGTTATTTCTGAGATAGATATTTTAAAGTAATAACTAGACTTGTGACTTATAACATTATACCAGAACATATAAGATTTTTAGAAATTTCATGTAATGTCTGAAACATTTATATTAACATATTTCCATACAAATAACCGAAAGAAAGTTTAGTATTAGTTGTTTTTTTTGTTTGTATTTTTATACTGCAGGTTCTTATTAGTCATCAGTTTTATACACATCAGTGTATACATGTCAATCCCAATCACGCAATTCATCACACCAACACCCCCACTTCCCACCACTTTCCCCCCTTGGTGTCCATACATTTGTTCTCTACATCTGTGTCTCAACTGCTGCCCTGCAAACCGGTTCATCTGTACCATTTTTCTAGGTTCCACATACATGCGTTAATATATGATATTTGTTTTTCTCTTTCTGACTTACTTCACTCTGTATGACAGTCTCTAGGTCCATCCACGTCTCAACAAATGACTCAGTTTCGTTCCGTTTTATGGCTGAAGAATATTGCATTCTATATATTTACCACAACTTCTTTATCCATTTGTCTGTCAATGGGCATTTAGGTTGCTTCCATGAGCTGCTATTGTAAATAGTGCTGCAGTGAACATTGGGGTGCATGTGTCTTTTTGAATTATGGTTTTCTTTGGGTATATGCCCAGTAGTGGGATTTCTGCGTCATATGGTAATTCTAGTTTTAGTTTTTCAAGAAAACTCCATACTGTTCTCCATAGTGGCTGTATCAATTTACATTCCCACCAACAGTGCAAGAGGCTTCCCTTTTCTCCATGCCCTCTCCAGCATTTGTTGTTTGTAGATTTTCTGATGATGCCCATTCTAACTGGTATGAGTTGATACCTCATTGTAGTTTTGATTTGCATTTCTCTAATAATTAGTGATGTTGAGCAGCTTTTCATGTGCTTCTTGGCCATCTGTATGTCTTCTTTGAAGAAATGTCTATTTAGGTCTTCAGCCCATTTTTGGATTGGGATGATTGTTTCTTTAATATTGAGCTTCATGAGCTGTTTATATATTTTGGAGATTAATCCTTTGTCCGTTGATTCATTTGCAAATATTTTCTCCCATTCTGAGGGTTGTATTTTCGTTGTGTTTATGGTTTCCTTTGCTGTGCAAAAGCTTTGAAGTTTCATTAGGTCCCATTTGTTTATTTTTGTTTCCATTACTCTAGGAGGTGGATCAAAAAAGATCTTGATGTGATTTATGTCAAAGGATGTTTTTCCTATGTTTTCCTCTAAGAGTTTTATAGTGTCTGGTCTTACATTTAGGTCTTGAATCCATTTTGAGTTTGTTTTTGTGTATGGTGTTAGGGAGTGTTCTAATTTCATTCTTTTACATGTAGCTGTCCAGTTTTCCCAGCACCACTTATTGAAGACACTGTTTTTTCTCCATTTTATATCTTTGCCTCCTTTGTCATAGATTAGTTGACCATAGGTGCGTGGGTTTATCTCTGGGCTTTCTATCTTGTTCCATTGATCTATGTTTCTGTTTTTGTGCCAGTACCATATTGTCTTGATTACTGTAGCTTTGTAGTATAGTCTGAAGTCTGGGAGCCTGATTTCTCCAGCTCCATTTTTTTCCCTCAAGTCTGCTTTGGCTATTCGGGGTCTTTTGTGTCTCCATACACAAACCTATGGAATGGAGAAAATATTTGCAAATGACAATACTGACAAGGGGTTAATTTCCAAAATATACAAAGAGATCATACCCCTTAATATCAAAAAAAACAAAAACAAAAATACAGTGCAATCAAAAAGTGGGCAGAAGATCTAAATAAACATTTCTCCGAAGAAGACATACAGGTGGGCAACAGGCACATGAAAACATGCTCAATATCACTAATTATTGGAGAAATGCAAATCAAAACTATAATGAGGTGTCACCTCACACCAGTCAGAATGGCCATCATTAAAAATTCTACTAAATAGTAAATGCTGGAGAGGGTGTGGAGAAAGAGGAACCCTCCTACACTGCTGGTGGGAATGTAAATTGGTGCAGCCGCTATGGAGAACAATAGGGAGGTTCCTTAAAAAACTAAAAATAGGGCTTCCCTGGTGGCGCAGTGGTTGAGAGTCCGCCTGCCGATGCAGGGGACACGGGTTCGTGCCCCGGTCTGGGAAGATCCCACGTGCCGCGGAGCGGCTAGGCCTGTGAGCCATGGCTGCTGAGCCTGCTCATCTGGAGCCTGTGCTCTGCAATGGGAGAGGCCACAACAATGAGAGGCCCGCGTACCATAAAAAAAGAAACCTAAAATAAAAGTTACCATATGGTTTTTATTCTTCAGTTTGTTAATGTGGTGTATCACATTGATTTATTTGTAGATATTGAAAAATCCTTGCATTCCTGGGGTAAATCCCACTTGATCATGATATATGATACTTTTAATGTATTTCTGGGTTCAGTTTGCTAATATTTTGTTGAGGATTTTTGCTTCTATGCTCATCAGTGGTATTGGCCTGTAATTTTCTTTTTTTGTGATATCTTTGTCTGGTTTTGGTATCAGGGAGATGGTGGCCTCAGAGAATGAGATTGGAACTGTTCCTTCCTCTGAAATTTTTAAGAGAAGTTTGTGAAACATAGGTGTTAAATCTTCTTTAAATGTTTGGTATATTTCACCTATGAAGCCATCTGGTCCTGGACTTTTGTTTGTTGGGAGTTTAGAAATTTTTTTTTTTATAGCTGATTCAATTTTATTACTGGTAATTGGTCGGTTCATATTTTCTATTTTTTCCTGATTCAGTCTTTGGAAATTGTACATTTCTAGAAACGTATGCATTTCTTTTAGGTTGTCCATTTGCATATAATTGTTCATAATAATCTCTTGATTCTTTGCATTTCTGTGGTGTCATTTGTAACATCTCTTTCATTTCTGATCTTATTTATTTGTGTCCGCTCTCTTTTTTTCTTGATGATTCTGGCTAAAGATTTATCAATTATATTTATGTTTTCAAAGAACCAGGTCATAGTTTAATTGATCGTTTCTGCTTTTTAGACTATTTAATTTATTTCTGCTCTGTTCATTGTTATTTCTTTTCTTCTACTGACCCTGGGTTTTGTTTGTTCTTCTTTTCCTAGCTCTTTTATGTGTGCAGTTAGCTTATTTGAGATTTTTCTTATTTCCTGAGGTAGGCTTGTATCACCATAACCTCCCTCTTAGAACTGCATTTGCTATGTTCTATAGATATTTGATTGTTGTGTTTCCATTTTCAATTGTCTTCAGCTATTTTTTAATTTCCTCTTTGACTTCTTTAGTGATCCATTGGTTGTTAGAATACTGTTTAGCTTCCACGTGTTTGTTTTTTGCAGTTTTTTTTCTTATAATGGTTATCTGTTTCATAGTGTTGTGGTAAGAAAAGATGTTTGATATGATTTCAGTCTTCTTAAATTCATATCTGAATGACAGTCCTGCTGGGTAGAGTATTCTTGGTTGTAATTTTTTTCCTTTCATCACTAAATATATTGTGCCACTCCTGTCTGGCCTGCAAAGTTTCTGCTGAAAAGCCAGCTGACAGTCTTATGGAAGTTCCCTTGTATGTCGCCTCACTTTGCCTAATTCTCTGTGTTTATTTGTATGTATTAGTTACATTGGTTACATTTCCCGACCTTGGAGAAGTAGTTTTATGTAGGAAGTGTTCTATGGGACCCAGCAGCACAGTCTCCTCTGCTCACCGGAGATATATGCTGTAGGGGTGCCCCCTATGTGGGCTAAGTGTGCCCTTCTGTTGGGACTGGACCAGTTACTGTGGTGTGAAGTTAGGTAGGGCTGGTGCCTGACCTGATTGGATTCCTGGCCCTACCTTGTGCAGAGGCTGTCTGCCACTGGTAGCTGGCTACTTGCCTGGGTGTCCAGAAGCTGGTTTCTGCCCACTGATCCATGGGGGCCAGGGCCCAGAACAGGTGGATTTGGGCCTGGGTGTCCTAGGGGAGCTGGCTTGCAGGGCCCAGTAGTTCTGGGGCTGGTGCTAACCTGCTGATAGGTGGCATTGGGTCCTGAGGTGACTTGCTGTGGTTGCTGAGGGGTCTCTGTGCTAGTTCTGGCCCACTGGTGGGCAGGACTGAGGCCTTGGGAGCTGATGCAGGGTTCAGATCTTTTGCTCCTTGGGGAGAACTTCTGTAATTGTAACTATACTTCCATTTGTGGGTGACCTACCTGGGGAATGGGTCTTGTCTATTCCACATCTCCACTCCTCCTCCCCTTCTTGTTGCAGATCCTTCTTTATATATTTAGTAGTAGAAGATCTTTTCTGCTGGTCTTCAGGTCGTTCTCACCTACAGCTCCTCTGTAAGTAGTTGTAATTTTGGTGTGCCTGTGAGAAGAGATGAACTCGGGGCCTTGGCCAATCTCCCTGAGTTAGTTCTTAAATAACAAATCTGTTACAAAATTTTTTGGAAAATTGCTGACATCTGCTTTTTAACCTAATTATATCATTTTAGCATTAGGGCTGGTATACTCAAATTATATCTTTTTATCCTTATTTAATAGTCTCTTTGGAGAAAAAATAATGCAGTTTACGTTGAATCTTCAGCGTTTTGAAATAGAATCGGAAACTATTTAGAAAGGTATAAGGCTACAAAAATTATAGAAAACTGAAGTGTATCATGAAGATTGGTAAGGTTGAGCACTTAGAAAACTGAGGATGTGATGCAAGTGTTCTGCAGTGAGGAATATTCCTTCATTCATGTTGTCCCTGATGATCCATTAAAGTTGAAGTAAAGGAAGTCATTCCAGGTTTCAGGTTATATTTCATGAGATGCATCTGCTCAACTGCTAAAGCAGGTAGAATTGAAATTGAGAAATAGGCCACGTTACATTTGTATCTATACAGCTCTTATTCAAACCTAAGCTAGATCTCCATAGCTATGGCCTTGGCTATCCTCCAGAATCTACAAATAGGAAATAGAGCTTCTTTTCCATTAAAAACAAAAAGAAAAAAAAGAAAGGAAACTTAAGGAGGTGATACCTGCTTGAACACTTATCATATGGTTTTGCTGTACAGATCTCTCTTTTGGCAGAAAAGGAACATTTCTAGAGGTAGCCAGGCCTTGCAGAGGCTGGTCAGCATTGCTTTAGTCAATGGGTCAACATGCCTGATTATCCAGGCTTGTGAAACAAAATGCTTCCTTTGTTGAGTGTAAAGTAAATATGTGAAATTTTGAGAAATTTAAAATTGAGTCATTGACTACCATTCTTATATTTTTCTTAAAGAATGAAAAAGCAAATGTAAATGAAAAGGTAATGAAAATGATTGAACAATTTAGAGGGAAAAAAACCAAACTATTATCACTCTTATTTACTAAAGCATTTCCTCTGGAGAAACTTCCTAGAATGGTTACATAAATATACTTTTGCATCTAATATAATCTAATTTTATAAATTACTTTTTTATAATAAAAATTAATATAATATTTTTATATTCTGAATTTTTAGTTATTTGGTAGGTTTAGCTTTTTTAACATTTCTTTTAGTTATATTTTTCTCCCTCTGGCATCTCAATATTCTATGATTTTTAAAAATAGTATGAATAGGAGTCTTTGATTAATACTTTCTCATGGTTATGCCTGGTTCACATGTTTTAATTCTGGAGGAGATTTCATTCTCAAAATGTTTTAGTGTCCTGAACTGAAAGAGATTTAAAAAGTCATGAGTCATTTATTACATGATAAATGACATGTCTTTTCTGGGCTTCCCCTCCCTAATGGTGAAATATCATGTCCTATTTTTTTTTTTTAAATTGGTAATTCAACTGAATGGACCCTTTTTCAAAAAAAACCCTTCCTTATCAGAATTTTATACAAGGTATATAAATGTTAAATAGGAAATAATGTTCCAATATAAAGGCACAGAGATAGAGATCTAAACCGTTTTCTTTTTACTGTCAAGATAAATGAAATACTATACTTTTTCCTATTTTGTAATACTAGGTAGCTTATATTTTGTCCAAAACAGACTAGTTAAATATTGTCCTTTGGACAAACTCAATTCATATTTGCTTTCTGAACAGGCTAGTATGTTGATAAGACTGAGGTACCATGGTCTCCTTACATGTTTAAAATGCTTACTTTCTTATTAGATGAAATCCTCCAGTCTTAATTTTTTTTCCAAAAAATATTGACAAGTAAAATAGAAAAAAATTTCAGTTTTAATTGTACTTAAGACCAAGAGATCCAATTTGACTCTATTAGAATACGTTAAGTGTTTGAGACCCAGATCATTCTCCCTGTCCTTTGAAATTTTAAATTTATATACATATACATATAATTAACACAATTACTTCAAGTGAACTATGTTTTGTTATGTATCATAGTAAAATGTATATATGTGTCCCTATATCTTAGCTATAGCATTATTTGTGATATTTGAGTTATTTTATTTCTCTCTCTGCATGTTTTGGTTCACTGTAGATAAAATTTTAATACCTTGACAGAGAAATTGAACTTTTGAAGATCAGACAATTTAATGATAGGAGTAATATATTAAGAAATAGGTCCTTCAAAAACTAAAAATAGAATTACCATATGACCCAGCAATCCAACTACTGGGCATATACCCAGAGACAACCATAATTCAAAAAGACACATGCACCCCAATGTTCATTGCAGCACTATTTACAATAGCCAGGTCATGGAAGCAACCTAAATGCCCATTGACAGATGAATGGATAAAGAAGATGTGGTACATGTATACAATGGAATATTACTCAGCCATAAAAAGGAACGAAATTGGGTAATTTGTAGAGATGTGGATGGATCTAGAGACTGTCATACAGAGTGAAGTAAGTCAGAAGGAGAAAAACAAATATCATATATTAACGCATATATGTGGAACCTAGAAAGATGGTACAGAAGAACCAGTTTGCAGGGCAGAAATAGAGACACAGATGTAGAGAACAAACGTATGGACACCAAGGGTGGGGGTGGTGGTGGTGGTGGGATGAATTGGGAGATGGGGATTGACATATACACACTAATATGTATAAAATAGATAACCAGTAAGAACCTGCAGTATAAAAAAATAAATAAAATAAAATTCAAAAGTTCAAAAAATAAAAAGGATTTACAGTGAAGGCTAAAGAGGTTTGGGGAGCCAAACAGAAAAAACAATCCTTGGAACAGGCTCTGCAACCAGACTGGGCATAGGGGAAGCACACAATGATGGTGAGAGGATTAGAGGTTAAGAAAAGGAGCGCGAGCCCGGGCCTGCTCCAGTCCCCGCGGAACGAGCTGCGGGCATCTCGGCGGTGGATGGTTCTGGGGCGTCGCAGCCCCGGGCACGTTGACAAGCAGCCCAGGTGCAGGCTGCCGGCCTGGACCGGCTGCGCGGAGGAGACGTAGCTACTGAAATCTTACTGGGTAAACTCCCAGGTCCTGTGAAGTTCGTAGCTAAGAATCAACCCAAGTCAGCTTTAAGGGATTTACCGTGACATTGAGACCAGGCTTCTTATCTCTGGATGCCTAGAGGCAAGCGGAGGGCGAGGTACTCAAGTGCTGATGGAATGAATGAATGAATGAATGAGAAAATACGCACAGCTGCATAGTTGCATGTGACAGCGTGCCTGACGGAGGGCCCAGGCAGTGACAGTCCCGAATCTTTGAGAAGGCTGTCTCAGAAGGATGGACGGAAGCCGGCCGAACGCCACCCTCCTCACTCCCCATTTGATTATCCTAATGGATTTTGACATTTTGATCAGCTACGTCCCTGTTACCCTGACTGAGGAAGCAGAACAGATAAAAACTAGGCGGACAATTTGAAACCTTAAGGGCTGCTCTGCACATTAGAGAGAGTGAGAAATTATCTAAAGACCAGTCAGAATTCAGGACAGAAGCCTTCCTTTGCTCTGCGGAACCCAACGTACTGAGATTCTCCATCTGTGAGGACTAACCTGGGGCCGCGGACGGTCCCCTGTGAAGTCGACTATTGCAGTATCTTCGTCTGCATCTCCCTCTGCTCAGCGGGACATCAATTAGCACAGAAACGTGTTGTCTGGATTGAACTGAAATGTCATTGGAGCTGCTTTGGAACTATTTCCCCCATTCTTTGCAGTTTCCAGAGTTTAAGTGATTGCCTTTTCCTTTGGATTGGGTGGAATTTTGAACCGACATGTTTCTATGTTCTCTGGTTATTTATAAGCTGAAATGTCATTCATTCAACAAATGTTTATTGAGTGCTTGTTCTATACCAGGCTCTGCTCCAGGCGCTTGGGATTCATCAGAGAACAAAACAGACAGGAATTTCTGCTCTTTTGGGTCATATTCAGTGTAATAAATATCTGTAATGTTAGTAACAAACATTAAAAAAAAAAGAAATAGGAAGCAGTTTCCTGTGCTTACTGAACAATCACTTCTAGAAAGCTTCAGGTTCTTTCTAAGTAGGTTTACAAAGATCAAAATTACTACAGATCATGACTTAACAATCAAAATGTTTACAATGCTGACAAAATTTAAGATAATAGGAAGATAATTTTAGGATAGCATGAATATGAAACTGTACGTAAGCCTTTTTGTTGAGAAACTGTCTTGTTTTCTATGATAAATTTAAAATTCATTATTTAATAGTGCAAATAACTCAGATGAATTCAACTTAATTAATTGTCAGAATTAATGAGTATTTAAAAATTTACTAGATGAAGAAACTGAGGGCCAGAGAGGCTGCATGACTTATTTGATGAAGATCATAACATATATTTGTTGCAGGGCCAGAAACAAAACGGAGGTTTGGGTATTCCTACTGCTGTGTTCTCACATCAAACTAGACTATCCTACTTTACCGTATATAAACTTTTCATCCCCCACCCCTAAGAGGCCTATATCCTTATTCTATGTACCTTTGAGTAGGTTACATGGCAGATGGGAATTAAGATGGCAGATGGAATTAAGGTTGTTAATCAGTTAAATTTAAAATCAGGTGAGTAGCCTGGATTATCCAGGTGTGCCCAATATAATTACGAGGATCTTTTTTTTTTTTTTTTTTTTTTGCGGTACGTGGGCGTTTCACTGTGGTGGCCTCTCCCGTTTCGGAGCACAGGCTCTTGACGCGCAGGCCCAGCGGCCATGGCCCATGGGCCCAACCGCTCCGCGGCGTGCGGGATCCCCCCGGACCGGGACACAAACCCGCATCCCCCGCATCGGCAGGCGGACTCCCAACCACTGCACCACCAGGGAAGCCCACGAGGAGCCTTAAATGTGGAAAAGCAGAGTTGGAGGGATGCCGTGTGAGAAAGATATAACTGGCCTTTGTTGGCTTTGAATATGAACCAAGAGGGCCGCGTGTCAAGGAATGCAGGCAGCCTCTAGAAAGGTGAAAAGGCTAGAATCAGATGATCCCCAGAGCCTCAGGAGGGACGCAGCCCTTTAGCTCAGTGAGGCCTGTTTCAGACCTGTGACCTCCAGAAACGTAAGTAAGGTGATAAATCTATGTTGTTTTAGGCCACTAAATTTATGGCACTTTGTTACAATAGTACTTGGAAACCAATACAAGTTAGAAACAATAATATAATGTTTTAAATTGTAAATTGAATTGAATGATTTCTACATCTGAGGAATGAAGGCTCGTGTTAAAGGAAAATTAAGACTAAAAAGGGTATATTTGGACTCTCTTTTTTAGGGTTCACGAATGAGTCTGTTTTCTTTCCCAGTTCTTTCAGATCAGTGTGCATAATTCAGCGGGCATATTTTTATCCACAGTTGGAGAATAGCATACATTTGTTCTGTTGTCTTCTTAAGGTTTCTTTTAGAACCCGTGTGGCCTGGTTTGTTTAAAAACATAAAAGTTTCCACTCTACTTCTATCAATTCATGGTTGTGCCTTAGGAACTTTATTATTTCTTTTCTTTCAAAAAAAATCTGTGCAATGGGAGTAATGCTACTCATATCCTAGATAAAGTTGGGCTTTTCTCTTTGAAGACTTAATGTGGTAGAAAAATTCATTTGCATGTTTAATTTTTACAGTAGAGAGAGCTAATATGTAAGAAAATCCTGATGCTTTGATCTTATTCATTGACAAACTGGTTTTCTAGAACTACCTTGTTTTCTTTTTCTTTGTTTTTGTTCACACACTTAAATTTGCTTTATTTAGGATTATTTGGGTTCACTGCTATTTTCATGACAGCTAAAGGACTGTAGTAGTGACCTCCTGATTCAACTGTGGTTATAATAGCTTCCATCCTTTGTTTCCTGGGTCCCTCTCAGCAGTCATGCTGAAAGCAGTTTTATTAAGACCAGGCAGATTTGATTTCTTGGAAAGATTCCCGGGAGCATTGTCTCATGACTTTACCAAAGTCTGTATCTGATATGCAAGGGTCGTATTCACATTCAAGCAACAGAGTGAGTAAGCTGGCACAGCTGGAGAACAGGCCAACTTTGCACAACAACATGTCCTCTAGTTATTAGCCCTTCATAGTGGCTGATTAATTTTCTTGCAGGAGTTACATCAAATGGTGTCACTATACTAAGGGTGAACCACTCAGAGGTACTTTGTAAATGTGACTTTTTGTCTTTATATAACACGATGTGCAACTTTTAAAATTGAACCTTAATTTTAGTCAAACTAGACACTTGCCTTCCTTTTATGTTTGACATGAGGATTAAGAAACTTTACAAACTATAGAGACTCATTACTGTTATGTTAATGGATAGATTTACAATTGATAGATTAAATTCCAGTAGTTGGTACATGGACTTATGACATTATTTATAAAAAACAACCTAAATTTGTTAATGGCTAGGAAGGTCCACGATGTAACATGTCAGTAACTTACTTTATTTGGATGCCTTTCATCTGGCATCCAAAGATATGTTGAACAATTCTATTTAATGCCAGTGTTGTATAATAAAGCATTTGGCTGACCTTTGTCCCTGGTTCCTGGAATTTCCCAGGTAATAAGAGTGTCTTTGCTGTTAATGGTGGACACCTGGGACCACACCTGAGTTTATGCTAACATGATGACTCATGGTGGGCCATAGATAGTTTCAGCATGGGGAATGGCCATGCTGAAAAGGCCAGCCATGGAACTAGAGGATTGATGCTTTGAACCACATGATATAGGTCTGACCCCCTGACATCCTAACCTTGGGAGGAAAGGGGAGCTAGAAACTGAGTTCAATTACACGGCCGGTGATTCAATCAATCATGCCTCCATAATGAAATTCCAATAAAACTCTGGACTTCTGAAGCTTGGATGAGCTGCCTGGTTGGTGACATATATCAATGTGCCAAGAGGATAATGTGTCCTGAGGATGCAGAAGCTTTGCATTTGGGAACCTCCCAGATCTCACCCTATGCGTCTCTTCATTTGGCTGGCTCTTATTTATATTTTTTAATAATAAAGCTGTAATCATAAGTACAATGTTTTCCTGAGTTCTGTGAGTCATCTCAGGCAATTATTGAGCCTGAGGAGGTAGCCTGAACTTGTAGACAGTTGGTCAGAAACGTAGGTAGCCTGGGGACCCCAGAGATGGTAGCTGGTGTCTGAAGTGAGGAGAGTCTTGTGGAGGACTGTGCCCTTATCCTCTGAAATTCAACTTAGCTCCAGGCACTTAGTGTCAGAATTGTGTTATAGCCAGTTAGAACTTCATACATAGAAATAATATATCTATCTATATATCTGCATCATAGAGTCAATTTTGCTATTTCAATTTAGAATTTTGCTATTTATTTTTATCCTGATACATAATACACTGAACTAACATGTTTTAAAAACATTTTCATTTCAGTAAATTTTAAATAGTTCTTTAGTGAAAAGGCATGTAGAAAGGAATTATCCTAGTCTTTTGATGAAACTAAACATGAAACAAACAAACAAAATTGTTCTTTGATTATTCATATGCCTGCTTCCATTCACTACAAAATTTGACTAGGAATGCTGGGATGTTTGCTCCATAATCCTGATAAGGCACTGATATACATAGTGTTGTTAGGTTAAGGTAAGCCACTTATATAATTATATACTAAATCATATCTGTATCTTGGACTCAGGGACTATTATGGTGACAGTTGTTTGTTCTTTGATTATTATCCAAGTGCCTGCTACCATTCATTATAATTGTTAGAATAAAGCACTAAAAACTTGCCTGATATTCTTTTAAATTGAAACAAAATGGTCATGATACAGATACTAATATTACCTTTAATATTGATAAGGAAATTGAGGCATAGAAAACTTACGTAAATTGTGAAAGTTACATAACTAGTGGGTGGCACAGCCAGTATCAGTCCCAGTCTGCCTTGCTGTGTCCTTGACCATTGAACATTTCATGAGCCAATCGTGTTTACATCTTACATTCATAAGGTGATGTTGATTTTCAGACACTGTTGTAATTAAAATATAATTGGATACATTGGATTCAGTGTCAATGATTTATTTTTAGTTTACAGAGCATCTATCATGTGTCAGATACTGGGCAGGTACTGGGGATACAGCTCTAAATAAGCAGAATTGTTTCACTTTACTTCAGGGCAGCTTCATATGGAACTGTTTGTACCAGGTTTTCCGGTCAGACCTAGCCTCTTCCAACACGCTTGCTCATTGAGAAAATCCTGGGCTTGGCTTCTTTTGTGCCTTTTATGTCTGTGGGGAAAAGGCACGAAGAGTTAAAAGGAGAAGGTGAAAGAAGCAAAATCAATTCAGTCAGACTAGAAAAATACAATAAAAGAACTGCATAAAACTGATGACCTTATTTGTTCACATTTTCATGTCCTATTTTTTTAGTCCTTTGCATTAGAAAAATCAATCAGTTTAAATTCAAATGGGATTTTACAGTTCTGAGATTTTGTTACCAGAATATTGGCATATGTAAAATTCCTAAGTGTTACTTGACCTTTTGTATTTATGTATATTTAATTTTTCCTTCACTTGCCCATTTGAGATCATTGAGGCCCCAAATTCTGATTCTGGCTCTCCCATTACCCCAAATTCCCTTTCTAATTACCATAATCTATTAGTTTTGACTCTCTCTCTCTCTTTCTCTGTCTCTGTCTCTCTCTCTCTCTCACTCACACACACACACACACACACACACACACACACACACAAAATTGAGGAGAAGCTGATTTTTCAGGCAGGATAAAATATAAAAGTACATCAAATATAAATTGTTTTTAAGTCGCTATAGGGACTCAATGTCAAATTTATGTCACAAGAAGACTTGAAAATAAAATCTAGAAAATATTTAGCTAAATTATATTATACATTGCATATTTGGTGTAGTATTATGTATATTATTAAATTTTGTGCCTTCATGAGATTGGAGGTTCTTTTTAATCTACATGTAATACTTATGAATGTGATAGTGATTATTGTACATATTTGACCAATGGGCTTATTATTTTTTAAATTATTTATTTAGAATTTGTGTAAGTGCTCTATATTGGCATAGAGAAATTGGCCCATTAAAGTGTCAATTTTAAAAAAATCAATTTTATGCCATTTGTTTCAAGAAACTGTTAAGGTATTTTGAAATTTAGCTGGGATCTGCACATGTTTACTGAAGCGGATAATTGGGATAGTTACCTGAATTACTCCAGAAAAGTATATTTTAATCAATTGTCCATATTTTTATTTGATTGTTTTTACCTGTTTGGCCCAATTATTTGGATAATATTTTATTGAATTTTATTTTATTTTAGTATCAATTCCTATATATATAAACATGCCAACATTTTTTTTACAACATATGTTTTTACATCATGTGGGAATCCATTTAAGGATTGTCATTAAAATAAATAATAATATTATCTCAAAATTAAAAGGCAGATATAAAGTGCTTCAGGAATATTTAATTTAATTTAATGAAATTAATAGTATCCCAAAACCAAAAGATAAATCTGTAGTGCTTTAGCAATAGTCCACTTAAGCTTCCTTTTGCAAATGTTCATTAACAAAAGTTTAGGAGAGGATTAAAGAAAGATGTATCACGTTTCTATTCCCTTCAACCTTCCTCTCAGGTCCATAAAATACAGGTAGGTGTATGTGTTGGAAGTGGCAGGGCACACTGATGGAACCTAGAAGGCTTGCTCACCACAGTGTATCTGGGAAGACACACTGGTTGGGGAACTTTTGGGTGATGGTAATTTACTATTTCTTGATCTAAGTGGTAGTTAGAAAAATGTTCACCGTTTAGTTTTTCATTATATTTTATGTTTATACATACTTCTGTCTTGATGCACGACACAACATAATTTTAAAAAGAGAGCAAAAATGTAATTTTAGTAAAGGGAACAAAACAAAAACCAGACAAAAAAAGAGATGCTGATGGTGTTTGGTGGGAAAACAGTATAAATATAGCAATCCTTTTATATTAATTTCTGTGTTTAATGCAACTTCAGGCAGAATAGCAGTGGTTTCAAAAATTAGGTAAAACTGTATAAAAATTATATGAAAGAGGACTTCCCTGGTGGCACAGTGGTTGAGAGTCCGCCTGCCGATGCAGGGGACACGGGTTCGTGCCCCGGTCCGGGAGGATCCCACATGCCGCGGAGTGGCTGGGCCCGTGAGCCATGGCCGCTGAGCCTGCGCGTCCGGAGCCTGTGCTCCGCAACGGGAGAGGCCACAACAGTGAGAGGCCCATGTGCCGCAAAAAAAAAAAAAAAAAAAAAAAAATTATATGAAAGAATAAATGTCCAAGAAAGGTATAAGAAAGAAGAATATTAAGTGGAGATTTGCCTTGCCTGATACTGAAACTTACTACTAAATCATTATGATCAAAACAGCGTGGTATTGGAACAGGGATAGAAAAGCAGATCAGTTTAACACAATAGGAATCCAGACATAAAATCAGAGGTATAAGGGACTTAAAACAATGGAAAAATGGTATTACATTTTAGTGGAAAAAGAATAAGTTATTTAATGAGAGATGCTGACATTGTTAGTTACCTATCTGACAAAGACTATAACAATTAAGCTGGGGTTTCAGAGGATCAAAGGTAAAAACCTAATAAAAAATAAATAACTGTTAGTCCAGTATAGAGAAGATCTTTCTAAACAAAATAGGAAACTAGGAAAAGATAAATATATTTGAGAATGAAGAATGAAAAATTTGAGTGTTAAGAGTATGCCAAAGCCAAAAGGCAAACTATTGTCTGGGAAAAATTACATCGTCTGTGACTGTCTGATGGTATTTCTAATATGCCAATGACTCTTGTAAATTGAAAAGATAAAAATCATAGCTGAAAAAATGGGTATAAAATATGTCTATATAAATCATTCTGTCTGTATGGAATTATCCCCAAATTATTCACCATATTGGAACTCACATCACCATTTATGGTATTGAATTTATTAAGATAGCACTTTTGCATATCTATTTGTTCATGATAAAGCTCTTATTTTTATTTAAGTATAATCAGCATATAACATTATATTAGTTTCAGGTGTGCAATGTGATGATTCCATATTTGTATACATTGTGAAATCATCACCACAATAAGTCTAGTCACTGTCTGTCACCATACATAGAAAAACTGTTTTCTTTTTATTTCCTATTGTAATGAGGACTTTTACTCTCTGAGCAACTTTCAAATATGTAATACAGCATTATTAACTCTAGTCACCATGCTGTACATTATAGCCCCATAACATTTATTTTATAACAGGAAGTTTGTACTGTTTGATCCTTTATACCCATTTCACCCAACCCCCAGCCTCCTAATCTCTGGCAACAACAAATCTGTTTTCTGTACCTATGAGCTTGGTCTGCTCTTCCTTCCTTCCCTCTCTCCTTCCTCCCTCCCTTCCTCCCTCCTTCCTCCCTCCCTCCCTCTCTCCCTCCCTCCTGCCTCCCTCCTTCCTCCGTCTCTCCCTCCCTCCCTCCTCCTTCCCTCCCGCCCTACCTCCTCCTTCCGTCCCTTCATCCCTCCCTCCCTCTCTCCTTCCTCGCTCCCTCTCTCCCTCCCTCCCTTCCTCCCTCCCTCCCTCCCTCCCTCCCTCCTTCTTCCCTCCCTCCTTCCTCCCTCCCTCCCTTCCCTCCTCCTTCCCTTCCCTCCCTCCCTTCCTTGATTGGCAAATATTTTCTCCCATCCAATAGGTTGCCTTTTCAGTTAGTTCATGATTTCCTTAGCTACGCAGAAGCTTTTTAGTATTTAGTCATCCCACTTGTTTGATTCTGTTTTTGTTGCCTTTGGTTTGGAGTCAGATTCAAAAAAATCATTGCCAAGGTCTATGTCAAGGAGTTTACTGCGTATGTTTTTTTCCAGGAGTTTTATAGTTTCAGTTTGGTATTCAAGTTTTTAATGCATTTTAAGTTAATTTTTGTGTATGGCAGAAGATAGTAGTCTAGTTTCATTCTTTTGTATGTGGCAGTCCAGTTTTCCCAACACCATTTATTGAAGAGACTGTCCTTTCCTCAGTGGATATCGTTACCTCCTTTGTTGTAAATTAACAGGTCATATAAGTGTGGGTTTTTTTCTGGGCTCTCTGTTCTATTGACCTATGTGTCAGTTTTTAGGCCAGTACTATACTGTTTTGATTGCTATAGCTTTGTAATATAGTTTGAAATCAGGAAGTGAGATGGCTCCAGCTTTGTTATTCTTTCTGAAGATTGCTTTGGCTATTTGGGGTCTTTTGTGGTTCTGTACAAATTTTAGAGTTGTTTGTTCTATTTCTGTGAAAAATGCCTTTGGAATTTTGCTTTGAACTTATAGATTGCTTTGGATAGAATGGACATTTTAACAATATGAATTCTTCCATTTCATGGACACAGAATATATTTTCATCTGTTTGCTTCAATTTCTCTTATAAATGTCTTATTGGTTTCATTTTCTGGGTTTTTCATCTCCTTGGTTAAATATATTCCTAGGTATTTTGTTCTTTTTATGCAATTGTAAATGGAATTGATTTCTTAATTTATATTTCTGATAGTTCATTTTAGTGTGTAGAAATGCAACAGATTTTTGTGTATTGATTTTGTACTCTGAAACTTTATTAAATTCATTTGTTGGTTCTAACAGTTTTTTGGTGGTGGCTTTAGGGTTTTCTATGTGTAAAATTATACACAAATAGTGACAGTTTTACTTCTGCCTTTCCAATTTGGATGTCTTTCATTTCTTGCCTAATTACTCTGGCTAGGACTTCCAATACTATGTTGGATAAAAGTGGTGAGAGTGGACATCCATGTCTTGTTTCTGATCTTAGAAGAAAAAGTTTTATCTTTCCATCTAGTATGATGTTAACTGTGGGTTTGTCATACATGAACTTTATTTTGTTGAGCTACATTCTCTGTAAACCCACTTTGTTGAGAGTTTTTATCATCAAGGGATATTGAATTTTGTCAAATGCTTTTTCTGCAGCTGTTGAGGTGATCATATGATTTTATCCTTCATTGTGTTAATATGGTATATCATAACGATTGATCTGTGGATGCTGAACCACCCTTGTATCCCTAGAATAAGTCTTGTTTGATCATGGTGATGATCCTTTTAATGTTTGTTGAACTTGATTTGCTAATATTTTGTTGAGGATTTTTGTATACGTGTTTCTCAGTGATATTGGCCTGTAATTCCCTTTTCTTCTGGTGTCCTTGTCTGATTTGAGTATCAGGTTAATGCTGGCATTATAAAATGAGTTTGGAAATATTTCCTCCTCTTTTATCTTTTGGAAGAGTTTGAGAAGGATTGGTGTTAATTCTTCAAATGTTTGGTAGAATTCACCAATGAAGCTATATGGCCTGGAATTTTGTTTATTGGGAGGTTTTAGGTTACTTATGCAATCTCATTACTAGTAATTGATCTATTTGGATTTTCTGTTTCTTCATGATTCATTCTTAGTGGGTTGTATGTTACTACGAATTTACTCATTTCTTCTAGGCTGCCCATTTTATTGGTATATAATTGTTCATAGTAGTCTCTTATGGTCCTTTGCCAAAGTTATGTATTTGGGCAGGAACAAGAATGAGCTGTCCGTTTGAATTCCTGATTAAAATTGTTATACGTGTATGCCTAATATGCATATTCTGTTGCTATTTCAGTGATCATTCTGATTAACAATATCAGTCCAATTAAAAGAGATGTACAATGCTTGTGAGGTTTAAATATAGCTACAAGTCAGATATTGGGTGGAATGTTGGTTATGTCCCCCCTCTGGCAGCTATGAGAGTGTGCCTCACAAAGCTCCCCACAGCAAGTGTGTAATTGACAGAAGACTCCAGCTGCCCTGCTCTGAAATCTGTCAAGGCATTTTCGCAGAGGCCATGCTTTCCATGGGCTACTGCTAGTGTGTAACAGCATGGGAGGGATGCTAAGGCAGGCCTGTTTCTGGCAGACATAGGGCTTCTCTGATGGGTACCTATGGCTCGGACTCCCTGATAGCCTTGTGGAAACTTCCTTGAGCTGCAAGGCAGTCTAGGATGCTTTCACCAAACGTTCCTTTTGTCTCTCCTTCACTTGGAGTCAGGCTTGTATCAGGTCTTGGTGTCTCTCCCAGCCTCCCCTGGCTCCCTCCCCATTTCCTCACACAAGCATATTCCTTAATAAAATCCTTTCATGTTTAATCCCATCTTGGATCTGCTTTCTAGGAGGACCAGCACTACTATTTCCCCCTTATTTCAATGAAATTGCACATTAAACTTATCTCATAAAGGTCTAATACAAATAGAATTTTTGATTTTTAATTTCTTTGACCTTTAAAGTAATTATTTCAGGTGCTAATTTTACGCCTTTGTTCATTCTCTAAAGGAATCGAATTACATCCCTGGGATGGCAAATACCACTCATGATTACATGTTTTGGCTCAGCAAAGTAGATTCTATCTTTATGTCTTTTTTAAAAGTAGGGGACAATGTCTCTTTTGGTTAACTACTAAAGCCATTATCACCATTCATTACATATACTGAAGTTTATATAGTTTTAAGTTACATTGAGGTTATTAAGAGGTTTTTATGATTACTGCTCTGAAATGGAAGATTGGGCTGAAAGATGACATTATTTTTCTCAAAGCGGTTCAGGTTAGCATTACATCTGATGGGACACCAGAAGTCATCAGTGTGAATTTAGGTAGAAACAAAAGCCTGAATGAGGTAGATGTATTTACAAATAAAAATACTTTCTCGTCAATTGAAAAGTTAAAATAATGATCACTTTATTTTTCTGTCTGGTGTTCTCAGGAGAATTTGAACACATTTTAAGACCAAATCCTCTGTTTCAGTAATTTTTTCTCATGATTGATATTTATCAAATTTTTTTCAGTGTCAGTGGAATATACTTATTTCTCCTTTCTTCCCAGATTAATATATATGTCAGAAATACAATGATGAATTTAAGTGAGACGGTAAATGTGTATTTGAGGGCATTTATGGTTAGGAAGGTCCCTAGAGATGGTTAAGGTTCAAGAAAGAGAATGGCCATGGATCAGAAAGAATTCATGAAGTCAGTTTTAGTTCTGTAGTTATCTAAAACCAACTCCTAAATCTATTGTCAGGGAATAGGAAACAGCAAAATCAAAATTCTACTATATGGTGTAAAAGAGAAAATGGCTTTAGCTCCTAACACTTAGCTGTTAACCACTCAACCCTCCGTAAGCAATGAGAGATAGTTAAAGGGAGTGAGACTGTGTTTCAGATCCACATGTGAACAATGTAGTTATGTTATGCTGGAGTAACTCTGATTTATTGAGTATTCTTTATATGAATAGCATTGACTTTTATGAGCAGCATCTTTACTGATTTTATAAAATTATGTCCAATATGGAATATAAATTTTAATTATGAAAACTTACATGATTCTGTTTTCAATGGATGGTACTCATTTTCTCTTGCTCTTCATGCTTCTTAATGTCTTAATTATAATATTACTGATATAATGCAAGTGTGGGATCAATACCTACAATTGCGTGCCTCCTTGAATTTTGAGCCCTGGGTGCCTTGCTTCCTTTACTCCAGTCCCAGCTCTGTTGTTATCCTCTCTGTTATGACACTATTTGGCAGGATTAACTTCCCGAAGTATAGTTTACCCTATATCAATGCATCTCAGTTCCTTGACTTGACAGACATCTCTTCCAGTAATCTTTCTTTTCATTCAATTGTTTAAGGTCATACCATAGACCTTGTTACTACCAAAGGGTACAACACTTCCAAAACATAGATGTCAAGCATCCCATTTTTTATTAACTCTAGTAACTTTAGAGCTCACTCATATTTTCTAGTATCCTCACTGGATGAATTCTTATGCCTAAATGAGAAATTTAATATTATTGTCCCCATCATACTCTTTCTCATGTGTTCATTTTCCCCTTTTCCATGCTTAGAGACAATTACTAAAATCATTACCTTGCATGCATCTACATTTCTCCATCATCTAAATTTACCAACCCCCTATTGTGGATAAACCCAAGTCTTCTGCTCCAAACCTGTAACCAACAGATGGTTATATTGAAAAAAACTCAACCAACCAATAAACAGAGCTCAGTGGACTGCTCTTGTTTTTCACAGATTTCAAGCTTTCCCTCAGTTCCTTCCAGTTGTTCAACTACATTTCCCTAGTCAACTTTTCTCCTGTGCTTCAACATTTTACAGTTTCTCCTTGTCAAACCTTCAACATCTATTTCTTATTCTTCACTCTCAGCTAATAAAACAATCAGACCACAAACCTCATCTTAATTTATTATCCTTAATTTACCAGTTTCCCTGTATTTGTGTTCATATTCACAGCCTTCTGTTATGAACTGCTTCAGAATCTAGTTAAGACCATTCCTTTGTTGTGTCCCTATGTGCTTATTTAAGGATTTTACTTCTGAATTACCTCCCCTATGTCTTGTATCATCAATTTCTCCTTTTTACTGAATCAATCCACTAGTATACCAATATGCCATAATAATTCTGATCTTAAAAATTAAAAGGGGCTTCCCTGGTGGCGCAGTGGTTGAGAGTCAGCCTGCCGATGCAGGGGACACGGGTTCGTGCCCCGGTCCGGGAAGATCCCACATGCCGCGGAGCGGCTGGGCCCGTGAGCCATGGCCGCTGAGCCTGCATGTCCGGAGCCTGTGCTCCGCAACGGGAGAGACCACAACAGTGAGAGGCCCGCGTACCACAAAAAAAAAAAAAAAAAAAAAAATTAAAGGAACCTGTACTTGACTTTACACCTACAACCAGCTGTTTTATATTTCTTTCCTTCCCTTTAGACCAAAACTTCTTGAAAAGTTTAATACTTGTACCAATTTTATACCTGTACTCAGGAAGAGAATGAGTATTATATGCTAGGGATTAATTATGGGAATTATGGGGAGGGGAGAAGCTGGGAAACAAGCCCACAAAAAGGGGAGTTGCAGGATCATAGAAAAGTCACTAATCACTCTCCTGAAACACTTGTGTGGGTGAACAAGTCAGAGACTTCTGGAAAGCCAGACACGTCTAACTGCCAGAGTGGGGCCATGAAGCAGAGCTAAAGGAGAAGTCCATGGAAGGCTGTTGCCTCTGGACCTGGTGGTGGATCTGGGATTGCTGTTGGTCAGCAGGGCTTGCAGTAAGGAAGAACTACCTGTGGAAAGAAAAAAAAAAGAGAGTGAGGACAAGCTGGTACAGGTTGCCAAATTCTGTGTCTGTCGCTCATTATATCTAACTCTGATAACCTTCAGAGAGTGATGGTTACTGCTTCATTCTGCATGCAAGTTTCTCTTTTGTCCATCTCTAATCCAGAACCATACAGAATACGGGTTTTGTAAAACCTAGTTCTAAATTACTCAAGTCACCACAGTACAAAAGCACCACAGCACTTATTGTATCAACTTTCCTCCTCTCCATTATTGCTTTAATTCATTCATATCAATTTTTTATTACCATTGTGTCATTAAATAAATTCTTGTTACATTTACCTGTGAATTCATATCATAAAATCCAATAATTTCTTAAACACTGTGTTCATTAACCTTCCAGCTGTATTTGACGCAGCTCTTGAAAAAATTCTTTCCCTTGATTCATGGATATATAGTCTCCTGTCTTTCTTCTTCCTCATTGGCTGGACCCTTCCATTCTCCTTTGCAGGTTTTTTCCTCTCCTGACCTCTATCTGTTGGAGTTCCCTAGAACTGCTTGCTTAATCCTCACCTTCTTTTCTACCTGCTGTTGCTCTACAGATGATCTCACTAATTCCCACTGTTTAAATATCATGTATATTATGATATACACTCATATTTATAGTTAGTCCTAACCTGTCCCCTAACTTCCAGACTTGTATATATAGTTTACTACTTGACACCCTTACCTCAGTGTCTAACAGACATCTCAAGCATAACATTTCTGACAAATAACTCTTTATCAATATCACCCTCCTTAAATCTGATATTTCCCAAATTATTCCCCATAATAAAAGTACACTATTATTTTTCCAGTTGCTAAGACCCAAAATCACCAAGTTATCCTTAGTTTCTCTCCTCCCCTTACTCTTCTTCTGCCTTTACTTAAAAAAAAAAAAATTTCCCTTAAATTTGATAATTTCTCACTATGTTCTCTTCTACCACCCTAGTACAAACCAGTACCACCTTTCAATAGACCCATGTAATAGCCTCCTAAAATATTTTACTGTTTTCACTCTTCCTTTACAGTCTTTTATCCAAAGAGAAGTCAGAAAGTGCTTTCAAAAATGTGGATGGATTTCCTCACACTTATTCCTTATTCTGCCTCGAAAGGGTACATAATCCTACCTCATCAGCACTTTTCCTACCACTTAAAGATAAGGTTTCTACTACTCTCTCTTTTGCATCCTTGGCTCCTACCATCCTGAACTACCTGTTGCTCCTCAGGCACATCAAGGTCATGATTATATTTTGGTTTTTATCTTTTTGAACTTTGATATTCTCGTTCAACCTATCCTTCTTGAAACTTTTTCTTTCTTTGGGTTCTGGGATTCCATTTCTTCTAGTTTCCACCTATTTTTTTGTTTTTTTTGCCACCCTTCTAAAATTTCTTCTGATCCCTTGGGTATGCGTGTAGTGGGCCAAGTGCAGAAGATGCTGAAATTAGGTCCATCTGGACAAGATAGACCCTTTCTTAATACTGGAGGCATTACTCTGATGGAGTAGGGTTGGATGGGTGAGGAAAGGCACAAAAGTAAGTGAAGTTTTGAGGAGCTATTTTAATATCGTGGGTGCTTTCTCCCATTTATATTGGTTTAACTGGTATTAGTTATAGTAGAAATAGTACAGTATCAAGTGAGATCCAGAAATCATGAGAAATTTTGGGTAACCTACTAAATTTCTACTCCAGAACTGTCCATGATGGATAGAATATGGTCCAAGAAATGTATCTTAGGCTTTTATGATACTCTTATCCAAATCAGTGCCCCATGTGCCAGAAAAATTCTCTTGTCCTTTTTACTCAATAAAAGCTATCATCACTACTGCAAACTTTCATGGGATATACAGTTTGTTAAAATAGTTCAGCCTAAGATATTATAGTCTGGATGATGGTAAAATACATTTATATTAACCCAACTAGGCAATAGTCTTAAATTGTATCATATACTTTCAGGACTCAGCAGCAAGGAGTGAATGATATGAGGATTTCATTCATTGTAGCAAGATTGATACAGGAGGTAATTAAAAAGTATTTTTTTATTATGGAACCTTGTGAGTCTAAAGTTGATCTTTTAACCTTTTTTTTTAGGTTCCCAGAACTAAGGGTATTATGGCATTTGTCTAGTCTATGGAAATAAACTTGACTTTGGAATTAGAAAAGGGGAACCTCCACATTAGCAGTAGTAGTCTTGGTAATGAGATACTCAGGTGTAAATGAGATTAATTTTGTTTTCATATAGCACTGGTAAATATTGTTTCTCATAAACAAAGATAGTAACATGTTTTAAAAGATGAAATATCATGCTCTGAAAAGACGATTGCATCTTGGTAGTCCATTCAATAGACTGTCATAATGTGAACTGTCAGCAATTATATTCTAAACAAAGCAAAGTTCTTATCTCTGAAAATGCATCTTCTGCAGCATTTTCCTAACCTCTGTGAGAGCAGAGCAGCAGTCTCTTACAAACTCTCCACTCATCCCAGAAATAATGGTGTAGCTTTGGCTTCTTAAACTCAAGTTGTTTCTGCATCAGATTACTGCCTCGCAAATGAGTAGCATTTTTTCTGCTGAGGTCTTGTGGTCTAATATTAATACATTTTCACAATGGAAACCCGATGGATTAGATCATTTTCCTAGGTTTGTATCCCAAGGGATATCTAACCTATGTTCTTGTTTTAATTAAATTACCACTTTTTCCATATGATTAAATGCCTGAATAATGAAGACTTACAGGACTAAATTTTAATGTACCATACATTAATATGAGCAGTGGGGGGAAACATATGATTTTACTTTAAGTAAAATCTTTCAGTAGCAAATATTTCACCTCTTCTCTTTTTTTCTTTCCCAAAGCAAATGAGAGTTTCAGCACTGCAGAGCACCAACCAGTGGAACCTTCTGCAGTGGCATTCAGTGAATGGGAAAGAGCATCTTTGAGATTTTTCTTTTAGACCTTGGAATATGAAAGGAGATTCTGGGAATGGGCCAATGTTTTTGAAGTAATGATATTGGATGACTCCTTTTCCTACTGGAATAGGACAACTTTCCTTTTTCTTTTCTCCACACATGTCAGGTACACTTTACATCAATTATATAGACCTATCAACCCATCAATATGAATAGTCATGGGATATCTAATAGGAAAATTGTGTACAACACTTTGAATTTCAACACAGAAGAGTTTGAACAATCTTTTTTTCTTTTCTAGTATCATCATGATAGCCTCAAAGTCAAAAAATAATTAGGCAAAATATATCTTGATTTGTACTTCAGAAACATTCCCTAAACTGTGGTTATTAGGCTAAAAATAAACCCTTTGAAACTGTAGTAAATTCTATGCATACTTTTGCCAGAAGTTATTACATTTAGTTACATCTGAGATCAGTTATGTGTTTTATTTTCTATTTCACTGTTAAATGATAATTCTAATATAAAATTATATATATATTTGTTACCTTAACCTGAGTTAAATTGAGTAGAATATGAGAAGGAATGTAATATATTGACAAAGTGTTGTTTTTTTAGGCCACACTTAAAAAGAAAACGAAATTCTGTCATCTTTGAATTCTAACACAGTGGTTGTTTTTTTGTTTTTGTTTGTTTTCTACTTTGGGCTTCTCTGAGAAAAAAATCAGGAAAATTTGTTTTGCATTTTTTTAAAAGTAGCTTAGTGGTTAGAATAGGGGTATAGCATAGACTTTTTGGGTTCAAATTCTGGTACTTGCTAGCTGTATAGATTGAGCATCACTTTCTTCATCTGTATAATGTGATTATCAGTACTTATTTCACAGGATTATTCTGATTAAATGAAATGGTACTTTTGAAGGACTCAATAAATGCTCAGTAAATGTGAGGTCCCCTTTCTTTTTTCTCTCCCTCTGGAAATTTCCACCATGTGTGAGTGAGAGAGAAAAAAAGAGAAAATTCTTTTATTTTTTGGTTTTCTCGCCTTTTAAAGCCATAAAGTATTTAAGGAAAATACTACAGTAGATTTCGAGATGGCTAAAACACATGCATTTGGTTTATTAACTTTCTAGTTAAGAGATTTATTCCCTAGCTCGTTTAAATATTTTGAGAAACATACTGTTACATTTAAACATGAAATCTGTCTCCCCTACACTTCATGAACCTTTTCCAGTTTCCTGTCTTCAAGTTAGGAAATGATGAGGTTGAAAGCATTCTGGCCTCAAGACACTGACATTTCTGAGCCGACCATGAAAGTTCATTCAGCTTCTCATAAATGCCTCAAGACCTTCAAATGCAAAACATTTGGGCAATAGACTTAGTCAAGGGACATGATACCAGCTTCCTTTATTGTGTCATTTGTCAGACCTTGATTTGTAGAGTAGCAGGTTTCAAAGCTTGACTTTTCTTCTCAGATGCTGCATACCATTCAGAGTATCTCATTCCCTGATGTCTGTATTCCTTTTTGCCCATGATTCACTTCCTATTCTGCCCAGCTTCATATTGTCATAGTTATTTTGCCTGTGGTTATTTTCTCCTCCTTTAAGACATTTTTTAGATTTTAGAATTGTAGGAAGGAAACATAAGGTCTGACTCATTTGAGGGAGCTTCAATTTATACTTTTGACAAATATTTGCCCAAAATAATATCGGTAGAGTACCATTATCTTAGTGTGTCTCTGGTTGGTAATAGCCTCAGTCTTGACCTCTCTGTATAAATAAATAGGATCTCATAGTTTGTAACCATGGAGAAAGCGAGAGTTTACAAACATTTATACACAGTTTTAAAGCTTCCCTAGAGGAAAATGGATGCAACTGAAGGGAAGATAAATTATCTTTAAGGATGTTTCTCAGATTGGATTGTTCTTAATAAATACTCCATTCTACACATTTTCTTTCTTGGAACCAAATTCTGTCTTTGGTTGTTGGCTTGTTCTGTTTGCTCACACAGGGAGGTCCAGGTGGGAAAGTGTGCGGTTGCCTCAACTTTAAAGAATTTAGGAAAAGGAAAAACTTGCATTACTGTGAAGGTTTATTCATTTCAATCAATGAGTATTTATTTAGCGCCTAGTATGTGATCTTCACTGGTAGCTTATCAGAGAGAGAGAGATACATGGAAAATAAGTCAGTGACACAGGACAGCAGGCCAAAGTACCAAATGACTACACATTACTGTAGAACAGTGGTTCTCAGTTGGGATGATTTTGTCCTCCAGAGGCAATGTCTGGAGACATTTTTGATTGTCATGACTAGGTGCTACTGACATTTTAGTGGGGGCAGTCTCTGTAGAATGTTTAGTAGCATCCTACAATGCACAGCACGGCACCCACAACAAAGAATTATCTGGTCCAATAATGCAGAGGTTGAGAAACCTTGCTGTACAAATGTCACAGGAAAGAGAGTATCCATCAGGTGGAAAAGGCCCTTGTTTTGCAAAATTCTGCCAGAATACAATAATATAAATAACACTTTAAAATGTTCTTCGTTTTTGAAGAAGCTACAATGTATGTATTGATTAATATCCTTGTTCTTGCGTAACTGAAGTGTCTTCTGGTTGTTAGGTGGGCACCAGAGTGGTACTTCTTGTGTGCTTCTGAGTGTCAGAGGTTTTCTGGAAAATGCTCCTTGAGTTTTGACTTACAGTTTTTCCCTCTCTTGGGCTCAGATAGGGGTCCAAGAGACTTGGTGAGGTAACCAATATCCATGACGCACAAAATTTTGTCTTTCCCCAAGTTTTCCTTTACTCATTCCAAAACTATCACAGAAATAATCTCCTGGAAGGTGTCCCCACCAGACCATCATACCAGCCAAGACACACTTGAATACCACCACAGGGCAGCATTACGGCCAAAGCTGGGATCCTTGCCACCTACTTTGGTGTTTTGTAATCAGAAAGAGAATAAAATGGGCTGAGAGAGAGGGGTTGAGTAGTGTGTGGAGGGTAGGGAGAGAGAGAGAAGGAAGTGGGGGGAGGAGGAGAAGAGAGGAGAGGAGAAGAGAAGGGAGAGAAGGCAGGCAAAAGGGATGGCATTTCGGACATCAGTTCATAACTGTTCTAGTGCCCCAGATCCTTTGGAAGGTCTTTGTTTTGTCCATGCTGTCCCTCAGTTTCCTCTCCCTTCCTCTTCAGAGAAGACTTCCCTAAACTTCATGGAGGTTTACGGGGCCTCTTACATTCTCCCACACAGTTTCTGCATATATCAAACTGAACATTTATATTATAATTGTCTCTTTAGGTGTTCATCTTCCCTAAGAGTCTGAAAACAACTTGAGGCAAATGCTATGTAGGTTCCCGGTTCCTAGGATAGCGCCTGCCTAGACACAAACACCTGTGGAATTAATGAAGAAGCCAATACCCACTATAGTGCTTAACTAAGCTTCAAACAAGGAGAACACGTATGAAGTTTTCCATTTTCTGCATTTGATAGGGCTCCAGTTCTGCCTGACACCTTTTTCTTGGTGGAAGATAAAGGGAGATTTGATGTATTTTCTTCTTATTTCTTTTACCTATCAGTACAGTCACAGCGCAGGGTTTATTTTCTCTCCATCTCCATCTTGCAATCTCTCATTCTAAGTCTCTTTTCATAATTATTGTCTCTATTTATATTGACTATGTATTTTATCTCCTCACTGAATTGTTGGCTTCTAGATAACAGAGACAATGTCATATCTTTTGTTTTTGTATTCAAGTTGCTTCATTTCCACTAAGGCACATGAAAATGCCTGGAGTTGCAGTATGCAAAACATCTCTTTACTTTCATTGCCTCATGTGCTGGGTGGTGAGTTTTGCTAAGAAGATATCCTTTCTCATTAATACAGCAAAGTTTTTCTTGCTTTTGAATTTCGGCTTCTCACAGCTAGAAGATGTGAGGTTAGTTAAATTTGAGTTTATTTCATAAAGAATCTATTTTTACAAATGACACACTGTAGGGTTAAGAAGTAACTTTTTGGTATAAATCCTCACATAACACCTAAGGAAATATATGAAGGAAGAGGACAACTAGGATTCTGCCACAGGCAAAATTTAAGTTAATTGCATAGGTTTTATTTTTTAGTACAGTTAATGTTGTCTCCTAATGCAGAATGCCGTGAACTAAAATTTTTTCATTATTCTGTGTAGAAAGGCAGAGAAAAATGAAAATGGGGAGGATTGGAAATAAAACAGAAGTTTAAGTGGGAAGGGAAAGACAAAGTTTTAATGGGAAGTGAAAGAACAATGGGTTAAAGCTCATGATAAAAGTTAGAGGTAAGGGGCATGCTGAGAGATGCAAAAAGTGAGAATGGAGATTACATGGCGGGAAGTATAGACCCTCAACATGAGTTTGTGCAGAGAATCCTAGGATTCTGTTCACTTTTAATTTTTGTAACAGAAAGACTCGAAATAGATTTCATATTAAAGGGCAGTTATCTCAAGTCTTTAGTCTCATTGCTACTCTGATGGAGAAATGATTTCATGTAAAGAAAGGAATGCCATTTTTCATCCCCAGCTCTGTAGTACTGAGCTATATTTGCTCATGCAAGATTGATTTTTCTCAGATACAGTGGGGAATCCGAAGTGTGGGATTTACAGATCTGTTGCTCATGTTTTCATTTTATGATGAGCTTAGTTACCATTAGGTAAACTTAGAGATGACTAACCTTTTTCTCTTCTCTCTCTCCCCTCCCCCCCTCCCTCTCTCTCTCTTTCTCCCTCTCTTTTATTTTCTTCCTCTCTCTCTCCATTTATTTATATATATATATATATAATTTATCAGTTATTATTATCTTGACAATTAGAGCGAACATAAATCATCTGATTTCAAATAAGATTTTAAAGGCATGCAGATTGTTTTCAAGCTTTGCTCATGCATTATGCATCAGTAGACACATTCTCTTTCCCACTGCAGAATTGTGAATTGTAAAATATATGCAACATACTTGTACAGTTTATGATGAGCAACTGACAAGAGGGATTAAATCAGAAGGCAAGATGCTCTGCTGGAATTGACTAGAGACACTGCTGTTGAAATGCCAGAGTGCAGTATGTGCATTTTCCCCTCTCCTCTCACTGCCTAATTGAGAGAGGCGTTAATGCAGTGAAGAGTGCTGAAAGCAAAATGCCAGCTTTGTGAAACAGGAAACAGATATATTCAATTATTTTTTTGGTTGGGCTACCATCTACGATAAAGCAGAACAAATGTGGTTGCTTCTTTGCCTGTATTGAAGTTGTGAACAACAAGAGAGACCAGAGGGAAATTTGGCATGAATTCAGCATTTGATAGCAACCCCCTAAAACACAAGGAAACTCAGGATCCTGGTTATTTAGATGATAAGGGCCTTATTTGATAAGTGTAAGAGTTGAATAAAAATATTCAGTATACTTTTGGTTTTATTCATTGACGGATACTTTTTGAAGGCCGAGAAATATTGATCGTCACATTTCACTAGTGCCTTTAGGATTAGGAGAGTGAGTTTTTCTCATTGTGTCAAACTGCTTTGGGTGAAGCTCTCTCTAAAAGAATAAATTGCAATTATGGAATGGTGTTTAGTGTTAACATGAAAGAAGATTGGATAGCCCAAAGTATCATCATTAAATACGATGCACGTAACATACTGGCTCATGTTAATTAGTCTGTCAGTGAAAAGCAAGGAGCTCCAAGTGACTGTGGGAAAGTGACTTGGTGATTTGCTATTGCTGGTCAGTCTCACAAAAGGAGAATTGTCTATTGTGAAAAAAAGAATCTGTTAGAATTTGGATATGGTTGTAGTAAGAGCAATGAGGAGTAGGAGGAAATCCAAAACCTATGGGATTGATTTCCTGAAAATATAATTTAAATTTATCTCTGGGCTTCTAAAGAAGACTAGTGGTTAGAAGACTGGTATCACATAAAGTGTTCTTTTATACTTATTCACATTATTCAGGTGAGTAAATTTAAATTTGGTGAAAAAGGAAAGAACCCACATTGTAGATACCAGCATCTATTTTCAATACAGCACACAAAAATAGAATGCGGAGCAGAATCACAAGGAAACGAACTTACTATGCAAATCCTTTATTTACTTGCAATTTCTAGGTGCTGCCGATGCATGCACATTACTTCCTTGGTTTGGACACATGTAGAAATCATAATCACAGGATAAAAATTTAAATTATCCTAACTAATAGAAACCATACTCAAATAGTCTATTCTGACTTTTAGTCATAGTATAAAAAAGCTTAGGGGAGAAAATAGTAGATTGGAATTCCCACAATAAGGATCTGCCACAGACAAAATTTCAGTTAATTGCATAGGTTTTATTTTTTAGTACAGTTAGTGTCCATTCAACGGCTAATGACCAAGATGTAAAGAAAGAAGTAGAGCACAATTTTATTTGAGCAAATATGAATGTTTTATTGTGAAGCAAAAAGCAAAGTACTTTATTCTGTCAATTATCTTTATCCTATAGTGTGTTTATGCTCCAAACAGCTTGAAATAAATGAGTTGCTGAATTCTTCGTTGGGTCAAATTATTCCATTTCTTACCCTCCTTTCCTTTCTTTCTCTCTCCCTCCTCCTTTCTTTCTTTTCTTCTTTCCATATTTATTGAGCAGCTAACTAATTCCAGGCATTTGGGTAAGTGCTAGTGCCACAATGATTAAAATTATTTCCCACCTTCTTCTTTTTGGATGAGTATAATGTAGCTGGTGTTTAGCTAGAAATCTCTTGGTCTGATGGGACTCTCTCCTTGTGTTACAGGTTCTCTGAGTACCACTGACATAGAATCATGAAGAAGCTAAAAAAATTTTCACTGTGACTGTGAAAGTCACAGCCAAATGTCTTTCCATCACATTGAATTCTTTCCTCATGTGTTATTTAAATAATAGAAGAAAGTTCTTTTAAAATCAAATAATATGAAAGTCTTGGGTGTAATCTTGTGAAAGACTTTCTTTTTTAAAGGAGTATTTGCTGGGGTCATATTGTAAGCTAGAGGAGCAATCAAACAATATAAATTATTGATTTCATTTTTGAAGTGCATAGAATTCCTTTATCCAACATATAATGTCTCTATTCTATGACTGGTGTTTTCGGCTACCAAAGAGGGCTGTGAGATATTAGATAGGGTGTTAGGTGATTATTTGGAAATGTATTTTGTATTGAGAGTAGAATTGCATCTGCTTCATTTTCAATGGTTTAATAGACTGTGTTTCAGACCTTGCTATATTTTAGTTATAATGATGAACAATTTTTACCTAGACACAATGCTTGGATGGATGAGAATGGGAGAAAATGCCTTTTCTTTTTTTAAAATTATTTTACCACTTTTGTGTGAGGTCTCCTAACATTTCTTTCCAAAAAATATCTCTAGTTCTGTCTTCCTTTTCATTCTACACTCATATTTTTCCTTCTTTTCTTGTAATCCTTAGATTCCAGCCATTTCTCATCTTCTCTAAAAGTGAAAACAAATAAAGCTTTAATGTCTCTTTAGCTTAGAATCTCTTCACTTTTTAAAAGATATACGTCTGGGCATATTTAATGGATAAAGAATCAAGATTTTTGTCTACAGGCATAATACAGACTCTTCATCTAAAAACAACAACAAACATCTCAACCAGATAACAAGTAATTAAGAGAACCACCACCACACTCAAGAAATGGGGTTAGTCTCTGTCCTCCTTGGGAGTTACTGTGGATGCTCTTTAGGAAGCAATAAAGTTTTTATGGATGGAGCATACAGCTTGGTAAAGAAATTCGCTTTTAGTTGTAAAGGTTTTCTAATGCCATGTTTAAGAAACCAAGCCTGTGAACTGCAGAAAGAGTAAAGGGGAAGTTGTGAATGTGCTTGAGTAATGGTTAATGACATGAATGTTCTCCTCTAGGACCCCCTGTATTCTCAGGAACAAAATTAGAGTGAAGTGGATGAATGTAGTCTGATTCTTTTTTCTATTTCTTACTGTAAGATTTTGTTTTGTTTTGTGGATTGGGGAGAGGGCATTTTAGACAATGGAGTAATCTAAGGATGGAATGAGTCTTTTAAGTATTGCTCTGTGAAGTCTGTGCTGGTTTGGGTGGGTGTGAGGGGATGGGGGGACTGGCTCCTTACTGTGTGAAAATTCTCTCCAAGACCTGGAAGAGTGAGCAGCTGGGGCTGTGTGAATGGAGAGGTGGACTGTCCTGGTTTTCAGTGTAGTCATCTGGATTGAAGTCTTTCTTACATTTTAGTGTTTTTCTAGTCTATGGTTATGGGAACAATGGGGATACAAGCACATATATTTGCTCAGAGAAATATGATGGTTCCCAAACACAGAGTAGACCTGGAAATCTTTGTGTTAAGCTATAATCAGAGAGAAAAATTATGTATGGGTCACACCTTCAGGGGCAAAGCATGGAGTAAGCTCCAGAAATTAGGCTTAGTCTCAGAACTGCAGGGAGAAAGGAGAATGCAGTAGTTAGGCTAACTGGATTGTCTAACAGTTGTATTTTTATTAATAAATTGGCATTCTAGTATTTAAAAAAAAGAAACAGAAATCAGGCTTAGTATGTGACTTTCCAGCCAGGATATCGTGGCTGGCTTAAGGACTTCTTTTTTTTTAACATCTTTATTGGAGTATAATTGCTATACAATGGTGTGTTAGTTTCTGCTTTATAACAAAGTGAATCAGCTATACATATATATATCTCTGAAAGGCTAATATTGATTTTGAAAGTTACAAAGATTGACTTGAGCATGAAGAAGCTATCCAACCCATGACACTTTTTTCCCTCTGTGATCTATAATTAGATGAATACGTTCAAGATAATCTTAAAAGAATCAGTAGAATTATAACAGCAACACCAAAAATAATGGTCTTTATTGAGAGTCTTCATTCTAAACAGCTGAAAATACTTTGACATCTATTCATTTCATCCTTCATCTTTATAAGAGACAGGGCAAGATTGAGGCAATTTTGGCAAAAATAATTTAAAGAGTAATGGCAGAGGTAAGGAATAACCTAAAACTAGATTGGTCTGGAATAGGGTGGGCCTAGCCCAAATTAGGAGGGAGCAAGCTTTCTTTGGGCTACCTTTGTCCTTTCCATAGTTCCCTCTGCGCTTTCAATATTTCTTCCTACAAGGCAATCAGAGTTCTCTTGCAGTCTCTTAGATGGCCAAGGATTTTTGTGTGGTTCCTTATGGCTAATTCACTGTGTTTGAGAAATTTATGATCTTTCCTGACCTTGGTCTCATTTATCCCATTTCTCTGAAACTCAGTGTTTGACTGGATGAATAAGGTGTAACCTTCTTCTAAACAATGCCTTCTCATGAAGGAGGCATGAGTCCTGTGAAATTTTTGGTACCCTGGTATCATTACGTTCTGTGTATAGTGGCCTTGGGCTACATTATGGCAAGAAATCAGCTGATTTTACCTCAAATCATACTTCAGCTTACTGTACTCTCATTTAGTTGTCTGAAAGGTAAGAATTGGCTTCAACTAAAGTGTTTGTTGCATTCTAATTCTCATAGTATATGTTGGCCTGGTACATTTCTTCAATAGACCTGATGAGATCCTTTGAGTAATGAGGATGTAGAAGTACAAATGTTACTGTTGTAGGACCGTCTTAACCACCTGTGTCACATTGCACTGGTCAAATAATTGGTTTCATTCTCTATCAAGTGGTGGCCTTATAAACAATGAATTAACTAGTTTTGAAATAGTTTGTTAATTCCTGTTGATTTTCTTGTCACTTTACTGGTTTAAAGCCGTTTCCCACAACAATATAAAAGAAGACATACTGTGCAAACCATTCAGTTCTGCTTATTTGATTCTGTGGTGCAGGATGATGGCAATGATAGGGTTCTGATATTATATGAGGGTTTCTAGTACCCAGGTTATTCTTATCAAAACCATTCAAAGTAAATGGTATGTAGTGTATCATACCTGTTAATACTTGTTTGAACATATTTTTCAGGTACACATAATCTATGCTTTGTAGATTAGTGGTTTATGTGGTTGGATTAAGAAAAGGAGGTTGTTCAGGGCTTAAATGCTCCTGTGGGTTTATTATGCATAGAATACTGAGATTTAAACATTTTACTGAAGTGGTTCCATGATCATGCAAAGCAAGTTATTCTTGGCTGCCTAAAAAGAAAGTAAAACACATTCTTGATCTTATTTCTGTCTTTTATTCCTACCTGATGTCATCCTCAAATCGTGCAATATCCTCAAACAGGGAGGTTACAACTAATTCCAAACAAACTTTATTGGAGACTTTCCTTCATGCAGACATTTCCTAACACAGAATATTCTATAAACATTCTCAGCGTTCCCAGACAAGAGACGGTCCTAATGTTTGGTTCTTCCTGCAAGCCCTCAGCCTTGGTCTACTACACACATGATTGTCAGGCAGAAACCTTCCTTCCCCCAGCAAAACGTTGCATGGCATACTGAAAGACTTCCATTAAAGCAGGCTTAACAGATGAATGCTGGTATACTGGAGAAATAAACAGAAGGAAAAATGGCACATTTTCTGGGAGGCAGTCAAAAGCAGTTGGGTTGCTAGGCAGGAGGAAAGCATATAAACAATTTTAGACCCCAAATTATATTTGGATAGCTGAATGAATACAGTTGAATTCATAGCAACATTTTAAAATAAAAGAAGAAAAATGTTAAAAAGAAAAAGGAAATTATTGATGCCTGTCAAACTCCCTCCTTCCAAGTTTTGCTTTCTTTTGGTTTCTGAGATTCCATTCTCCTAAATCGAGCTATATATATAATCACTTCAGATAGTTTGCATTTGAGATTTGTTTTTGGTCTTTGTGAGTAGTTATAATTTACATGAAAAGAAGCTGCAGTTGCATTCTAAACTACCTTTCCATTAAGGATTTAATTTAGGTTTAATAGGACAGTTATCATATGTTAATTAAATACTGATGGGTTATGGGAAACATATTTACTCTGGTTTACCAACAAGGTACAAAAATATGTTTTTAATCTAAGTTTGGCATTTAGCTAGTTTGCAGATTCTCTTGTAGAGAGATACAGTTCTTCCGAGTTAATAATATGTTTATTTTGCTGAGATTAAATTGTATGTGACAGTTAAAGTATTTGTATTTGCTATCAAGGTTTATAGTTATGTTGTAGAGATGTATGTGGATATGTTTTAGATCAGTGAACACTGAATCTTCCAACATCAATTATATATTTAAAAATCAATTGATCTTTTATATAGCTACATTAAATTTTTGGAATTTATCTCTAACAGGTGGTTATAAAACTGCCTGATGGAATTCTCTTCTTTTTATCAATTTTTCAATATACTATTTATTAATAAATGATATATGTTAAGAATGTTTTCTTCAGATCAACACTTGTCATTTATAGGACCAATTGTATTCTCTCTAATTGAGCTCATTTTCTCTCACTGTGGTTATGAACACATTTGATTGAATCCACCTTTTTTTGTCAGAGCCAATATTCCTCCTTCTCCTAATCTCTCTCTCTCTTTTTTGTATGAGTGATTATAATGCTCTTTTTTCTGTCTCATCTTCTATCATTTTATCCCTAAAGCCTCCCCGAAGGACTTAAAACCTGGCTTTCCACCAAAGTACATTGTCTGGAGTCAGAGATCTTAAGAGTGTTGAGTTAACTTATCTCCTGAGTTTCTAGGCACTTTGTAAAGACTACACAGTAAAATAATGGGAGCCAGTAAAAGTAGAGAGTTGAAGAATTATCTGAAAAATGTGCCCAGTATGCACAGCAAATCCAGATCATTTCATCTTTAATTTTCCCCCCTCAATAACAGGATTATGTAGGTCTTGACACTTGCATTAAATTTCCACTTCTTTGTGCATACAGAGATGCAGCCAAAGGCAAGAGGTGAATTTGAGTTTTCTTTTTATTAAAGCAAAATATCTCAAATCTTTCACACATGAGCTCTCATAACATGTCTCACTGTACTTAAAAAAAAAAAAAAAGGTAAAATTGCTTGTGTGCTTAGGAAGAGAACACGAGGTGGCAGGGCCACAGCAGAAATAGCATTGCTATTGTCAGAATACACATGCAGGGTAGGTCAGATAATTCTTTTTACTTTCCATTGGTTGGGGATAGTTAATATATGAGTTCAGTAGTCTAATTCTCAAAGTTAGTTATGTACCACATGAAAAACAGTGACTGTCTCAGACAGCATCTACCAGTGTTCGTGCAGTCTGGGTAAATGTCTGGCAAACTCCGCTTTGGAATGTTAATGATAATGTATAATTATGTGTGATACAGGAAAAATTATTTTATATCATATACTATTAAATATTTCATTACAAAGATCAGATTATATGTAGGCAGAACCTCTTATTTTCCCACTTAAGTGTCACAAGCTGTTTGATTAACTCAATTAATTTTCAAAAAGGCATAACTTGTCAACAAACACATTTTTAAATGACAAATTTCATGTTTGGTTTAAGAACTGAATGTGTATTAAACGTCAACTAGAACACAAAATTATAGTTTTTAATATTAAAAATAGACCAAAGGACCAGTAATCCTGAAAAGTATTCAGCTGGTTTATTTATATAATTTTGTTACTTGTTTCTATATGAAGGTTGTACATACACTGCAGAAGTGGATACATATTTTTCCTCAGTAAAGAAAAAAATGATAACTTTTTCTTTTTATCATTTTTTTTCACATTTAGAGACTTCTTGGTATGCTATATAAAGATATTTATCAGATATATATAGTTTATAAGCTGAAGATATTATTTTTGGCTATTTTGGCTATTTTATAGCAAAGAAGTCTGAGGTTTAGAGATGTTTAGCACTGCAGAAGGTCAAATATTAAACTGGCCTTTGTGGCTAAATCTCAAAATGTATCTGTATGAATATGTGTTATAGAAAGATTTGATTGCTAAATGTTTTCCTTCCTCCCTCCCTCCCTTCTTTCCTTCCTTCCTTCTTCCCACCCTCCCTCCCTTCTTCCCTTTTCTTTTTTCTTTGAACAATTGATTTTTTAAAAGTTGATAGAAATGTATATGACTTTTAATATATTTGCATCAGTTTCCTTTCTTTCACAAAATTATAAATGGTATCTACTTTGGATTTTCACTGATTGTTTCACTGAATTGGCTTTTGACCAATAGTAACACTGATTTTATTTAAAGAAAGCAATAACAAAATAGGTATGAATAGTGGCCTTTTGGCTTGGTCTTGTAAAGTTTTTCATGGCTCTATGATCTAAGAAGATTTTGACTAGGATTGCCACTTGTTTCTTCTTATTACTGACTGGCTTTAGTTGTATTCCTCTCTGCCAGACAGTACCTCATCCTCACCACAGGGACTTGAAAAACACTGTTTTCATTTATTTTATAGTTGTAAAATGCCCAGATGAATTTTGCTTCTCTTGGTTATAATGATGTTAAAGTTAACTTAGTGGCATCCAAGTTCATTGGATAATCCCTTTTAAGGTGTTTAAGGGTATTTAATAAAGGAATCAAAAGGAGTTAACACCTGTAAAGTGCAACACTACATGGAAGAGATAACTCAGAAACTGGTAGAGTTTTAACAGTTTGAGTAATTTGTAAGATTCTAGGAGTTGAAGAGCAGTAGTGAATGTGCCAATGATTAGTATTGGTTTATAATAATGAATGCTATTTAAAAATTATTGTTTCCACAGTGTCACTTTTAGTATCAGGAACAATTTGGGCATTTTTAGTGTAGCTTTTTAGGCACCATATAGCCCTGATTGATTTTATGACATTCAGCATGTCCTGAGAACTCTCTTGATGTTAATTTTTATAGTGCATATACCAAAAATATGCTAAATGCTTTCAGTGTTCCAATCCTAAAAATCACATTTTGCAACCAGATGATCCTTATAAATTTGTTTCCCAGAAGATCATAATACTGTATTGAAAAATATGTATTTTAATATCAGATGTTTTCTTAGCATCTGTTTCGTAAGGTTCATAATTCAGTAAAATGTCATGTTTCAAAGTACAGAGTATTTTTAAATAATTAGGAATGGGTAGGCCAGTTTGGAAATATGACAACCTCTAGCTCTGTGAGTATTAGGAATGTACTGGTAGAAAGAGCAGAAAGAGAATCTGGGATAGGGTCTCCTCTGATATTGGAGGTAAGAGAAAATAATTCCACCAGAAGGAGCCAGATGAGATATACAGTTATGCATAAATCAATACACAGCTGTGTAGCAGGCACCTCATGTTGGATTCATCAGACAATTGGTGAAAAAACAGTTTGGGGAAGTGGGGGAGTGGTCATGGACTAATCAAGAGCAGGTAAAAATCCCATCATGATGGATTCCATGAGACGACTAAATTGCTTTGTAGTGACTGGATACATTGTTGTAAATATTTCCATTCTGCAGGAGGGAGAAAAAGCTTAAGCATAGTTTATCCAAAGCAAATTAAGAAGAAAAAAGAAATAAGTGCTTTGAACGCAGAATTAAAAATGGAGTGGTGAGTAATATACCATATCCTCCCAGCTCAGTAGTTTGTTTTGTTGTTCTGTTTGGAAAGTTTATAGTTATTTAGAGGGTAGCGTGTTGGTTTCCATGAAGAAGGAAAATATAAGAGACACCTAACCTAGTATTGTTGATATGGGAAGTTCACAAAATATTGAATGAAGGAAGAAAACTTGAAAGATAACTGCTGCTTGAGGCAGGGCTATGGTGGCAATGTGAACACCACCACCATAGTCTGATTCGGATTCAGTTTTAGTATGCCCTTCCTTGGCCTTTCTTGCAGAAAGAGTGCTCTGAGGGCTGAAATCCTCTTCTCCTTCCCCGATCCCCTTTGATACTCTTCACAGAAACTTGAAAATAAAAGCAGCTGGGCTCCTGCATTTACTCAGGAGGTTTCCAAGTGGTATAAGTACTTTTCAATGTGGATCCAGCAAACTCTTCAAAAAAATTACTTCTCTCATAAAAGGTATAAGCTCTTGACATAAAAAATGTTTTGCAATGATAGTGGATCATTTGGAGCATTACGGGAGCAAAATAACTACAGTACCCTTGCACGGGCAATCTCTTGAACTCTATGCATCAGTGATCTGTAGAATTCATCTTAGCAGTTATGGCCCCTCAACTATATTGTTCGTCTAGTACTAAAGACTAATTCACTTTTTATGTGCTGACTGCACTGATAAAATAAGTGGTCATTGCCCTCCTAATTACCCATTGCAAACACTCACCACGTGATATCTTGCAAACACTGAATTGTGGAGTCCGAAGCGTCATTACAGGTTATTTTAGAAGTGAAGCAAATGAAGATCAGCCCACTTTGTGTTTGAGCAGATACTTGGCCTCAGGTATCCTGACTGCTTATGTTTGCTTTCCTTTTCTCTCTACAGTTTCACTACTTCCCAGTTCCCCAAATGCAACGTTCTAACCTGGGATTTCAGTGTCCTGTTCTGCCCTGGGATTACAATTGTCCTTCTTTCAGTTAATAGTAATTAAGCACTTGTTAAGTGCAAGCAATATGGCTAGGCAAAAGATCTAGCTGTGACGCTCAAGCTAGTTTGGTCATCAGAAGTACTTGAGAAGTTGTGTAGGAATATAAATTCTCTGGCCCTACATCAGACCTGCTGGAACAAAAATCTATGTGTGAGTGTCTCAGGACTTTACCTCTTAAAAAAATATCCCAAGGTAAGTAAAATGATGAGATGGGTTTGATACTTTGCTTTAATAATATGTACACATAACATAGAGTGTAGTCTTCGTATTTTGGGGCTGTGCCTTGATTTTACCCTACAACCCTTTCCTCCTGAAGTCCTTCCCATCTCAGTCAGTGACAGCTGACACCTCCTGAGGTGTTCAACCCAGAAAGCCTTCTGCTGTCTTTGATTCCTCCTGTTCCCTCATCTATTCTAGTAGTATCTTCTACTCCCACTGCTTCCAGTATTTCCTCCCTCCTGTTTTCCACAAATATACATGAAGTGATGGATTTCCAAAGTGAACATGTTTATTCCCCCTCCTACGTAAAGCCTTTTCAGCCTATTGCAATATTCCCAAAGTGTGGTCTCTGTAACTATATAATTGATATAATGTAAAAAAAAAAAAAAAGGCCCTGTATTAGTCTGCTCAATAAAACACCACAGACTGGATGGCTTAAACAACCGACATTTATTTTTCACAGTTCTGGAGGCTGGGAAGTGTGAGATCAGGGTGCCTGTATGGCTGGGTTCTTTCTGGTGAAGGCCCTCTTCCTGGCTTGCAGACTGATGCGTTCTTACTATGGGATGTGCTCACATGGCAGAGAGAGGAAGCCTTGGTGTCTCTTCTTCCTCTCCCAATGGCACTGATCCTGTTGTGGGA
Source organism: Grampus griseus (assembly GCF_964374135.1). NCBI lineage: Eukaryota > Metazoa > Chordata > Mammalia > Artiodactyla > Delphinidae > Grampus > Grampus griseus. The sequence continues at coordinate 129,348,548 of NC_138997.1, read as the reverse complement.
GCTCAGCTCTCATGACCTCATCTAAACCTAATTACTTCCCAAAGGCACCGCCTCCTAATACCATCACATTGTGACTTTTGCAGTGGGGACACAAACGTTCAGCTCATAGCAATCCCCACGGTCGAGTCGGTTCTGGAAATGTTGAGTTAACTAAATAAGAATTTTAAATGTTGCTATTTTTATAGCAGGATTTTGGCTCTTATATGCATAGTATAACTTCAGTAGAGTGGGGTATATTGTAGGCACTATTTTCCAGAGATGTTCAACCATAGAACTCCTTTTTCTACACAGTATCCAGAGGAACTAGTGTCTAGGAAATCATAGTACCATTGCTTCCTACCTTTCCTCCTAGTCGTTCTCATTACTGAATGCAGATAGAAAAGCTTTCCAGAATAATTTCTGTTGCTCGCTTATTCTTCAGACTTACCTGTACAGGGCTTCCCTCGTGTCACAGTGGTTAAGAATCTGCCTGCCAATGCAGGGGATGTGGGTTTGAGCCCTGGTCCAGGAAGATCCCACATGCTGCGTAGCAGCTAAGCCCGTGCGCCGCAACTACTGAGCGTGCGCTCTAGAGCCCACGAGCCACAACTACTGAAGCCCGTGCGCCTAGAGCCCGTGCTCGGCAACAAGATAAGCCACCACAATGAGAAGCCCTCACACTGCAACGAAAAGTAGCTCCCGCTCACCGCAACTAGAGAAAGCTCGCATGCAGCAACGAAGACCCAATGCAGCCAAAAATAAATTTTAAAAAACCCAGAAAACAAAAACAAAAAACAAAGTTACCTGTACAAGTGAGAAATGGTTTTGCAAAACCTGTAAGAGGAATATTCAAGTTTCTAAGTATAGGCATAGAGGAGATATAAGTAGATTGCCTTAGGGAGAGTACGAAAGAAACAGATTGCATCTGAATGAATCGCTGCAGTGGCCTTTCTCCTTAGCCCATTACTAGCTTCGTATATGGACAGGGACCATTACTCAAAGGGGCCATTTCATATATTACTGTGTCTCTTGGGGCTAGGAGATAAGAAATGTTTTCTATGAGTTTCTCTTGCCTTGTCTCCTGCTCTTGGGAAACGGTAATTTTTAAAACTTACTGACCCCAAAATGTTATGAATATTTTGACAACTGTCTTAAAAATGTGAATGGGTTCAGTGCCCTACAGTAGCCAGTACAGCCAAATAGATTCTAACTTTGATAAGATTGAAAGCCTCCCTGGGAAAAAAAAAGATGATAAATTTGATTCTCTGTGGACAAAAAAATCAGAAAACTAAACTAACTTCTTTAATTTTCTCATCAGCTTGCTGATTTGATGCCACAAAGATACTACTTGTAGTTTCTAGTTGTTGATGAGTCAAGCAAATGAAGTCAGTTGTACATACTGAAATCTTATTTAAACATCAATTTTTTTCTTTTGTAAATTTATTTTATTTTTATTAAGTATAGTTGATATACAATGCTGTGCCAATCTCTGCTGTGCAGCAAAGCGACTCAGTTATACACATATTGACATTCTTTTTTTAATATTCTTTTCCATTATGGTTTATCACAGGATATTGAATAAAGTTCCTGTGCTATACAGTAGTATCTTGTTGTTTATCCATCCTATATATAATAGTTTACATCCACTAATCCCAAGCTCCTGGTCCTTCCCTCCCCCACTCCCGCTTGGCAACCACAAGTCTGTTCTCTGTGTCTGTGGGTCTGTTTCTGTTTTGTAGATAGCTTCATTTGTGCCATATTTTAGATTCCACATATAAGTGATATCATATGGTATTTGTCTTTCTCCTTCTGACTTACTTCAGAAGTAAGTATCATATTTAGTATGATAATCTCTAGTTGCATCCATGTTGCTGCAAATGGCATTATTTCATTCTTTTTTATGGCTGAGTAATATTCCATTGTATATATGTGCCACATCTTCTTTATCCATTCATCTCTCAATGGACGTTTAGGTTGCTTCCATGTTTTGGCTATTGTGAATAGTGCTGCTATGAACACAGATGTGCATGGGTCTTTTTGAATTATAGTTTTATCTGGGTCTATGCCCAGGAGTGGGATTGCTGGATCATATGGTAATTCTATTTTTAGTTTTCTGAGGAACCTTCACACTGTTTTCCATAATGGCTGCACTAATTTACATTCCCACCAACAGTGTAGGAGGGTTGTTCCCTTTTCTCCACACCCTGTCCAGCATTTATTGTCTGTAGATTTTTTGCTGATGGCCATTCTGACTGGTGTGGGTTGATACCTCATTGTAGTTTTGATTTGCATATCTCTAATAATTAGTGATGTTGAGCATCTTTTCTTGTGCTTTTTGGCCACCTGTATGTCTTCTTTTGAGAAATGTCTGTTAAGGTCTTCTAAGCCCATTTGTCAATTGGGTTGTTTGGTTTTTTTGTTGAGTTGTATGAGCTGTTTTTATGTTTTGCAGATTAAGCCCTTGTCTGTCACATTATTTGCAAATATTTTCTCCCATTCTGTAGGTTGCCTTCTAGTTTTTTTTTTTTTTTATGGTTTTCTTTGCTGTGCAAAAGCTTGTAAGTTTGATTAGGTCCCATTTATTTATTTTTGACTTCATTTAAATAAGCCCACATCAAACTTTTAAGTTAAATGTATCTTTATTTTAGTGACTCTTTATTGTCTCCTAGGTAAAAATATGTAGCTTTTATAAAATGAAAATAATTTTTTTTGGATTTTTCTATTTGTGTAGTTCACAATAATGGAAAAATTGATTTCAAAAATAGTAATGTATAAAAATATAATAATAGTATTTTTTAAATAATAAAAATTATTTTAATAGTAATAATGGAAAATGGGAAAAATGATTTTTCCATTTATTTACCACATAATAATATTTTCAAACTGTCAGTGCTAAATATTCAAATATTTAAAAAATCTACAGGCCTTTTTTTTACCAGATAGTATTTGAAATTTTTGCTTATTTTATAGCCAGGAGGGAAGAAAGATGCAGGCCAGGATGTTAAATATTTGCATGCTATGTCAAAATAGGTCATCTTTCAAAGGAGTGTGGAACACATGACCATTAGCATACTTTGTTGCTACTTATGGTGACAGTGTTCTCTGGAGCTAAGATAAATGAGGTATGAAGAACAATCAATCTAACTCAAGAATTTAAAAACAATCTCGTTATTTGTGGGTGTTTTTTCTTGCTTGAATCTTGTCTATACTTAAAGACTGTACAATTGATTTGAAAACACTGCATAAACTTATTTTTAAGTGTACTTGTTACATTTCCAATAATATGCTCAATATGTGTTTTTGTTTATCCTCAAGGCACTTTTTTAGATGAAGTATCTCTGAGTTTTAAGCAATGGGTCCAAATGTCAACCTAAGAAAAGTACAAAAATACACTGTTTCCTGTTTTTCCATATTTGTAGATGCTCTGTATTGTAGTTATATTTATTACACAAGTTTTCTTGCTTACTTTTTGTTATATATAAAAATTTATGAATCCTATATCAAGCAAATGATAGATATCTGCCAGTGAGGCAAATTTAGGTATATTAAGTCACTGTGTCTTATTAATAATATAGGAGTTCCAAATTAGACCTGGAAAAATTTTAATGGAGGAATGGAAAAAATTACATTCATTGCAGAGAAACTGATTAAGCATGACGTCAAAAATCAAGATGATTTCATATGCTTGATTTATTATAAAATGTATGAAAAAATTACATGAAGTCATAAAGATTGTTTTACCTGTTGAAAAGTGAAGTTTTACTGAATTTATCCTGACTCCATTCTGTATACACAGCACTGTGTGTGTCACCTTGATTTTATATTTTTTTGGTGTATTTTGAATAATGAATAATTTTCTCTTGTTTTGTGAAATGAAGGCCAATGTAGTAATAATGTACACATTTTATTGTCACCTTACAAACTAATTTTAAAATATTTTTTCTCAAAGTAGAAATTGTTCTTAGAGGGAAATTACTGACTATATCATAGATCCTTTAGAAAAGTCTAAATTTTTTTTTTTTTAGGATGGAACAATTATTTTTAGACACTTTCACAAAGGGGTTTTCAGTACATGTAAAGCAAGCACATGTGCTCTCCCAATCCCCAAAATCCATATATTGCTTTTTAAAATGCATATTAGCTAAAGTATATTATCTTTACAGCTGAAGTTTTCATTAAATTCAGCAAATTTTTTTTAGCACTTCACCTACAGCATCTCTCATTATGCCTGTTGCATGATTGGTAGTCGATTGACAGTATTTGGAAATGAGTGAACAGATGGAAGCATTTTGTTAGCTGAAATAAGTTATATATAAAGGTATGTAAATATTACTTGTTCTCAAGTTTCTTTCAGTTAGGTGAGGATTCAAACAAGTAAAGACAGAAAAGAGGTCTTTCACGGAGAAAGAACTGAATGTAGAAGAGTAGGAAATGAGAAAGCTCAAGAAGTGCTTGGACACACAGTACATGGTCCCATGTACTTGGAGCTTAGTGTTCTGTGCTTAGGGTGGAATGATAACTAAAGCTGAAGGAGTGAGTTGACCTCTCATTTTGGAGAGATTTTGACCTAGACTACATTTGTACTTAAATGCTTAGGAAATGGACACATCTTGGAAATGTTTTGATTGCAGAGGTGACATGGTGTTAGGAAGTATTTGGATGGTAGTTTACTTAGTGACCTGTAGGCCTGAGAAAATAGAGGTTGCTGGAAGTGGTATGGCTAAGAGGCAAAACAGGCCATTTGACTATACTTTGGGCTATGTTTCTCAAATTATTATTATTTTTATTTTCTGAATTCTCATAGGCAAGCCTTCCAATGTTTACTGGCAACTTTAGAACACTTCTCCTCTTAGCTTTTTTTTTAGCTAATGCTCTCTTAAATCTATATCATAGTACCTTTACTCTCTTTCTTATGTAGGATATTTAGCTATAGTGAGCTTCTCAAAATACCGCATTAGTTAAGATCATACGTGTGTGTGTGTGTGTGTGTGTGTGTGTGTATGTGTGTGTGTGTATAGCATTGGCTGCTATTGCTGTTCATTCTAGTTATTAAAAATTCCAAATATATGTAGGTCATAATTGGCAAAGGTAAAAAGCATTATAACTACCCTTAAGATAAATTATCCTTCTATTTATCATATTTAGATTCGACTAAGACTTTTAGAACATGAATTATTCTCCAAGTAATTTCTTTTACTAGTGATAATTAACTTTTGTAGTATATAATAAGCTGTTATTGTGCTAACATATTACATATATTATCCTATGTGATAGTTGTAATCCTGTGATTTGTATGTTATCTTACCCATTTCTTAAAAGAATAAATTGAGGTTTAGAGACATTAAATACTTTTCATATGTCAGGCAGATAATAAGTGATAGAGGAAGTACCCAAATTAGTCTGGTTTCAAATAATGCTACTTTTTCATCAATTAATATACCTGAATCCTTGCAGATATAGCTTTACGTAGTCTTTATTATTCCCATTTATTTTCAGACTAGGGAACAGACTCATTTATCCAGATAGAAAATGGCTAAGCTGAGATTCAACTTAGGGTTTCCTGCTCCAAATTTCATGACTTGCATGTTGTACTAACTTCCTTATCAAATTTAGGATTAAGAAACAAAGTAAAATATAAATAATTTGGGGCCCTAAGCTCCCTGTTAATCAGTGACTTCTCTAAAATATTACTTTTTTTTTTTTTTTAATCATTCATACCCCCAGCTTTGTTTCTACTAATCACAGTCTTGGATTCAGTGATTTCTGGTATCAATTTTATCTGAAAATCTATATTTTTAGTAAGTTTTATTTCTTATTGTTATTTAGCATTGGAATCTTAAAACTCCATATTCTTCCCCAGAGCTTTATTTTGTGTTGCTTCTAGTCATCCACAGGAAATGGTATGTATGAGCCTAGGCATCTTCATGGTAGCTTTTCCTGCTGCTTTCTTCTGTCTATTCTATACAACTGCCTAATGAGTCATTTCAATGTCTACTTCATATTTCCCAGCTGCATTTCATTTAGTTACCCAATGTACTACACATGCATGAAGAAAGACTTCTTAAAAGGTTTGTGTTCAAGAATGCTTAGATTAGTGGGTAGCTTGGAGGGGAGGAGAAGAGGATGACAGAAATAAACTAATGGACTCCCCACAGAAAGGTAATTTTTTAAAACACACAATAAATAATTTCTTATAACTCAAATCACCTGACAACATACATAACACAGTTTGAGCATACACTTAACTTTTGAAAGAACTCTTAATTTATTAAAGTGAAAGTGCTTGTTAGCATTTGCTCCAGCTTGCACGAGAGGTAAATGATTGGTTTTAAAATGTTTCATAATACAGGGTTAATTAATAGGTCTTAGGGGCTTAGGATTCTTATGAATGAGTTTTTAAAATCTATAATACAAGCTTTAAAACACCACCTGCAAAATGAACAAGTGTTCTGGTGCTTGAAATATATTGATATGAGCTAAAGTGAAGCTCATAAATTATTTTGTTCTGTTTCTCCTCTGAACAAACAGCTTAGGGTTATATAATGCATTTCTGGAGTGGTCTTGGTCATTGTTCTGTCAGAAAGCAGTTTGCTATGTTGCTCCAGAAATATAGGTGTGGGAAGAGATTTTTGTGATATTCCAGCATTATTCTCCTTACCTTTAGGTACAATTTTACTTAGTAAACATTTGTTGGATTAACAGAGCATTGATTCTCCAGTATGACACCCACCAATTCTTAACTGCATTATACTCAAACTGCCTTTTCATTTATGTTATCTTGCTGGCTCCCCTAGAAATTTAAAACATTTCATTGTTTTTTAAAAATTGGGGTAAAATATGTATAGCATAAAATTTATCATTTTAAGCATTTTTAAGAATATAGTTCTGTGGCATTAGGTATATTCACATTGCTGTGCAACCATCGCCACCATCCATTGCCAGAACTTTTTTATCTTCCCAAACTGAAGATCCACACCTATTAAGCAATAATTCCCCATTGCCCCTTCCCACCAGCCCTTGGCAACCACCATTCTACTCTCTGTCTCTACGGACTTGACTACTCTATATATTTCATATAAGTAGAATCATACAATATCTGTCCTTTTGTGGCCTTGTAAGCATTTAATTTAATGTACTACTCCTGTTTAATTCACCCCCCTCCGACATTACAGCTGGACAGAACTAAGGGTCAAAGAGGTGACAGAGTATGTGCATAGTCATATAACTAATTGATGGTAAACTTAGTCTGGGACCAACTTCTTTTCTCCTAGACTTATGTTCTTTGCATTACAACGTGTTGATTTACTTATTTTCTCATTCAGAGAAAGTGATATTTTAAATTTCTAAGCCAAAAATGAGAGACAAAATATCACATTCAAACAAAATTCAGCCTAAACTCAGGTCATGGTTCAAAATTTGAAAAAGTCACTGATCATGGGATAGTGTTTCAAAATTCACACTTACACAATTATTAATAAATAGTATCTATTAAAAATACCCATAATATATTCTATGTTGACTTCTCTGATTGCATATGGCTCTGTTCTGGGTTACCCACTGAAAATAATGTACAATGGTATAAGCATACAGACAAATGTCCTAAAATGTTTCAAATACATGCTTTAAGTCCATCCAGCAGCCTCAACTGATTGGAATTGGTGCCAGAGCACCATGACAGTAGCTGATTTGCTATAACCTACCTATGCATTTATCCTTAGAAAAGGTTAAAAGTGATTACTTTTTTTAAGAAAATCACTTTAGGTTAGACTAACTTAAACTGTGTTTGAGTGAATTCTTTTTCTTTTGGTTAAGACTGAAGATCTGCCTAACAACGTTTTTTGGGCTGGCCTTGGCCCACAAAGGGTGAAATCTCTGCAGGATACTCTGGCATAACAAGTACACATTTGACTCCTAGGGAAGCTCTAAACTTCTCTCCCAAGGAGAGGTGTAAAGAACTTCTCTGATGTCCATTTTTTAGTCCTCATACAAGAATCCAAGGCCAGCCCTTGTCTTCAAGTCCTCTTTGATCATAAGCCACCTGCTTTTCCAGAATCATCACATTTTATCCTAGATGTCATAGAGTTCTCTATTATTCCTAATGCACTAGAACTGTGGGATGTTCGTCATTATTTCACAAAAGAATTATATAGTTAAGTAACTTTAGGAAACACCAAGTTAATACAATTTAATGATATTTTCCTTTACTTTGTTTAGAACCTTTAATATGCTAAGGTGTGAACTGTATATTTATAAAAAGGATATATAGCAGTATTTCCCAGACTTTTTTGACCAACAAGCTCCATGCTAACAGTTTTTGAGGTTGGAATTCATTCTAGAGTAGGAAATAAATGCTAAAAAAAAAATGTTCCTGGGTCACTTTTTACATTAATTCGAAAAACATTTTAGATAAGGAATTAAGCGCAATAATATGTGATTTGGAAACATTTCCGTCTGTGTTATCAAGGACCTCCTGCCCTCAAGTGGGAAAGAGATTAGTCAGACCCACTGTGATAGAGTCTGTCATGGAAAACAAGATGCTGTGGGAGCTTATTGAGGGGACACAACATAGAGATCAGAGAAGATTCCCCAAAAGGGTGAAAGTTGAAGAGAGACTTGAAGGATGAATAGAGATTCAAAGAAAAACATGTTGTTCTAGAGAGGTAGAGGTTAAGCACACACACGATGATTTGGATGGCTATTAATGCGCATGGATAAAGTTATTCAATAATGATGCTCAGGGGGACAGCATTAAGTGAACAGAAACACCCTGCAAATGGAAATAAATCCATGGCAGTGAAGCAAACTGAAGGTGAAGCATCATAAGTGGAGAGCTTTCAACAAGTCTCTAGAAGTTAGAAAGTGAATATGAGCTGGAGATTGGATTCAACACTGTACAAAAAACACTATTTAAGAGGAGTCTGCCGCTACGAAGCTGTTAGAGGTATTAGCAGGTGACTCTCTGGTGGAACACCAGCAAGGCAGGTACCAAGAGTAGATGTGAGAAGAGCAGCTGAAATAGGGAGGTAATTAAAGACTTGTCATGGACTCCTTGTGCCAGGTGCTATCCCTATATTCTCTAGCCCTTTGTACCTCAAGCACAGAACAACTCTTTGGTGTTTATACCCAGGCAAGAAAATCAGAGGATGCTTCTATGAAGAGAATGACTAATATTCAGGTGCAGAGCTGAGGTTGCTAAAGTGGACATTGGCACTCCACAATAGTCATCTACATCCTGACAACTGTGGGACCTCTACAATACATGCACCCCCAAAAAGGTCCATCTGTACCCCTAAGTTGTGGACACAGAACTCCCCGGAAACTCCTCAGCTGAGAGAGAGGCCTGATGGAGATGACTGTCTACCAGATACCCCAGAATCAACATAATCCTTTCCTCCAACAGGAAAAAGGGAATCACAGTCTCTAGCCCTGTAAGGAAAATTGGCAGCAGGAGTGAGAAAGACCAAGACCCACAAAAATCACAACAACAAATGATTGTAGGAAACAGGCAATTCAGGAACGAGAAGATAGCTTAACAATTTTTTGTTAATAACTTCAAAACTACCAGAAGAATTGTGTCCATAAAGAAAGGAAGCCAATTTTGTTGTGCATATGTACCACATCCTCTTTATCCATTCGTCTGTCGATGGGCATTTAGGTTGTTTCCATGACCTGGTTATTGTAAATAGTGTTTCAATGAACATTGGGGTGCATGTGTCTTTTTGAATTATGGTTTTCTCTGGGTATATGCCCAGTAGTGGGATTGCTGGGTCATATGGTAATTCTATTTTTAGTTTTTTAAGGAACCTCCCTACTGTTCTGTATAGTGGCTCTATCAATTTACATTCCCAACAGTGCAAGAGGGTCCCCTTTTCTCCACACCCTCTCCAGCATTTGTTGTTTGTAGATTTTCTGATAGTGCCCATTCCAACTGGTGTGAGGTGATACCTCATTGTAGTTTAGATTTGCATTTCTCTAATAATTAGTGTTGAGCAGGTTTTCATGTGCTTCTTGGCCATCTGTATGTCTTCTTTGGAGAAATGTCTGTTAAGGTCTTCTGCCCATTTTTGGATTGGGTTGTTTGTTTTTTCATATTGAGCTGCATGAGCTGTTTCTATATTTTGGAGATTAATCCTTAGTCCATTGATTTGTTTGCAAATATTTTCTCCCATTCTGAGGGTTGTCTTTTCATCTTTTTGTAGTTGCCTTTGCTTTGCAAAAGCTTTTAAGTTTCGTTAGGTCCAATTTGTTTATTTTTGTTTTTATTTCCATTACTCTAGGAGATGGATCAAAAAAGATCTTGCTGTGATTTATGTCAAAGAGTGTTCTTCCTATATTTTCGTCTAAGAGTTTTATAGTGTCCAGTCTTACATTTAAGTCTCAAATCCATTTTGAGTTTATTTTTGTGTATGGTGTTAGGAAGTGTTCTAATTGCATTCTTTTAAATGTAGCTGTCCAGTTTTCCCAGCACAACTTATTGAAGAGGCTGTCTTTTCTCCATTGTATAACCTTGCCTCCTTTGTCATGGATTAGTTGACCATAGGTGCGTGGGTTTATCTCTGGGCTTTCTATCCTGTTCCATTGATCTATATTTCTGTTTTTGTGTCAGTACCATATTGTCTTGATTACTGTAGCTTTGTAGTATAGTCTGAAGTCAGGGAATCTGATTCCTCCAGCTCCACTTTTTTTCCTCAAGACTACTTTGGCTATTCGGGGTCTTTTGTGTCTCCATACAAATTTTAAGATTTTTTGTTCTAGTTCTGTAAAAAGTGCCATTGGTAATTTGATAGGGATTGCACTGAATCTGTAGATTGCTTTGGGTAGTATAGTCATGTTCACAATATTGATTCTTCCAATCCAAGAACATGGTATATCTCTCCATCTGTTGGTATCATCTTTAATTTCTTTCATCAGTGTCTTATAGTTTTCTGCATACAGGTCTTTTGTCTCCCCAGGTAGGTTTATTCCTAGGTATTTTATTCTTTTTATTGCAGTGGTAAGTGGGAGTGTTTCCATAATTTCTCTTCCAGATTTTTCATCATTAGTGTATAGGAATGCAAGAGATTTCTGTGCATTAATGTTGTATCCTGTAACTTTACTAAATTCATTGATTAGCTCTAGTAGTTTTCTTGTGACATCTTTAGGATCCTCTATGTATAGTATCGTGTCATCTTCAAACAGTGACAGTTTTACTTCTTCTTTTCCAATTTGTATTCCTTTTATTTCTTTTTCTTCTCTGATTGCCATGGGTAAGACTTCCAAAACTATGTTGAATAATAGTGGCGAGAGTGGACATCCTTGTCTTGTTCCTGATCTTAGAGGAAATGCTTTCAGTTTTTTACCATTGAGAATGATGTTTGCTGTGAGTTTGTCATATATGGCCTTTATGATCTTGAAGTAGGTTCCCTCTATGCCCACTCTTTGGAGAGTTTTTATCATAAATGGGTGTTGAATTCTGTCAAAAGCTTTTTCTGCATCTATTTAGATGATCATATGGTTTTTCTTCTTCAATTTGTTAATATGGTGTATCACATTGATTGATTTGCATATATTGAAGAATCCTTGCATCCCTGGGATAAATCCCACTTGATCATGGTGTATGATCCTTTTAATGTATTGTTGGATTCTGTTTGCTAATATTTTGTTGAGGATTTTTGCCTCTATATTCATCAGTGATATTGGTCTGTAATTTTCTTTTTTCATAGTATCTTTGTCTGGTTTAAGTATCAGGGTGATGGTGGCCTCATAAAATGAGTTTGGGAGTGTTCCTTCCTCTGCAATTTTTGGAAGAGTTTGAGAAGGATGGGTGCTAGCTATTCTCTGAATGTTTGATTTGTAGAGACGTGGATGGATATGCAGACTGTCATACAGAGTGAAGTAAGTCAGAAAGAGAAAAACAAATATCGTATATTATCACATATATGTGGAACCTAGAAAAATGGTACAGGTGAACCGTTTTGCAGGTCAGAAATAGAGACACAGATGTAGAGAACAAATGTATGGACAGCAAGGGGGGAAAGTGGCAGGAGGGGGGTGGTGGTGGGATGAATTGGGAGATTGGAATTGACATATATACACTATTATGTATAAAATGAATAACTAATAAGAACCTACTGTATAAAAAGTAAATAAAATACAATTCAAAAATTCAAAAAAACCCCACAAAAGTCAGTGAGGGAAAGAGGAACAATTAAAGGAAAAAACAACATTCTTTGATTTAGAAAATCTAAAACAGAAATTGCAGAATAACTTTGAGAACATGAAGTTAAAAAGCAAAACAGTGAGAGAAGCAATTACATAGGAAAGCCACCAAGTAACTAATTAGCAGGTAACTGGTATATATTCCCTGAATAGCAGAACTAGAGAGGAACATAATACTCAGGGTTGTGGAAGTAAACGTCAAAAGCAGGAGATATTCCAAAATTATTGCCTCTGGCCAGTGGGACCGGGCCTTGTGTTGAGGTGAGGAAGGGGATAGGGAAGACACTGTTGCTTTTCATTACAAATTTTATAAGGTAACATATACATGTATTAATTGTTAAAAATAAAACAAAGTACAGAATATATTATTTTCAGTGTTAAAAACAAACCCAAAAATGGAGTGAATGCATCATTGTTGAATTCTCCACTAATTGTATGTGTTTCACATATTTAATCCTAGTTGCAAGATTTTGAGGCTTTTTTGCCTTTGACTTAAACACTCTTCCAAAAAGTTTCCTGAAATACCATCTCATGAATCAAATATATTTTGTGAGGGTTCAGATTTACAATCACGTAATTTCATATTTAGAATATGGTTTATATATGAAACCTCTTTCTAAAGAGACTCATCTAAATCATTTTATAATTTTTTATTTAATTTGTAATAATTTGGTGGGAAGAAAATTGGCCACTGGTGAATATTTAAGCACAATCTAAGCAGCCATAGATGGAAGATACTTTTATTTTCCTAAATTATGTTTAGAGATACACTAACCTAATGAATCTATTTATACTGAGATTTTATCTTTAAAAAGCAATTTCTTCCTGCCCAACCTCTCTTTGTCGATTTATTTTCTCATAACCGTCTGTGAGTGCAGGTATCATTTGCTTATTTTAAGAAATTGTGGTTTAATAAGGTTAGGTGGCTTAATGGAATTTCAGCCCAGGTTTTCTGATTAGTTCACTGTTCTTTCACTGCACCAGGAATTCATAATTGCAGGGATTTCTTCAAAATCATTCAAAACCCATAATTTTAAAATATTTGGGGGAAATATATAGGTTGTACATTTATTTTTTTCTCAATGATGAAGGAACTCTGGAATTGTATCTTAACATTTTAGCCTAGCCTGGTGACACCCAAACCTCTTGGTATGACAATTCTTTGGATTTGTGTTTAACCAGTGAATGACACATATAAGACAGCTGTCGTGTAACGCAGGAAGAGGTTCATAAATCTTATTAAGGAATAATCAATTAGGGAATAATCAGAAACAATATAGATATTTATTGCTAAGATTACCACACTTGCAAAGCCAAAGTTTTCTAAAACAATGAGGCATTTTGCTCTGACAGTAAAACAATGGAATTTAGTTAAGTTCTACATACCACATATTTTGCGGTTGAGATCCTGTGAGGTAATCTAATATTCTGTTCTCTTTTCTCCTCACTCTATCATTTTGTCTCCAGACCTCTTTTTACTTTTGGTTGAAGCGTGGACTTGGAAAACCTTGTGTTGGTATTTCTTTCTCAGGCCTAGTCAATTCTCAGTATAGGTTTGTTGAATTAATTAAACTATATGTTATTAACATCTCTAAAGACATATAAGATGTTTAAATGCTAAAGAAGGTGATGATACTAAAGGAATTTAAGTTGTTCATTATTATGTTTCATTTCAAACAAATGAGTAATCCTGTTCTTAGATATATAATACTTAATGAGTCCAGTGATTCATCTCTTGAAAGACTAACAGAATAGATAATAAAATTATAAGATTTTGACAAAAGTCCCTCCTCTAACTTTCTGATATGTTTGAAAAGACTAGATGTATATGAAAGCCAGCTTCTTTTGAGGAAAGGCACTTTTATATCAGATGTAATTAGTGATGAGGCCAGTATTCAAGCTCACCATGTCCTTATAGATACAATGCACATTTCCTAAACTATGCCCTTTTACTGTGTGATTGCAGCTTGCTTATTATTTACATCTTATTAGTCCTGTGAAATTTCTGATTAGTTATTTTATGTGATTAGTCCTGTGAAATTTCAATCTTTGTATTCTCTGAACTTTGTCTAATGTATTATTGGCACTTTGTTGATTTCTGAGATTAATTTTATCTTAATTCTTTTTTACCCTTGAAAACATTTAAACTTTTTACCAAGTAAATAAATGCTTAAAATGCATATACTTGCTTAATAAACCCATGGAACAGTGCTGTATATATTGTAAATTATCCCCAAAATGGATCATCTTATAATATTCCTTATATAACAAAATTATTTTTAGTAATAATCATGAAATGAAACAGATACTAACAGTAATAATAACAGAAAAAGAAATACAGAGAAATTTTTTGTGTTAAATTTTGTATATATAACTATGCTAGTAAAAATATTAGAAAACAAAGAAGTAATGGATTATTACTTCTTAATTAAAGTATTTTTTTGAAAAATAGGGAAGAAATACATGAAGGATGCCTTCAATAAAATAAATTCTGCAAGATTCAGAGAGTGATTTGTGCATAGAATTACAATATTAAAGTAAGCCAAATACTCTTTCTTCATCTTTATAGTCACTGTGCTATCATTATTTATTTTGAATTTACAGATGCAGTAATATATTGAGCCATAGTGATTAGAGTTGTGAACTGTGCCCAAACTGCGCTCAATTATTTTAAACTATATTGAATTTACTCTTGAAATGCATGCGGGAGGCTGGGATAGCTGAGTCTGTGTGTCAGGGCTGACTGGGTAACTCAGAGTTTTCCAAATTAACTTGCCCATAGAATAATATTTTTATTAAAAGTAAATAACAAACACATGCTAATTTGGAACATACATATATTTCATTAAAATTCAGCAGTAACAGAAGCAATGTTAAGGGCATAGAGCAGAGATTTGCAAACTAGAGCTTGTGGGCCAAATCCCACATCATCTTAACTGTACCAGTTTTGGGGAGAGCGAGAGGGAGAACAGGAAAAAGCTCAAGTGCCATTTCTGAGCATGTACGTACACAGTGGGGCTAAAGTCTGTTGTGTATGTGAGTGTTGCTCTTATTAGGTTATATTAAAAGCAAACATAGACTATGGCATTTCATTTCCCAGTTGCTGTGCATCTTAGGTGTTGACTTTCTCAGTAGTAAATGTGGTTAAGTTGAGTGTGGTTGAGAACATATGTCTCAGGTGGCTGAACCTCTGTTACTTCTTTAGGGAGATAGGCCAAACTACAGATTTAAATCACAACCTTTAAGGAATTATATTTCTTCAAGCAGCTTGACCTTGATATAGGTTTATCTCTTATATTTTTATTAAGAATAGTTTAATGACTGGAAAACTGTCTTTACATAAATATCTGCAGGCAATGTCTTTGAAATAAATTTTCCCCTTTTATCTAACCTTATTCAAATAAATGCTTGTTAATTATGTAATTAAATTTCTTTGACTTTTTCTTTAAAGTGCATTATATTGTTTATAGCAACTCATAAAACTTACTGTACGTTAAAAAAAAAATTAACCTGTCATATTTTAGCAGACCAGAAATAGAACTTGTAAACAAAATCCCTTTTGTACTATCATTTGCCTTAGCCATATAGACAACCATATTGTTGGTCTCTCTGAGGATCTACACCCAAATGGAATAGTCTTTGCTTCTTTCTGGGGTAATTATTCATAGATATTCCTGAATTTATGCTGCAGTGACTACAAATTTTACAGCATGGTCTACTGACTATCCTTCAATCATGCTGGTTATTTTAGTATAGTGATTTTTCTCCATTTTGTGTGTATCATGCAAAGTAAAACATATAGGAAATACCCCATAGCGGGGCCAAGCCAGGAGAATGGGCGGCTCATGCTCAAAGATTTGAGCTCCCTGAAGGCTTTTGGGGAAGGGCTTTTAAAGACAATGTGAAGGAGAGGGTCACAAGGTGTGTGATCAGCTTGTGCTTAATTCTCTGACTGGTTGGTGGTGAGGTAGAAGTTTGATGTTTCTGGAATGTCAATCATAAGCCTTCTGGTTCCAGCTTGTCTGACTGACGTCTGTGTGCTGGCGGTCAGCATGCGGTTAACTTTTTCCACCTGATGGGGGGTTTACTATTAGTAAAACAACTCTAGGATACGGCTCAGGATATTATCTACAGACCATGAGGAGGAACTAAAGGTCCTTGACTTTGTTTTATGGCTAAACTATTATTATTTTATTTTACTTATCTGTTTTTCTTTGTTTCTGCATTTTCTCACTTCTCTAATTAAATTCGCTCTTTGAGACTCAGGAAAGGCCCTCTAAGCTAACGCTTTTCTACAAACAAGAGCCAGGGGCATGGAGATCTCTGTCCCTGGGAAGGCCTTGCAGGGTCCTGCTTGGTTTCAAGTCAGTGGAAAGAAATCAGTCCCCATGAGAGGTGGTTACTTCCTTCCCTTCTCTCTTCCTCCTGCTCCTGTTACCTCTTTTCTTCCTGCTTCTTCCTCTCTTTCATCTTCTTTTAATTTTAATGAATTATTATAAAGGATATGTATCCTTTACAATATATAGTCTTATTTATGAGTTATGCAAATAACAAATCAATAAGAAAAAGGTCGATAACATCCTGGAAATTTTTGTAAAAGACCTGAACAGGCCAGTGAAGTTCCTTCCTGGCTTCTCTTCAGGAAGAGAGAACCATGGCTACCCTATTACACACAATGGTGGAAGCATGTGCTGTAAGTCTGCGAGGAAGAAGATTTGCCAACTGCTGTATGTCCTTTATCTGCATTTTACACTAAGGCCTCCTTTTTCTTAAAGGTACCTGGACTCTTTTCAACTTAATAGTTAAAGCCAACAAATACAATATAATAAGTCTTAAGATAATTACATAGTGTTGTTTTTACACGATTGATTCAACTTGACAAATACTTAACACTGAAACAGAACTCTTAACCATGCTGTTCACAGGACATAGCAGAGCTTTGATAAGACTTTCAAGGTTGTGACAAGAACATAATGCAAGAATCTCTCCAAAAAGGACAAATCTGAAGAATGGAAAATTAATTGTGACCATGAAATATGTTATGTATATAGTTTTACATGTGATTTTTAATATTGGGTAACCAAAACACCCAAAAGAAATGCAAGTGGACTACCTTTCCACTGAACTGCATAATCTGACTCATAATTAAAGAAAAGAGAAATAAGATAATAAGAACTTGATTTTCACTTATTTTCTTAAAGACTGAAGTATCTATTAATAAATATGGTATGTTAAGTGTACAGAATGGGGAAGTAATAATTCTCATTCAAAGGTGGTGAAGTTGAAATTATTTTCATCTCTTTTAATGGCAGTTTGACAATACCTATAAAAATATAAATGTATATTACTTTGACCCAGAAACTTCACTACTAGGAATTTATCACATGGTATACTTATAGATGTGTGCAAGGACATATCTACAAAGATGGTTTTTGCTGCCCTGTTTATGATAGCAAAAACTGGCAGCTACCTTAATGTCTTGCATTTGATTATGCAATACCTATACCAGGGAATATTATGCAACTATTAAAAAGAAGAGTTGGTCTTTGTGTTTACATAAAAAAGATCTCTTAAATATATTTTAAGTAGAAAAATCAATTCCCAGAACAGTATTAAAATGTATGTGAATTTATGTTAAAATGATAAATTCATAGGTCACATGGACACAGTCAAGAGTGATTCTCATGGGCAAGAAAATGGGGATTAGAGAAATTCTTTTCATTGCATTGACTATAATGTTTGAATATTTAACATGAGTTTCAACTTATTTTCTCAATAAAATAAAAGATCTAGTAAATAGAGCAAATGGCATTTTACAAATACTAATGTCAGACATATCATTGAGATGACATAATTGAATTTGATTGTGTTTGAGAGAAATATGTGAAGTATTTAAAAATACATCAGAACTAATAATATTTATGCAAGGAAGATTCGACAATACTTTTTATACTACCTTATCACTTTAGATTCATCACTTTATTAGCAGAATTCTTGATCATCTCAATAGATACAGAAAAGGCATTCAACACCATTCAATATTGTACACACATGCAGGTGTCTATGTGTGTCTGTGTGTGTGTGTATTAAGAGTAGAAGGGAACTTTACTTAACCTGCTTGTGTGTATCTACCAAAACTTAATGCGAACAATAGTGCTTAATTTTTAACTTCAGAAGCATTTAAAAAGTGATGCCCACTATCCCCCCTCCTGCTCAAAGCATTAATTACTGGATGTCCTGGTCAATGTAATATGATTTTCTTTTCTTAACTCATGGATTATTAGATTACTTGGATGTGACTTTTATGGCTTTCAGATATTTGGTATTTTTGTCCTTTTTTGGTTTGTTTTAGTTCTGTTAATTTCTGTCTTCTAACTTCATAGGACTGTGATAAGAGAAGACAGTCTTAGAATATCACTTACTTGGAATCTGTGGAAGCTTTATTTCTGTGGCTTACTACATAGTTAACTTCTCCTTGCTGAAATATGCCCTTTATATGTATATTTTTTTTTTGGTGAGGAAATGACTAAAATTTCTGTGTCCTAAATTTATATTCACCTTAACTCTTGAGAGTGACAAGGCATATGTCTGACAAGGCATATAATGAAGACAAGGTACTTTTCCCACAGCCATCTAAATATATTTATTGCCTGATTTCTGCCGTGTCTTTCTGGGAATAAGAAGTCTGCCATCAATCTAATTGGTGAAGTTTCCTTACAGAAAATTAGTCTTTTACTGGAAGATTAAAAAAAATTTCATTGCCGCCAAAAGTAGCAAAGTTCATTATGATGTGTAGAGGTGTAGATGAGGCATTTGGTGGACTTTTATTAGCCTGAAGATTCACATCATTAGTTCTGGGCAAATTTCAGTTCTTATATCTTCAAATATTACCTCTTTGTGGTCTTTCTATTTTTCTTTTCTTTCTGGAATTAGCAGATATATGAACTCCTCAAATTTTTCCTCACGTCTGTTAATCTCTCTTTCTCTCTCCCCCTCCCCCTTCCTCCTTCTGGGAGATTTCCTTAGTTTTGTCTTCTAACTTATTAATTTTGTCTTTAAGTTTCTTTAAGCGAGATTTAGCCTGTAGTCTGAAGGATTTTTAAATTTCCCTAATGACTATGTTTTTTTCATTCCCAAATGTCTAATTTGTTCATTTTCCTGTCTGCTCTTTTGTAACCACATATTATCTTTCCTAAAGAGCTTCTCTCTTTTTATCTCTTTGAGATATTTAAACATAGTTCTCTTAACATTTTCTTAAATTACTTCAGTAACTTAATTTTCTGGGTTCAAATTCTCTCCTGTTGGAGAAAATGAACCCTCTTATGTTTTATCAGTTTATTGTGTGTTTGATTTTACTCCTGCTGGTGCATGATGTTTGCTTCGTGAAGGCTTTGATTTGTTAACTTCTTTTTAAAAAACTGTTGTTTCCTCAGCACTTGGCAGAGCTCCTGGCACATAGTAGGTATTTAATAAATATTTGTTGCATCAATAATACATGTACTTTTGTTCTTTTTAAATCTTGTCTGTAAACTTACCCTATGTGAGTTTGTGACTGTCTATATAATTGCTTACTGTTTATTGCAATTGTTTATTTCTGCTCTGGGCTTATAAAGTATGTGGCTTGAGCATGGTAAATGTTTGGCTTAAAACTCTTGGTCTATGTGATACCTCATATTCATGCCACACGCACCTAACTTTTCATCTGTGCTGGGCAATAGTCTGGTAGTTTCTTTCTTTCCTTTTTTGTGGGAAGAGGGTGCAGATCTGGCTCCGTTTATATAGGTCTAGCCTGTGAACTCATAGCCTGTATTTGGCTCTATTCATAGGCTACATGACTATATTTTTAGTTCCTTTCTTTCTCTTCGTTTTACTTCTTCTAAGTTATCCTTTCCTACTTCATGGTTATATACCTGTTTACTTTATGAGTTTGTCTCTATATTTTAAACAAAAAAGAAGCCATTATCTATATTTTATATTTATATATTAATTATATTTAATAATTATAAAATTATTTAATATATTTACTTATATTTTATATAATTATTATTTTATAATTATAAATAATTATATTTATATAATATATTTCTATATTTTGGGAATAGAAGAGAGAATTTTTGTATGTTTTACCCTCTATCTTCAATCAGAAAATAATGTGTTTTTTTGCCCATGAAATCCAGAATTATTTATAAATCCCCTTATTTCAGCCCCCAAAATAAACAAATACTTTTCTAGGTGGTAGCATGGAGCTATAACAGATAAATTCATACTTTGCGTGAAAGACAGCCAACCTGCTTAAATGCAAGAATTTGCATATATCTGTGTAATAAATAGGAGCAGTAACTGTCACCTTAAATATAGTTTATGAAAATTAAGTGCTTTAAACCTGAACCATGAACTTCTTTAGGCAAGAAGTCTTTGAAATCTTTAGTCATAGTCAATGATCCTCAGTGCTTGGAAGTGACCTGCGTGTGGATCTGCATAATATGTGGCTCAATCTGGTGGTGAACAACATAACATAAATGCATTACTTAGATAATAAAACCAGCCAACTTAAAAAACAACAACAAAAAAGATGTTCTGTTTCTTATAGTGAAACGATAGTGGCTTCTCTTAACAGAGTGCTGATTTAACAAGATTGATGTCACAAATTATACTAGTCCATCAAATCCTTAAACTTTAGAAGGTAGATTAAGGCATTTATGATGGTCCTCTTTCCCTTTAAACTTCTTAAGTCAATTTTCTTTCAGGTTCACTTGTCTGTTTAGGGAGAGAGTAAAAATAGGTCAAAATAAGGGGTACTTAAACACTTTCAACATGATTTATACAACTGTAGGTATTCATAAAAGTGCCAAATATGGCTTCTGGAGGAGAGGGGGCTTTCCTACAGGGTGAATACTCTAGATGTTAACCATGGTGTTTTCAGTCCTTGTATCATAATTCCTTTTTGCCACTAATCAGTGTCTGCTTTCGTGTTTCTTTTCAAACCTTGAATTCAAATCTGTCATCCTCTTAAGCTTACCAAAATATTATGTATTGATAGTTTCCAAAAACCATTTTTGAAATCTTAATTTTTTTTTCTGGAAGACTTTTAAGATAAATTAGGGAAAAAATAACACTTTCTACTCTAGACTCTCCCATGAACACAGTATTCATAAAATGCTCTTATCACCCTCAACTATTTTCTCAAATTATTTCCCATATGGTACTATATTGATATATTTTATGAATTTAAGTCATATCATATGTATCTATTTCGTCCTCCTTTCATACTTGTAGATAGTGTCTTTGTTTACTATTCATGCATCTGGGTAAATAGTAAACATTGTGTTAATTTATATGGACATTCAGCTCTATAATGCCAAGCATATGCTTAGCTGACTTAAATTGTTGCATTTAATCTGGAGATCTGATGTCATATAACTGCAGCTTTAGCATAAGCTTCCAAAGAGACCTGTTATCTTCAGATTTTTTATGTTACTGTAAAGTGCAAGTGCATAGTAAATACTTTTGGAAGAGTACAGTGATTCTGGAAATTTATATCGAATTAAGAAAAGCCAACTTTAATAACCATTTATTTTTAAAGTAATATATGTTCAGTTATTGCACAAGTAATTCAAACAATACAGAATGTGCAAAAAATAATAATATTGGGTTAGCCAAAAATTTCTTTCAGATTTTTCCATACGCTGTTATGGAAAAACCTGACCAAACTTTTTGGTCAAACCAATAGTATTGCTTTGCTCCACTGGTCCTACTTGTCTGAGGTAACCAATTCTAAGGATTTGGTAGTATACTGCAAATGTTTAAGAGTTCTTTTTGGTAGTGTATATATGTCCATGCCATGTAAAATAGATAGCTAGTGGGAAGTAGCCGCACAGCACAGGGAGATCAGCTGGGTGTGTTGTGTGCACCTAGAGGGGTGGGATAGGGAGGGTGGGAGGGAGACGCAAGAGGGAGGGGATATGGAGATATATGTATACGTATAGCTGATTCACTTGGTTATAAAGCAGAAACTAACACACCATTGTAAAGCAATTATACTCCAATAAAGATGTTTAAATAAATAGTTCTTTTTCTATTCCTGTTTTGATTCTTCAAATTTGCCCCTATTTGATTTTATTGCATGTTAATTTTCCTGTATGGTTTTGCTATTTCTTCATTGTTTTCTTCAGCAGCACAATCTAGTTTCAACTTTTATACCTTTCCAATTGATATGAATTCCTGGCATATTTTGCTAGATGTGGCATCTATCATTAGCTAGTCAAAAAACGATAGTACTGTTGATTTTTCTTTTTATGTGTAACATTGGCTAAAATACTAGATGACCAATTATAGTGACTTACACAATGAATGCTCTAATATATTTATTGGAAGCACCCACTTAGAGTACCTGCCACAAATAGGTAAATTATACTTTGATACTTTCTCCCTGAGTTACATGTTAGCCTGAATGATTTTTACCACAATTCCAGTTGTACCGGAGGAGTTTGTACTACTGTAAAGTACTGTAACTTTACTGTCTGAGAAATCAATACCTATTGCCTTCATGTTACACTTAAAAAACAAAATGGACCTGTTTGAATTCGTGTCATGGTATCTTGTGAATGTAATTTTTTAAATTACCATTATAAAAATTCAATGTAAGTCTGACTTATTATAGATGAGAAACTTACAGCTGAGAACCTGAATAAACAACAGGAGAGTCAGCATTTCAACTTCTACATGTTTAACAAAGGATTATGGAATTGTCCCACAAGCATAAGCTAAATCATGAAAATTTACATTTTCCTTCTGTAGGACAGTTCCTTCTGACATTATCCTCCGAACAACAGCTCGTTTTCTTGTGCCAGTATTCTATTCCCTGAACTGCAGCTTGGCAGCAGCCAGGTCTCAAATTTCAACCACATGTATTTCAAAAAATCAAAAGAGCCTTATTTGGCACTTCAGTCACATATCTTTAAAAGCAGTGTTTGTGCGTCAGATTTAAAAATAATTGAAACCAGGGGGTTCAAAAAACCAAACTTTTCTTCCAAGATGTTTCAACTTTAACTGATTCCAAAAACACTGAAAGCAAGAGAATGGAAATGAGAATAGAAACTGCAGGCAGCCGGCAGCTTAATAAACTGACAGTGCCGGCAGAAATGGGCTCAAAATGTGCACTCTACCCACAGGCCAGGCTAGGGATCCTTGTATGCCTTGACCCTGTTTGCACAATAGCCTGCCTGAAAACAGCGCTAGTGTTCTGCAAGTATGCGGTGAGTGTGTTGGCCTATGAGATCATTTTATCGAAGGCTGAACTCATACCCAAAGATGGGAACATATGTAGCTGTTTTGGGTTGGTTATCCAATATTAAAAAATCATATTAAAAACTCTATGCATATATATTTCATGGTCACAATTGATTTTCCATTCCTCAGCTTTGCTGCTTCTTCTTTTTTCTTTTTCCGAGGGATTCTTGCATTATGTTCTTGTCACAACTTTGAAAAGTCTATTGAGGCTATGAGTATGTCCTTGTGAACAGCATGGTTTGGAGTTCTGTTTCAGTGCTGAGTATTTGTCAAGTTGCCCTAATCATGTGAAAACAGCACTATATAATTGTGTCAAGACCTGTTCTTTTGTATTTGTTGGCTTTAAAATAAGTTGAAAAGAGCCCAAATGCTTTTAAGAAAACGTACTCCTTATTGTAAAATGCAGATAAAGGACATATCATTAACAAATGAGTCCTTATAGATTTACAGCACATGCTCCCCTATTGTGTGCAATTAGTATTCTCTTCCTGAAGAGAAGGAGCAATTAGTATTCTCTTCCTGAAGAGAAGCCAAGAAGGAACTTCACTCTTCCTATAGATGAAATAGGATAATAGAGATGTATAAAAATGGTAAATAGAAAATGACTCAATTTTTGTGTAGATGTGTTTATTTTTAACTCTAATGTTACATATGTAAACCTTCTTTCATATAATTAGGGGGCATAAAAATATCGGTTATTTTGATCAGACAACCTTTTATTTTAGACCACAATGCTAATTTAATAATTTTGTGGTTCTTCCAGCTTCCATTCATTCTTTATTCCAAACATTGTTCATATTATTTAGATTCACGTTTACAGCGAACTGCTTCAGTTGTCCCCCTGAGCAGTGAAAAAAACCCTCTCATTAAACCACCGTTTTCTTCTATTCAATCATGTCCAAACACCTTAGCCTGGAAGTAAGATTCCTTCCAATTTTTACAATTGGCCTTCAAATCCGTTTCCACTCTTAAAGCCCATCATCCCCTCACCCCGCCTTTGCCTATCCTCACTGCATAGCAGAAAGTCCTGTTGTTCCTAGCAGAGCACAATGCAAAGAGAACAGAATTCAGTAAATCAAAACTGAAATTTCAACTTCATCACTTATTAGCTCTGAAATCTTGGAAAAATCATTTAATATTTATAAAACGTCTCTGTGACTCATATCCCTAGGGTGATTGTACTTCCAAATGAGAAAACCAAAGGAAACATTTTTGAAAACTATAATGTGGTATACTACCATTAATTCTCAAAGTATATCAGAGTACTACTGCCATTTTATTTCCATAGTTTTACATTGAAATGTGGCTCCATGCTTACACATGTTTATTTGAATCCCAGCTCCACAATTTACTAGCTGTTGACTTGGGTAACTTAATATCTTTGTAACACTTTTCCTCATTTGTAAAATGGGAATAATAATAATGACTCCCTCAAAAAGTTCTTAGGAGAATTCTGAGTTCATTCTTATGAGAAGTTTAATAAAGAGTTAATATTTGAAAAAATGCTTAGAAGAGTACCTCCTGCAAAGGAAATGCTATAGAAGTGTTTGCTGAATAAATAAGCACTGCATTAAATAACTTTCTTTTTTTTAATAAATTTATTTATTTTATTTATTTATTTTTGGCTGTGTTGGGTCTTCGTTGCTGCTCACGGGCTTTCTCTAGTTGCAGAGAGCGCGGGCTACTCTTAGTTGCGGTGCGCGGACTTCTCAATGTGGTGGCTTCCCTTGTTGTGGAGCACGGGATCTAGGCACAAGGGCTTCAGTAGTTGTGGCACGCAGGCTCAGTAGTTGTGGCTCACGGGCTTAGTTGCTCCGTGGCATGTGGGATCTTCCCGGACCAGGGCTCGAACCCATGCCCCTGCATTGGCAGGCGGATTCTTAACCACTGCACCACCAGGGAAGCCCTAGTAACTTACTTTACTTTAGGACTTATTAGCAAGTATGCATTGTTGCTTGCCAAGAGAGAATATAATGGACGAATTTCTCAAAATTACTTCCGAAAGGAAAATTTCTTTTGAAGAGTGCCTTGGAAAATGCTGTGCTTTACCAATAATTGTTTAATTTTTCCTTAACAAATAGTTCATTTTCCTCACTGCCTAACTTTATTAGAGAATGATATGCACATGGGCAGGGCCTGCTTAATTTGCATAGTATTGGGAATAATCTTTTAAAAAATTTAATAAACTTTATTTTTAGAACAGTTTTAGGTTCATTAGCAAAATGGAGCTGAAAATACAGAGAGTTCCTATATACTCACACTTCCACACCCATACCATCTCCCCAGCTTTTGACATTGCACACTATGGTGGTACATTGGTTACGATCAATGAACCTACATGGATACATCATTATCACCCAAAATCCATAGTTTATGTGAGGTTTCTCTCTTGGTTTTGTACATTCTGTGGGTTTTTGACAAATGTATAATGATCTGTGCCCACCATTGTAACATAATACAGAATAGTTTCACTGCCCTAAAAATCCTCTGTGATCTGCCTATGCATCCCTGCCTCACCCCTAACTCTTGCAACTATTGAACTTTTTACTGTTTCCATAGTTTTGCCTTTCCAGAATATAATATGGTTGGGGTTATACAGTATGTAATCTTCTCAAATTGGCTTCTTTCACATAGTGTATGCATTTAAATTTCCTCCATTTCTTTTCATGGTTTGATAGCTCATTTCTTTTTAGCACTGAGTAATATTTCATTATCTGGATGTCCTACAGTTTGTTTATCCATTTGCCTACTAAGTACATCTTGGTTGCTCCCAAGTTTTATCGATTATGGATAGTTTTCAATTTATTTGGGCAAATACCAACGAGCAAGATTGCTGGATTATATGATGAATGTGTTTAGGTTTGTAAGAAACTGCCAAACTGTTTTCCAAAGTGGTTGCACCATTTTGCATTTCTACCTGCAGTGAATGAGAGTTCCTGTTGTTTCACATACTCACCAGTATTTGGCATCAGTGTTTTGGATGTTGACCATTCTAATAGGTGTAGAGTGGCATATACTTATTAAGGATTATTGTATTCTTATAATATTGACCCTTTTATCATTATGTAATTTCCCTCTTTATCCCTGATAACTTTCCTTGCTCTGAAGACTGCTCTATCTGAAATTAATATAGCTGCTTCTACTTTCTTTTAATTAGTGTTAATGTGGTATATTTCTCCATCCCTTTTAATATAAAGTGGGTTTCTTCTAGACAGCATACAGTTAGGTCTTTTCTCTTTTTGAGGGGCGGAATCCTCTTTGACAATCTCTTTTTTTAATTGGTGTTTTTAGGACATTTATGTTTAAAGTAATTATTGATATAGTTGGATTAATATCTGTGCTGTTTGTTACTGTTTTCTATTTGTTGGCCCTGTTCTTTGTTCCTAATTTTATCTTTCACACTTTATCTGACTTTCATGGTTTTATATGAGCATTTTATATGATTACATTTTCTCTCCTTAGCATACCAATTGTACTTCTTTTTTCTCTGTTTCTCTTTTTTTGTTTTTTTACTTTTTTTAGTGGTTGCTCAAGAGTTTGCAATATATATTTACAACTAATCCAAGTCCATTTTCAAATAACACTATACTGCTTTATGGGTACTGCAAGTACCTTATAGTAACAATAATTGCTAATTTTTCTTTCCTGTTTCTTGTATCATTACCGTCATTTATTTCACTTATACAGAAGCATTCGTACACATATTTATACATGAGCATACATAATAGTTTCTATTATTATTTTGAAAAAAGTGCTACTTGTTAGATCAATTAAGAATAAGTAAAGTAAAAGGTTTTATTTTACTTCACTTATATCTTCTTCCTGCTCTTCCTTTCTTTATGTAGATCTGCATTTCTTACCTATATAAAGTTCCTTCCCACTGAAGAACTTCTTTTAACATTTCTTCCAAGACAGGTCTACTGACAACAGGTTCCCTCAATTTTTGTTTGTCTGAGAAATTCCCTTCACTTTTGAAGAACAGTTTCAGAGGGACAGAATTATAGGTTGGTGGGTTGTTTTTTTTCCTCTCTTAACACCTAAAATATTTCAGTTTACTCACCTTGCTTGCATAGTTTCAGAGAAATCAGATGTAATTCTTATCTTTGCTCCTCTATAGTTACATATTTTTTCCCCATTTGGCTTCTTTCAGGATTTTTTCTTTATCTTTGATTTTCTGTAGTTTGAATATCATGTGCCTAGGAATAATTTTTTTTTGTTTTTATTTTTGTTTTTGTATTGTCCTGCTTGGTGTGCTCCGAGTTTCCTGGAAAAGTGGTGTGGTATCTGACATTAATTTGGGGAAATTCTCAATCAATTTCTTTGACTATTTTTTCTTTCTTCTCCTTCCGATATTTACATAAAGCATATGTTGCACATCTTGCAGTTGTTCCACAGTTTGTGTATGTTCTGTATTTTTTATGTAGTTTTTTTCTACTTTTTTAAAAATAGTTTTGGAAGTTTTGTTATATCCTCAAGCTCAGAAATCCTTTCCTCAGCCATGTCCAGTCTATTTATGTGCCCATCAAAGGCATTCTTCATTGCTGATACACTGTCTTTGATCTCTAGTGTTTCTTCTTTATTTTTAGTATTTTAATCTCTTGACTTACATTATCCATCTTGTCTACTCTTCCAATTTGTCTACTCTTCTCATTAAAGTGCTTAGCATATTAATCATAGTTTATTTGCAGTACTCCTGCTGTTCTGACTTTGATTCTGACATTTGCTCAGTTTATTTATTTATTTTTTGCCTTTTAGTATGTTTTGTAATTTTTTGTTGACAGGTGGACATGATGTACTGGGTTAAAGGAACTATGGTAAATAGATCTTTAGTAATGTGTTGGCAGGGGGGTGCTGAACCATGTCTAGTATTATGATTAAGCCTCAGTCTTTTGTTGAACTGGTATTCCTGGGCTGTGAATTTCACCAGTGCCTCTAAGGTGTTTCATTACCCCTGTACGTGGGACAGGATAGCTAGTGTAGGCTGGATGTGGGTATTTCCCTTTCCCTGGGTAGGATAGGTTCTGTAAAACCCTATTAGGTTTTTGGTAAAAATAGTTTCTTTTGAGGTCAGGCCTTGTTAAGAAGAGCAGAATGCTCTGGTGTATTTCAAAATGCTCCTCCTGCTAGAAGAATAAGGGGATTTTTCTTTGATATTCACTGAAAACCTGGTAGAGCTCCTAGAGGTAAAACTCACAAGTGTGTGAGTTCTCCTATGACTATGTCCCCTTGGAGTTTTTAACTTGCAGCCTTGTCCACACTGAGCCTCGAGCAATTTGTCAATTACAAGTTAGATTTTCCTACCCTGGACTGGTTCCCATGGAGGTTTCTGCTAGTAGGTTTCTGCTTTGGTAAGTTCTGATTCACTGTATCTACCTGTCTCTCCAATTTAGGAGGCAGCATTTTGCCTTGTGACCTCACTTTTCGGCTGGATCTAAGAAGAAATCTTTTTTTTCAATTTGTTTAACTTTTTAATTGTTGTTAGCATGGAGTGATGACTTCTAAGCTCCTTACATGCCAGACTGGAAACCTGAAGTAGCAATATCCTTTCCCATTTATAAAAAAATTAAGATCCAACAGTCTACAAAAATTAACAAGGTATAATTACTGGAAATAGGAATGATACTTAATAATATTAGTTGTATTTCTAGATAAGAGTGTATTTTATTTTTAGACTGTATGTAATATTTGATATTGGGCTAATTTTCCAGTATAATATTTATTATTTCTAAAATTAATTTTTCACATCTTTGTATCTCTCATTTCTCCTTTTTTTGTAGGTATTTTATCTTCACTATTTCTCTGTATTTCAGTTTCTTCTTGAAAGATAATAGGAATATTCTTCCAATCTTGGCCCAATGAAATTTAACATACATTTTAATTTAACTAATCTTAAATCATGTTAAGTAATCAAGTTTTTGTTTTATTTTTTGAAAGCTTTCATTGAAAGATTTTATTGTGGGAAAGTTCAACCAATTGTGAAACAATTTATAATATAAAATACAGTAATCTCATTGCTGTATGTTTGTACAGTTTAACTATTCTTTTAAGTACATTTTCTAAGAGCTTTTACCTATATTTGATGATTTTAGCATTTCTTTTTTGCTTATCTTTTGAAGCATTCATAAGTATCCTTTGCTTAAACTATTAAATAATCTAGCTACTGTAAACATTAGGATCATCTGTAATCTATGCACATAGCTTTTCTTCATGGTATGTTTATAGGTTTTTGAAACACAATGAACATATGGAATTTACTCAGTTTTGTTAGCAAAATGTTGTAGCCAATAAATAAGAGTCTCAGAAATTCCTTATGTCATAAATGTTTTTATAGTGGTCTTTTATCTTTTGATTTATCAAGTTAGAAGGTCTTATAAACTAATGGAACTTAAAAGAATGTCATTTTTCTTTAAGAATAATCTGAACTTTGAAACTGTATCTTCATTGAAAGATACATGAATAGACCCATTCTGAACTGGAAGGGACGCATAGTTTATCAGTCTGAAAGTTGTACAGCATCAAATATTCAGCATAAGGCTGAAAAAAAAGGATAATATTGTTATTTCATTTTTCTTATTTTCTTGGATATCTCGTAAATCTTGGACAGATATTTCTATGTAACTATACCGAAAGACAAAATATGTTGTTGACCCATGCCCTCTACCTATATTTTTGTATTCATTCATGACTTCTCTTTAATAAGTACTGATAAGCACACATTGTTTAAGAGAAAATACAATATTAAAAAATGTACAGCATACAAAAATATAGTTAAATTAGCATTTTCCAAGGTAGGATAACATACAAATGGTAGAATTTGAAAATATTAGGAGGAGGCATATGAACAATCTTCTTTTTAAGTTTAGTTGCTACTTATTTATTGTATGTGCCTTAGTAAAATGTAAGTACATGCAAATCTAAATTTCATGAGAGTTAGAAGGGTATCTTAAAAGGATTGATATCTTAAAAAGAAAAATGCTAAGTAAATGATAGTACACTGTGTGAAGCCATGACAAAATGGTAAAGATCAGTTAAGCATGAAAGTTTGGGGAACAGTGCACTAGGAGTCAACAGCAGTATTACAATAACTTTTCGTTTTGTAATACAATTAATTTCAGTAGCCTGGCTTCCTAGTGTATTTAGTTATAATTTAATTCACAAAAATTAGATGGATATGTATTAGCTAAGTTCAGGTTCAGATGAAAGTCTCAAAGCTCATTGCTGTCACACAAGGAGTGAAGGAAAACAAAAACCACTAACTTGCATTTATTCAGTGAAACGGTTTTGGAGCAAGTGCTTTGCAACCTCAAACTATTGTACACTAAAAGGAAATGAAGCCACATACTGTGACTTTTCCTGGAAGTTATGTATAGACTAAACCCTTTAACTCTCCAGTTGATCTCGGAGAGACAGCAGTGATCTTAGTTCCCTGCCCAGGAATTGAACCTCCGTAGCCTGGATGAAAACCAGGAATCCTAGCCATTAGACCACCAGGGACTAGAAGCTAGAAGAAAAGTGGCCCTGGCTCTTTCCCCCATTTGAAAGCAAGAATGTTTCAAAGAGGCAAAAACTGTGAAAACAGGTACAAAGTTTATTATTAGAGACACAGCACAAGTGGGAGAGCACACAGAGAAACAGGTTGGTTATTTAAGACTGAAGCTGGGCAGAAATACACACCCGGAGGGACGTGCAGGCGTCCTGTATGAGGAGCTCAGTAAAGAGGTGATTTAAATCACTTATATAGGACAGTCCTTCCGGGTCTTTGTTTACCTTTACCAGTTATCTTGTTTCTTTTCCCACATCTGACCTGTTCTAGGACACTCCGCAACATGCGTGCTCATCTTTATGCTAAGACAGATCCCACCACAGAGACCTGTGGGTGCATGTCCGCACTTATTATGGGGTAGTGCCCCCTCCCTTTTTGACCCCCAAAGAGTCTTCCTGCTCATGTCCAGACAGGGAAGTTTTCCTTGACCTCAGGAGTGGTCATCTTATCTCTTTACTTCAGCAGAGCTCAGCTTCTGCCATTAGCTTTGTCCTTGGAGTGTCTGGGTGAGAACAAAGCTTCATAGTTTTACTCTTCTTGACAGACCCAGGCTGTCTGGCCCAGGGGGCCATCTGTCTCCTACCTCATAGTGACTGATCCCTGCCCTCTCACTCCTTCTGAAATAAACTCATTTGCCTTAGTGCTGCTGAATCTCATTGATTCCTTCCCATCATCACTGTATACATAACCCATACCCTAAAACTTGTCAGGCTTTGTAACATAGACATAATCTTAGTAAGTTTGTGGTATACTTTTATCAAAAGCAATGCTGTAGGAGGTCTGGAAAAACTACATTGGCTTTAATCATGAAAATTATTCACACAGTTGTCTTATACAGCTATACAAATCCTTCTATGTCTCTGTTGTAATAATTTGTATCTAATTGGTTGATATCAAGGTCTTTTTAAAAAGTTTATTGTTACCCATTAATATTTATTTGTATGTTACCTTGTGACACAAAGGAATATTGTATTGTATTGCAATAGAAACAAATCTGAAGTTTGAGTCCCAAGACTTTTAAATCTTTGTGGAAGAGTATGATCATACTTGGAAAGGAGTGGATTATTTAGGAGGAGGCTATGCCCAAATTATTAGTGTTTGAAGAGGAAGTAGCAGAAAAGGTACTTGATGTAAGCTTAAAACTTTTACTTTGTAAATTCCTGCACCCTTGGCATGTAATCTATGCCTGTCTACCACCACATGAGATGACTTAAGCATCGCCTTGACTTCCCAGATGGCACTAGAATCTCTTTCTCAGATTCCTTTGGTTCTGTTTTTTTCTTCATCACATGTTATTTGCTTAATATGCTTATAAAAAGGAATTCAAAATCTACAAGATCATTATTTTTCTTTTTAATGACAAATATATGAAGTGACTTGCCTCTTAACCTCAGGGAAGTTTCCATTTCATAAATAATAGCCATTTAAAGATGAAAGTGATCTCAAGGATAATCTTTGACCAGTTTCCTCTGTGGTCAACTTTTAAAACGATAAGGATTTTTTTGTTGTTGCCACTTGATAAAATGTAACAGCACACCTGTCTCTCACATGTGACTATACATATATTATCTACAGGTAAAGGGGACATCTATTTATCTACAGGTAAAGGGTGAGAAGAAAGGAAAAAAAGGAGGGGTGAGAGAATCTCTTTTTGGGAAAAACTGTCTTAGTTCCATATATGCATGATTTTATACTATTTTGTCAGAAAGATTTAGACCTCTGTACATGGTTGGCAAAAGAGAAGCTAAATTGATTTGCACTAGAAAGAACAAGGTTATTTGTAGGTGTGGCAAGCCAGATAAGTATAAGGTAGTCCAAGCTGAAGAAAGACAGGCATAATTCATCAGCAGCTGAGGCTTTATAACATTACATTTTAGGTTGTTAATGATCTTACCTTGTGATGTAAAGTCTTATTACATCTTCTTGTTTTTGGTCTTGAGTTGGTGGTGCTAAGGAGAAGGGACAGGACTCCATTCAGAAGGATGATATGGTATGGACAAGGGACAGTACTTCTAGGATGTGAGAAGCAGAACACAATTTAAGAATCGAGTTGAATAAATGTTTGCTGCTTGCAGTGTGATGGACTAGAAGATCTGGGGCATTCTCCTGCTTTAGAACAACTAGATTCTGCATAAATCACACCTTTTTCCCCTTCAAGGACCATCCTCTACCATTACTTCCAAACTAACGAACCAAAGTGTACAGGTCCAGAGCTCAGAAAAGTATGTACTGGGAGATGGGAGTCAGGGATGCTTCCAGGCAGATATTCAAAGAACCACTTGTGTCCAGATAAGTGCTTTGAGCCCACTATGGGTGGTATATCTGAGCTTGGAACTACCGTGTCCACTTCAGAGGTCAATTGAAAGTATGCCAAGTTTGTGGTACCTCCTGGCTACAAGGAGGAGTAGGAAAAGCATCCCACTGACACTTTTGGGATTTCCACAGATTTTCAAGCTCAAAGAACTCACAAAGAGCACTAAGCACAGGAGGAGACAAGCCTCTATGAATGAGAGTCAGCAGAAACAATTAACAACAGATTTAGATTCACAAATACTTCACATACTAGATCTGTTAGAATCAGAATGTAGAAAGCCTATACATGACATATTTAAATAAATAAAGGATGAAGTCACAGAAGTAAGCAATCAGAAAAAATGGAATTTAAAAATGAAAATTATAATTGAACAATTGAAAAGAATTAAATGGAGGCATTGAGCAGCATATTAGACATAGGACTAATGAATAGGAAAATATATCTGATGAAATTCTTTCGTTTTAATTGAAGTATAGTTGCCTTACAATATTATATAGTTTTCAGGTGTACAACATAGTGATTTGATATTTTTATAGGTTATACCTCATATAAAATTATAAAATTTTGACTATATTTCCCATATGGTATATTACATCATTGTACCTTATTTATTTTATACCCAGTAGTTTGTACCTCTAATCCCCTTTCCCTAACTTGCATCTTCCCTCATCCCTCCCTACTGGTAACCACTAGTTTATTCTCTGTATTTGTGAAGCTCTTTCTGTTTTGTTATATTTGATCATTTGTTTTATTTTTCAGGTTCCATACATAAGTGAAAACATACCGTATTTATCTTTTTCTGTCTGACTTGCTTCACTGGGCATAATACCCTCCAGTTCCACTGATGCTCTTGCAAATGGCAAAATTTCCACTCCCATTCAATAGGTTACCCTTTCGTTTTGTTGATGGTTTCCTTCACATTGCAAAAGATTTTAAGTTTGATTAGGTACCATTTGTTTATTTTTTGCTTTTGTTTTCCTTGCCTGAGGAAGCAGATCCAAAAAGATATTGCTAAGACATATGGCAGAGAGTGTGCTCCCTATGTTTTCTTCTAGATGTTTTATTGTTTCTGGTTTTACATTTATGTCTTTAATCCATTTTGAGTTTATTTTTAGATATAGTGTGAGAAAATGTTCTAATTTCATCTTTTACATGTAGTTGTCCAGTTTTCCCAGCACCACATTGCAGAGACTGTCTTTTCCCCATTGTATATTCTTGCCTTCTTTGTCATAGATTAATTCACCATCTGTGTGTGTATTTATTTCTGGGCTCTTTATTCTGTTTCATTGATCTACGTATCTGTTTTAGTGCCAGTACCATACTGTTTTGATTAGTGTAGCTTTGAGTGTTGTCTGAAGTCAGGGTGTATGATACCTCCAGCTGTGTTTTTTTTTTTTTTTTTTTTTCTTCTCAAGATTGCTTTGGCCATTTGAGGTCTTTTCTTGGTTCCAAACAATTAGTATTGTTCTAGTTCTGTGAAAAATGTCATGGTTATTTTGATAGGAATTGCATTAAATCTGTAGATTGTTATGAGTACTAAGGACATTTCAAGAGTATTAATTCTTCCAATCCATGAACCTGAGATATCTTTCCATTTATTTGTCTTGGCTTCAATATCTTTCATCAGTGTCTTATACTTTTCAGAGTATAGGTCTTTCACCTCCTTGGTTAGGTTTATTCCTAGGTATTTTACTCTTTTAGAAGTGATTTTTAAACAGGCTTATTTTCTTGCTTTCCCTTTCTGATGCCACTGTTTCCTTGTTGATTTTCTGTCTGGATGTTCTATCCATTGATGTAAGTGGTGTATTAAAGTCCCATAATGGTTTTGTATTACTGTCAATTTCAATTTCTCCCTTTGTATCTGTTAATATTTGCTTTACATATTTAGGTGCTCCTATATTAGATGCATACCTGTTTATAAAAGTTATATCCTCTTGTGTTGACCCATTTTTCATCATATAATACCATTTTTTGTTTTTTATTACTAACTTTGTTTCAAAGTCTACTTTGTCTGGTGTAAGTATTGCTACCCAAGCTTCTTTTTTTTCAGTCTGCATGGAATATCTTTTTCCATCCCCTCATTTTCAGTATGCATGTGTCTTTAGTTCTGAAGTGCATACTTTATAGGTAGCATATAGATGGGTCTTTTTTTTATTCAGTCAGCCATCCTATGTCTTTTGATTGGAACATTTAGCCCATTGACATTTACAGTGATTATTGATAAGTATGTACTTATTGCCATTTTGCTCCTTGTTTACTTGTTAATTGTTTTTGTAGTTTTTCTCTGTTCTTTTTAGTCTCTTCCCTTATGATTTGATGATTTTCTTTTGTATTATGTTTGTGTTCCTTTCTCTCTAATTTTTGTGTATCTATTGTAGGTTTTTAATTTGTGGTTACCATGAAATTCATATATGTTGACTTATGACTATATCTACTTGTTTTAAGCTTATAATAATTTAAGTTCAAACACATTCTAAGAGATCTGTATCTTTTATTACTCCCCCAGTGTTTTGTGTTTTTTATTTCATATTTTGCATCCTCATGTCTACCCCTTAATTGTTTATTGTAGTTATAGTTGATTCTACAATTGTCTTTTAACCTTCATACTAGCTTACGTAAGTGATTGGTCCACTGCCTTTACTATATATTTGCCTTTACCGGTGGGATTTTTCCATTCCTATATCTTCTTATTTCTTGTTATTGCCTTTTCTTTTTCACTT
Organism: Grampus griseus; assembly: GCF_964374135.1. Taxonomy (NCBI): domain Eukaryota; kingdom Metazoa; phylum Chordata; class Mammalia; order Artiodactyla; family Delphinidae; genus Grampus; species Grampus griseus. The sequence continues at coordinate 129,312,505 of NC_138997.1, read as the reverse complement.
AAAGAGACCCTTTAACTTTACTAGTAAGGTCAGTTTAGTAGTGATGGACTCTTTAAGTTTTTGCTTGTCTGGGAAGCTGTCTGTCTCTCCTTTAATTCTGAATGATGACCCTGCTGAGTAAAAAGTATCCTAGGTTGTAGGGGTTTTTTTTTTCAGCATTGTAAATATATCTTACCACTCCTTTCTGGCCTGCAAAGTTTCTGATGAAAAATCAGCTGGTAGCCTTATGGGGGTTTCCTGGTATGTGTCTCTTTGTTTTTTTTTTCCTGCTTTGCCTTATGTATTGAGGTGCTCCTATGTTGGTGCATAAATATTTACAGTTGTTTTATCTTCTTCTTGGATTGATCCCTTCTGTACTGTCCTTCTTTTTCTCTTGTAATAGTCTTTGTTTTAATGACCATTTTGTCTGATATGAGAATTGCTACTTCAGCTTTCTTTTGATTTCCATTTGCATGGAATATCTTTTTCCATCCCCTCACTTTCAATCTGTACGTGTCCCTAGGTCTCAAGTGGGTCTTTTGTAGACAGCATATATATGATCTTGTTTTTGTATCCATTCAGCCAGTCTGTGTCTTTTGGTTGGAGCATTTAATCCATTTACATTTAAGATAATTATCGATATGTATGTTCCTATTCCCATTTTCTTAATTGTTTTGGGTTTGTTATTGTAGGTCTTTTCCTTCTCTTGTGTTTCCTGCCTATCGAAGGTCCTTTAGCATTTGTTGTAAAGCTGATTTGGTGGTGCTGTATTCTCTTAGCTTTTGCTTGTCTGTAAAGGTTTTAATTTCTCTGTCAAATCTGAATAAGATCTTTGCTAGGTAGAGTAATCTTGGTTGTAGGTTTTTCTCCTTCATCACTTTAAATATGTCCTGCTCCTCTCTTCTGTCTTACAGAGTTTCTACTGAAAGATCAGCTGTTAACCGTATAGGGATTCCCTTGTGTGTTATTTGTTGTTTTTCCCTTGCTGCTTTTAATATGCTTTCTTTGTAGTTAATTTTTGGTAGTTTGATTAATATGTGTCTTGGTGTGTTTCTCCTTGGATTTCTCCTATATGGAACTCTCTGTGCTTCCTGGACTTGATTAACTATTTCCTTTCCCATATTAGGGAAGTTTTCAACTATTATCTTTTCAAATATTTTCTCAGTCCCTTTCTTTTTCTCTTCTTCTTCTGGGACCCCTATAATTCAGATGTTGGTCCGTTTAATGTTGTTCCAGAGGTCTCTGAGACCATTCTCACTTCTTTTCATTCTTTTTTCTTTATTCTGCTCTGCAGTAGTTATTTCCACTATTTTATCTTCCAGGTCACTTATCCGTTCTTCTGCTTCAGTTATTCTGCTATTGATCTCTTCTAGAGAATTTTTAATTTTGTTTATTGTGTTGTTCATCACGGTTTGTTTGCTGTTTATTTCTTCTCGGTCCTTGTTAAACGTTTCTTGTATTTTCTCTCTATTTCCAAGATTTTGGCTCATCTTTACTATCATTATTCTGAATTCTTTTTCAGGTAGACTGCCTATATCTTCTTCATTTGTTCGATCTGGTGGGTTTTTGCCTTGCTCCTTCATCTGCTGTGTGTTTTTCTGTCTTCTCATTTTGCTTACTTACTGTGTTTGGGGTCTCCTTTTCACAGGCTGCAGGTTCGTAGTTCTCATTGTTTTTGGTGTCTTCCCCCATTGGGTAATGTTGGTTCAGTGGATTTTGTTGGCTTCCTGGTGGAGGGGACTAGTGCCTGTGTTCTGGTGGATGAGGCTGGATCTTGTCTTTCTGGTGGGCAGGTCCCAGTCTGGTCGTTTTGTTTTGGGGTGTCTGTGGCCTTATTATGATTTTAGGCAGCCTCTCTGCTAATGGATAGGGTTGTGTTTCTGTCTTGCTAGTTGTTTGGCATAGGGTTTCCAGCACTTTAGCTTGCTGGTCGTTGAGTGGAGCTTGGTCTTATCGTTGAGATGGAGATATCTGGGAGATTTTCACCGTTTGATATTACGTGGAGCTGGGAGGTCTCTTGTGGACCAGGGTCCTGAACTTGGCTCTCCCATCTCAGAGGCACAGCCCTGACCCCTGGCTGGAGCACCAATAGCCTGTCATCCACACGACTCAAATAAAAGGGAAAAAAAGAAGAAAGAAAATGGTAAAATAAAATAAAATAAAGTAAAATAAAATAATAAAAATAACAATAATTATTAAAAAATTTGTTTAATTAATAAAAAAGAAAGAAAGAAGAGCGCAACCAAACCAAAAAACAAATCCACCAATGATAATAAGCACTAAAAACTATACTAAAAAACAAAAAACAAAAAAAACGGACGGATAGAATCCTAGGACAAATGGTAAAAGCAAAGCTTTACAGACAAAATCACAAACAGAAGCATACACATACACACTCACAAAAAGAGCAAAAGGCAAAAACTATATATATGTCATTGCTCCCAAAGTCCACCTCCTCAATTTGGGATGATTCGTTGTCTGTTCAGGTATTCCACAGATGCAGGGTACATCAGTTTGATTGTGGAGATTTAATCCCCTGATCCTGAGACTGCTGGGAGAGATTTCCCTTTCTCTTCTTTGTTCCTACAACTCCTGGCGTTCAGCTTTGGATTTGGCCCCGCCTCTGCATGTGGGTCTCCTGAGGGTGTCTTTTTCCGCTCAGACAGAATGGGGTTAAAGGAGCAGCTGATTTAGGGGCTCTGGCTCACTCAGGCCGGGGGGAGGGAGAGGTACGGATGCGGGGCGAGCCTTCAGCGGCAGAGGCCCGTATGACATTGCACCAGCCTGAGGCATATTGTCCGTTCTCCTGGGGAAGTTGGCCCTGGATCACGGGACCCTGGCAGTGGCAGGCTGCACAGGCTCCCAGAAGGCGGGTGTGGAGAGTGACCTGTGCTCGCACACAGGCTTCTTGGTGGCGGCAGCAGCAGCCTTAGCATCTCATGCCCATCTCTGGGGTCCGCCCTATTAGCTGTGGTTCGCGCCCGTCTCTGGAGCTCCTTCAGGCAGCGCTCTTAATCCTCTCTTTGTGCACCAGGAAACAAAGAGGCAAGAAAAAGTCTCTTGTCTCTTCGGCAGCTCCAGACCTTTTCCCGACTCCCTCCCGGTTAGTTGTGGCGCACTAGCCCCTTCAGGCTGTGTTCACGCTGCCAGTCTTCTCCCTGCATCCGACCGAAGCCTGAGCCACAGCTCCCAGCCCTGCCTGCCCCAGCGGGTGAGCAGACAAGCCTCTCAGGCTGGTGAGTTCTGGTCGGCACCGATCCTCTGTGCGGGAATCCTCCACTTTGCCCTCCGCACCCCTGTTGCTGTGCTCTCCTCCGTGGCTCCGAAGCTTCCCCCTCGGCCACCCGCAGTCTCCGCCCGCGAAGGGGCTTCTAGTGTGTGGAAACCTTTCCTCCTTCACAGCTCCCTCCCACTGGTGCAGGTCCCACCCCTATTCTTTTGTGTCTGATTTTTCTTTTTGCTTTTGTCCCTGTTTTTTCTTTTTTCTTTTGTCCTACCCAGGTACATGGGGAATTTCTTGCCTTTTGGGAGTTCTCAGGTCCTTTGCCAGTGTTCAGTGGGTGTTCTGTAGGAGTTGTTCCACATGTAGATGTATTTCTGATGTATTTGTGGGGAGGAAGGTGATCTCCATGTCCTACTCTTCTGCCATCTTGAAGCTCCTCTCCATCATAAACTTTTTAATGTTTAATATATGATTTTTTTTTCTGTCTTCCAGTTGATTACCAAATTGTTGGGTACAAAATTCTAGGTTCAAATCATTTGAACCTTTATAAATTAAACTGTTTCTTGATTGTTGTTTAGCATCCAGTGTTGCTAATGAGAAAATTGATGCTGATACAACATAATAATATTTCTGAGTTATTAAACTAATGTATTTCTACTTGGATAATCCCTATTCCTTTTTGTACCATTCCTTCGTAATCAGTGGCATCCAATTCAATGGGAGGGCAAGTCAGTCTAGAAAATAATTATCTCTGCTCAGTTTGTGGTCTTGAATTACACTTTTTCAATCCATGATAAGAAAATTATCTTGAAAGCCTGAACTTGCTGAAGAGAAAAACAAATTACTTCCTAAATTCCAAAAGTTTTTATTTACATAACCAGAGCAAGGTTTGCCTATCTTAGAGTTTAGAGGTTAAGGATAAGCTATAGTGAAAAATACTATGTTTTAGAGTTATATCCTCATTAGAAGTATAGATCCATTGGAGCAAAAATAAAATGAAAGAGAGAGAAGGGGAGAGGAGGAGAGAAATCGTCTTGATAACATGTTTGTGCATTGAATTTTTATATATTGAATTATCTCAATACTTTTTTCCAACATAGCATGGAAACAGTAGAGTAGCCTCAGTAATAAAAATGTCTAGGTAGAAGGACCTGAGGTATTACTCCAAGTTATCCAGGGACCCCATGTAGTTGGTTCAGTATAAAGAAATTTTGGCGCACTTTGGGAAGACAGGTAAAGAAGTGTCGAGAGATTTTACTTGTTTTGAAAAAGCCTGGAGTGATAATAAGGGGGCTGAAGAGAATGAGAGACCATGAATTTGAATGGGAGCTCCAGTATAGGGCCCTTAATGACTGACCAGTCTAACTCTGCCTTAACAGACACCAAGGCAGGAAGGCTCATGGCCTGGGGGAAGAAATATCTCAGTAGAGACCAGAGGATCCAGAGTGCAGCATATGGAACAGAGACCTTTCCCCCACTTCCTCTGCTGAGAATCCTGCAACAGCTCAGCTGCTAATTAGAAAACACTCAACTTAAATTGCCTTACAATAATAAAGACATTTATTGACAAACTACTTAAAGTCTACAGGTAGGGTGGGCTTCAGGGTGGTGTCTTGTCTCTTTCACTGAACATGATGCTCTTGGTTCTGTTCTTTGTGTACTAATTGCATCCCCCTGTTAGTAGCTAGATGGCTACAGACACTGGGCCTCCTATCCATGTAGCCTAATGACCAGAGAAAGGGAGTGACCACCTTTTTTTTCTCTCCTGAAGGCAACGCTACTTTTCATAAGGAATCTCTGGAGAATTTTCCCCTGAATTTTATGTGTCTAAAGTTTTACATGCTCATCTCTGATTCTATCTTTGAATCAATAGATTTCCATAAGCTGGTGGGGGAATCGTATAGATTTTCTCATGTTTTCTTGAACTAGTACACCCAGGGCTGCTCCACAGTGGGAGAGGGTTATTGGTGTGAGACCCACAGTAATTCCAGTCATCCTCAGATAATATATTAGGAAGAAAACGGGTGAGTGGAAAAAACTCTTGGGAACTGAGAGAGAGCCTGACAGGATATTTGTAACTAAAATTACTTAATGTTCCCCACAAAATGACTCATTTAAAGCAGTTTGACCTTTAAGTGCATGTGTATGTCTTCCGATTTTAGAGTCCTCCATCCAGTCTACATCGAGGGGAATCCAAAGCTCCTCTTTTTTTTTCTACATTTGATTTTTACTATGCAAATTTTGACCTGGTTACACTAGTTTTATTTTTGTTCCTTCGTATGTGGTATATTTTCTTTCTCTGGAAACTTTTAGGATCTTTTTTTCCCCTTAACATTCTAAAATTTCGCAAGGCTGTATCTAGGTCTAGATATTTTATTAATTTAGCCATATGGCACTTTGTAAGTGGGCTATTTTAGTGCTACGTTTCATGTTTTTATATGAATTTTTATAATTTCTTCCTCTCTAATTCTTTTTTATGGATTTATTGTTAGGTATTGAACCTTTTAGATTGAACCTCTACGTCATATTTTTTCTCTCATGTTTCTCATCTTGTCTTTTGTGATATATTTTGAGACATTTTCTGCAATTTACATCATAGACTTTCTATTGAGTTGTTTATTTTAGCAGTTATATTAATATATTTTAATTTCCAAGAGATTTTTCTTGTTTTCTTTTCATTCCTTGTTTTATAACTTCTCAATCTTGCTTCACAAATGCAAGTTTTTCTTGTATCTCTGTAAGAAAATCCATTAAGGAATTTTAAAACGTTTTCTTTTGTTCCCTGAATTATTTTGATTCTCCTGAGACCATTTTTTCTGTTTATTTTGACTTCCTTTTTCAATCTGTCCCTGCACTTACAAATCCTAATTGTCCATTTATATTGAAAGCTGAAGAACCAGATTGATTTTTCTAGGTTGTTCTGGAATTCCTCTACTCTCTGTTTCCTGATAGGACAGACACTCAAGTATGAGGAAATGTTAATGAGGAACCTCGTGCTCCTTGGTGAATTAAGTCCACCTTCAGGTTCTATTTAGGGTGAAAGGATGGGATGTTAGCTTTCAGGTGTGGGCCCCATGTATAAATCCGGGGTACCAATACCAAACCTAAAAGCCAGAGCTTCCCTCATGTTTAAAAAATATAATTTATAGAAAAGATATTTGCTTTTTGGCCTGGGCGTAAACGCTGCTTTGCTTGCTGCTCTGAGAATGAAATGGGACTTATCCACTAATTCCTTGTATGTTCAGCTAATCCCACCCTTTATATTCCTCTGTCATATCAGCTGACTCTGAGGTGGGATCTTCTCCTGGGTTCCAATAGACCTGTACTCTCATCTCAGATGCAGCCCCTCACAGCATATTCTGGGATGCAATTTCCTCCTGTTTATTTCATCAGTGGACACACTTTTATTTGCTTGCTTTCTTCCAGACATATATCGAGATTTTGTATTTCCTTGATGAATCTCCTTCACATTTTCCTGGCTGACTTTTTGCAGTTGTGTACTGTCATTCTGTGGAGCCTTGAGAGGCTGACAAGTATGCTCGTTGCAACAGATATTTATTGTTCTTCATCCTTGTGCCAGACACTATTCTATATATGAGGCACTGAAATAAACTCTGTGTTTACTTCTAAAATATGTCTTAAACTCACAGAGGTTACAATGGGTGGAGGCGGGGGTGGTGGTGAGGTCAGGGAGCAGTTTTTAAAGAAAAATATTATCTGAAGGAGTAGCAAGTGATCTGAAAGAGGAAACACAAAGTGCTTCATTCACCCAGCATGAGCCAGGGAATTTGCTTAGAGCACAGGCCATTTAAATTAAGACAGGAAAGATGACTAAGAGACAGGTAGGTTAAAACAGGGTTCAGTGGCAAACAGGGTGAACTATGGTGCTACCAGCAGAGGCAGAGGATAGAGTCTTCCGTATATTGGGAGACATGGAAAAAAATGAGTTGGCAGGACCGTGAGTACATGAGACTAGAAAGGCAAAGGGCCCTGATGACGCTATCAGTTTTGTTAAAGGTTTTGACTGTTATTCAGGAGTAAGAGAAGGCTTTGAAAGCTTGTAATCAGTCGAGTAATATGAAGCACTGTAGAAAGCTCACTCTGCTGACATCATGACGAATGAGTTTGAGGGAAAAGAACCTGATAAATGGAGATCAGTTAGGGAAAATTTAGGAGGTTCATGTAGTCTAGGTCCTGGTCTAAGATCTTGGCAGTGGGGATGAAATTAACTGGAAGGATTTGACAGATATTTGGGGGGAAGATTCAATAGAGTTTAGTGACTTTTTGGATAAGAGAAACGAGAAGGAAGGATTCAAAGAAGATCCTCAATCAGGCTGTTCCACCTCAGAGTCTAGAGCGAAACCTGGAATAAGGGCAGGTATGCAGGGAAAGTGCAGTTGTTAATGATGTGTTCAATGTGGGACATGTTGGATCAGCTGAACCAAGAGTCAGCAAGAGAAAGAAAAGCTGATAAGAATTCCTGAGGTGTGGGGTTCAGGTCCAGTGCCGCTGGTGGTAAGACTTTTAGCTGGGTTGCCCTTCATATGGAAAACTGGAACATTTTTTTCCATCAAGAATCAAAAACTATCTGGGCAACTCTAACTAAACCCATAACATGAGTAAAGTACTTTATAAAAAGTAGAAAAACAGACTAATACAAATAAGCAAAAATAAATGAATTAAATAAGAAATGTTGCTATTTAGAATTCAGGAGATATAGAAAGATAAAGGGGTAGATGGATAGTAGGGCAAAGTTTCTAAAAGGGCATATTAGAGGTTTTTTTTTTTAATGATGATGGCCCAGTGTCTTTGGGGTTTTCCTGAATTGTTTCCAGGGAAGTGTGGGTGTGGACCATTTATTTCTTCTGAGACATATCTATATCTCTATCTATATATCTATATCTGTTTCCTGTCTATCTATCTAGCTAGCTGCTTTTCTTAATGTGATTAGGAGAATTGGAAAACCGAGGGGAAGAGATTAATGAGTTAAAGAGGACAGCAATAGCCAAACATTTATTGAGTGCAAGCCACATGCCAGATCCTTTTCTAGGTGTTTCCCACACGTACAATCATCTAATCCTCATACATTAAGGTAGGTGCTATTATCCAGTTTCACTAAGGAGGAAACTGAGGCACAAAGCAATTAAGTAACTTTCTCAATTTCATACATTTAGTAATTCATGGAATTAGGATTTAAACCTTGGAAATCTGACACTTGAGCCCACCCAATTATCTGTCACATTATAGGGGCTTTACATAAATATATAAATATCTATATATGACATAGTCATAAATAGAATATGCAACCAGATAACTTATTGCAGGTCTATAGGTAGTAGAACTGCTGGATAGAACAGTTAAATGCTTGACTGAATGTGCAGGTGCTTTCACTGATACACCAAAAAATCAAGTGAATTAATATATATGACTTTGTCCATGCTATAAGTATGTATAGGCAAAGTAGCATACACTAAGAGTGAATGATGGGAGACAGAATGAGAAACCCACCAACTTTCTGTATACACCACATATTTCTTTGATGAAGGAAGAAGGGGGAAATAATTAAATTATTTGCCAGAGAATTTGTAGGACAGGCCAAGAAAGGGACATTACTGTTCTCCACGAGCTCCTAGATATAGCCAGAGGGGAAGCAGAGTGACCTTAAAGTGACAGAAGAAGTAAGGAGAATTTTGAAAATTATCTTTTGTATGTTTCGTATTTTCATGTGTGAGTTGCTCATAATATGAGCATTGCTAAGCACAGCTATCGCTGTTTTTATTTTAATACTTTTAATATGATTTGATGAGCATACAATCAAAACCTGTCTAAATAAATATACATGGTTGAATTGTAAGTTTTTTCAACTACAGAAAATTTCAGATAAAAATATCCATGTGCATATTTTCTAGAAAAATGTAAAGTTATTTAATGCTGCCCATGGGCAGTTTTGAAAGTATGAACATAAATAAGGATTTAATTTTCTCACTCAAATATTTTCCTAATTTGATGAACAAGCTGAAAAAGTAGAAATGACAGCCATTTAAATGATCTTCTAGAGAAGCTTAAAGGGGGCCTCAGAATCTTATTTTTTCTTAAAGGCAACTCTGTGTGTGTGTACCCAGGCATAAATACATTTTGTAATTAAAGTTAAAGCCTTGGAATGTTGCCTTAGACTCAGCCATCCCATTAGCTGTAAAGAAAAGGATGAACTGAATCAGAGGCCCTTGGGAAAATTTAAGCAGGGGGCGTAATTCATAGCCTCCAGGAAACAAAATCTGTTTATGTAAAAGTATAAGAATAGATGAGTCATGAGCATAAAAATATCACAAATGGAAAAAAAAAACACAAAAAAAACCTAGACTGTAGTAGGGGCAGAGGATTGACCTAAAAATTTTGGGTAGACTCAAGTATCCCTCATGTTTCTCATAGACGTTTGTTTTTCGGTTTCAACTTAAAATCTGTGACATGAAAAAAAAAAGTTTTAAATGGAATACCAAATCACCCACATGTGACTCATGGTGAATAACAAACAGGACAGACATTTGTCAGCGTTTAACAGCTCCCTGGTATTCATCATTTACATAGTATGCAGTTACCAGGTGAGGGTTTTCACAAAATTAAAATATTAAAAGTAATTTTAATAATTATAACCAGTTCATGGTTACCATAGATATGCAAAAGGATTTATTTTATAATTTTGGGTGTTACTGTTACACACTCTCCTACCCAGAAAATTGATATATGTGTGGATGGATATGCACACTTGTTTTGAAAGACAACCTATTTAGAGCTTGATTCTCATGCCCTTTGGCAGGTGGCTAGTGTTTATGTGCAGCTGGATAACTTACTCCTGGTCTGTATATAAATAGTGGAACCATGGGATAGAGTAGTCAAGTGCCTGACTGAATTGTGTGTGTGTTCTCATTAATGCACCACAAAAACCAAGTTGATTAAAAACATTTCCTTTAGTTACTTAGTGTGGTAATAAAGGCAGTATTAGGTTCAAATTATATTTAAATTTGTTTTCCAGAATTATTTCTCAACTTTGAGTTGCATAATATAATATAGAAACCTAGTAAATTTACTCATACTTGAAAGTTTGCTCTAATAATCTGATTTAAAATCCTCACTTAGGAGATTTTTATTTTATTTCTTATTAAAACTTCTACTTCCAAAATATACCCACTCAACATTTTTGAGACCTTGAGGGTAAATGTTATTAGACACAGTTGCTACTTTTAGTATTCTTAGAGTTAATTGAAATAGCAAAATAAAGAGTGAATTGTGCTCTTCAAGCTATTTTACACACTATGTCTTGAGACATGGTTTTCTTTTAAACTATGAGAGTTAATTTTCTTACTGCATGTTATAGTTCTTTTCTTGCCACTAAGTCATAAAATTAATCATAAGATATTGCACTGGTGTCTTTTATTTTTTTGGTACGCGGGCCTCTCACTGTTGTGGCCTCTCACGTTGCGGAGCACAGGGTCCGGACGCGCAGGCCCAGTGGCCATGGCTCACGGGCCCAGCCGCTCCGCGGCATGTGCGATCTTCCCAGACCGGGGCACGAACCCGTGTCCCCTGCATCGGCAGGCAGACGCTCAACCGCTGCGCCACCAGGGAAGCCCCTGCACTGGTGTTTCTTGAGCACATGTACAAAAAACTCTGGTCAACTCAAACAAGTAAGCAATAGAAGAAATAAGCAAATAGAAGGATTAGTTGAAAGGCTCTTTAGGTGCTCACATAATCAAAGGGATTCCTGGAAATCAAAGCTCTTGGAGAAGGGTCAGGTAGCTTGGGGTACTGAGCAGCAGGACCTAGTGAAGCTTCTCTCTAGATCTGTAGCCTGAAAACTTCAGTCTGAATGCCAAACACCAAACACCATTGCCTGTTTTGTGCAGCCTGCAAGGTAATAGGTTTTGTTATGTTTTTTTAAGTTTTGAATGGTTGGAAAAATAAAAAGAATACTATTTTGTGGCACATAAGAATTATATGAAATTCAGATTTCAGTGATCATCAAGTTTTACTGAAACACACTTCTACCCATTTATTTATGTATTGTCTATGGTTGCTTTTGTGCTGTAATGACAGAATTGTAGTGACAGAATTGTTTTCAGACAGCTTTGCCTGCAAAGCTGAGAATATTTACTTCTGGGCCTTTACAGGGCAATTTTCTTGACCCATGGACTAGAGAACTGTGGTGTATGTGTGTGTGTGTGTGTGTGTGTGTATGTGTGTGTATGTATATATATATATGTGTCACAACTTCTTTATCCATTCATCTGTTGGTGGGCAGTTAGGTTGCTTCCATGTCTTGGCTATTGTAAATAGTGCTGCTATGAACATTGGGGTGCATATATGTTTTCGAATTAGAGTTTTTGTCTTTTCTGGATATATACTCACAAGTGGAATTGCTGGATCATATGGTAACTCTGTTATTAGTCTTTTAAGGAACCTCCATACTGTTCTCCACAGTGGCTGTGCCAGTTTAAACCCCACCAACAGTGTAGGAAGGTTCCCTTTTCTCTACACCCTCAGCCATAAAAAAGAATGATATAATACCATTTGCAGCAACATGGATGGACCGAGAGATTGTCACACTAAGTGAAGTAAGCCAGACAGAGAAAGACAAATATATGATATCACTTATATGTGGAATCTAAAAAAATGATACAAATGAGCTTATTTACAAAATAAAAAACAGACTCACAGACATAGAAAACAAATTTATGGTTACCAAAGGGGAAAGGTGGGGGTGGGATGAATTGGGAGCTTGGGACTAACAGATACATACTACTACATATAAAATAGATAAACAACAAGGTCCTACTGTATAGCACATGGAACTATATTCAATATCTTGTAATAACCTACAATGGAATATATATGACTGAATCACTTTGCTGTACACCAGTAACTAACACAACATTTTAAATCAACTATACTTTAACACAACATTGTAAATCAACTATACTTTGATAATTTTTTTTTCCCCTGCAGGAATAAAAGGATTGCTGCCACCGTGGGTGGGTGGGGAGGGAAGAACAGGTAACTTTTGAGCTGCATATTTAAGGATGATGTTCCAATTATTTATTACCATAAAACAACCCCAAAATTTAGTGGCTTAAAACAACATCATTTATTTTACTTGGTAATCTGTATTTTGTGCAGTGCCTGGTGGAAAGGAATTATGGCTGCTCAATTGGGGCAGCTCAAATAGTGACTAGAAGACCTACTTTCAAGGTTACTCACTCACTGTCTGGCTAGTTGGTACTAGCTGTTGATTGAGAGGCCCTTGGGTCTTCTAAATGAACCTCTTCACAGGCTGCTTGGACTTCCTCACAGCATAGTAGGTGGGTTCTAAGAACTAAGGTCCCAAGTGAACAAGGTGGAAGTACATAGCGTTTTTCTGACCTAGCCTTGGACTTCACATTGTGTCACCTGTGCTATACTCTGTTGGTTGAGGCAGTCACAAAGTGCCAGTCGGTTCCAAGAAGAGACATAGACATTAACTGTTGATGGGGAAGCTGCAGACTTCTAGAAGAGTATTTGGAGTTTGAGATATCTTTATAACAGTCTTTGAAAAATGTAATTTCGCACAGATTAGAAGAAATTTGAAAAGCTGGAAAGATAGGAAATATTAATAGGAGATGTAGAAATGTACAAAAGCAAGGATTTGTGAAGGGCTTAGCATATTCAAGAAATATCAAATTTTCAGTGAGCTTAGAGTTTTTATAGCACTTAATAGTTGGAATATAATCCTTACAGATGCAGCGCAGGTTAGCCCCATCCACCAGAGGGCAGACAGCAGAAGCAAGAAGAACTACAATCCTGCAGCCTGTGGAACAAAAAGCACATTCATAGAAAGATAGACAAGATGAAAAGGCAGAGGGCTATGTACCAGATGAAGGAACAAGATAAAACCCCAGAAAAACAACTAAATGAGGTGGAGATAGGCAACCTTCCAGAAAAAGAATTCAGAATAATGATAGTGAAGATGATCCAGGACCTCAGAAAAACTATGGAGTTATTTTTCTCTCACAGCTGCTGCTGCTGTGAAAGTGTGTCCACTAAATTCCTGAGAGTCCTTCCTAGATTGTTTTGAGTTATAAGCACATGGATACTTCCCACAGTGAAAACTCATTTGCACCGTATTGTGTACAAAATCATCTAGGTGTCTGGCCTGGTGATATCAGCACTATACCTTTTAAAAAATTCTCATATTTCTTTGGTTTGTTGTCTTAATGTGTTAGCAGGTCAATTTTAAGCCTGATTTTCACTGGCTGTTACTTACCTCTAGAACCAACTAAAATCATAAAGCGCTTTGCATTGATAATACTGTATTTTTCTACTATAAAAGATGGGTTATATTCTGCATACTTCCAAAGAGTCATTTATAAAGATTCAAAGCATTAACATCCAGTTTGTCAGGACCTGTCTAGTTCCTAGAGTTTTAGACCCACTCTTTTCACAGCCAGTACCAGTTGACTGCAGCCTGTAAACTCAGTTCCCCTTATGTCATTAGGGGCAATTCTGGTTTTAAAAAAGGAGGGGTCAAAGTAGTTTTAGCTCAACTCTGTTAGACTGAGCATGAAGCTCTTCTCCTTGTCTGGCATTTGCACAGTTCTCATTATTGCAATTCTTCCTTGTCCTGGCTAACCAAACATTTTCTTATATTCAAATCTTTTCATAGAAGTATACCTTTATGTTACTGGGGTCTTGCCTATCTCATATCATACCTTTTTCTTATTCTTGACTACATAGCCTGGGGACCTACTACTTGTTGATACAGCATCTAGAAACTGGTACCTATCTTCTTGCATTCAGGGCATTCTTTGGTCTTGGCCTCTATATGGCAACTGCCTATGAATACTGTATTTTTTTCTCCACTTTTCAGGATGTGCAGCTCAATTTCTGCCTTCTAGTGCCTGCCCACTGGCACTGCATGTCTATTTTAGACCTCTGGGTTTCGGTAGAGAACAAAACTCTGTCTGCTTGTGACTTCAGAAATGAGACAGAATGGGAACCATGTCAAATTATGTACAGTAAAATATTACATTATGTTGATAAGGTTGGTAAGTTGTGTCAACAAACATTTATTATTTTCTAGCATTGAAGCAGACAATATTTGTCAGTGAGTACAGTCTGTCAGCCCCTTGCCATGATTTATCTTCCTCCCTTCTAATAAAAATTTCAATTTCACTTGCACTTTCGTTTAGATGGTTTTTCATAGCAGTGTCTTTAATCAAGTTCCAATTTACCTATCTTCATTGTTTATTCCTAAAGAAAATAAATTCTTTGTCTGAGATCTGATTAATAAACCCGTGATAGGGCTTCCCTGGTGGCGCAGTGGTTGAGAATCTGCCTGCCAATGCAGGGGACAAGGGTTCGAACCCTGGTCTGGGAAGATCCCACATGCCGCAGAGCAACTAGGCCCGTGAGCCACAACTACTGAGCCTGCGTGTCTGGAGCCTGTGCCCCGCAACAAGAGAGGCCGCGACAGTGAAAGGCTCGCGCACCGCGATGAAGAAGAGTGGCCCCCGCTCGCCGCAACTAGAGAAAGCCCTCGCACAGAAACGAAGACCCAACACAGCCAAAAATAAAAATAAAAATAAATAAATAAACCCGTGATAATGTTCACAATATGACTCAGACACTTCTCCCAACTCTATAATTAAACTAACTCCTTTTTTGGTTTGAAGTTCTCATCTAATATCTATCTCTCATTTGAATTATAACGAATTATCAGTACTTGGCAAAATGGTAAGATTTCATGTATATTTCAGCTGCTATTAATCTTTTATATCTTTGAATTCACATGATACTAATGGCTTCGACCACATAAGCCCTTGCTAAACAGCTGTTCTCATTCTCCTTGAAGTGCAGCTTCCTAAAATGCTCTTCATGGTCTCACGTCCCTTCCACAAGTCCCCTAGACTTTCTTATTTTCACTCTCCTTTGTTTTTTTCACCCTGTGGTCTTGCAGATGACTACGTAGACCTACAGACATGATTTCTTTCCTTTTTTACTTTACTTTGCCCCCTTCCTTCAGGCCTCTCTTCGATCGCTGTGCTCCGCTTCTTTATCTTTATTCTGTAATTCCTCCCCTCCATGGCCCTGATTATAGATGTAGTTGAGACTCACCAGAGCCTTGGCAGAAGCCAGGGGAGCACAGTTCAGGTTGTGTTTTCCCTAACTCCCACAGGCTGGTTCCTCCAGATGCTCTCACTGCTCTCCTGGTCCCCACGGCCTTGTGCCTCCAGGATACACGTTACACACTCCGCCTCCTCCACCCCTGAGCCTCCTGTAGAAGTTGCTGCAGCAGGCTCTGTAACCTCTGTGTCACCGTCCTCAGATGTGAAACTGTCGTGCCCCCTCTCAGCAGTCATTCGCAGGGGAACACTGTTTGCTTATGCAGTCATCTGATGTACAGATATTACAAAACCATTTGCTTACAAATATGAGGACATTGGGGCATAGATAGACTAAAAGACTTTGAAACACTCACAAGGCAGTTAAGTGTTAGAAGTGAACTTGCTACTAGATCTCCTGACTTCTAAGCAAAAAAAAAAAAAAAGAAAATGTGGAACAGTTGGGGTGTTAGGACTATCTGCCTTTATCCATGTGTTCTAATTTATTCTCAGCCCAAAACACGAATTTGTAAGCCTGCCAATCTACTATTACTATGTTGGGCTTAAAATCTTTGTCAGAAAGGTCATTGCAAATTTCAACGAAAAGATCTGTTTTCTTTGAGTACCAGACACAGAAGTTCAAATATAAAGGTCTTGGAATTTATCTTTACACATTTTCCTGCTTGGATGTGGACTTTCAGGGAACTTGAAGTTAAATTTTATACTCCTTGTAAGGGTGTACTGCTTAAAAAAGGGAGGACCTATCCCCTCTTCATTGTTTCTTTTCACGTAAGTAAAGTGAATCTATACCTTCAACAGCAAATATCATTTCACTCACTGTAAACTAATTAGTACGGTAAAATAACTTAACTATTTACAAGCATATCTCTAAACAGCATTTACAACTTTCTCTTAACCTGATTTGCAGTTCTACTGAAACTATAGCTGTACAACTTCTCTGAAACCTAGGGCCTCAGAAAATATCTCTGCTGGTTTTTTGTTTTTGTTTTTTTGTTTTTGTTTTTGTTTTTTTTTTTGCAGTACGCGGGCCTCTCACTGTTGTGGCCTCTCCCGTTGCGGAGCACAGGCTCTGGACACGCAGGCTCAGCGGCCATGGCTCACGGGCCCAGCCGCTCCACGGCATGTGGGATCCTCCCAGACCGGGGCACGAACCCACGTCCCCCGCATCGGCAGGCGGACTCTCAACCACTGCGCCACCAGGGAAGCCCTGTTTTTTTTTTTTTTAACATCTTTATTGGGGTATAATTGCTTTACAATGGTGTGTTAGTTTCTGCTTTATAACAAAGTGAATCAGTTATACATATACATATGTTCCCATATCTCTTCCCTCTTGCGTCTCCCTCCCTCCCACCCTCCCTATCCCACCCCTCCAGGCGATCACAAACCACCAAGCTGATATCCCTGTGCTATGAGGCTGCTTCCCACTAGCTATCTATTTTACATTTGGTAGTGTATATATGTCCATGCCACTCTCTCGCTTTGTCACAGCTCACCCTTCCCCCTCCCCATATCCTCAAGTCCGTTCTCCAGTAGGTCTGTGTCTTTATTCCTGTTTTACCCCTAGGTTCTTCATGACACTTTTTCCCCTTAAATTCCATACGTATGTGTTAGCATACAGTATTTGTCTTTCTCTTTCTGACTTACTTCACTCTATATGACAGACTCTAGCTCTATCCACCTCATTACAAATAGCTCAATTTCGTTTCTTTCTATGGCTGAGTAATATTCCATTGTATATGTGTGCCACAACTTCTTTATGCATTCATCTGATGATGGGCACTTAGGTTGTTTCCATCTCCGGGCTATTGTAAATAGAGCTGCAATGAACATTTTGGTACATGACTCTTTTTGAATTATGGTTTTCTCAGGGTATATGCCCTGTAGTGAGATTGCTGGGTCATATGGTAGTTCTATTTGTAGTTTTTTAAGGAACCTCCATACTATTCTCCATACTGGCTGTACCAATTCACATTCCCACCAGCAGTGCAAGAGCGTTCCCTTTTCTCCACACCCTCTCCAGCATTTATTGTTTCTAGATATTTTGATGATGGCCATTCTGACTGGTGTGAGATGATATCTCATTGTAGTTTTGATTTGCATTTCTCTAATGATTAATGATGTTGAGCATTCTTTCATGTGTTTGTTGGAAGTCTGTATATCTTCTTTGGAGAAATGTCTATTTAGGTCTTCTGCCCATTTTTGGATTGGGTTGTTTGTTTTTTTGTTATTGAGCTGCATGAGCTGCTTATAAATTTTGGAGATTAATCCTTTGTCAGTTGCTTCATTTGAAAATATTTTCTCTCTTTCTGAGGGTTGTCTTATTTATGGTTTCCTTTGCTGTGCAATAGCTTTGAAGTTCCATTAGGTCCCATTTGTTTATTTTTGTTTTTATTTCCATTTCTCTAGGAGGTGGGTCAAAAAGGATCTAGCTGTGATTTATGTCATAGAGTGTTTTGCCAATGTTTTCCTCTAAGAGTTTGATAGTTTCTGGCCTTACATTTAGGTCTTTAATCCATTTTGAGCTTATTTTTGTGTATGGTGTTAGCGAGTGATCTAATCTCATACTTTTACATGTAACCGTCTAGTTTTCCCAGCACCGCTTATTGAAGAGGCTGTTCTTTCTCCACTGTACATTCCTGCCTCCTTTATCAAAGATAAGCTGACCATATGTGCGTGGGTTTATTTCTGGGCTTTCTATCCTGTTCCATTGATCTATCTTTCTGTTTTTGTGCCAGTACAATACTGTCTTGATTATTGTAGCTTTGTAGTATAGTCTGTAGTCAAGGAGCCTGATTCCTCCAGCTCCGTTTTTCGTTCTCAAGATTGCTTTGGCTATTCGGGGTCTTTTGTGTTTCCATACAAATTGTGAAATTTTTTGTTCTAGTTCTGTGAAAAATGCCAGTGGTAGTTTGATAGGGATTGCATTGAATCTATAGATTGCTTTGGGTAGTAGAGTCATTTTCACAATGTTGATTCTTCCAATCCAAGAACATGGTATATCTCTCCATCTATTTGTATCATCTTTAATTTCTTTCATCAGTGTCTTATAATTTTCTGCATACAGGTCTTTTGTCTCCTTAGGTAGGTTTATTCCTAGATATTTTATTCTTTTTGTTGCAATGGTAAATGGGAGTTAAATGGGAGTTTTCTTGATTTCACTTTCAGATTTTTCATCATTAGTGTATAGGAATGCCAGAGATTTCAGTACATTAATTTTGTATCCTGCTACTTTACCAAATTCATTGATTAGCTCTAGTTGTTTTCTGGTAGCCTCTTTAGGATTCTTTATGTATAGTATCATGTCATCTGCAAACAGTGACAGCTTTACTTCTTCTTTTCCGATTTGGATTCCTTTTATTTCCTTTTCTTCTCTGATTGCTGTGGCTAAAACTTCCAAAACTATGTTGAATAAGAGTGGTGAGAGTGGGCAACCTTGTCTTGTTCCTGATCTTAGTGGAAATGCTTTCAGTTTTTCACCATTGAGGATGATATTGGCTGTGGGTTTGTCACATATGGCCTTTATTATGTTGAGGAAAGTTCCCTCTATGTCTACTTTCAGCAGGGTTTTTATCATAAATGGGTGTTGAATTTTGTCAAAAGCTTTCTCAGCATCTATTGAGATGATCATATGGTTTTTCTCCTTCAATTTGTTAATATGGTTTATCACATTGATAGATTTGCGTATATTGAAGAATCCTTGCACTACTGGAATAAATCCCACTTGATCCTGGTGTATGATCCTTTTAATGTGCTGTTGGATTCTGTTTGCTAGTATTTTGTTGAGGATTTTTGCATCTATGTTCATCAGTGATATTGGCCTGTAGTTTTCCTTCTTTGTGACATCCTTGTCTGGTTTTGGTATCAAGGTGATGGTGGCCTCATAGAAGGAATTTGGGAGTGTTCCTCCCTCTGCTATATTTTGGAAGAGTTTGAGAAGGATTGGTGTTAGCTCTTCTCTAAATGTTTGATAGAATTCACCTGTGAAGCCATCTGGTCCTGGGCTTTTGTTTGTTGGAAGATTTTTAATCACATTTTCAACTTCAGTGCTTGTGATTGGTCTGTCCATATTTTCTATTTCTTCCTGATTCAGTCTTGGCAGGTTGTGCATTTCTAAGAATTTGTCCATTTCTTCCAGGTTGTCCATTTTATTGGCATAGAGTTACTTGTAGTAATCTCTCATGATCTTTTGTATTTCTGCAGTGTCAGTTGTTACTTCTACTTTTCCATTTCTAATTGTATTGATTTGAGTCTTCTCCCTTTTTTTCTTGATGAGTCTGGCTAATGGTTTATCAATTTTGTTTATCTTCTCAAAGAACCAGCTTTTAGTTTTATTGATCTTTGCTATTGTTTCCTTCATTTCTTTTTCATTTATTTCTGATCTGATTTTTATGATTTCTTTCTTTCTGCTAACTTTGGGGTTTTTTTGTTCTTCTTTCTCTAATTGCTTTAGGTGCAAGGTTAGGTTGTTTATTCGAGATGTTTCCTGCTTCTTAAGGTGGGCTTGTATTGCTATAAACTTCCCTCTTAGAACTGCTTTTGCTGCATCCCATAGGTTTTGGGTCATCGTGTCTCCACTGTCATTTGTTTCTAGGTATTTTTTTATTTCCTATTTGATTTCTTCAGTGATCACTTCGTTATTAAGTAGTGTATTGTTTAGCCTCCATGTGTTTGTATTTTTTACAGATCTTTTCCTGTAATTCATATCTAGTCTCATGGCGTTGTGGTCAGAAAAGATACTTGATACAATTTTCTTAAATTTACCAAGGCTTGATTTGTGACCCAAGATATGATCTATCCTGGAGAATGTTGCATGAGCACTTGAGAAAAATGTGTATTCTGTTGGTTTTGGATGCAGTGTCCTATATATATCAATTAAGTCCATCTTGTTTAATGTATCATTTAAAGCTTGTGTTTCCTTATTTATTTTCATTTTGGATGATCTGTCCATTGGTGAAAGTGGGGTGTTAAAGTCCCCTACACTGAATGTGTTACTGTCGATTTCCCCTTTTATGGCTGTTAGTATTTGCCTTATGTATTGAGGTGCTCCTATGTTGGGTGCATAAATATTTACAGTTGTTATATCTTCTTCTTGGATCGATCCCTTGATCATTATGTAGTGTCCTTCTTTGTCTCTTCTAATAGTCTTTATTTTAAAGTCTATTTTTTCTGATATGAGAATTGCTACTCCAGCTTTCTTTTGGTTTCCAGTTGCATGGAATATCTTTTTCCATCCCCTTACTTTCAGTCTGTATGTGTCTCTAGGTCTGAAGTGGGTCTCCTGTAGACAGCAAATATATGGGTCTTGTTTTTGTATCCATTCAGCCAATCTGTGTCTTTTGGTGGGAGGATTTAATCCATTTACATTTAAGGTAATTATCGATATGTATGTTCCTATTCCCATTTTCTAAATTGTTTTGGGTTCGTTATTGTAGGTCTCATCCTTCTCTTGTGTTACTTGCCTAGAGAAGTTCCTTTAGCATTTGTTGTAAGGTTGGTTTGGTGGTGCTGAACTCTCTCAGCTTTTGCTTGTCTGTAAAGGTTTTAATTTCTCCATCAAATCTGAATGAGATCCTTGCTGGCTAGAGTAATCTTGGTTGCAGCTTTTTCTCCTTCATCACTTTCAGTATGTCCTGCCCATCCCTTCTGGCTTGCAGAGTTTCTGCTGAGAGATCAGCTGTTAACCTTATGGGGATTCCCTGGTGTGTTATTTGTTGTTTTTCCCTTGCTGCTTTTAATATGCTTTCTTCGTATTTAATTTTTGACAGTTTGATTAATATGTGTCTTGGCGTATTTCTCCTTGGGTTTTTCCTGTATGGGACTCTCTGTGCTTCCTGGACTTGATTAACTATTTCCTTTCCCATATTAGGGAAGTTTTCAACTATAATCTCTTCAAATATTTCCTCAGTCCCTTTCTTTTTCTCTTCTTCTTCTGGAACCCCTATAATTCTAATGTTGGTGCATTTAATGTTGTCCCAGAAGTCTCTGAGACTGCCCTCAGTTCTTTTCATTCTTTTTTCTTTATTCTGCTCTGCAGTAGTTATTTCCACTATTTTATCTTCCAGGTCACTTATCTGTTCTTCTGCCTCAGTTATTCTGCTATTGACCCCATCTAGAGTCTTTTTCATTTCATTTATTGTGTTGTTGATCACTGTTTCATGTTTATTTCTTCTTGGTCCTTGTTACATGTTTCTTGCATTTTGTCCATTCTATTTCCAAGATTTTGGATCATCTTTACTATCATTATTCTGAATTCTTTTTCAGGTAGACTGCCTATTTCCTCTTCATTTGTTAGGTCTGGTGCATTTTTATCTTGCTCCTTCATCTGCTCTGTGTTTTTCTGTCTTCTCATTTTGCTTATCTTACTGTGTTTGGGGTCTCCTTTTTGCAGGCTGCAGGTTCGTAGTTCCCGTTGTTTTTGATGTTTGTCTCCAGTGGCTAAGATTGGTTCAGTGGGTTGTGTAGGCTTCCTGGTGGATGGGACTAGTGCCTGTGTTCTGGTGGATGAGGCTGGATCTTGTCTCTCTAGTGGGCAGGTCCACGTCTGGTGATGTGTTTTGGGTTGTCTGTGGACTTATTATGATTTTAGGCAACCTCTCTGCTAATGGGTGGGGTTGTGTTCCTGTTTTGCTAGTTGTTTGGCATAGGTTGTCCAGCACTGTAGCTTGCTGGTCGTTGAGTGAAGCTGGGTGCTGGTGTTGAGATGGAAATCTCTGGGAGATTTTCGCCGTTTGATATTATGTGGAGCTGGGAGGTCTCTTGTGGACCAGTGTCCTGAAGTTGGCTCTCTCACCTCAGAGGCACAGCACTGACTCCTGGCTGTAGCACCAAGAGCCTTTCCTCCACACGGCTCAGAATAAAAGGGAGAAAAAGTAGAGAGAAAGAATTAGTAGAAGTAGGAAGAAAGAAAGAAAGAAAGAAAGACAGGAGGGAGGGAGGGAGGAAGGATGGAAGGAAAGAGGGAAGGAAGGAAAAATGAAAGAAAGGAAGAAGATAAAGTAAAATAAAATATAGTAAAGTTATTAAATTAAAAAATAATTATTTAGGAAAAAAAAAAGGGACGGATAGAACCTTAGGACAAATGGTGGAAGCAAAGCTATACAGACAAAATCTTACACAGAAGCATACACATACAACCTCACAAAAAGAGGTAAAGGGGAAAAAATCATAAATCTTGCTCTCAAAGTCCACCTCCTCAATTTGGGATGATTCGTTGTCAAAAGGAGGGAAGGAAGGAAGGAAAGAAAGAAAGAAAGAAAGAAAAGTATAATAAAGTTATTAAAATTAAAATTATTAAGAAAAAATTTTTAAAAAAAATGGACGGATAGAACCCTAGGAGAAATGGTGGAAGCAAAGCTATACAGACAAAATCTCACACAGAAACATACACATACACACTCACAAAAAGAGGAAAAGGGGAAAAAATCATAAATTGTGCTCTCAAAGTCCCCCTCCTCAATTTGTAATGATTCGTTGTCTAAAGGAGGGAAGGAAGGAAAGAAAGAATGAAGATAAAGTAAAATAAAATAAAGTTATTAAAATAAAAAGTAATTATTAAGAAAAAAATAAAAAAAACAAAAAACGGATAGAACCCTCAGACAAATGGTGAAAGCAAAAGCTATACAGACAAAATCTCACACAGAAGCATACACATACACACTCACAAAAAAAGGAAAAGGGGAAAAAATCATAAATCTTTCTCTCAAAGTCCACCTCCTCAATTTGGGATGACTCGTTGGCTATTCATGTATTCCACAGGTGCAGGGTACATCAAGTTGATTGTGGAGCTTTAATCCACTGCTTCTGAGGCTGCTGGGAGAGATTTCCCTTTCTCTTTGTTCTCACAGCTCCCGGGGCTCAGCTTTGGATATGGCCCCGCCTCTGCATGTAGGTCGCCGGAGAGCGTCTGTTTTTTGCTCAGACAGGGCGGGGTTAAAGGAGCCGCTGATTGGGGGGCTCTGGCTCACTCAGGCCGGGGGCAGGGAGGAGCACAGAGTGCAGGGTGAGCCTGCGGCGGCAGAGGCTAGCGTGACGTTGCAGCAGCCTGAGGCCTGCCGTGTGTTCTCCCATGGAAGTTGTCCCTGGATCCCTGGAACCTGGCAGTGGCGGGCTGCACAGACTCCCCGGAAGAGGGGTGTGGATAGTGACGTGTGCTCGCACACAGGCCCCTTGGTGGCGGCAGCAGCAGCCTTAGCGTCTCCCGCCCGTCTCTGGGGTCCGTGCTTTTAGCCGCAGCTCGCGCCCATCTCTGGAGTCCGCGCTTTTAGCCACGGTTCGCACCAGTCTTCGGGGTCTGCGCTTTTAGCCGCGGCTCGCGCCCGTCTCTGGAGTTCCTTTAAGCAGCGCTCTTAAACCCCTCTCCTTGCGCACCAGGAAACAGAGGGAAGAAAAACTCTCTTGCCTCTTCGGCAGGTCCAGACTTTTCCCTGGACTCCCTCCCGGCTAGCCGTGGCGCACTAGCCCCCTTCAGGCTGTGTTCACGCCGCCAACCCCAGTCCTCTCCCTGCATCCTACCGAAGCCCGAGCCTCAGCTCCCAGCCCCGCCCGCCCCGGCGGGTGAGCAGACAAGCCTCTCGGGCTGGTGAGTGCTGGTTGGCACCGATCCTCTGTGCGGGGATCTCCCCGCTTTGCCCTCCGCACCCCTGTTGCTGTGCTCTCCTCCGCGGCTTCGAAGCTCACCCCTCCGCCTCCCGCAGTCTCCGCCCGCGAAGGGGCTTCCTAGTGTGTGGAAACCTTTCCTCCTTCGCAGCTCCCTCCCACTGGTGCAGGTCCCGTCCCTATTCTTTTGTCTCTGTTTTTTCTTTTTTTTCTTTTGCCCTACCCAGGTACGTGGGAACTTTCTTGCCTTTCGGGAGGTCTGAGGTCTTCTGCCAGCATTCAGTAGGTGTTCTGTGGGAGTTGCTCCACGTGTAGATGTATGTCTTGTGTATCTGTGGGGAGGAAGGTGATCTCCACGTCTTACTCTTCCACCATCTTCCCCTCCGCCCTCTCTGCTGGTTTTTGAAGGGAAGATTATAATTTCCAAGAATGTTTTTTTATTCAGAATGAGACTTTTAGGCTGTATCTGCTCAAAGCCAAAACAATAGTCTGAATAACTAAAATTTGAATCAAACTAAAAATAGATGTTATAGTCCCTAAAACAACTGAATGGCTCAAATCCAATCTATTTACTTAAGCTATTGCTGAATGATATAGTTTATAATATGTCAAAATACATGGAAAACAAGTTTTAAATGAAGGTGTGTTTATTTTAAATGTTTTATACAGTACCATAGTTAAGGCTACTAACAGTGACATACAGGCTACACTCCAAATAAACAACACTTATGGAGAGCCTCCTGTGTTCCTGATATTTTTCTAGTGCTGTGTACAATGGAAATCATAGTGGTCCCTTAGGGCTACAGTAGTTCTAACCCATGAGGCATTTAAGGCTTAGTATGAAATAAGATGAAAATAATAGGGAAAGGGTGTATATATATATAAAATATTACTATTTTAGTCCAACTTCTCATAATATCTTAACATGTCCTTCGTTGACTTTGAAATTTAAAAAATTAATACATTCATGTTGTGACAAGTTATGATTCACATTTTTATATATTATTTGTGAATGTTCCCCTTGTTTTATATAGGGACAAATTTCACACCCTTTAGAAGGGCTTGACTTTTAAAAATAAAGTTCTATTTAGTAACTGAGAAATGGTATTTGAATTTAGGAAAGCCTTGTAAAATGGATCCATGAGACTGGAAAGATTAATGAATCTTCAAAGAATTACTTCACTGGAATGAGTAAGTTCTATGACATTTTAAATGAATTTATAATGTAAAATTACTCTTTAAAACTGTAAATTATGTCATGGTTTCTTTACTGAAAGAACAGATCCCTCAAGATTAAGGTCCTCTAGTACCTTTTTTTCTTTTTTACAGGTGTGAATACTCTTGTGTTTTTTTCCTTAGTCTATTTGCAGGTGAGAGATTCTCTATAATCCTTTGGTGTGAAAAACATTTTCTCTGAAATTTCTCACAAAACTTCACACCTTCTAGTGTGAAGTTGAATTTACCCTAGAATTCATCTAGCTATTTGTTAATTTTCAAAAGATCACTAAGAAATATATTTTGTAATTTAATAGCCTTTAGAATAAATAGACACATATGTAGGATAAATTGCTAAGGTATGAGGAGAAAGGAATAATAAAAGAGAGATGCTAAAGAGTGGTAGGTTGATACAGAGTGAGGGACAGATTCAGTGGAGAATTGCACAATTTTGCATGTGTATTTTTCAGAATTAAAAGAGTTTCCTGTAAAATAGTTTTCTCCAAATGCTCAGTGATTCAAATTTAAGATAATTTTACTTTGATCATATGCATTTAAATTTGTTGCTATATTTTTCTATCAGATCTATGTCTAAAAATAATGTTAATAAATGAAACAGTCATTCATTTTATGTATGTATGTAGATGTGGTATTAAAACCACAGAGCAACAGTTTTGTGCCAGGAGTCTACCAATAACTATTAGCCAATCAAAGTAATGTGATTGAACAATTTATAAGCGATTAGAGTTAAATTTTCTGAGATTTGAGATTAAAAGGATTGCAAATGGAGTACATAAAAGTCATAGCTTACCAGTTTGATGAATAGCGTTCAATGGATTGATATTTAATTTTGTTTATGAACTGTATTTTAAATGAAATGATAACTTAAGTTTAGCGGAAGGAAAGTCATACCCTTCTTTCCCTCTCCCCAGCACTCACTGCTAGCCATTGAAAACTGAATATTCCTTCAAAGTCTCTTTTGTTATGAACGTTCAGGATACTGGATTAACATTATACCAAATTTTTTTTTTTTTCGGTATGCGGGCCTCTCACTGTTGTGGCCTCTCCCGTTGCGGAGCACAGGCTCCGGACGCGCAGGCACAGCAGCCATGGCTCACGGGCCCAGCCACTCCGCAGCATGTGGGATCTTCCCGGAGCAGGGCACGAACCTGTGTCCCCTGCACCAGCAGGTGGACTGTCAACCACTGCGCCACCAGGGAAGCCTCTCCTAATTCTTAATGTGTAAAAGAACCCTATTCATATTTTTGTTATAAAACTTACCATATTTTACTGACTGTGCCTGCTTATGTATGTATCAAAGTTTCTCCCATGTAAGATTATAAGTTCTAGAAGTGGTTATGAGGTGAAGGAATGAAAAAGAAGCAAAGACAATGTAATTAGTATCTTACTTGTCTTGTTTTCTCCAGGACTTGAGAGAGAGTAGGTTTCTATGGATGTGTTCTAAACAAGTGGGGATGGAGATATTTCATGATCACCAACTGGTCTTACTCTGTAAGCCCTATGTTTTAGCAGTCTGTATTGTGATAACTAGTATTTTAT
The DNA here is from genome assembly GCF_964374135.1 of Grampus griseus. Taxonomy (NCBI): domain Eukaryota; kingdom Metazoa; phylum Chordata; class Mammalia; order Artiodactyla; family Delphinidae; genus Grampus; species Grampus griseus. The sequence continues at coordinate 129,285,781 of NC_138997.1, read as the reverse complement.
CTAATGCAGAAATATTCTTACTTTCATCCTTTGTCTGTTAAATTTATTGTAATTTTGTTGGTGAGATTATGGTGGTAATCTTCACATGCCATTTACAAACCACTGTGAAGACCACTGGATTTAAAAATCACCTTCATAATTCAAAGACCTTTTCTAATGTTGTCAAACTGTTTAGCAAATGGGAGACTTTACTAAAACAGTATAGATTTTCCCAAAACCTCTTACTTCTTCCCCATCTCCCTTAAAAAAAAATCAATATCCATTCCTTAGAGTTCTTAGAATGTGGAAGACAGCCCTTTACATAAGTGTTATACACCATAAGGCCTTTGATAGCTTTGTCATAGTTTTAGAGTTTAAGTTCTTAAACTGGAGCAATATTTGCATACCTTTTTTACACCCTCCAGCCTAGGAGGTTTCTAAAAACGGTTTGGCAACTTGATAAGAATGAGAAAATTGACAATCTATTTTTTTTTTTTAATTTCCTTCATCATGGCAGTGTGAGGATGGAGGATAGCACATTGAGCTTTATCAGGGAGACCAAACAGGCCCTATGTTTTAACTAAGGTTCCACTTTGAGAGAGTGTATTTAAACTCAATCCCCATGATGTCTGGAAATGTTGAGCATTACTGCAATCTGACACTGGATGAAGTAAATGTTTTCTCTAATGTCTAAAGAAAGCCTCTTGGAACTTCCCTGGTGGTGCAGTGGACAAGGCTCCTCACTCCCAATGCAGGGGGCCCAGGTTCGATCCCTGGTCAGGGAACTAGATCCCACATGAATGCTGCAACTGAGTTCGCATGCCACAACTAAGGAGTGCATGTGCTGCAGTTAAGGAGCTGGCGAGCCGCAACTAAGGAGCTGGCAAGCCACAACTAACACCCGGTGCAACAACAACAACAAAAAAAGAGTTCAAAGCATTGAAAAAAAGAAAAAGAAAGCATCTTTTATTTAAGGGGGCCAGGCACCTGCTGATGAAGAAGTCTAGATCCTCCTGGCTGGAAGTGATAGGTATTCTGTTTTTGTGCTATATTTGTCAGCAGGATCCTGTGATTCCCAAGATGAGAATGTAACGGGTCCCTGGAATGTTCCCCTCCTAACACTCACTTGGTCACAGGTAAATTGATTACTGTGGCTCAATTGCTTTGTGAATAAAGAGCTCAGTCTGTTTTGATTCTCAATCTTCACTCTTCATCTGCCATGCATCATATATTGTTTTTTTCTGCACCATTACCTACAGCGACAGACTAGACAAGACTGTGTCATTGACTGCAGACCTCATTGCAGCCCCTCTAGAATTGAAAACATACTTCTGATTATTATGTTTAAAGTCCCTAACCTGTATGCAGTCTCTTTAGGGTAAGAAGATTTTGAAGTTAGCTTTCTGATTTCGTGAACCATGACAAAACTTAATTCTCTCAGGCTACTTGCAAGGAAAATCAGATCTTGACCATGTAAAGCTAAGGAAGTCAGGAGAAAAAGGAATATAAACTAAAAGAGCTGAATGCATACTCTTTATCTTAGGAAGTAACTCACAGAATTGCCAAAAAAGATACAATTTTAAAATTAAACTTAGTTATTAACCTATCGCATTTCAAAAAGGATTTGAGTCAGAGAGCAAAAGTTATCTTTTTTTTTCTGCTTTAAAAATAAAAGGTAGGAATATGAAGTAAAGTGAATAATTTTTTAAGCTATCATGCTGGAACTCAGTGATTCAAATGTATTGTCACCTTCACAGTAGTTGCTTTAGGGTGCTATAAGCTTAGTTAATCATATCACCTTTGCTCCTTTGGATTCTACTGCATATTTTTCAAGATAACTCCAGTGATAGCAACTATTAGTCTTTTGTGGATTGTTTATATTTTTTGAAATGGCTTAAAGTCCTTTGGATACATGCTTCATCCACAGGAAGCATATATGAGCTGGATAATATACATTTTTATTCCATAATGTCACATAGAAATAATGAAACTAATTTTTGTGTATAGGTTGCTGATAAAAATTGATTCTAAGACCATGCCAGGAAAAAAAGTTTCAATAATTAACTTGTATATATATTTTCTTCTATTTTATACTTTACTTTCAAACACTGATTTAAAGTCCCTTGCCATATATTTCAAATCTATTGAAAGATAACCTACTAACCATCCCATGACCTCATGACCTCTCCTGTCTTCTCCCTTTGTACCCATGCACTCTATTAGGGAACTTATAGCATTTGAACATGAATAAAATTTCCAGACTTTCTTCTTTTTCCATGATTTTGTTTGTATAGAAGATAATACCACATTTTTAGGGTAGAACAACTAGCTTTGCCTTAAATTTGTCATATGCAAAAGGGAATTATTTCTACTGCCCTTGATTGTAGCTTTCAAGCTATCATATTGTTCCTTTTCCCTTATCAGTGATATCATTTTCCACTTCTCAGTCTTGCAGTTTTCTTCTTTGCAGATGGCAATCTTCATATTTTCTCTTTGCTGTTCACATTATCAAATTCTGCCTGCTTCATATTCAGCAAACCCACATGACTAGTCCATTACATTGCTCTATATTTATGCTTCTAATTTACATAAATTCATATGCTACTTAATTTGATAATTCATTTGCTTAGTGGGTACATGTTTAGCTAGATTTTGTGTTGGTTGTGGTCAGGAACTGGATCTCATCTACTTTCAGCCAACTACTTTATCCTATGATTAATAAAGTACCAAACACAGTGGCACCATGGAAATGAATATGACTCAATATATAAAACACTTCTTAGGGACCATGATATTTATTTATATATCATGAAAGGCAGTCACAACAGGACATGCTAGCCCAAATGATGTTTTACTAGCCATGTCAGTGAACAGTCTGACAAACACCTCAGTTTCAGCCTCACCTTGAGAGACCTTGTTTTGACTTTGTCAAACTTTCCAGTAATCTGCCATGTTCACCCACAGCTATGCTTTGAAGGGTATAAGCAGAAGGAAAAAAGCTAGTAGCAGTCAGTCCTAATCTGACTTCAAAATCTTCCAGAACCATGTCACTGTACATTTCAATATTCTTTTGTGAAATACACAGGAAATTTGTTGAGTGTATCCTCACAGATTGTTTGAAATGGATTTTAGGCGGAGAAGTCAGACGTGACTGTAAGATGATTGGTAGCCAAATGTGTCATTCCACTGGCTTTGTGATTATCCATCCTTATGTACTCGATTCGAAATGTTCAAATTATGGAAATGAGTGTGACTTCCTGATGCAGTAAAATATAGATCAACACAGAAAAAATATTAGTTTCAAGCTGAAAGGATATTTATAAGAAAAAAATAACATGTTCTGTTGTCTTAATGGCAAACACTATAATGAATTAAACTTACTTCCCTGGGTCTACAACCCTATTTTTACATTCAGTAACTCTCACCTCCCATGATAAATACTGGCTATACCATTCAAAATCAATCCCAGACTGACTGTTTTCATAAGAGTAAATTCTCTAAGGATGCCATCTTATCATAATGCCTTCCTCTTCACATTGCTTGAGTTTCACATTACTCATGTCAGTGCAGGAAGGGTTATAGATTCATTGAGAGTTCATGATATGAAAATTTGTAGGGTCTTCCTAGCTTCAGGGCTATTCCCTTCTTGCATATCCTAGGACACAATCTTTGTAATTGATTTATGAAATTATACAGTAAGTTTTATCTTGAATATAATTTCAATTTAAAAGTAATATAATTCAAATAACAACTCAATTCTTATTCTTTTCCTTAATTCCCCCCAACATATATACATTCAAAATCCCTATATGGTAGAAAAACTGGACCTGGGAGAAATTAATTAATTCCCTCCAATAAGATGTGGGACATGAAAACCAGAAATTTGGTTTTCTACTTTTATTATTTCTATAATATGGTAGCACTTGTGAGATATTTCATCAGCTGATGATGTTTAACTGAGTCTTCCCAAAGAGGGTATTAGACTCTGGAGAAATTATTATAGGCTTTACTGCCCAAACTCATCAATTTTTTAAAATATATAGCAATGGCTATGTTAGCTTTAGGAGGTAAAAGTTGAAAAACCCACTAAACAAATATTGGAACTAATTCCTACAGTACTTTGTTCTAAACTGTATCAAGGAACACTAGTTCAGTAAGTTATTAATAGGTGTTAAACAGAGGAGAAATTGCATAGACAAATACTGTCTTCTTTCCATTTTATACAACTGCATAGATTTTATGACACACGATATATTAAAACAGCAACAACAACAACTTATTTTGGGTGGGGGGAAGGTTCAAAAGCAACACTGCTATAGAAAATGTACCTATCAATTTTAAGATGTTGTCTAATTTTAGATGGGTTAAGTATAATAAGTTTACCTCTTGGAAATTCACATTGGGCATTTGTAGATTAAAAGGTCTATCTATAGAATAGGGTTTGGAAATTACAATGCTGGAAAATCAAATACAGACTTTTTTGAAGAAAATAGTTTATGATATGTTCTTACACTTCCATTGTAATCTTTTACATTTCTACCACACAGAGTCTAGTCTTTAGTCACAACAAAATACACAAATTTCCTATACAAGCCATTTTTCCCCTACCTCAGTGCCTTCATTTACTACTTCCTTTTCATGTAATGAAATTCTATCCAGTTCTTTTTGGTGAATTCCTATTCTTTCCTTAATATTGTATTCATTTGGGGATACATATTTGTGACTATCCAAATTCACATCACTTTTCTCTTAACTCTTACTATGTAGACAATAGAATAGATTCTAAACCTTACAGTTTTATTTCTTCCCTTTTCTGTAACCAGTCTGGTTGGCTTTTCCTCTTTAAAATTTTTATAAAAGCAAAAGTAACCACTTTATTCTCTTAAGTAAGATCACAATTATTACTTGTAATAAAACGACTTGTAGGGACTTCTCTTGTGGTCCAGTGGTTAAAGACTTCACCTTCCAGTGCAGGGGGTCCAGATTGGATCCCTGGTCAGGGAGCTAAGATCCCGCATGCCTCGCGGCTAAAAAAACAAAACAGAAGCAGTATTGTAACAAATTCAATAAAGATTTTTTAAATGGTCCACATCAAAACAACAAAGCAACTTGTACAAAAGGAATATTCTGAGTGTCTAACATAGGCAAGGTCCATGCTGCTGCTTAGTGATGTTGAGTCAAGCATCAGCTGTTAGAATATAGCCAAGGAGGGGCTTCCCTGGTGGCGCAGTGGTTGAGAGTCTGCCTGCCGATGCAGGGGACATGGGTTTGTGCCCCGGTCCGGGAAGATCCCACATGCCGCGGAGCGGCTGGGCCTGTGAGCCATGGCCGCTGAGCCTGCGCGTCCGGAGCCTGTGCTCTGCAACGGGAGAGGCCACAACAGTGAGAGGCCCGCGTACCGCAAAAAAAAAAAAAAAAAAAGAATATAGCCAAGAAAAGGATATTGTTTCCACTTGGGAGTTAGTAAATAGATTTAGCTCCTGACCTCAGTTTTCTTCCATAGTATGATGTTATGCTCCCTCTCTTTCCATTTGACAACGGAATGTAGTTGTCATACAATGTTATGTTAGTTTCAGGTGTACTACTCATGGGTTTCTTAAGAAGAAGGGGCATTTATACGCTTTTATCCTTACCCAGAATTGCAATTCATATACACAAAAGAATACCTCTTGATATGATATTACAATTATGTTATAGGTATGTAGAAAAAAGTAACAGCAACCTTAATAATTCTGCCAATATGAATTTCAAGGAATGTCTCTGATATTATTTAGTCAGGAGTGGAAATACCAAATTATAAATATCTTTTTATATTTAATTTCAATTAAATAAATAATAATTTTAAAAACTTGCATGATAGACTAGTGGGTTTTTCAGAGAGTGAAAAGTTCATTGATCTTGTTTTAGAGTCTATATATATCAATGTTTATCCATTGATCCATCAATTGACATTTGGGTTTGTTCCACCTCATGGCTCTTGTGAGTAGTGCTGCTATGAACATGAATGTGCATATATCTCTTCCAGACCCTGCTTTAAATTCTCTTGGGTTGCAGAATTTTTTTGAATTGCTTTCAATTCTTTTGGATATACTAATAAGTGGTGTTATATCATTGTATGGTAGTTCTCTTCTTAATATTTTGAGGAACCTCAGTACTGTTTTTATAGCAGGTGCACTATTTTAAAATCCCACCAAAAGTACACAAGAATTTCAGTGTCTTCATATCCTCACCAACACTTGTTCTGGTTTTTTGTTTGTTTGTTTTTTGTAGTAGCCATCCTAACGGATGTGAGATGATATCTCATTGTGGTTTTGATTTGCATTTCTCTGATGATTGTGATACTGAGCATCTCTTCATATGTATGTTGGTCATTTGTATATCATCTTGGAGAAATATCTAGTGAAGTCCTTGGTCATTTTTTAATTGTATTTTTTTGTGTGTGTCGTTGAATTGTAGGATATAAATTCCTTATGTGGTATATGATTAGCAAAGATTTTCTCACAGTGGTGGCTTCTCTTCTAATTCTCTTGACATTGTCTTTCACAGGAAGAAGTTTTAAATTTTAATGAAGTCCAGCTTACCAGTTACTTCTTCCATAGGTCATGTCTGTGGTGTTGTATTATAAAGGCATTACCATACCCAAGGTCATCTAGATTTTCTTCTATGTTACCCTCTTGGAGTTTATAGTACTGTGTTTTACTTTTAGTTCTGTGATTCATATTGAGTTCGTTTTTCTGAAGAGTGTAAAGTCTGAGCCTAGATTCACTTTTTTTTGCACGTTCATGTCCAATTGTTCCAGCACCATTAATGAAGAGACTATCTTTGGTCCATTGTATAGCCTTTGCTTTTTTGTCAAAGATCAGTTGGCTATATTTATGTTGTTCCATTTCTAGTCTCTCTATTCTGTTCCATTGATCTATTTGTCTCTTCTTTCACTAATACCACACTTGCTGATTACTATAGCTCTATGATAAGTCTTAAAGTTGTTTAATGTCAGTCCTCTAATTTTGTTCTTCTTCAGTGTCATGTTGGCTATTCTGGATCTTTTCCCTCTACATATAAACTTAAAAATAAATTTGTTGATATCCATAAAATAACTTGTTTGAATTTTGATTGGGGTTACATTAATTTATAGATAAAATTTGGGAGAACTAACATCTTGACAATATTGAGTCTTCTTTTCCATGAACGGGAATATCTCTTCATTTATTTAGTTCTTCTTTGATTTTGTTCATCAGAGTTTTATAGTTTTTCTTATTTAGATCTCGTACATATTTTGTTAGATTTATATATAAGTATTTTATATATTTTTTGGATGCCAATGTAAATGGTGTTGTGTTTGTAATTTTAAATTCCACTTGTTCATTGGTGGTATGTAAGAAAGCAACTGAATTTTGTATATTAATTTTGTATCCCACAACCTTGCTGTAATTGCTTATTAGTCCCAGAGTTTATTGTTGTTGTTTTCTTTTGGATTTTCTGTGTAGATGATAGTGTCATCTGTGAACAAAGACAGTTTTATGCCTTCTTTGACAATATGTATACCCTTTATTTCCTTTCAGTTAGGACTTCCAGTACAACGTTGAAAAGGAGTAGTGAGAGGGGATGTCCTTGCCTTGTACCTAATCTTACTGGGAAAGCTTCAAGCTTCTGACCATTAAGTATGATGTTAGCTGTAGGTTTTTGTTTGTTTACTTGTTTGTAGATAGTGTTTACCAAGTTGAGAAATTTCTATTGTTAGTTTACTGAGAATTTTTATCATGAATGGTTGTGGGAGTTTGTCAAATGATTTTTCTGTATCTATTGTTATGTGTTTGCTTTTTTTAGTTTGTTGAATCATTAAAATATTTTTTATTTTAGAAAAAAATTTAAATTTACAAAAGAGTTGTAAAGACAGTACAGAGAATTTCTGTACTTCACCCACTTTCTTGTAATATTAATATCTCAATACTATGGTACATTTATTAAGCTAAGAGATTAATTTTGATACATTACTGCTAACTATAGTTCAGACTTTATTCAGATTTTATCAGTTTCCTCACTAGTGTTCCTTTGTATTCCAGGATCCAATCCAGGACTCCACACTGCATTTAGTTGTAATTCTAGAGTCAATTTCTCAGTCTTTATTTTCTGTGTGACCTTGACAATTTTGAAGAGACTGTTCAAGTATCGTATAGATTCTTCTTTAATTTGAGTTTCCTCATGGTTAGACTGGAGTTATGGGTTTTGTGGAGGGTTATCACTGAGATAAGTACCCTTCTCATTATGATGTACCTACATCATGTCAGGAAATCAACATAACCAACTGTTATGTTAACCTTGATCACTTGTTTAAGACAGTGCCTGTCAACTTTAATTCTAAAGTTACTATTTTTCCATTTCTCTATTCTGTTCTTTGGAAGTGAGTCACTCAAGTCCAGCCCATAATTGGGGGTCAGGCATGGGGATTAAGCTCTACCTCCTGAGGTGGAGAATTTTAAATGAATAAATGGACAATAAATAAATATTTTTAAAATATCTATCAGTTTTAGTTTCCAATATGATATATTTTTACATTTAAAAAACTCTAGTGTCTTCAATCATTTTTAAGAGTGTAATGGAATCCTAAAACCAAAACGTTTTAGAGCCATTTGTCTAACTATTGAACCATTACTATGTCCTGTTATCCAAATTGCTCTACAATTACATATTTGGTGATAATGATACTTCACTGTTGTATAGCTCCTTCTTTTAAATGCATCTCTGTGTCCAGACCCTCATTTCACTCTTCTATAGCTCAGTTACTATTGTACCATACTCTCCCCATTTATAGATAGATAAGTAGTTTCAGAACTGCTAATTAACTCGCTTAATATGACCGAAAGCCTTAAGTCTTTCTATTTCTCTACCAGTGTTTGTTTATACTACATGCAATTATTTTTATAGCTGTACTCATTTCAGGGGGCTGAAATGCATTTTGTAAGGTTTTTGTGAGAAGCATACTGAAAGATAACCACATATTGTTAAATAGAATCCATTTAAGGGCTATTAAGACAAAAAACTAAGTTTGATTTTCAGAAAAATGGTCCTATTCAAGCCACACAAAAAAGGTCAACTGTGACAATAGTTTAGATATCACTATAGCTATAAGAATGCTATAGTTTATGAAAAAGTAAGTATTCCCTCAAAGAAATTAAAGCAACATTATAATTCATGTATCATTATGATAGTTATAATGATTGGAATAATTTTGTCCAGCTTTGTTGAGTGTTAGAGGCACCATTATAATGTGTTAAGTTTAAAGTATTTTCTAATAAGAAACATTTGAAAAAAATGACAGTTTCTTTTCAAATATTCTTGAATTTCTTCAAAAGTTTTTAAGCCAATATAGTACATTATTACAGAGCTTAAGGAACTAAGATAGAAATACCCTATTAGAAACATTAACGCCAGTGTTTTTTAAATGGTAAAATGATGAAGATGTGAGCTTTTGTGTTCTAAACAGGTACTGTTCTTCCCATGTGTGGTTCAAAGGATTGACCAGTCCGTTATTTAACATGAATCAGAGTCATCCAGGGGGCTTTTTAAAATAACGAATTCATGGGGCTCCCCTACAACCTACTGAATTTGAATCTCTTTGAGTGTGATGCCACAATCGGAATCTTAAATATTCACGACAGATGATTTTTGTTTATCCTAAAATGTAGAGTCACTAAAATAAAAGTAAGTACCAGGTAACCTTTTGCTTCAAGAAGTTATTTTGATTTGGTACAAGGGCTCACTTATTATGTGTTCTCACCAAGAATAGTTTAGGGTTCTGGTGTTAATAGAGCATGGGTAAGGTAATAAGACCTGGTTTAGGATGAAATACAAGGATAACTCAGTGTATCAGGGTAAATTCTTGAAAATACAAGTTCTTGAAGGCTGTCAGGAATGAAAAAGATTTAGCCAAGACACTTAGCAAGGAAGGTTCATCTTTGGTTCAGAATTACTGAAGACAGAAGTACTCTTGAAGGCCTGGAGCCCTAGTTCCATCAATATGCTTCTATTAATCGTAAATGTGCAGCCCTCTGAAACTTTTATCTGATTGGCAACTCCGTAAATATAGAGGGAAAAAAAGGTACCTTTTGGAATTTGAGGCATATGTTTTAAAGAATCACAGGAAAGCTAAGGAGAACTTATTAATATAGTGAGGAATTTCAGAAGTGGTTACACAAAAGGTATTTTCTACTATTGTTCAATCCCAGTTCCCAAACTCATTGGTATTCAGTATTCAGTATTCTTGCCTGAAATATAAGATGAAAACTGTATTTTTACATTTTGGAGCTGAAACACAGTTTAGATTAAATCCAGCTCTTATAAGTTTCCATTGCAAATTACCAAAGGATTTTAAATTAAATTGTTAACGTGCCTCTCTTCTTTTGGTGCTGAATGCCCTAATGGATCTTCTAGGAACCTGGGATGGAGGGCATGTGTGGAAATGTTCTTTGTAGTAACTTTTCTCTGGGTTTAATTTGCACTGCATACAATGAGTACACTCTCATTATGTTTTTTCCTGGGAGAGCTGAAACTAAATTGTAGCAGTGTGTTTAGAGGGAAACACATTTAAGCTATTTGTATGAAGATAAATAATGATTTTGTGGCCAATCTTGAAAGTGTACTGTGTCAGAATGGCATAGGTGTTCTTATTTATTTATGGATAACTGAATAAACGTATAGTTTTGAAATAGTTTGGTCTTGTGTTGTTGATTTCTGATAAAAGTTTGAAGTGTTGCTGAAAATGATTTTTTAAAGTTACTCTTCAAATCGTATAGTATTCAACCTGTATTGATCACCTCTAATATAATACGTTTTAAAATGATATGTAAGATAGATGAATAAGATAAATTTCCCTAACTTCTAGGAGCTTGTGATTCAACTGGCTGGATAATGCATGTACTTGAATAAATGTGAGGCAGTTAGATCTATGAAAGATTGTCCTAAGAAGAGCAGAGAAGTGATACTGTGGCTGTGCGGAGGGGGACGGATCAGGGATGGCTCTCAGGAAATAGGTGATGTAACCTTCTTTGATTAAATCCCAATGGCATGAATGCTCTTAAGGGTCTTTTTCTTCTTGATTTTGCATGGTTCACAGTTTAAACAAATGATTGGCTGAAAATGCTCAAATACTAGAAGGAAGAGGGGAATGACATTTAGCATAACACGTAGGTGCTAGGCACAGACATGATAGAAATGATTTTGTCCCAAAGACCCTACTCCCCCCACCAAGGCCATATAGAACCAATCCTCTAATTAATCTTTAAAAAATATAATTTGCTTGTCACAGGCAGTAACCCAGTCTTCATTTAGAGTTTTTAATCCAGAACTTTCTGAATTTTCATCTTCACTGGTTTTGTACTAAACCCTTGGTGAACCTAGGTAATTCAAAAGAATGTTAAGGAAGCCCTACCATTTTAGCCATCATGCCTGAAAATTATCTGTTTATTCTCCCTAAACCTGTTTATAATTCATTTGCATTAAAGATAAAACTCATTTATATATTTCAGTTCCAGCAGCATAAGGGAGGCATTATTTGAACACAAACTGCAGTTATGCAAAAGAATTTATTTGAACATAAGGACAATTAACCAAAATACTATGTAAGTTTTCCATCATTTATGAAGAAAAAGAAAGCTCAGTAAAGAAAATTATATATAATGCATAAATCTGTTATCAATGCAGATGACTCCTAATCCCCACTCTGAAGAGAATATGAACAGCAGGAATGTATCCAAGGATTCTTTCATATATCAGTGACAAGAATTCTTATGGAACAGGAGAAGGGAGTTAAGTTGTGGTACTGTTTAGCCAAGACGCCTATCAGTGCCAAAAAAAAAAAAAATCTCAGGACTCTTTTGGTTAGACGGGTAAGAATCAATTCCAGAAAGTTAAAAAATATGTATAAAAATAGTTTGTGACACAATTTGATTATGCTTGCTTGTGTTAGAAGTCCTTCTTACAGTGTGGTAGTAAATCACATTAAGTAATATTCTTATTTTTCATTTAAAAAACCCAATATTTTTCTTCATCAAGCTACACCTCCAAATACAGTTGTAGAAACTATTACAAGTTAAGAAAAATTTGCATTTAATGACTAGAAATATCATCATAAATATTATAAAACATATTAATAAATTCCAGAATAATATAGGGAGTAAAAGAGATGAGTAGTAGATATTAAGTTAAAAATAAACACCTGATTTTGATATGTGGTTTGGCATCCTAATAATTATTTCTGGCACATGCATCGAGTTATTCAAAGTAATCATTTAAACTTGAAAATATGTTTCCTTTTAATATAATTTATATAAATTGGATAGAGTTATTTATTAACAGCCTTTAAAGTACCCAGAAAAGTTTGTCATATTTTTGAGGAAGGAGAACTATATGTCTCTTCTTGAAGTGAGATTTGAATGTTTCAAATATTCCAAGGCTGTATAAACACCTTTTGTAACTGTTTTTTCTTTGTCTTTACATTGGTCTATGAACTATTGTAAAGGTTTTGAAGGGTAGTATAACCCCTGACTCCTCAAAGAATTCTTACTTATAAGAGCATTCAGCTCAGTTTTGGACTTCTATTTCAATTCAGTTGCAAATTCTTTTGTTATTTTTATTACATACTGAATATATATCTGTTTATCTCAAAGAGCTGTTGGAAGATAATGACTACTAACTACAGTCTTCACCTATAGTCTAAACAATGACCTTTGGCAAATCTCCCCAAGTGTTCAATTGAGGGGATGCTGTGTTTTTAATTTGGGGCTCTTTATGGTTGATTATGTCACAATAGTAGAGATACGGACTTTAAAAAATAGGGGAGAAGTGCCTTTACCCAAATTCTCTCCTTCTTACCAAACTCAGGAAGAATAAGAGGTTAAAGGGAGAAACTGGGAGTGGCAGAGGGTCATTTGCATGTGCTCAGAAGTGAAAATATGGAATTAATGTTGAGAAACAACTTTTGAAGTGACAGTCTCCTTCGTTTTCTCTCAAATTTAAGCAATCTTTGGGGATTATAGATTTTGTGGGCATGGTTAGGAGTTAAAGACTTTTAAAAATAATATTAAATATGCTTCAGAGGAAACTATTTGTGTAGTTTGAGAGAGGAATGATTAAATTTAATCATCCAATCTCATTTGAGGTCAAAGTTATTTGTGTTTATACATGTTGTATGGCATTTAACTTTGATACATGTATATATTCACCCTGTTTAAAACATTATAGGTGTTTTTAACTTAGGATACAACATAAACAGTTTAAAATTCTTTGGAATGAATGACTGTATTTTGCCATAATTAAGGGGTATAACGAAAAAAAAATAAGTGGATGGTCAGTGCTCTGGTTGGTCTGTGGCCAGCTAGGTTCTGACTTCATTGACACGTTTCATGGAAAGGGTGTTTTAATGAAGGATGGAATTGTAGATAATTCATTCCATGCTGTGAGGTTAACCACAAGACTCTAAGAAATCACAAAACTTATTACTCCTGCAGATGTGCTGGAACTAAAAGCAGGGATTGAAATTCTGAAAGCACAGAGGTTTTTTCTGACTTGATTTTATCTTGAAGCATACTGTGGTTAGGTGGCCAGATAAAAAACTATAAATAAATAGGCTAAATAAATATATATAATATATAAATAAAAAGAAGTGTTCTCAAAAAAGCAGGGAAATATATATGTTATATAATATATTATATATAATATATTACAAATAGAAGTATTAACACTGGGGTTGACTTCCCTGTGAAAACAGTATGAAGCAGCACAATTACGGGGCATATTTACACTTTCAGCATTTACCACTTCAAAATTATCTCAATTGTACTGCTGGAACACCAATAAAAAGAAGTGTTCTCAAAAAAGCAGGGAAAAAATATATAAAATTTATATAAATAGCTCAACTTATTTTAAATAATAAGGAATTTATTACTTGACATAATAAAATGTCTGAAGGCTTATCTCAAGGAAGACTCAAGTTTGGTTAAAACTCCAAGTTGGTATTTCTGGGATCTCATCAAAAACTCAGGTTCTTTTCACTCAAATCTTAGAATATTAATTCCCTCGTGGTTATACTATGATCACAGCAGGTCCAAATATCCCATCTTTACACTCTTACATGCAGAATAGAAAAAGGATTATCTTTTTCCTTGTAGCCATATTTATAATTAAAACAAAATTTCACAGGGATCTTTCCAGTGGAATTTTTTCAAGTCTCAGTAAGCAGTCAAGGGGAGTGGGATGACCTTGTTCAGCCTAAGGCAGTCATTATTTCCTCAAGTCAAATGTGGGAAAGATGAAGACCAGAGCAAAAATCAGGATTCAGCAGACACAGAGAAGAAGGAGAAGGAGGAGGAGGAGGAGGAGGAGCAGAAAAGAAGAAGAAGAAGAAGAAGAAGAAGAAGAAGAAGAAGAAGGAGAAGGAGAAGGAGAAGGAAGAAGAGGAGGAAGGAAGAAGAAGAGAAGAAGGAGAAGGAGAAGAAGAAAAGAAGAAGAAAAGAAGAAGAGGAAGAGGAGGAAGAGGAGGAAGAGGAAGAAGAGGAAGGAGAAGAAGAAGAAGAAGAAGAAGAAGAAGAAGAAGAGAAGAAGAAGAAGAAGAAGAAACTATTGAATAGACAGCCCACAATATATGCTACTGGTAAGAGTCAACCTATGTGCCAAAGAAGTTAGCCATAATAATAATAATAATCCCTCACATATATTAAGCTGAAAACAAAGCATTATAAATTGGAATGTATTTCACTTTGTCATCAGTTAAGTGTACTTTTAAAATATCAGTAACTGTGTTATACTTTCCCAAAGATTCCTGTATCCACAGAGGTCATCACAAACTGGCAAGAACTGCCATAGACACTCAGAGAAACACACAAATCATCAGGAGTCTTTACTTCAATTCAACTAACATTTTTGTGAGCCTAGATTCTGCTAATATAAAAATGATTTAAAGTAGTTTCTGCCCTCAAGGAACTAATGAGTATGAACGATAGATGGTGTGACAGGTAGCTACCAAAATGATTGCAATAGACATGTAAATATCTGAAGAAAATGGCAGCACCCAGGTTTTGCATCTCTCATTATTTTCCCCCCAAATAATACAGGATGGCGTTATGAAAAGTAAAATGACACAAAAACTGCACCTTCAAGCATAGCTTGAAGTCAGAGAATGCCCAAACTTCAATATAACTGTAAATAAAAGGAAACCCAATTCTAGTGGATGATCTCATGCTGGACTGGTGGTGGTAGAAGCCAAGCAAATGTTGACTGAGATTAACTGTGAGAGAGGGAAAAGAGGGGAGCTAGAGACAGGCCTGAAGTTCATCTGAAACCATCAACAGAAAGAATTAGTCCATCCTCAGGATGAAAATATATTAAAAGTGTCCTGGTGAATCAAAGATAAAATATAGAGAAGGGACTTAAAAATATCCATGATATGATGTGATAGGCTTTGGGATGCATAGTTTTTGGTGAAGGAGAAGACAAATGGGAAGAAGGAGGCACCCTTTGGAAACTGGGTGTTGAAGAGAAAAAGAAGCAAAATGGAAAACTTAGGATCCTACAAGGCAAAAGAGAATGGAAATAATTGGAATACATATGTTACTCTTCACCAACAAAAAACAAAACAAAACCACACTAAAATACCTGCACTGATAGAAGAGAATGTTTTAAAAATAGTATCAGAATTATGGGATACATTAAAAATTCCTTTCACTAAAAACTATTAGTAGTAAAAAAGAAAAAAATAATAATTATTGAGTTGAAAACTAGAATAATAACTATTAAATCAAAAGAAAGCACAAGGGCTTCCCTGGTGGCGCAGTGGTTGAGAGTCCGCCTGCCGATGCAGGGGACACGGGTTCGTGCCCCAGTCTGGGAAGATCCCACAGGCTGTGGAGTGGCTGGACCTGTGAGCCATGGCCGCTGAGCCTGCGCGTCCAGAGCCTATGCTCCGCAATGGGAGAGGCCACAACAGTGAGAGGCCTGCGTACCGCAAAAAAAAAAAAAAAAAAACAAGCACAAAACAAAAGCAGTATAGATAAAAGCTGAAATTAACGAGGTAGAGAATAGTAAGACAGTAAGTCTATTAAATCAAAATCCTGTTTTTTGAGAAAAAAGTAACAGATATCTGCTTATTTGAGCAAAAATAAATACAGGAAAGGTAAACCAAAAACTGATGAGATTAGTTAGCTAAAGAAGGTAAATGAAAACAGGAGGAAAGAATGGGAAGAAAGGACTAAATATGGTATAGAAGGAATGATGAAGGGATGACATTCAGCATATATCTTTGCTTAGTTTGGCTTTTAGTATGTTGGTAATATTTCACATATGTAAAATATAAAAAAATAATTAAAATTAACCAGGACATGGGGAGAATCCAAACTAGAATAAAATTAGTAATGAACAAACATAAGTTTGTTACAGAAAATTAACATAACTGTACTGAGGGGTTAGGGAAGAAAAACACTCACCTAATTAACATGGGGAAAGAGCATTTTGACTTGGTATTGCAAAGCCAAAGACAAAAATGAATGGACACAAATATGGTATTATAGTAAGTAAATTTTTCTTCATGACATTATGGGTTAGCATTTCTGAAGCTACTTTGTGTGCAAACACATTGTGGATAATGAAAACTGGAGGTTTATCACAATCAGAGAAAAGAGTTACAAATATGGAAAGAAGTAATACTAAACTGAATACTCTGGTGTTGAATTGTAACTACATATATACAGATATATGTGTATATGAATATACATGTTGTTTCCTAGCTTTGCTCACCGAGAAGCAATAAAGCCCGAGGAGCATTAAGCTCAGCTGGCTTCCATAGCTTGATTTCCATAGCTTGATACCATTCTCCAATTAAAAGAATGAGACTAACTTGGAGAAGTGATTGAACCATATCTGGGTCAGGGAAAGTTCGTGATAAGCCTGCATGTTGAAAGGACACAGGAACCAACTTGAAGGAGCTCCCAATGACCAAATATGAAATAATTAGATCCAGAAAATAAATAATTATAATAATGAATGTCATTCCCAAAAACAAATAAAAATCTGTGAGTTCACTGAGTTATAGACAATTGAATAAGTAATTTATATATTTTTTATTTTTTTTTGCCCTTCCCCCTCCCCATATCCTCAAGTCCATTCTCTAGTAGGTCTGTGTCTTTATTCCTGTCTTACCCCTAGGTTCTTCGTGACATTTTTTTTTTCTTAAATACCATATATATATGTGTTAGCATACAGTATTTGTCTTTCTCTTTCTGACTTACTTCACTCTGTATGACAGACTCTAGGACTATCTACCTCTTTACAAATAGCTCAATTTCGTTTCTTTTTATGGCTGAGTAATATTCCATTGTATATGTGTGCCACAACTTCTTTATCCATTCATCTGATGATGGGCACTTAGGTTGTTTCCACCTCCGGGCTATTGTAAATAGAGCTGCAATGAACATTTTGGTACATGACTCTTTTTGAATTATGGTTTTCTCAGGGTATATGCCCAGTAGTGGAATTGCTGGGTCATATGGTAATTCTATTTGTAGGTTTTTAAGGAACCTCCCTACTGTTCACCACAGTGGCTGTATCAATTTACATTCCCACCAACAGTGCAAGAGTGTTCCCTTTTCTCCACACCCTCTCCAGCATTTATTGTTTCTAGATTTTTTGATGATGGCCATTCTAACTGGTATAAGATAATATCTTATTGTAGTTTTGATTTGCATTTCTCTAATGATTAATGATGTTGAGCATTCTTTCATGTGTTTGTTGGCAGTCTGTATATCTTCATTGGAAAAATGTCTATTTAGGTCTTCTACCCATATTTGGATTGGGTTGTTTGTATTTTTGTTATTGAGCTGCAAGAGCTGCTTATAAATTTTGTAGGTTAATCCTTTGTCAGCTGCTTCATTTGCAAATATTTTCTCCCATTCTGAGGGTTGTCTTTTGGTCTTGTTTATGGTTTCCTTTGCTGTGCAAAAGCTTTGAAGTTTCATTAGGTCCTATTTGTTTATTTTTGTTTTTATTTCCATTTCTCTAGGAGGTGGGTCAAAAAGGATCTTGCTGTGATTTATGACATAGAATGCTCTGCCTATGTTTTCCTCTAAGAGTTTGATAGTTTCTGGCCTTACATTTAGGTCTTTAATCCATTTTGAGCTTATTTTTGTGTATGGTGTTAGCGAGTGATCTAATCTCATACTTTTACATGTACCTGTCCAGTTTTCCCAGCACCACTTATTGAAGAGGCTGTCCTTTCTCCATTGTACATTCCTGCCTCCTTTATCAAAGATAAACCATGCACCATATGTGTGTGGGTTTACTTCTGGGCTTTTTATCCCGTTCCATTGATTTATCTTTCTGTTTTTGTGCCAGTACCATACTGTCTTGATTACTGTAGCTTTGTAGTATAGTCTGAAGTCAGGGCGCCTGATTCCTCCAGCTCCATTTTTCATTCTCAAGATTGCTTTGCCTATTTGGGGTCTTTTGTGTTTCCATACAAATTGTGAAATTTTTTGTTCTAGTTCTCTGAAAAATGCCAGTGGTAGTTTGATAGGGATTGCATTGAATCTGTAGATTTCTTTGGGTATTAGAGTCATTTTCAAAATGTTGATTCTTCCAATCCAAGAACATGGTATATCTCTCCATCTATTTGTATCATCTTTAATTTCTTTCATCAGTGTCTTATAAATTACTACATAGAGGTCTTTTGTCTCCTTAGGTAGGTTTATTCCTAGATATTTTATTCTTTTTGTTGCAGTGGTAAATGGGAGTGTTTTCTTGATTTCCTTTTCAGATTTTTCATCATTAGTGTATAGGAATGCCAGAGATTTCTGTGCATTAATTTTGTATCCTGTTACTTTACCAAATTCATTGATCAGCTCTAGTAGTTTTCTGGTAGCATCTTTAGGATTCTCTATGTATAGTATCATGTCATCTGCAGACAGTGACAGCTTTACTTGTTTTCTGATTTGGATTCCTTTTATTTCCTTTGCTTCTTTGATTGCTATGGCTAAAACTTCCAAAACTATGTTGAATAAGAGTGGTGAGAGTGGACAACCTTGTCTTGTTCCTGATCTTAGTGGAAATGCTTTCAGTTTTTCACCATTGAGGATGAGGTTGGCTGTGGGTTTGTCATATATGGCCTTTATCATGTTGAGGAAAGTTCCCTCTATGCCTACTTTCTGCAGGGCTTTTATCATAAATCGGTGTTGAATTTTGTCGAAAGCTTTTTCTGCATCTATTGAGATGATCATATGGTTTTTCGCCTTTAATTTGTTAATATGGTGTATCACGTTGATTGATTTGCGTATATTGAAGAATCCTTGCACTACTGGAATACCCCACTTGATCATCATGTATGATCCGTTTAATGTGCTGTTGGATTCTGTTTGCTCGTATTTTGTTGAGGATTTTTGCATCTATGTTCATCAGTGGTATTGGCCTGTAGTTTTCTTTCTTTGTGACATCCTTGGCTGGTTTTGGTATCAGGGTGATGGTGGCCTCGTAGAATGAGTTTAGGAGTGTTCCTCCCTCTTGTATATTTTGGAAGAGTTTGAGAAGGATAGGTGTTAGCTCTTCTCTAAATGTTTGATAGAATTCGCCTGTGAAGCCATCTGGTCCTGGGCTTTTGTTTGTTGGAAGATTTTTAATCACAGTTTCAATTTCAGTGCTTGTGATTGGTCTGTTCATATTTTTCATTTCTTCCTGATTCAGTCTTGGCAGGTTGTACATTTCTAAGAATTTGTCCATTTCTTCCAGGTTGTCCATTTTATTGGCATAGAGTTGCTTGTAGTAATCTCTTATGATCTTTTGTATTTCTGCAGTGTCAGTTGTTACTTCTACTTTTTCATTTCTAATTGTATTGATTTGAGTCTTCTCCCTTTTTTTCTTGATGAATCTGGCTAATGGTTTATCAATTTTGTTTATCTTCTCAAAGAACCAGCTTTTAGTTTTATTGGTCTTTGCTATCGTTTCCTTCATTTCTTTTTCATGTATATCTGATCTGATCTTTATGATTTCTTTCCTTCTGCTAACTTTGGAGTTTTTTTGTTCTTCTTTTTCTAATTGCTTTAGATGCAGGGTTAGTTTGTTTATTCGAGATATTTCCTGTTTCTTAAGGATTGTATTGCTATAAACTTCCCTCTTAGAACTGCTTTTGCAGCATCCTATAGATTTTGGGTCGTCGTGTCTTCATTGTCATTTGTTTCTAAGTATTTTTTGATTTCCTCTTTGATTTCTTCAGTGATCACTTCGTTATTAAGTAGTGTATTGTTTATCCTCCATGTGTTTGTATTTTTTACAGATCTTTTCCTGTAACTGATATCTAGTCTCATAGCATTGTGGTGGGAAAAGATACTTGATACAATTTCAGTTTTCTTAAATTTATCAAGGCTTGATTTGTGACCCAAGATATGATCTATCCTGGAGAATGTTCCATGAGCACTTGAGAATAATGTGTATTCTGTTGTTTTTGCATGGAATGTCCTATAAATATCAATTAAGTCCATCTTGTTTAATGTATCATTTAAAACTTGTGTTTCCTTATTTATTTTCATTTTGGATGATCTGTGCATTGGTCAAAGTGGGGTGTTAAAGTCCCCTACACTGAATGTGTTACTGTCGATTTCCCCTTTTATGGCTGTTAGTATTTGCCTTATGTATTGAGGTGCTCCTATGTCGGGTGCATAAATATTTACAATTGTTCTATCTTCTTTTTGGATCAATCCCTTGATCATTATGTAGTGTCATTCTTTGTCTCCTCTAATAGTCTTTATTTTAAAGTCTATTTTGTCTGATATGAGAATTGCCGCTCCAGCTTTCTTTTGCTTTCCATTGAAATATGGTTTGGTTTCCATGAAATATCTTTTCCCATCCCCTTACTTTGAGTCTGTACGTGTCTCTAGGTCTGAAGTGGGTCTCTTGTAGACAGCAAATATATGGGTCTTGTTTTTGTATCCATTCAGCCAATCTGTGACTTTTGGCGGGAGCATTTAATCCATTTACATTTAAGGTAATTATCGATATGTATGTTCCTATTCCCATTTTCTAAATTGTTTTGGGTTTGTTATTGTAGGTCTTATCCTTCCCTTGTGTTACTTGCCTAGAGAAGTTCCTTTAGCATTTGTTGTAAGGCTGGTTTGGTGGTGCTGAACTCTCTCAGCTTTTGCTTGTCTGTAAAGGTTTTAATTTCTCCATCAAATCTGAATGAGATCCTTGCTGACTAGAGTAATCTTGGTTGCAGGTTTTTCTCCTTCATCACTTTAAATATGTCCTGCCAGTCCCTTCTGACTTGCAGAGTTTCTGCTGAAAGATCAGCTGTTAACCTTATGGGGATTCCCTGGTGTGTTATTTGTTGTTTATCCCTTGCTGCTTTTAATATGTTTTCTTTGTATTTAATTTTTGACAGTTTGATTAATATGTGTCTTGGCATATTTCTCCTTGGATTTTTCCTGTATCAGACTCTCTGTGCTTCCTGGAGTTGATTAACTATTTCCTTTCCCATATTAGGGAAGTTTTCAACTATAATCTCTTCAAATATTTTCTCAGTCCCTTTCTTTTTCTCTCCTTCTTCTGGAATCCCTATAATTCGAATGTTGGTGCATTTAATGTTGTCCCAGAGGTCTCTGAGACTGTCCTCAGTTCTTTTCATTCTTTTTTCTTTATTCTGCTCTGCAGTAGTTATTTCCACTATTTTATCTTCTAGGTCACTTATCCGTTCTTCTGCCTCAGTTATTCTGCTATTGATCCCATCTACAGTATTTTTAATTTCATTTATTGTGTTGTTCATCATTGTTTGTTTCATCTTTAGTTATTCTAGGTCCTTGTTAAATGTTTCTTTCATTTTGTCTACTCTATTTCCAAGATTTTGGATCATCTTTACTATCATTATTCTGAATTCTTTTTCAGGTAGACTGCTTATATCTTCTTCATTTGTTCGATCTGGTGGGTTTTTATCTTGCTCCTTCATCTGCTGTGTGTTTTTCTGTCTTCTCATTTTGCTTATCTTACTGTGTTTGGGGTCTCCTTTTTGCAGGCTGCAGGTTTGTAGTTCCCGTTGTTTTTTGTGTCTGTCCCCAGTGGCTAAGGTTGGTTCAGTGGGTTGTGTAGGCTTCCTGGTGGAGGGGACTAGTGCCTGTGTTCTGGTGGATGAGGCTGGATCTTGTCTTTCTGGTGGGCAGATCCATGTCTGGTGGTGTGTTTTGTGGTGTCTGTGGACTTATTATGATTTTAAGCAGCCTCTCTACTAATGGGTGGTGTGTTCCTGTCTTGCTAGTTGTTTGGCATAGGGTGTCCAGCACTGTAGCTTGCTGGTCGTTGAGTGAAGCTGGGTGCTGGTGTTGAGATGGAGATCTCTGGGAGATTTTCACCATTTGATATTATGTGGAGCTGGGAGGTCTCTTGTGGACCAGTGTCCTGAATTTGGCTCTCCCACCTCAGAGGCACAGCACTGACTCCTGGCTGCAGCACCAAGAGCCTTTCATCTACACAGCTCAGAATAAAAGGTAGAAAGAAAGAATTAGTAGTAGTAGAAAGAAAGAAAGAAAGGAGGCAGGGAGGAAGGGAGGAAGGAAGGAAGAAGGGAAGGAAGGAAAAAAAGAAAGAAAGAAGCTAATGTAAAATAAAATAAAGTAAAATAAAATATAATAAAGTTATTAAAAAATAATTATTAAGAAAAAGAAAAGGGACAGATAGAACCTTAGGACAAATGGTGGAAGCAAATCTATACAGACAAAATCTCACACAGAAGCATACATACACACTCACAAAAAGAGGAAAAGGGGAAAAAATCGTAAATCTTGCTCTCAACGTCCATCTCCTCAATTTGGGATGATTCCTTGTCTATTCATGTATTCCACAGATGCAGGGTACATCAAGTTGATTGTGGAGCTTTAATCCGCTGCTTCTGAGGCTGCTGGGAGAGATTTCCCTTTCTCTTCTTTGTTCTCACAGCTCCCGGTGCTAAGCTTTGGATTTGGCCCCGCCTCTGCATGTAGGTCGCTGGAGGGCGTCTGTTCTTCGCTCAGACAGGACGGGGTTAAAGGAGCCGCTGATTGGGGGGCTCTGGCTCACTCAGGCCGGGGAAGGGAGGGGCATGGAGTGCGGGGCGAGCCTGTGGCGACAGAGGCCGGCATGACGTTGCACCAGCCTGAGGCACACCGTGCATTTCCCGGGGGAGTTGTCCCTGGATCCTGGGACCCTGGCAGTGGCTGGCTGCACAGGCTCCCCGGAAAAGGGGTGTTGATAGTGACCTGTGCTCACACACAGGCTTCTTGGTGGCGGCAGCAGCCTTAGCGTCTCATGCCCGTCTCTGTGGTCCGCACTTTTAGCCGCGGCTCGCGCCCGTCTCTGGAACTCCTTTAAGCAGCGCTCTTAATCCCCTCTACTCGCGTACCAGGACACAAAGAGGGAAGAAGTCTCTTGCCTCTTCAGCAGGTCCAGACTTTTCCCCGGACTTCCTCCCGGCCAGCTGTGCCACACTAGCCCCCTTCAGGCTGTGTTCACGCCAACAACCCCAGTCCTCTTCCTGCAGTCCGACCGAAGCCCAAGCCTCAACTCCCAGCCCCGCCCACCCTGGCGGGTGAGCAGACAAGCCGCTCAGGCTGGTGAGTGCTGGTCGGCACCAATCCTCTGTGCGGGAATCTGTCCACTTTGCCCTCCGCACTCCTTTTGCTGTGCTCTCCTCCGCGGCTCCGAAGCTTCCCCCTCCGCCACCCGCAGTCTCCGCCCACGAAGGGGCTTCCTAGTGTGTGGAAACCTTTCCTCCTTCACAGCTCCCTCCCACTGGTGCAGGTCCCATCCCTATTCTTCTGTTTCTGTTTATTTTTTCTTTTGCCCTACCCAGGTACATGGGGAATTTCTTGCCTTTTGGGAGGTCTGAGGTCTTCTGCCAGTGTCAGTAGGTGTTCTGTAGGAGTATGTTCTACGTGTAGATGTATTTCTGGTGTATCTGTGGGGAGGAAGGTGATCTCCGCATCTTACTCTTCCGCCATCTTGAATAAGTAATTTAAATTGTGGTAGTTTTAGAGTAAAAGTCCAAGTAATAAATGGAGAGGAAAGAATGGAAATTGAAATCACTGTATGGCAAGCACCACAGTAATAATTGCTACATCAGTGAATGCTAGAATTAGTTGGAAAAAGTATGGGACACAGGATTATAACATAGTCTCAAAATATACATCTAAAGGATTCTTATTAATTACACAGGAAAAAAACATTTTTTTAAATAATTATTTTTGAAGTAACCTGTAGACACCATCTCAGTCAATCAGTAACAGACACATTGCCACCACCTGTCTCCTGATGTGATGCACTGAGAGGAAAACATCACTTATGTGGAATTCTTATAAAAATACAAAACCTGAATTTAATCATGTGACAGCACACTTACAATGAGGACTTGGCCATAAAATCACTGGCCATTGTCTATTGTCAAGGCCTTGAAACCTAACCAAAGAAAGAAACACTGTAACCGATTACAGAAAACTGAGAGGTGACATCCAAATGCAGTGTGAGATCCTCAGTTGGATCCTTGATCATAAATGTGTATTAGTAGGAGAAGTGGTTTATTAGTGGCTTCTATACATTATTTAATAGTGTAGTATCACTGTTAATTTTCTGATTCTGATACTTTCCTATGGTTGTACAAATGTTACCTTTTGTAGAAGCTTAGCGAAGGGTAAATGGGAATACTTTGTACGATTTTTACAACTTTTTATAAATCTGAAATTGTTTCAAAAAGAAATGTAAAAATTAGAAAAAGCATACATTGCAGCATGTGTAATGATAGCAGAAAGTATATATTCAAAATTAGCACATATACATGTGAGAATAATTTGGTCAAGAGGTTGTCAGAGAAAGATTTATTAAGGAGGGTAAAAGTTCATTGGTTTTGGAAAAATATTTTAAAATTCTCTAGATGAGCAAAGGTTTTAATTTGCTAATTTGAACATTCCAGTAGGGAGATATACAACAGCAAATAGCCCTTCTCAATCTTATCCAACTTTTTCTCGTGGAACCCCTCATTGACATAAGTTCCAAGAAATGCACTTTACTAAATGCTAATGCAAGCAGTGGGTAGCCAAGAGAATGTTTTTAGTATGGAATGGATGTGAAAAGATTAACCTTCATAGAAATGGAGTCCAATCATTTGCTCCAAAACATACATATGCATAATAGGGATCTTAGCTTGTGTCCACACCTTCAGCCCCTTGCTGGGACTCAGGCATACCTGGGTATATTTGGTGAGCTGATAGGACAAGCCGCAAAAGAGGTTCATTTGCACTGGGTTGAGGAAGCTTTTGGAAAAGACTTCATGCTTTGGCCGTATATCTGGCAAACTGATAAAGTGGCAGGAAGTTAGTTTTGAAGAATCTGTCAGCAGAACAATACTAACAGTGACTATGATGACGATGATGACAAACTAACTGTATCAGAATAATTTTCCAGGCACGATGGATTTAAGCTGAACAGAGAGACTTATGTGCTGAATGGGAAGAATGGCAAGGAATAGATACTTCTTGGCTTGGTTCTATGTTTAGATCCCAGTGAATGAGGAAGTTGAAGTAAAACCTAAAAGACGCTCTTCACTACCCTGAATTAAACAGGGCTGTGCTAACCATGATATCGCACCATTCTCACAGAAACCTGCAGCTTCGGTCCCAAGTCTTTCAGCACTCTCAGATGATGCCGGCAGCAGCCAGAGCTTTTCCCTTGCTCTCCCTGATGAATCGTTGGCAAAGATCACCAGCAAAACAGGTAGAAAGGGTTAGATCATGAACACATTTCTCATATACCCCAGAGCAATCCCCACAGTACATAAAGGTGGTTAATTGGCATTTTGAGTTCTAGCCACTTTGTGAAACTATTTTGTGGTTTCTGTCTGGTGCTAGGGAAACCAGGAAAGGTCCTGTTCTTCCCATTCCTTCTACAGATCCACAGTGATTGGATATGGTTGTTCTTTGGTGTCATGGCTGACTTGGCCTACCTCACTGAGTTTCAATAAACAGCAACTGACATTATACTTTTAAGTAAAATCTGAGCAAATCAGTAAAGTGACTTGAATGCATTATGATTGCAAATAGGTATAAAACATAACCTCCATAGCTAAAACTTGTTTTTCAATGTGCTCTGTGATATGTCACCATCACATTATTTTTCACGCAAAGAGAAATTAATTACTGCTGTATCTCTAGGTGCACGTGTGGGCACGTGTATGGACTGTAGGAAGGATGCTGGGAACGTAGAGTAGAAAGGTGTGAGATGACTGCATTTAAGGGTTTGACTTATCATTTTAATTTGTTTAGTTATATATTTTTAGTGTACCACCTTTTGACCTTTCTATGCCACTTAGTGGT
Source organism: Grampus griseus (assembly GCF_964374135.1). Classification (NCBI taxonomy): domain Eukaryota; kingdom Metazoa; phylum Chordata; class Mammalia; order Artiodactyla; family Delphinidae; genus Grampus; species Grampus griseus. Next base: position 129,259,442 of record NC_138997.1, on the reverse strand, counting down.
AGATTTCTTCTATATTTCCATTATCAAAAACTGTATGTATGTTACTCTAATTTCACAATTAAAGAGATGCACGAATCATAAAAATTTCTTTTTTAGGCCCTTTGGATAGTTGCCTTTTATAACATCCTCATTCTTTCAAGTATATTCCAGACTAGCCTGGATTTTCTTTGTGTTTTTGCTAGTGGTTCTGTGTACAACTATTTAGGATATGGATATATTTTCAATCACATGTCCTGTCTCAGTTTACCTTTTCCTGGACAAATAAAACTTTTTTTGTTGTAGTTGCTTAGCTACAGTACTATATACACTCTCAGATCTAGAGTTTTAATGAATTTTCCTGATATGAATATATTTCATGTGATTCTAATCCAAACAAAACATCCTATTCATTTTGCCACTGAATAGGAAATGATCCCAGCTGAGGAATACTCAGCCTCCTCTATGGTTTGCTAATAGGTTATTATTAACATCTTTTTGGGCAATTAAACTCCCTAGCTGGGAATTCTTCTTCCAAATGTCTAAGTTTTCCTTGCCTTCAACAAGAACAAGGCAGCTGCCCTTGGAGCACAACTCTGGGCCTAGTCAGTTGTCTGTGCACAGTCTTGTCACTGCTAGGGATGTTCCCGTCCAACTCGAGAGTTCGCTGCTGTTACATGAAAAGCTACTCAGGGTAGGAATAAAACTCCTAAGATGGTTGATACCATCTATTATTCCTGGGACCAATGAGGATTTGGGGAGAATAGTGGAAAGATGAACTGAATGCTGTGATATAATTTCGCTCAAACGTGGGTTGCATGAAAAGATCAATATGGGTAAGGACAGTCTTAAGGTAAAAAATGCTGTCCTCTACACACAACCTCAAAACTTTGTCTTCTATCTTAGCTATTCTAAGCTCTCGGTAAATATGTCTGCTTCCATGTTATATATCTATACTTAGCCTCTTTTTAATTTCCCTGTAAGATAATAATAGTATATGGTAAAATAATGCCATGCTCATGAAAAAGCTTCATAATTCAAAAACAGGCTTACAAATGGGTCATCTTGTTTGGTCTTGAAAGCAACTGTGTGAAATACATAGGGATTCTATTATTATTATTCATTTTTAAATCTGGATACCAGAGGATTTAAATGATTTGGTCATGTTCATATAAACACATATTAACAGGTTGAGGTCCAGGTCTTACAACTACGAAAATCAGGATTGTTCCAACCATGCTCTTCTCATACTCTTCCCTCACTGGTTCTTTCTCTCAGCTTCTTTTATTCTGCTATTGTCCTCATTTTGCCATAGTATTTGGTTACCTTGATGCTTGCTGTTTGTATAACTTCTTAATCCCTGTTTTTTGAATTCCTCACTCATAACTTCTTTTACCAAACCTGCATAAAATTATAAAATCATAGGTCTTTAATCTTAGAAGGCACAAACTTTATTCTAAATCCCAAAGAATGATTTTTTTCCACAAAATCCTGGATATATGTTCTTCTACTTTTTCTTGAGTATCTCATTCAAATTTTGATCCTAGTTTTGCAACCTGGAGCTAACAAAGTTTTGTTCTTTTAATACTCAAAGACAGATTTCATTTTCTAAAACCTCTATTTTTGTAGGCTTAAATAATCTTAATTTTATTAATTATTCATCCTTGGGTTTCAAATCAGTTAGAGATCTTTTGGATATAAGTGACAAAAAACATGATCCAAACTTAAACTTTATAAAGGAATTTATTTTCTTACACAACCGAAATATCTAGAATTAGGACTATCTACAAGATTGAATTGGTATAGTGTCAAAAACACTCCCATGGAGATTATAGAAGGACAGCATGAAGGAATTCTGGAGTAAGGGAAATGTTCTGTATTATGACTGTGGTGGTGGATACTCAACGCTCTGCATTTGCCAATGGCCATAGGACTATGGTTGGCCAAAAAGTTTGTTTGGTTAATGAATACGTTGTTAAATAAAGTTCTTGGTGAAGATGAAAAATGTGTCTTTTATTTTTACTTAAAACCAAACGAACTTTTTGGCCAGCCCAATATATAAAATACACCATAAAGAGTATATTTTATTGATGCAAATCTAAAAAAACAATTAGTATGTGGGGATAACCCAAATTGGAATGGAATGTTTATACCTACTGTATTATGGGAGAAAAACCAACTATCTCCATGTTATCCTCACTAACAGTAGAATAATATAACATAGAACAAGAACTATATTTTTTTTTCTTATGTAGCAGATGAATTTTCTGGTGTTGTGTATGAAAGAAGGAAGGAGAAATAGAAATGCCGTCTTTGAATATTACTATACCATATAATAGTCAAAAAATGAGATATTCAATGTAGAAAAAATAATAGAAACTTATTGCTTTGGGTTTACTATGTTCAATATATGGGATTATATTTATATGTGATATGGTAATTACATTTATCTTAATATAGTTCAACAAAAGAAGAAATAATCATTATTTAAACACCTAATTCTATTCCTGACTAGGACTCAATTAGTTGTGTTGAAATCTCAAACCATGTAAATTCCAATATAATATTTTAGGTCATTCAGAAAGTTTTTACAATTGTTAGATCTCAATTTTTTTTTATTTAAAAGAGAGTAAACTAAATGATTTCTCCAGGTTCTTACTTCTTGATTATTTGATTATACCCCTTGACTCAATTTATTCAGTTTCCCTCTTAGTATTTTTAAGTGCTTTTCTTCCTGTCAAGGAAAATAAAATGTGAGACAAAGAGTAGTATTTATTGGCAACAAGAGTATAGAATTCTATTCATGAAAACCATAAGCAGTCTTTGTGAAAAATACTACTACATTGTACTCAGGTCAAAATGAAAGCTTTTAGTTAATTATATTAATTCATTTTTTAAGAAGTCATTTTATATCCAGGTCTTTGCAGCAGAATGCTGTTATCAAAAGCATAGCTTACTTAAATACTTATTTTAAAAAAACAGCATTTATTAGCTAAAATACTTACTAGCTCTTAAGAAGATTTAGGGATCAAAGCTGTATTTATTTTTAATTCATCTAGTAAGCCATGCAAATCTTTAAGACACTATGTTTGTAATCACACTTCAAACGATGTCAGCCAGTGCACTGGATTTCGTGATGGCTAGGATACTTTAAAATCATTGAAGATATAATTTCTTTTCTTTCCATTAAGTCAAATTCTTCTTTAATATAAAAGTAAGAGTTAGACAAGCATCCAAAAGGCCCATTTGACTTGATTTTGTTTTTCTCATCTTTATTTTTTGCTTCATTTACATTCTCCTTTCTCATGCCTTTGAATGTAAAAATAAGTTGCCTTTTGAACGTTCTGGTATAGTTTAGCATTTATGTTTTAAGTAACTTTTTCCATATGCTTGTTTTTGCCTCCATGGGCTCTCTTTGTCTCAACTTTCTTCAATCCCTACTCCTAAATTAAGGGGAAAAAAATTCTTTAGTTTTCCTTGTTGTGTTTGGCTATGATGTGTAAAATCAGTCATTCCCAGCTCTCTCCTGTAAGTTTATAATTTTAATTAGCTTCCTTATAAAATTTCCCTCCTGACTCCATTTCCCAGTTAAAATAAGTTTCAACTTCCTTAACTCCCAAGAAGTGGGATGTGCAGGAAGACAGTGATTAAAGGATTAAAAAGAAACCTCTAGAAATCCTATTTCTTCTTTGAAGAAAATTAGGTCAAGTTTTGCCATGTTTTCTGCTTGGCTTCAGAGTTCATGGCTGGCCATCAATATTTGATGATTTAAAGTGGCTTTTGGCTCTCTCTTTTAAAAACAAGATTAGTTATGTTTGTCATATGAACTCCTACATTTGTGGTAGCACACACTAGAATTAAGGTTATTACTCTTTTTTCCATTACTGATGTTGTCTTTACTCAGAACCTTTTCAAGGATATTCCTTCTTGAATTGGAAGTTTTAATGCTTGGTCTTAGAGTTTGACCAATTACTATTCATCTGAGCTCATTCAAATCTTCAGACACAGAGTCAAAACAGATAATGGAGCATGGTGGACACAAGTGTGTTAATCCCCCTAAAATAAAAATAAATTAGGTAGTATCTATGCAGTCAACAGAATGGGATGTAACTGAAAGATATAGTCATTCCAATTTTCCAAAGCCTTTCACCAATGTCCTATTAGAAGCAGAATTTAGGAAAAAGATGTGATCAGACTGTTGGATAATACATTGAGAATGAAACTTACCTATTCTATTTTTCATTTTTCTTCTGTCCTGGAAATAAATTCAAAGTCAATGTAAATTACATGATTTGGGTATGCATTTTATTTGAATGTAGAATGATTAATTAAAACTCTTCTCATTTATTTTTCTGACATCACTTCTGTTCTCCATGCTCTCTAGAAGATCATAGATTGTGGCTTAGAGATTTTACATCCAGTATCCTCAATGTCTTTGGACAATGAGTGGTATTCTGGAGCCAGCTTATTCTGGATGAGAGCTGATTGTTAAATATTCAGGAATTTATGAACAGCTGTTAAACATAACTACTATTAAAAACATAAATATATAAATATATAATAAACCATATTCATTGTTCATTCATTGTTTCCTAATTATTATACTATATGTTCCTGAGCTTATTTACATCTATTGTATCTGCCGTGTGGGAATACTGCTTTATGGTGTGCTACTGTTCATCTATTCCTAACTCTATATTCAGTGATGTCATGTTGGTGGTTTGAAATTGGTCATGATGGGAGTATTTACACTGTGTGAATGGAAAATGCTGCTAATCAGACCTTCTTCCCACACCTTTTACTCCAGAGAGTAAAAATTTTGCCAGCCTACCACTGGACATAGCGTACTTAAGAAAAGAACCTAGAACTAATTAAGATTCTTAAAATTGCATTATCCAAGTATCCTAATTTATCTTGGCCTTTGATTGTCATATTTATATGATTATTCTAGCTTTTGCAGGAGGAAAATATGGAAGTTAAACAGATATTGAATAAGATTGTGTTTCTCCAGCCTCTATCACCATTGTAAAAACTGCCTTCAAATTCACCTAGATTAGAGAATCAACTGATACAGTACTAAAAGCAATAAAATAGTTCAAGAAATTTAATACATGACCAAAATGACATTTCAACTCACTAGGAAAAGGCTAGAAGATAATCATTTTAGGGTAATTGGTATTGATTTGGAAAAACATAAAATTAGTTTCCAAACCCTCAAAAATTGTGAAGGGTCCGTAGTTTCCCCCTGCTTATAAGCTAACATATTGGCCTGCTATAGTTTCATTGATGCTGGCAGAAGAAATGAGCCTCTGGGGCCAGAGATGAAGTACAATTTTATTACTCACTACATTCACAGTGGCCAGAGTGTTATAATTTTTGTATCAGTTCCCCAGTGCTCATATCCTGCAGATTTTCACAAAGAGGGCCAGAGGCTACTTGCCACAAAGTGATTTACATTACAGAGAGGGATTCTTTTCTTAGGGAACTAATATAGTGGTCAGTAAGTATGCTTGTCCTGTGCTCTGGAAAGAAGCATTGTCCTCATATGCCAAGACTGTTCACGGTACCAACAGCCTTGAAGATAGACTGGAACATAGGACAGTTACTGCCTTGTTTACATGACATGCAGAAATGAGAGACCTGTGGAGCATTGTCTACCGACACCTACCCCAGGTCATTCATACATGCAGAAAATAAACACCAGGTGAATTAAAGATAAAAATGTAAACATAAATAAACAAGGTAATGGGTAAGTGATATTATACACGTTTTTGAAGAAAATAAAGCAGAAATGTTTTAGACCTTGTGGTAAGGGAGTTCTTCAACAAGTGACAAGTTTTCTTCTTAAAGAAAGAAAATACTGATAAATGTAATTATAAAATCATTTTTTAACTTCAGAACAAAGTAAATGACAAATGACAGACTTGGAGAAATTACGTACACTCTTAATACTGACAACATTATGGTATTGCTGGAAATATGGTATGGCAATGCCTTAAAAACTCTCAAAGATTACTATCCAGAATATATACAGATTTCCTCTCAAGCAATCAAAAAAACAAAACAAACAACAACAACAAAAAGTTTAAGGTAATATAAGCAAACGGTATGATCAGGTTATTTACATAAGAAATAAAAAATACCAATAACAAATTTAAAGAATCCTCAATCTCACTGGAAATTAAATTCATGTTTTATCTTTTTAATCTTTCAGTTTGCTTAATAAGTAAACAAACAGACAAGTAACAAGTGTTTCTGAGTGCAGAGGGACATAAGCATTCCTGTACGGTGTTGGTAGGGGTATCATTTATTACAGTCATTTTAGAGGGTAACTTGGCATTATCTGTTCAAATTTATTATTCACATACCTCAAGACTCAGTAATGTTTTTCATGTTTACTCTGCAGAAACACTTGCTATATTCCCAAGGAGCCATGTATAGCAAAGGTATTAAAATATTGTTTGTCATATTGCAACATAAGAATAACCAAGATAGACAATAAAAAATTGCTAAACTGTGGTACTATTAACAGTTAAGTATCTTCAAGCCATTTTATGTACTGAAAATTATAAACTGCAAGCTGATTTCTACAACATGGTATCACTTATGTAAGTGGAGGGAAGGAAAGGAGAAGGAGGGAGGGGGAAGGGGGAGACAGAGAGAGAGAAAACACATTCACACATATATGTATAAAATGACCTAGAAGTGTATGTAGTAAATTCATAATTATAGTTTGAAGTTGATAGTCATCTTTACCTGTGTTGTTAGTTTTAAATTTATTTTATATTTTTATGTGTTATCTGAGTAATGAATGTGAGTAAAATATTTAATCAGAAAACATTTTCTGGCAATATTATATTTTTATCACATAAAGAGATAAAACATCCATATATTCCCATATTTTACTTTATGAATTCAACTGGTCCAGCCTGTTGAGTTTTTACCTATATATTCACCCTTGGACCCTCTACTCACTTCAAGATACAGATCATGGAAAAACTAATTTACACTACAGGCATATATGGTCCTATTCTTTCTTTTATTTAACAACAACAAAAAAGGGAGAATGATAATGGAATTGAGGAAAGGCATCAATATCATATCTTAAGTGACTGCTCATAGATTGAAACATCAGTATTTACCTCTACATAGTAAAATAGCACAATGAGAATAAAATATATGTTGACCAAAAAAAAATAATTTTGTATTGAAAAGGTAGAGGGATTTAATGATATTATGGTCAGTCTTCCTTGATTTGTCAGCACATTTGATTTTCATCTAATCCAATTTTGGTTCTTTCATGTAATATGATTATTTCATTACCGTCAGGATAACAATTAGCAGTTTGAACTGACCAACAAGCTATTTTTGCTTTGGAAACAGCTGGATGGCATTGTTTAATTTATTTGCTGAAGAAGTTACTCTTGTACTTTCCTGTAGGTGATAATTGCTTTAAAGGTAATAACTACATTAGATACAGTAATGGTTTTGATGGTTAGAGAATATAGAACCAGAAACAGATGTCTTATATTATTAGATGATCAAAACATTTATCTAGAGCAATGATGGACCTTGCAAGAGTAGATTTTATATTTTATTCTGTTAATGATGCTTTGTTTGATTATGAGGTAAAACAAATGCAAAGTCTCTCAGAAGCTAGAAAAAAATGGTTCATTTAGCTTATATTATTCCTGACGAAGACCTAACAGAGCTGACATGTGAAACTCAGTTTTCACTCTTCTTTCTAATATGAACACATACACACTTCAAACAAATGGAAAAATATAGAGAATAATATAACGAGTATCCATGCATCTTTATCTAGGCTGGTGACATCTGAATAGTGTACACTATTTGCTTTTTTTTCCAAGATTATTTTTAAGGAAAGATCAATTATTTTTATAGTTGAAATTACAGGTGTGCCGTTCCCTTTCTAAAATTTATTCTGTCCAGAAGCAAACACAATTTGGATTTAGTATTTATCTTCCTACATATGTTTCATACTTTTTGTGCATATGTATGTTTCAGAAGGAGTATCTATGTTATTTTGCAAGTTTTATAATTTCCCATTATTTATATCACATTCCATGTATCTTTTAAAAATTTCCTTATTTCTTTCAATTCAACATTGTTTTTGAGACTTAGCCAAGATAAAAAGTGGAGTTCTTTTAGCCTCAGATCTTCTTTGGTCTCTAAAATAGTCATTACAAATAAAGTGAAAGACTTTTATATTCCCATCCTCTGAGAACCAGTCTTTCTGTTCCTCCTGGAGATGAACACTATTATAAGTGTTATGACCAGTCAAAACTACTTGCACTTTTACTACATATATATGTACCTAGAAATAATGTTATATTGTTTTATGTGTTTGCATGTTGTAATTATGTACATTTTGCCTTTTTATCATAATGAAATTTTATTTTTAATTGTGACAGTATTTCTTGGGAATAAAGTCTGTTTTTACTTGTGTGTATATAGCCACTCCAGACTTCTTCCCTTTATTGTTTGCATAGTTTATCTTTTTCTAGCCTTTTACTTTCAACTCATTTGTGGCTTCATGTTGAAAGGCACATAGCATATAGTTGGATCTTACTTTTTAAATTTAGTCTGATAATCTGCTCTTTATTTGGAGAACTTAGTCCGTTTATATTTAATATAATTGCTGATATGGTTGGGTATAGATTTCTCATTTTATAATTTTTTCTCTATTCTAATTTTTAATTCCTTTGATCCCTTCCTATCTTAACTTGTATTGATTAAATATTTTTTAATATTCTACTTTATTTTAGCTATAACTCTTTATATTATATTTAAGTATTTTCTCTAAAAATTATAAAACACATCTATAATTTATCACAGTTCCAATTAGTCTTTATAATAGTTGAGGAAGGTCATTGAGAGGACATGACTGCTGTTTTACCTGGGCAATAGAAACACTGCCACCTCCTTCCCTGTCCTTGGAATGTATGCTTTGTTTGCCTTCCCCATGTGAGAAGTTGCCCAAGAACACAGCCTTCAGACAGTAATGTGGTGTTGAGACCATCTGAACGGTATATGTGACTGAACCCAGTTAAGGCCTCTGTATAAACTTTTAAAATTCTGGCAGGCAGGTGTAGAGGTCTACTCATTTTGTGGCTGCCCACGACAAGCCTCATATGTAATTTCCCTTGCTTATTAAACCTGCAACCTACCATCTGGAGTAGTCTGCCTCTTTTTTCAGTCTACCTCAGCCCTCTGCACATGGAGACCAGTTTCAGATTACACCCAGGAAACTCTGAGGAGGTTGCCCTATGAGCAATAATGGACTACTTTATGTAAAGTATGAGACACGTGTAACAGTTTAGTTTCATCTAAAATCCTCTCTTATCCTTTGTGATGTGTTGTCATATGTATTAGGTTTATCTGTATTAAAAATTCAGTAGTAAAGCAATATAATTTTGCTTCAAAGAGTCATTTTTCTTTTCAAGAAATTAAGAAGAGAGAAGGAAAAATATATACCTCATATTTGTCCATAAAATTGTCATTTTTATTGTTTTATGCTTTCTTGTAGATTTGAGTTTCTATCGGTATGGAGTTATATCTCTTCCTTCCTTCAGCAAATGACAATGTTGAATAGAAATGGTGAGTGCAGACAACTTTTTATTTCTAATTTAAACATATGGCTTCTCATGTTCCTTATTTTAAATAATATTATTGTAGGTTAATCATGCTTATTATTTTCTATATTTACTAAGAGTTATTATCATGAATGAGTGTTTAATTTTATTGAAGCATTAACTATATTTAATGGGATAGTCATGTTTACCTTCTTTAATCTGACAATATAGTGAAGGTCATACCTAGAATTTCTAACTAAAGCCAATTTTTGTATTCCTAGGATAGAGACAACTTTTAAATGATCATTTCTTAAAAATAGTATGAAATTTGAATTATTTTGGATTTTTATATTTATATTAATGAGTGATATGAATTTTTAATTTTCTGTTTTTAGTACAGTCCTTTCTCTGGTTTCTTATTACTAAGTGCATTCTTTAGTAGCTCTGTGAGTAACAGTATGTTAATGGCAAGTTGTCTCAATTTTTGTTTCCCTGAAAGTACCTTAATTTTATTCTCATCTTGATTGATATTTTTCTGGGCCTATATTAATTATCAAAAATTATTTTTTCAGCACTTTGAATGTATTATTGCATTTTTTCTGGCTTCCAGTTTTTTTGTGAAACCAATCAGAGTAATTTTATTTTTCATAATTCTTTAGTAATTTGTCTTTTCACTTTAGTTGATTTTAACTTCTCCTTTCTCTTGAGGTTCTATAATTTTTGTTACTATACATTTAGGTTTAAATTCTTTTTCACTTATTACATCCAGTTATTGTTGCACTATGAAATATGAGTTTAAGCAGTCCCTTAAATGTGTTAATGTCTCAACCATGATTTTTTAAATTTTGCCTCTGTGAATTCTGTATAGTCTTTCATTTTAGAAATCCTATTATTCAAAAATTTTTTGAATAGAATGATTTCCTCATTCTATCCTTGATGCTCTTTAACCCCTCTTTCTTATTTTCTATTTCTTTGTCTCCATGTGTTCTGACCCATGCTTCTATTTTACTCTCAAATATCTCCCATGTTTTCTATGAGGTATTTTCTTATGTTTTTATGTGGTTACTGTATTTCATTATTATTTAAAATATATTTATCTTATAGTTTTATCTGAGAGGATTACTAGTTGAAGTACTTGGTGGTCTAATTATGTTGGTGTTATGCCTACTTACTTTTGCTTATAGTGTTTTATAATTTTGGAATTGTGAGCTTCTTTTTAATATACATTTAGCTGTGGGAATCCTTTGAAGTTCAAAGGAGGATTTGATTTACTTTTACCAGGGACCCATTTTGTTGTTGTTTTTTTAGCTTGCAGTGACCCCTATTCAAGCAAATAATGTAAATTTAAATACCTATTGTATGTCATGGTAGATCCATGAAATAAGGATTTGACTTACTTCTACCAGAGACCCTTTTTTTTTGTTAATTTCTTAGTGTGCAGTGGTCTCTGTTCAAACAAAAAATATAAATTTAAAAATCTATCATATGTCATAGTAGATCCAAGACTAAACATTTCTCTTCCCTGTATGGTTTACATACACACAGTAGATTGGCCTAGCTGAGAAACACTACATTGATAAACTGCACATTATAATAAAAATTACATATTATTTCTTTTTTTTATAAAAAATGATCTGAAAATTCTGAGTGATACCATGGAAAAAGAAGATTTATAAATAATTAAAGTACTATGAATACTCATTTACCATGCTGAATTAAAATATTTACTTAACAATGGTACACTATAATTTTAAGGGGCAGTTTTACTAATATAATTACAATATTAGGAAAATAATTTCAATGATATATGCCTCCAGGAGCTGAAAATTACAGAAATAATTTAGTGTTTGAAGTGTATAAGTAGCAGAATTTATAATAACATAAATATTTTATTACATTCTTAGTGAATGTGATAATAAAATAATAAATAACATATTTATTATTTTACAGTTCACATAGTGCTTCATAGTAGCAGTTTATCTGATTTTTAGAAAGTCCTAAAAGAGGCATGGCAGATATCATTATACTCATTTTACATATAGGTAAACTTAGCCTCAGCCTAGGTAATTATCTTTCTTTCTAATTCTTGGAGGTGAGATTTGATCCCAGATTAGTTAACACTAAATTCATTACTGTGCTAAAGATACCAGGAATAATTGTTAAAAAACAAAACAAAACAACGAGAAAAAAACCTCAACTTTTTTAATACACTATGAGTTTTATTAACTCTTTTGATTAAATTTAAAAATTTGTGGAAATTATCAAAAATATCTCAAGAATAGAAATGTTATAATCCAGATTTTCATTGAGTTCTTTTTCTTCTGTGTGGGAGTTATACAGTTGTAATTGTAGCTTTTGAAGGATACTAGTGTGTTAAATGTTGAATCTCTGGACACCAGATTTGTCATGTAATAATAAAATGATATATTTCTTTCACTACTAATTCAACAACATCAAATTGTGTAAGATGATCTCAAATCTTGTCACATTGCAGGTTTTCCTTGTTAAATCTAACAATAAACAACTATTGGATGGAGCTAGAGGGTTTCTATTTTTGGTATGTTTCTATCTAGTTGAATATAGCACAATTTTAGCATCTGAGATTTTATTAAGAAAGCATGTATGAGTTAAGCATGGTTTAAGTGCTGTAAACAATAGTGTTTTGTCTCTTGCAAATATGTGATTGATAAAATATATATATTTAAATATATATGTATAAGAAGTTATAATACATACATCTTTTGCTTTATTTCCTATCTTATAAAATAAAAATATGGTCTGAGGAAGAGATTGTAGATGATGGTATAATATTCTGTCAAAAACTATTTTGATTTGAACTTTGATTTTGTGTATATATATATATATATATATATTTTTTACATCTTTATTGGAGTATAATTGCTTTACAATGGTGTGTTAGTTTCTGCTTCATAACAAAGTGAATCAGTTATACATATACATATGTTCCCGTATCTCTTCCCTCTTGCATCTCCCTCCCTCCCACCCTCCCTATCCCACCCCTCCAGATGGTCACAAAGCACCGAGCTGGTCTCCCTGTGCTATGCGGCTGCTTCCCACTAGCTATCTACCTTACGTTTTGTAGTGTATATATGTCCATGCCTCTCTCTTGCTTTGTCACAGCTTACCCTTCCCCCTCCCCATATCCTCAAGTCCATTCTCTAGTAGGTCTGTGTCTTTATTCCTGTCTTACCCCTAGGTTCTTCATGACACTTTTTTCCTTAAATTCCATATATATGTGTTAGCGTACGGTATTTGTCTTTCTCTTTCTGACTTACTTCACTCTGTATGACAGACTCTAGGTCTATCCACCTCATTACAGATAGTTCAATTTCATTTCTTTTTATGGCTGAGTAATATTCCATTGTATATATGTGCCACATCTTCTTTATCCATTCATCCGATGCTGGACACTTAGATTGTTTCCATCTCTGGGCTATTGTAAATAGAGCTGCAATGAACATTTTGGTGCATGACTCTTTTTGAATTATGGTTTTCTCAGGGTATATGCCCAGTAGTGGGATTGCTGGGTCATATGGTAGTGCTGTTAGTCTATGGGTTGTGTCACATTGGGGCTCTGAGTTCACATTATTTTACTTTTGATATAGTTTAGAAATTGTAGTTGAGGTACAAATGTTTATCAGTAAATGTAAATTATTGTGTAGTATTTATTTAACATGTTGTTTAAATATACATATTTTCCATAATGATATCCATATGTTTCTGTCATTGTCTTTGTAAAAGATTTATTTCTGCAAGAGGCTAAAAGTATGTGCTTGCCTATTCACTTATTTGAAATTGTTCATTACAAGTTAATGAACTCCATGAATTCTTCCATTTTTATTACTATTATATGATAAAACTGAAACTATTCAATTGATTTCATGGGTTCAGTATTATCCTGTGTAGTAGTTGGAAATAAAAAATAATTAGAAACACAGGAGTTTAGAAACTTTTCAGTGTCATGCTTTAAATATGTGTATATATTCATATTATCAACAAAAACATTTTATGAGATATCTAGAGGCTATGTGGGAACTATTCAACATCTTAGATCTACAGTTATTTGCTTGTTTATTTTTGTTTGATGTGGACAGCAAAATTTTCCTCCTGTGCTCTGATTTGTATTTTCTTAATTTATGAGACTCCACTTTCTTTCACTAAAGTTATTTATTTTGTCTTTCAAACTACTTTGACTGCAAAGAGTTTATTAAAATATGCAAAATGTATGGGAAAAAAGACAACTAGAAGGTATATAAATACCTTATCTACTTTGGGAGAATATTGAATTTGAATATGATTCAGTGTCACCAACTTTTGGCTACAAAAACTAAAATTAATTGTAAATTAAGCACTTTTTTTTTTAGTAGAAACTGGTATATATAATAATTAAGTTTTATATTTATATTGTTTTTCATTTAATGAAATAATTAGATGTTACAGTAAGAAGCACATCACGTATTAAATCTAGAGCAACTTCAAGATATCCCACTTATTAATACAAACATGCACTTGTTAAAGAATCACTCGTATTTATACTGTTATAGTGATAAGGAATTATATACCTCAATAAAATGTAAATCAAATAACTTCCCCTTACCCCTAAAATAATGTCATAATTCAAAACTTTCTCCAAAGATAACCGTGTGTCTCACCTATTCTGGAGGCAGTACCACCATGAAAAAATCTGCCACTATCACAATAGGGCAAGATACAGTCAAGAAAAATATCTTTCCCTGACAATTCATTTTCTTCCCCATGACATAATTTACAAAAGGTTTCCCCAGGTCAGTTTTCCCTTAAGGACAAGATCATTCGAAAACACTCAGCATTTTTCACAACAAAAGTATCTGGCAGTGTTTTTTTGTAAAACCCTTGCTTGTTGGAAAAATCTGGGATTCAAAGAGATCAAATTTATCAAGCCAAAGCAGAAAACAGTGTCAGGAGCTCAGCACAACAGTAATAAACAGTCATCTCCTGATGCCACATGTCACAGCTGATGGAGTCCTGCTGATTCATTTCTTTTACCAATCACATAACACTGTGTTTTACAGCAGTGCCTCAGGGCACAGTGAAGGGCTTGGATGTTGAACAATTTTTCTCATTGAGCATCTGTCCTTGAGACTGTCACGCATGTGTTATTGACTTTGTTGTGTAGCATATCCTCAGGCATGCAAAGAGGCATGGAGCATGGAATCAGAGTCAATAAATTTCTATGATTTCTTGAGCCTGTATCCAGCCATACTATCTAGCATATGTGAAACTGAGTAGCTAAAATTTCTAAAAATAATAAAAATAGAAAGTTTTAATCAAAAGGTACTTGCTACACAGCAACACACTGTTTTATAATAAATGAAACCAAAGAGTAAGAAGTCAAATAATATTTAAGAAATTCTGTAAATACTTTAAAAATGTTAAAATCCCACATCTATATATACTTAGATATCCCTGTTCCCTTCCTCATCATGTGAATGTCTGTCTCATTCCAGTTTCTTTCATGCTATGTCTCTCTTTTTCTCTGATTCTCCCTTGCCAGTTTAGAGGAATACTAGATTTAGTTTCTTTTCATCAAAGAGATCAAAAGTACCTGAAAGTATTCAGAGAGGAGGGTAGTGTATTAAATGATCCCTGAAACACTTTAACTTGCTGAAACAAAGGGAAGCTTTCCTGTGTAATAAAATCACTTGAGAAGTTGAGTATCAGTAGTAAGTATTAGGAAAAGCATTATTTCTTTACCTTTAATAATTTTCTCACCTCTAGATTTTACATTTAATGATTCCAAGGTGCTGAAGATTTTTCTTATTTTTAAAAATTATTTTTGCAAGTGTCAAGGCTCTACATTATGCAGTAGCAAATATTATTGTGGAAATAAGCAATACAAATAGAATTAGCACAAGTGGTCTTTAGATCTAAGGTAGTTCAAGCAAGTTAATACCTAGTAATTATGTTACATGATATAAAACACATGGTTAAAAAACTCAAACATCTTAAAAACACAAAATATACAGATATTTAGAAATACTGGAAAGATTAACTGATTTTTTTAGTTTATTTTAAAATTCAGATCTGTTCCATGTTGCCCAAGACACAGAGTGCAAAATTTTGTTTTCTTCATTAAAGTTTTATTTGAGTTTATATCATGAGAATTTGGTATAAAATATGGCCCTTTTACTGAAATACACAGAAACCACCTCCATAACCTTTTAATATGGATATTTTGGCATGTTCTATTAAAATAAATGTACTAGAAATGCCACATGGGTTTGAACTTTCTTTTGTCAGTGAAACAAAACAGATTTCAGTATGGTTGGAGTAAGAGGGTACCAGCAGAAGAATAGAAAATAGCCACTAAATATGCCAGGTTTCGCTAGAATTACTTTTTTCTAAAAACCCACACAAGAAGAGGGTAGCATCAGCAAGATGGCAGGATAGAGAGCCCAGACTTCATCTCCCCACAGAACACAATTAAATAGCTATCCCTGAATGAAAATAGCTCTGCAAAAGCTCAGAAGTCCAGTTAAGTAGCTGCAGCAAAACGGTGGAGAAGAAAGAACAACAACAACAGCAAAAACCCATGAGAATAACTATACAAAAATAGTAGGAAGAGCATTTTGCTTGCATCATCATATTCCCCCAGGCTGACACAGCTCACCACCACAAGTTCCCTCACAGGGGAAAAGGAGGGCAGGATGAATGATCAGCTTCTTTAGCCTTTTGGAGCACTGCCTTAGGATCTGCATTGATTTTACCCCACCCAGATTGTTGGGGAAATTGGCATAGCTGAGGTGTCTGGAGACTGATAGAAACAGAAGAAGGATGGAGGTTATCAGTATTGGCCATGCAGTAGGTGCAACCATGGTCACCAGTGGCCTGCTCTACAGAGGACCCTAGCAGCCTTTGCCACTGAGAACCTCAATAGCCCTTGTGACATGGACACCCAGCAGTTTTTACCACCAGTGATCCTGCAGTGTTCACTGTTGTGGATCCCAGCATCCTACTGTGCAGAGAATCCCAGTAGCTTTTGTCAATGAGTAAACCAACAGCCATTGCAGCCACAATGGATCGTTGCAGTTTCACCCATGAGGGTCCCACGGTTTTTGCCTTTGGAGAATCCAGCTGCCTGAGCTGCCACCCTCCTGGAACCAGTCCAGCTACTGCCACTGTGGATGCCCTGTTTCTGGAACACAGTGTGGTCAGCACATGTATATCACAACCTGCCTCAGCCCCTGCCACTAGCCCTGGCTCCCACAGCTGTGTTTGCGCCCATGGCCAACTGTTGCAACAATATGTGCACACAAAGCTCTGGCCCTAGTACTTGTTCCCATCATTGCATACATGCCCACAGCTGGCCTTAGCAGCCACACACATGCATTCCACTTGCCCCAGCTCCTGTTGCTTACTCAGATGTGTTCACCACTGGACCCAAATGGGTTGGTGAGGACCCTAATGCCCCTCACAGCCATTTGGAACCCCCCATAACTTTTGCTGCCAAGGACCACACAGTTGCTGACATTGCAGACCATAGCAACCTGAGCCACCATATCACTATGACCCTAAGACCTGGAGCTACCACATGCCCCATATTTAGAAACCTGCATGCCACTAGACATAGTGCTTTAGCATGCTCCTGTTTGCTCCTCTAGTCAGTGTCTCTGTAGCTATCTCCCTACAGGTGAAGGTCTATCCTTACTTAAACCAGCCTGTAACATCTGGGAGAGGTGATTGCTTCTTGAAGACACCAATGCAAGCATACAAGGAACATGATAAATTAGGGAAACATGATACCACCAAAGGAACACAATAAGCTTCCAGTAACCAGTGCCAAAGAAAATGAGATCCATGAGTTGCCTGACAAAGAATTCAAAATAATTGTTCTAAAGGAGCTCAGTAAGCTACAAGAGAACATACATAAGCAATTTACTTAAGTCAAGAAAACAATACAAGAACAAACTGAGAAATTCAACAAAGAGATAGAATATATAAAGAAAAGAATCAAACAGAAATTCTGGAGCAGAAAAATACAATGCCTGAACTCATAGTGCAACAGAGAGCTTCAGTAGCAGACTTGATCAAGCAGAAGAATCAGTAAAGTCAAATATAGGAAATTTAAAATTGTCCAGGAGAAAAAGAACGAAACTGAGTAAGGAAAGCCTAAAGGCTTTATGGTATACAATCAACGAACCAATAGATATGTAATGGGAGTTCTAGAAAGAGAAGAGAGAGAGAAAGGGACAGAAAGCTTATTTTAAAAAATAAGAAACAAAAAATTTCCCAAATCTGGGGGGAGGAATAGATATCCTGACTCAGGAAACCTATAGGATCCTGACTAGGTTGAACATGAAGAGATCTACACCAAGACACACTATAAATAAACTGTCAAAAGTGAAAGAATTTTGAAAGCAGCAAGAGAAAAGCAAATTGCTATTGAAGAGGGACCCCTCTCCATAAGACTATCAATGAATTTCTCAATATAAACCTTGCAGGCCAGGAGAGAGTGGGATGATATATTCAAAGTACTGAAAGAAAAAATTTGTCAACAAATCAATACTATACTCTTCAAAGATATTCTTTTAAAATGAAAGGAGGTAAAGTATTTCCCATACAAAAACAGAGGGAGTCTGTCACCATCAGACTTGCCTTATAAGAAATATGAGTTCTTCAAGTGGACTAGAAGACACACTGAACAGCAATGTGAAAGCATATGAAAGTATAAATCTCACCACTAAAGGTAAAAATATTGTCAAATACAGAATAATATAACACTGTAATGTTGTGTACAAATTACCTTTATCTCTAGTATAAAAGTTAAAACATAAAACCTTAAGAATATCTAAAATCACAAAAATTTGCTTACAGGTGCATAATACACAAAGAAGTAAACTCTGACTTTAAGAAGACATATAAGAGAGTGTATGTGAAGTTAGTAAAAGTAGAGTTTTTGTATGTAATTAAACTTAGGTTGTCATCAAATTAAAATAGATGTTTATAATTTTATAAGATTTATACTAGTCTCAAGTAATCATAAAGGCAAAAAACATAGTACATACACAAAAGATAAAGAGAAAGGAATCAAACCAAATAACAAAAAATCATCAAATAACAAAGTAAGGCAGCAAAAGAGGAAGAGAGGAATAAAAGAATATAGAACAGATAAAATAATGAACAAAATGGCAATAGTAAGTCCTCACTTATCAACAATCACTTTAAATGTAAGTGGATTAAATATCCCAATCAAAAGGCATCAGGAGACTGAATGAATAATAAAAACAATCCATTGAAAAGTCATCCACAAGATACTCACTTTAGATATAACGGTACACATAGTCTGAAAGTGAGGGGATGGAAAAGATATTCCATGAAAATGATAATAAAGGAAAGAGTAGAGTTGGCTATACTTATATTAGACAAAATAGACTTTAAGTCAAAACTGTCATGAGAGACAAGTCATTATATAAAGATAAAAGGGTTATTTCAATAGGAAGACATAATAATTAAAAATAAGATCCAGGAATCCCACTTCTGAATATATCCAAAGAAATTTAAAACAGCAGTGTGAAGAGGTATCTGCACTCCTATGTTCATTCTAGCATTATTCACAATAACCAAGATATAGAAACAACCTAAAAATGCCCTTTGACAGATCAAAGGATAAAGAAGATGTGCTATATATATATATACACACACACACAATGGAATATTATCCAGTATTAACAAAACAAGGAAATCCTGCCATTTGTGACAACATGGATGAACCTGGCAGACATTATGCTGAGTGAAATAAGCCAGACACAGAAAGACCAATACTTCATGATGTCACTTATATATGGAATCTAAAATAGTTGAACTCATAAAAGCAGAGAGTATAATAGTGGTTGACAGGGCTGAGGGCTGAGAAGAAAGGGATGTTGGTCAAAGGATACAAAAGTTTAGTTATATGGGATGAGTAAGTTCTGGAGGTCTAATATACAATGTGGTGACAACAGCTAACAATACTGTATTGTTGTACTTGAAATTTGCTAAAAGATCTTAAATATTCTTAACACACACACACACACACGCAAATGGTAACTATGTAGAGATGATAGATATTTTAATTATCTGGATTGTGGTAATCATTTCACAATATAGCTATGTAAAACCATCAAGTTGTACAATTTAAATATATATAATTTTTAAATGTCAATGATAATAAATTTCTTAAAAACCTAAAACCCATAGAAATACACTCTCTATATGTAAAATATTTTAGATTTAATATATAATTTGAATATTTATGGGAGAAACATTTTATTCTAATCTAAAGTTCTTTATTTGTGTTCATAAAACACTGGATCAATTAATAAGCAGGTAATTATTTGTGGGATGTTGTTTGAAATTCAGTGCATTGTGTATTGAATTGCACACAAGCATATAAGAACATTTTAAAAAGACTTGTTCAAGAAATAGAGTTAAATAACCATTCAAAACATTAGCTAAATAATTGTCAAAATGGACGGTGCAAGTGCATCTAATGGGAGGGTGGAGTTCCACATCAAGTGGGCTGAAACAGTCTGGGAGGATTCTTGTTGCATGTAGGTATTGAATTAACATATTGCAATTGAAAGAGAAATGAGTATGTATCTTCAGAGGACAGAGAGAAGGCCAATGGGCTAGGGTAAAGAATAGGTTAGTATTCAGAAATCAGGTTGGTTAGATTAAATGGTGTTAGGCTGTGGAGACTTTTTTTCTTTTTTTTTTTTTTTTACTTTATTGAAAATTACATTTACAAAAATAGGGAGAAGAGATTCATTATCAGCATAGGGCCAATCTTGCTACCCCAACTATAACTCCTGGATTATTTTGAAGCAAATCTGAGCCATCATATAATTTCAAATATAAATAATCCAGTAAGTATCTCTAAGAGATAAGTGTTCTTCATACTTAAAAATAATCATACCATAATACTATTATCACATCTAAAAATAGTAATATCAAATATCCAGTCAGTGCTGTGAATAATGTTAATGTAGAATTTAGATTCAAAATTTATCATGTAGGCACTTTTGTAATGCTGGGGAGCAACACTATAAGGAGAATATTTCCAGATGGTTAATCAGGAAAAGTGACATAACAAAATAGTATCTGGAGACATATGGGCTTTCTAAGAAATGGTTGCAATAATTCTTTGCTTCAGTTCTGTCCCATATACACAAAACATACTAAACACAGAGCAGAAAATGTAATTGTGGATATTCGCAAATGTACAGTATTAGCTGAGCATCTACTATATGTCAAGCACAATTTTCTGTGATGGAAAAATATATATGTTATGGAATGAGACAGAAATAACACTTGTTCTTTTATATCTTGCATTCTGGAGGTGTGAGACATAATATATAACAAACAAATAAATGATCAACATATTTGAAATAGAAAAAGTGCTACAAATAAAATTAAACATAAGTTAATGATAAAGAGTGACTAGTGGAAGATGCAGATAGCTATTTTAGAATGACTGACTACAGTGGGATACTCTGAGATGGTGACATCTTAGCTGAGACCTGAGTAGTAAGAAGAGACCAGCCTTCAAAGATCCAAAGACCTTCTTAAGTCAAGTGCTATGGGCTTGCCTAGAGAGAACAACAAATAGAAAATCAGTGAGACAGAAATGATCTTGGCTTGTTCAGTGAGGATATGTGATAGGTGAGGGAAGAGTGGCAGGACAAGATGATGTATGGCCTTGTAAATATCTGGATTTCATTTACTGTGCAATGGAATAATATTGGAAGGTTTTGTAAGTAACATGAACTGAGATTTAAAAAAATATATATATATATCATATATATCATTTATATATGTATATAAATGATAACACTGACTGTGGTAGGAAAAATTAAGTGTGGGAGGAGTTGAATGACAGTGGAGTTTGGGAGACTAGTAACAAAACTTCATCCTTCTACAGGACTATTTCTACTTAAAACAATGGAACTAAACCAGCTAAGATCAATCAGTCTTTTCATTTTAGCAATCTCTGAGGTTATAATATTTCTGTTAATGAATCAGTGATGATGAAAAAATAAATGATTAGGACTACATTTCTATGTATGGATTTTCTACAAATTAAAAAGTATATGTACATAAAAGAAAAAAACATTTTTTTACTTATGATGTGTTGATGTTTACATTATCACGTGTTGATATTTTCTGTTTGCATTATGCAATCTGATTATACTGTGATAAAAATGAAACAATAACTAAAGAATAGCTAAAATAAACCCTCAGATCAAGAAACAAAAACAAACAATGAACATTCCAAAATAGCCTGTTGATTTACTTCGAATGGAATGTCAATAAAAATACTACATATAAAATTTTGTGAACTACATTTAAAGCAGTACTTACAGGGAAAACTTAGCTTTAAAAATACTTTTTTTTAAGAAATAGGAGACAATTAGAATGGTTGTAAAAGCAATTAAAGCATTCTATTTAAGAATTTGGAAATATAAGAACAGAGTATATAAAAGATATAAGAAAAATAAAAGTTTTATTTTAAAAGTTGAAACAATTTAAAATAAATAAAATGAACTCTTGGAAAAGATAACTGGAAGAGAGAACTCTTTGGAAAGGTCATTCAGTTGAAAAGGGAGATAATAAAATCAAAGTATGAATTTAATAATACAATAACTAAAAACATGTGTCTTAAAATATAAGAAGACTATGACAAATCTCTGTCCCAAAATTTGAAACCTAGATTAAGTGGATGGATTTTTTAAAATAAATATTAAAAAATCTAAAAATAAAATTGATAATTTAATGAATTAAAATATAATCAAACATTTAACACATGTCTAACTCATTTAATAAATGAGTTCTAACAATCTTTTAAAGGATAGCTAATATTCATCCTTTTCATTATGTTCCTGAAAATAGAATAGCAATGAAAGTTGTAGACTGTGTCGTAGAAGGCTGGTAAAATCTTGATTCTAAGGGCAAATAAAGACAACATAAAACAATTGTAGGCAATGTCACTGAATAAAAATTCTTAAAGAACTCTTTCAAAAAGACACATGTACCCCCAGTGTTCATTGCAGCACTATTTACAATAGCCAGGACATGCAAACAATTTAATGTCCATTGACAGATGAATGGATAAAGAAGATGTACTACAAATATATAATGGAATATTACTCAGCCATAAAAAGAAATGAAATTGGGTCATTTGTAGAGACGTGGATGGACCTAGAGTCTGTCACACAGAGTGAAGTAAGTCAGAAAGAGAAAAATAAATATTGTATATTAACGCATATATGTGGAATCTAGGAAAATGGTACAGATGGACCTATTTGCAGGGCAGGAATAGAAACACAGATGTAAAAAATGGACAAGTGGACACAGAGGAGGAAGGGGAGAGTGGGATGAATTGGGAAATTAGATTGATGTAAATACACTACCGTGTGTAAAATAGCTAGCTAGTGGGAACCTGCTGTATAGCACAGGGAGCTCAGCTCTGTGCTCTGTGATGACCTAGATGGGTGGGATAGTGGGGGGAGGGAGGTTCAAGAAGGAGGATATATGTATACCTATAGCCGATTCACTTCACTATACAGCAGAAACTAACACAACATTGTAAAGCAATTATACTCCAATTAAAAAAGAAGAAATATTAAACTTTTTACAAAAAAATTCATCATTAAATAGTTTATTTCAGGAATGCAATGATTGTTTAACATTATAAAACTTATCAATACAAAATAACACATTAATGACTAATAGAAAAAAGATTGCTACAAATAGAAGAGAAAGTCTTGAATTTGATTCATTCTACATACTGGAAAACTATCACATACCTCACAGTGGTCAAAGAAGCTTTAGATGAATTTCATTTAATATCCAGAAATAATAAAAAGATGCCTGATATTACTGTTGTTCAAAATAGTACTGAAGATTCAGGTCAGAGTAGTTCATTCATTCATTTGTTCTACAAGTATTTATTGAGCACCTTCTATGTTCTAGATAATGTTCTAGGGTCTGAGATACTGCAGTGAATGAAACTTAAAAAAAAACTGGTGCTCATGGGGCTTACATTCTCCTAACAAGAAATAAACATTAAATTGGTAGGTAAATTATATAGTATATTAGAATGTGGTTAAGCACTGTGAAGAAAACATGACAGGGAGGGGAAGATAGGAAGTGCAAGAAGTGAAGTGTTTGGATTGGCTGCAGTTTTAAAACAGAACAATCAGGAAAAGCCTTACTACAATGTGATTATAAACAAAGATGGAAGGAATTGAGAAAGTGAGTCATATAGATAGGTGGAGAGGAGCATACCATACACAGAAAATGCAAATGTAAAGGCCCTGGGGCTGGTGCATTTGAGGAATAATAAAGGGGTTGTTGCTGTGGCTGGAGCTGTGAATGAACCAAGGAAAGAGTGGCAGGAAATGAGTTCAGAGAAGAAAACGAAGGCCTGATCACCAAATGACATGGGAAAATATGAGAAAAAAAATGCTTTTTTTTCCTTAACAGGACCATTTAGGTTCTTAATTGAGAACAAACTGGTTATTATGGAGACAATTAGGGAGCTAATTACATAATCTTGGAATGAGGTAATGGTGGCTTACATGAGGGTGGTAGGTATGACTGTGGTAGGAGGTGGTCAGATTTTGAATATATTTCGGAGACAGAGTTAAAAGAATTTGCTGATGGATTGGATGTGGGGTTTGAGAAAAAGAGGAGTCCAGAAAATTGTCAGATATTTTTGTCTAAGTAACTGAATTAATGGCATTACTAGTCACTGAGGAGAAGCAGGTGTATGGGGAAGAAAGATAGGAATTTGAGTTTGGAGTTAAGTTTGATATGCCTATTAAGCACCTAAGGAGATGCTAAGTAAACTGTTGGATATAAGGGTCTTATTTCTAATGA
The DNA here is from genome assembly GCF_964374135.1 of Grampus griseus. Classification (NCBI taxonomy): domain Eukaryota; kingdom Metazoa; phylum Chordata; class Mammalia; order Artiodactyla; family Delphinidae; genus Grampus; species Grampus griseus. The sequence goes on along the minus strand of NC_138997.1, from coordinate 129,234,951 downwards.
GAGACTTATATTGGAGAGCAAACTTTAGAACTCATTAGCACAAAGACAGGTTTTAAATGTATGCTAGATGAGTTCACCAAGGAAGTCAGTGTCAGTACAGAAGATAAATGGTGAGCTCTTGAGGATCTCTATGTTAGGTCCTCAGGGGATGAAGAAGAACGAGGTAAAGGGACTGGGAGGAAATGGCCAGTAAGATAGGAGAAAAAACAGAAAAATGGAATGTCATGCTGGTCATGTGAGGAAAATCTTTTGTTATTGGGGTTGGGTGATCAACCATAGAAAATGCTCATGACAGATCCAGTATAATGGTAACAGTATGTAGCACAGTAGAAGTCATTGATGATCTTGACAACTGTAGCTTCTGTAGAATGGTGGCTTAAAACCTGACTGGAGTGAATTTCAGAAGAAACAAAAGGAGAGGAATTGGAGACAATGAGAGTAGACCACCTTTTCAAGGAGTATTGCTGTTAGGGAGGAAGGAGAAATGGGGTGGCTGATGGAAGGAAAAGTGGGTAAAGAGAGGTTTTCTTAAGATGTGAGAAATGATAGCATGTTTATATTCTGATGGGAATAAGATAATTTGGAAGGAAAAAAATAACGATGTTGAAGAGAGTAGGAGGTTGCTACAGCAATGGATTCAGTAGGCAAGAAGAATGGGAACAAGGAGGTGGTGCTTAAGCGGAGAGGATTATCTAGGCAAGGACAGAGACAATAATAACAAAAAGGAAGACAGAATATTTGGCCATTGTGCTTATAAATGGGCGGATATGCTGATGAGAACTGTTGAAGTTCCCTTCCATTTCTTTCTGAGTAAAGAATGCTGAGTCAACTGTGGTATGTGGTGTTGGTAGTTTGAGGAGAGAGAAGTCATGAGGTAGACTTCTGGCAGAATGAAAGGACTAGGTGATATGCTAAGAATTCAAGCCTACACTAAATGTTAACATGATATTTGTAGTTGTGAAGTTAATGTGAAGTTAATCTTCATGTCTATATATATAATATGCATGTGGAATTAGAAGAGAACACACAAATTTGCAGTATTTGGAGATAATATGTTTGTCTACACATAAAACCCAACAAATTTATCACAAAATCATTTTAACTAAGCAATGTTTCAGTATATAAATTAATTTAGAAAAATCACCACATCTTTAAGCATTAAGAAAATATACAACCAATAAGAATATATATTTATATATAATTATTATATATTATATATATTTCATGATATTGTTCACAATAAAGAACTAAAATATGCTATGTAAGGATTACATTAATAAACAATATGTAGTAATTTAGAAACAATGTAACACTATAAAAGAGGTATGAAAATCATAAAAATAGAGATAGGCATTTGGTAAATGGTAATAGATAAATTCTTTAAAATTTTTTATTGGGGTATAGTTGATTTACAACGTGTTAGTTTCAGGTGCACAGAAAAGTGAATCAGTTATACATATACATATATCCAAACATTTTCAGATTCTTTTCCCGTATAGGCCATTGCAGAGTACTGAGTAGAGTTCCCTGTGCTATACAGTGGGTCCTTATTATTATAGTTATCTATTTTATATATAGTAGTGTGTATATGTCAATCCCAATCTTGCAGTATATTCCTCTCCATTCCTTACCCCTGATAATGATAAGTTTTTTTTCTACACCTGTAACTCTATTTCTGTTTTGTACATTTATACCTTTATTTTAGATTCCACATATGAGTGATATCATATGATATTTTTCTTTCTGTATGTGACTTACTTCACTCAGTGGGACAATCTCTAGGTCCATCCATGTTGCTTCAAATGGCATTATTTCATTCTTTTCATGGCTGAGTAATATTCTATTGTATATATGTACCACTTCTTCTTTATCCATTGATCTGTCAATGGACACTTAGGTTGCTTCCATGTCCTGGCTATTGTAAATAGTGCTGCAGTGAACATTGGGGTGCAGATATCTTTTTGAATTATGGTTTTCTCTGGATATATGCCTAGGAGTGGGATTGCTTGATTACATGGTAGTTCTATTTTTAGTTCTTTAAGGAACCTCCGTACTGGTCTCCATAGTAGCTGTACCAATATACATTCTTACCAGCAGTGTAGGAGGGTTCCCTTTTCCCCACACCCTCTCCAGAACTTACTATGTGTAGATTTTTTGATGATGGCCATTCTGACTGGTGTGGGGTAATACCTATATGCAGTTTTGCCTTGCATTTCTCTAATAATTAGTGATGTTGAGTATCTTTCCATGTGATTTTTAGCCATCTGTATGTCTTCTTTGGAGAAATGTCTATTTAGGTCTTCTGTGCGTTTTATGATGGGGTTGTTTGTTTTTTTGATATTGAGCTACATGAGCTGTTTGCATATTTTGGAGATTAATCCCTTGTCATTTTCTTCATTTGCAAATATTTTCTCCCATTCTGAGGGTTGTCTTTTCATTTTGTTTATGGTTTCCTTTTCTGTGCCAAAGCTTTTAAGTTTAATTAGGTCCCATTTGTTTATTTATGTTTTTATTTTCATTACTCTAGGAAGTGGATTGAAAAATATCTTGCTGTGATTTATGTCAAAGAGTGTTCTGCCAATGTTTTCCTCTAAGAGTTTTATAATGTCTGGCCTTACATTTAGGTCCCTTTTCAGTTACTTTTTGTGTATGGTGTTAGGGAGAGTTCTAATTTCATTTGTTTACATGTGCCTGTCCAGTTTTCCCAGCACCACTTATTGAAGAGACTGCCTTTTCTCCATTGTATATCCTTGCCTCCTTGGTCATAGATTAGGTGACCATAGGTGTGTGGGTTTATCTCTGGGCATGTTATCCTGTTCCATTTATTCATATTTCTGTTTTTGTGTCAGTACCATACTGTGTTGATTACTATAGCTTTGTAGTATAGTGTGAAGTCAAGGAGACTGATTCCTCCAGCTCCATTCTTCTTTCTCAAGATTGCTTTGGCTATTGGGGGTCTTCTGTGTTTCCATACAAATTATAAATTTTTTGTTCTAATTCTGTGAAAAATGCCCTTGGTAATTTGATAGGGATTGCACTGAATCTGTAGATTGCTTTGGGTAGTATAGTCATTTTCACATTATTGATTCTTCCAATCCAAGAACATGGTATATCTCTCCATCTGTCTGTGTCATCTTTTATTTCTTTCATCAGCATCTTATAGTTTTCGGAGTACAGGTCTTTTATCTCCTTAGGTAGGTTTATTTCTAGATATTTTATTGTTTTTCATGTGATAGTAAATGGGATTGTTTCCTTGATTTCTCTTTCTGATCTTTTATCGTTAGTGTATAGGAATGCAAGAGATTTCTGTGTATTAATTTTGTATCCTGCAGCTTTACCAAATTCATTGATGAGCTGTAGTAGTTTGTGGTGGCATCTTTAGGATTTTCTATGTATAGTATCATGTCATCTGCAACATGTGACAGTTCTACTTTTTCTTTTCCTATTTGTATTCCTTTTATTTCTTTTTCTTCTCTAATTGCCATGGCTAGGACTTCCAAAACTATGTTGAGTAATAATGGTTAAAGTGGACATCCTTGTCTTGTTCCTGATCTTAGAGGAAATGCTTTCAGTTTTTCACCATTGAGATTGATGTTTGCTGTGGGTTTGTCATATATGGCCTTTATTATGTTTAGGTAGTTTCCTTATGCCCACTTTCTGGAGAGATTTTATCATAAATAGGTGCTGAATTTTTCAGAAGCTTTTTCTGCATCTATTGAGATGGTCATATAATTTTTATTCTTCAATTAGTTGACGTGGTGTATCATGCTGATTGATTTACGGATATTAAAAAATCCTTGCATTCCTGGGGTAAATCCCACTTGATCATGGTGTATTATCCTTTTAATGTGTTGTCAGATTCAGTTTGCTAGTATTTTGTTGAGGACTTTTGCATCTGTGCTTATCAGTGGTATTGGCCTGTAATTTTCTTTTTTATGATATCTTTGCCTGGTTTTGGTGTCAGGGTGATGGTGGCCTCAGAGAATGAGCTTGGAAGTGTTCCTTCCTCTGCAATTTTTTGGAAGAATTTCGGAAGGGTAGGTGTTAACTCTTCTCTAAATGTTTGGTAGAAATTGCCTGTGAAGCCATCTGGTCCTGAACTTTTGTTTGTTGGAAGATTTTTAATCACAGTTTCAATTTCAGTACTTGTGATTGGTCTGTTCATTTTCTATTTCTTCCTGGTTCAGTCTTGGAAGATTGCACCTTTCTAAGAATTTGTCGATTTCTTCTAGGTTGTCCATTTCATTGGCATATAGTTGTTTGTAGTAATCTCTTATGATCCTTTATATTTCTGTGGTGACCATTGTCCTTTTTCATTTCTAATTTTATTGATTTGGGTCCTATCCGTTTTTTTCTTGATGAGTCTGTCTAAAGGTTCATCAATTTTTATCTTCTCAAAGAACCAGCTTTTAGTTTCATTGTTCTTTGCTATTCTTTTCTTCATCTCTATTTCATTTATTTCTGCTCTGATCTTTATGATTTCTTTCCTTCTACTCACTTTGGGTTTTCTTTGCTCTTCTTTAGGTGTAAGGTTAGGTTGTTTGAGATATTTCTTGTTTCTTGAGGTAAGATTTTATTGCTATAAACTTCCTTGTTAGAACAAGCTTTTGCTGTATCCCATAGGTTTTGGATCACTGTGTTTTCATTGTCATTTGCCTCTAGGTATTTTTTGATTTCCTCTTTGATATCTTCAGTGATCCATGGGTTATTTTGTAACATATTGTTTAGCCTCCATGTGTTTGTGTTTTTTACAGTTTTTTTTTCCTGTAATTAATTTCTAATCTCATGGTGTTGTGGTTGGAAAAAATGCTTGATATGATTTCAATTTTCTTAAATTTATCGAGGCTTGATTTGTGACCCTAGATGTGATCTATCTGGAGAGTGTTCTGTGCTCACTTAAGAAGTGTACTCTTCAAATATTTTCTCAGGCTCTTTCTCTTTTTCTTCTTCTTCCTTGGGACCCCTGTAATTCGAATGTTGGTGCATTTAATGTTGTCCCAGATGTCTCTGTGACTGTCCTCATTTCTTTTCATTATTTTTTCTTTATTCTGTTTTGTGGCAGTGACTTCTGTCATTCTGCCTTCCAGCTCACTTATCTGTTCTTCTGCCTCAGTTATCCTGCTACTGATTCCTTCTAGTGTATTTTTCAATTCTGTTGTGTTGTTCATCTCTGTTTGTTTGTTCTTTAGTTCTTCTAGGTCTTTGTTAAACATTTCTTATATCTTCTCAATCCTTGCCTCCATTCTTTTTCTGAGATCTTGGATCATCTTTACTATCATTACTCTGAATTCTTTTTCAGGTAGATTTCCTATCTCCTCTTGTTTTTTTAATTTATTTATTTAAGTTATTTATTTTTTGGCTGTGTTGGGTCTTCATTGCTGTGCATGGCCTTTCTCTAGTTATGGTGAGCAGGGGCTACTTTTCATTGCGGTGTGCGGGTTCCTCACTGCGGTGGCTTCCCTTGTTGTGGAGCACAGGCTCTAGGCACATGGGCTTCAGTAGTTGTGGCACATGGGCTCAGTCGTTGTGGCTCATGGGCTCTAGAGTGCAGGCTCAGTAGTTGTGCATGGGCTTAGTTGCTCCGCGGCATGTGGGATCTTCCCATACCAGGGATCGAACCCATGTCCCCTGCATTGACAGGTGGATTCTTAACACTGTGCCATCGAGGAAGTCCCTGCCTATCTCCTCTTGATTTAGTTTTTCTTGTAGGTTTCTATCTTGCTCATTTGTCTGCAACATATTTCTTTGTCTTCTTATTTTGTCCAGCTTCCTGTGTTTGTGGTTTCCTTTCTTCAGTCTGTAAGACTGTAGTTCTTCTTGCTTCTGCTGTCTGCCCCCTGGTCAGTGAAGTTGGTCCAGAGGCAAGTGCCATTATCCCCTTGATAGGGGCTTGACTGGTGGTGTGGTGACCAGAGCCTTCCCTGGATATTGAGCGGGGCCTTGCCTTTGCTCTGTGGTTGTCACTGCCCTGTCAGGAGTGGGGTCTGCTCCTTGGTTGTTGGAGTAGAGGCCCCCAGATCTGTTTCTTAGCTGTGTTTCTGATCTGCAGTGTGAGGCAGGTTGGATTGGAGCACTCCCACTGTGAGAGAAGCCACTGAGTATTCCTCCTCTGCAGCAGTTCACCTGTGACTGCTCTGTTGTGTCCCCTTTTGCACACTGTGCAGGCTCACAAAGTAAACTGTTGTTGGCACTGCTCTTGATCCCACCTGAACTGTGGGTATGCCGGCAGTTGGCCCTGGTGACTCTCAGTCATTGTTTTCACCAGGCCACTGGTGCAGATCTGCTGAGGTCAGGTCCCAGGACTGCAGTGATCGTGCACCTGAACCTGCTGTGGGAGCTATGGAGGCTGCTCAGACTCTGGCCTGGCCCAACCCCCATGTGTACAGCCCACAGCTGCTAAAGCCAGACCCATCCAATCTATAGAAGCACTTGTCCGTTTGGATGTTTTGCAGGTGCTGAATTTAAGAAGCTGTCAGTGGGGTTATAACTCTGCAGTTGGCACAGCCGTGAAGAGAGACTTTAGCTCTCCTTAGTCACGTGGCCCCTGGGGCTTAGCTGTAATTTCGGTCCCACCTCTGCATGTGTTCCTCCCAGTGGAATCTGCTCCAGAGATTGCCAGAGCACAGAAGTCTCTCAGGCAGGAAGAAGCCGAGTCGACAATAGTGATTGGAACACAAGAACCCATCAGGAAGTGATGGGGCGAGCGGGTTGCCCAGTGTGGGCAGGAGGTGCAGGAGGTAATGGTAGGGGCACGCTAGCTGGCTACAGCCGGAGCCCTCCCTATTGCCAGTGGAAGCAGGGGTCATCGCGTGAAGAGCGATGTTGTAATGGGAGCCCCACCCTTTTTGCATCATCCAGCAATGGCACTTTGCCTCTGTGGCAGTCTGGGCTTCCTCCGCAAGCATTCCTGGTTGCGGAGCTCCTCCCTCCCATCCCCTCAGGCTGTCTCCTCACAGTCAACAGCAGTCCCCCCCGTCGAGTCTGTTCTCCAAACCCCACGTTCCAGCACCCAGCCCCTGTATGCACTGGCAGACACCTGTCTCAGGCTGGGGCATGCAGGGCTGTGCCATGGACCATCTATGTAGGTCTCACTCTGTCCTACCTGCCACAGACTGGTTTCAGGGCTCTCCTCCGAGCTCCCAAAGCTCCCCTTCTATCCCAGCTGATCTCCCTGCTGGTGAGGAGGGCTTCCCCAGATGCCAGAACCTCTCCTCACCTTCAATTTTCCAACAGAGGTGCAAGTCCTGTCCTTATTCCTCTCCTTTTCCTTTTCCCTTCTTCTTTCTTTTGTCCCACCCAGTTACACGGGGATTTTTCTTGTCCTTTTAGGTGTCCGAGGTCCTCTGCTAGTGTTCAGCAGGTGCTCTGTGAGAACTGTTCCATTCGTAGATGTGTTTTTGATGCATTTGTAGGGAGAGACAAACTCCACGTCCTCCTACTCCTCTGCCATCTTGGAAAGTCTGTATGTGGTAATAGGTCTTTTGATCTAATCTTCATCAGAGTACAACTAGAAAAGGTAGGCAAAACATTAAAAAAAGACATATTTGAAAGGTAAAGAAAGGTAAAGAATAAAATATTGGGACAACATCCAGTAGAAAAAGGAAGCTCAGAGAGGTAAGACAGATTTGGTGCTGTTTTTCATGTAGGGGCATAAACCAATGCATGAAGAAGTATCTTGGAGCCTGAAAGTGGAATAAAGTTTTAATATATTAAAGCAGCTAGAAGGACAAAAATTGGAGTTTGCAACTTTATGAAGGGAAGCCTGGTACCTCCCAGGACTTAGGTGGGGACAAAAATGGACTAAGCCATAAGAGTAAGGATGAAGTGGAAATAGATCAGATGTCATAAATACTGAGGCCCAACTTCAAAGAGTCTTAATCTCTAATCAGATTAATAATCACTAATGATAATGCCTGTACCATCCTGAAAACATGTACAAGTTTTCTCTGGGGAAAGATATCATCATCCTATGTTTCAAATTATCTTCAGAAGTTTTTCTTATGTATTATCTAACAAACAAACAAACAAAAAATCAGTCATAAATGTTAACATTAGAGCATTTGGCAGAGAACTAGGCATTATTTTTTAAGGGATTCATAGAAATTATAGAATTGAAAAAAATATAATAACCAAAATTTTGTACTTAGTGGATGAAGTTAATGGCAAATTTGGTATAGATGAAGAGCAAATGTAAAACTGTAAGACACCAGAGAAGAAATTATTCAGAAAAACTGTGTAGAGACAAAAGTTTGGAAAACACAAAAGATAAGCCAAAAGAGATAAAGGAAGAGCAAGAAGATCTAACATATGTGTAATTGAGATCCCAGAAATAAATGAACTTCTTGAACACACTTGAAGAGAAAGTGTCTGAGAATTTTTTAAAAACTGATAAAAGTCATAGATCACAAATTTGAAAGCAGGATCACAAATTTGATAATCACAAATTATCAAACATGATAATCAGAGGAAATGACATCTCAACATTGTAATAAAACTATTGACACCAGGCAACAATGCAATTTTTAAAGTTTAAAAGAGAAATTATTTTCAAAGGAGCAAAAGTAAGACTAACAGAAATAACAGAAACCAGAAAATCACAGAATTATATTTTTAAAGCAGTGAAAATAAGTATGCAATGGTCAACTTGGTCATTGAACATATCCTTCTAAAATGAAATAAAGACACATTTCTTTTACTTCCTCCAGCAGTGTGTCTTTAGTACGCAGTGGGAGTGACAAAAATTTCTGCTTCTCCCTCAGAAGTTTGGGACTTTTGACCCCCGGAAGCAGTGAGCTAAAGCAGGAGCAAGTAATCCTTTGTGACTCCTATAGCAGTGATCGTGCTCCTTCTGCATGCTTCTGCCTGCCACAAGCAAGGGTTTCTCTAATGCCCTGTCTTCCCTTTTCATGTGCATACCAGCTAGAGATCCATGCGTAGTTGATTGTAAGTGTGACCTTACCTTGTGTCTGGGGTGGCCAGGGGTTCTATATTCTTTCCTATACCTAGCCTTTAGAAATAAATTAAAATTTCAGCTTATTTTTCCTTACCCATTTGTATGGGTAACAGCTCTTCTTCCTATGCTTTTCCAGTCTGTGCTTTCTGTCTCTTTTCAAAGGGATTTGCTGTCTGTGGAATTAATACTTCTTGAGTTCTGCGTGACTTATCTCTCTCATGAGGTCAAGAAAACTTATTATTTTGTAGGTGATCTGGATTTTTAGAGTGCAATTGATGTTCTTCCAGGTTTCTCTAAATATATTTATAAACAAACAGAAAATGTGAGGATTCATTATTATTATATCAATACATGTAGTAAACAAAAAATAGAGTGTGTTCCTTCTATCAGAAGGCAAATAATCTTGGAATCTCAGATATTAAGAAGTAATGATAAACCACAATAAAGGAAAATATAAGGATAAATCTAAATATATTTTGACTAAAAGTACTAATAATGATGTGTGGGTTTAAAATATGTATATAATTAAACACAAGTGCGTAAGTACTACACTAGTACATAAGTCAGTATGAGAAGGACAGGAATAAAGAAAAGGCATTCGAAGATCCTTGCATTTTCCTGGAGAAAATAAGGTACTAATTTTAGTAGTCAAGGATATTTAACTGGGAGTGCATGCATGGGTGCATATTGTAATTTCTAGAGTCACCATACAAGAAATCTGAGATTAATAGAATAATTCTATCTGAGATAGACATTCAATCGAAAATAAACTCTGAAAAGAGAGAAAAAGCAAACACAGGACAGGAAGGACAAATAGAAAGCAAATGATAAGATAGAAGATTTAAGCCAAAATTAGCAGTAATTTCATAGTGATTAATATTTCATAGTGATTAATGATTTTATCATGATAAAAAGTCAATTTACCAGGAAGATATATAAATTCAAAATATATATTTATATAATAAAATATGCTCAATATATAAAAATTAGGTGATTTTGAGATGAAAAATGAATGCCATACATTTAGTGGGAAATCTTAATACACCTCTGAAAATTGATGGAATAAACAAAAAAAACATTAAGCATGTAGAATATTGAGCAAGAAGAGCAATAAATAACAGAAGACATTATCTTAAAGTATACATGAAACATTTATAACAATTGACCTTAGGCTGTAGAATAAAGTATGTGTCAACAAATTTCAAAAGTGTGAAATCATAGAGTGTGTTCTCTACCATAGTAGAATTGCTCTATAAATAAATAGTTACTAAAACTTACCATATATCTGCTAATTAACTAACACACTTCTAAATAATCATAGTGTTAAAGCTCAGGAGAGTTATTATCTTTGGGCAGGTGGAATGGTATATAGACTGGAAGGGTGCTAGTAATATTTTATTTCTTAATCAGTTTTACTCATTTAGCTATACTGTCATGTTTTGTGTACCTTTCATATATTTGTTTTACTTCAATAAAAAATAAAAATGTGGGCATAAAAATAAAAACATGTAAATAGATGAAAGGAAAATATTACAGAGTTGATGTGTTGAGTCATATGTATAGGAAAAATTGATCTATGACAAAGATAGCGTCACAAATCAATGAGCAAAGCTGAGTTGTGTGATTGTCTTGGGAAAAATGGCCTACTAAATAAAAAAATAAGTAATAAAAAGCTTATACAAAAGTGGAATCCAAATAGCTAAGCCTTAAATAGAAAAATAATACAATGAAATACATATGTGTATGAGTATTCACACACACACACATACACACACACACGTACACAGACGGGAGAATGTCTGTAACCGTGAAGTGGGGAAAGACTTCTTAAGATAAATGTTCTAGCCATAAATCAAAAGGAAACTGATGGATATGCCCACATTAAATGTATGTTCAAAGACATAGATGATGGAATTAGGGAATATTTCAAATGAGTATAGTTTTAATATCTGGAAAGCAGAGGAAACTTCTGCAAATCAAGAAAAAAGACAAGAAACCCCTATGAAAAAAAATAGTTGAAGTGTATGGATGGACAATTCACAGAAGAGAAATATATAAGTAGGCTAATGATCATAAAAAGGATGATTATCAATCTTACTAATAAACAGAGGAGGGAAAAAGAAGGTTTTTTGCTAGCTTTAATTCATCAGATTGGCAGCTATGTCAGGTAATTCGAAGTGAATGTGTAGACATGTGGAAACAGGAAGCCTCATGATCTGCTTGTAGGAGACCAAAACAATACAGTTATTCTGGAGAGCAGTTAATAGAGCTTAATGAAATTATGCATTTATATGGAAATCCTAAACATATATTCCAGGGAATTTCTTGCATAGGTCCATAAAGTCAGAAGCATGAAGGAAGTAGGGGAGTATTTTTGTGGTTGTTGAGGAGTTGGTGATGACCCAGGTGTTCATCATTATGGAACACATAGATTAAATACAGTGTAAATATATACAAAGTGTTATCAGCCAGTAAAAAAATTGATGTGTAAATATCTACAGAAACTTGTGTTGATGTTCAAAATTGATTTTTGAGTAAAAATTTAAAAACCAGTATAATTTCTGTAGCAAAGTACCATCTGTATACATTAAAATACACTCCCACACCCAGGAAACCCACATTTTTGAGAGGGTACATGAATATGCAAGTATGCAGATAAAGCACATTAAAAGATATGGTGTATATGGAATAGGGGGAGGTGAATATTGTGATGAAAAATGAAGGAGAAAAATAACAAAACAGAACAAAAGAGGGCTGTTGCCGGAATGATCATGATATTGTTCCTTGAACAGAGAAGTTATGATAAACTCACTAGGGTCAAAAAAAATCAAATATCTGAAAAGGAAAAAATTCATTTAGATAAATCATATGCCACCATTTTTACACTGTGAGATGTCAGGCTTTTATTTTTGGATTGTTTCCTTTACTCCACTTTATTCCTTTTTACATAGATATAAAAGTGAAACTAAGCTGAGTGAAATAGTAGAAATCCTTGGTTGAAATTCCTTGCCAGAATGAATTATTAAAGTCATGTAAAAATCTATCAAAAAGTGATATTTAAAATGAGAAACATACTGTCACTGAATACTAATTTATTAGTAATTTATCGTACATTTTGCTACAAGTGCAGATTTCTTAGGCCAATTTCTTTTACATGATAGGACTGTTTACATGATAGATATTTAACAGAGTGTATTAAAGAGGGAATGACTTCTCAAAATTTTATTTTTCAAATTGTTCATTGCTAACCACACTTAATATGTAAGACTAATCATAGTATCCAATGTAATATTTAAGTTTCTTAAATTATATAAATTAAGAAAGTTATGTGAATGCTCTTTAGAAACAACAACTGTAGCATCAACATGATAAGAACTCTGTTTTTTTCTCTCTATGAAATTCTTATATAAAGATTGATATTCTCACTCTCTTTGTCTTAGGATGCCAGCTGTGTAAGTGGAGGGTGTAACGTTGTGTAAGCAAAAGGAAAGATAAAAATGTACTCAAATACATGAGCTGCACGAAGTAACCTCATAAGCACAACTGCCATCTGTTTCTGGGTTCAGCTAATGAGAGAACTTGTTCAATTGCACATCGACTTAAGCTGAAAATAATAAAACCATGACTTCTATGAGTTAAAAAACGTGCCCCTCTAACCTCCACTTCTCAACCTCTAGTTTCACTTGTTGAAAAACAAACAAAACAAATAGACATGTGGCCACCCACATGGCTGTGTAAATTGAAGAAAAGTGAAAATAACGTGCGACAGAATGCCTGAAGGTTTCACTTAGTCTTTCACACATGGACTTAATCACTTTGGCAAATGCTCTTTCCCTCCCATGTGAACTTTATAGACCATTTTTTCAAATGAAAAGTGCCCTCTCTTCTTTTATGTTTTAAGAACTAGTGGCTCAGGGAAAAGCTGGGAAATGATTTGGGAAACTGTGTCATCATCTAGGAATTTTACTGCTTTTTTTTTTTTAATTCACTGGAAATGTGCCAATAATGTAGGATGTTAAAATTTCTGAGAGCTTCTTGCAGTATGTGATGGTATGTATGTGTGGGAGAAGATGTGTGTGTGTGAGCATGTGAACACTCATTATCTAAGTTAAGTCCTTTTTCAGCCTGGAAATGTTTAAATTCCATTGGGCACATATATTGTATTAAGACAAGTCAGTGTTCCTCTGGGATTTCACTTTTAGAGTTCCTTCTAGAGGCAAACTGCTGTGTAAATCAATGATTACAGCTAATGATCAAAATCATCCGGTTGTATTAACAATGGAGAGAGACATAATTCTACACCTACTTAAAATTTTTCAGACAAGACCACTTTATTCCTTAAAATTGGAAAATAATCAACTCTAGTGGAATGGAGACATCTCGTATCCTGATACCGTGTACAATTTAAGTTTACATGGAAAGTATGAATAAATTTGCAGAGTAACAACAAATATTGTAAGGCCTTACTCAGAGAAGGATTTCATAGATCTGCATACACAGAGCTGGTCAACAAAAATCACATGAGCCCAGATTAATTCAATAGATTAAAGGTCAGCAGACACCTACAATAATAAACCCAAACAATTAAGAAAATGGTAATAGGAACATACATATCGATAATTACCTTAAATGTAAATGGATTAAATGCTCCAACCAAAAGACATAGATTGGCTGAATGGATACAAAAACAAGACCCATATATATGCTGTCTACAAGAGAACCACTTCAGACCTAGGAACATACAGACTGAAAGTGAGGGGATGGAAAAAGATATTCCATGCAAATGGAAATCAAAAGAAAGCGGAAGTAGCAATTCTCATATCAGATAAAATAGACTTTAAAACAAAGACTGTTACAAGAGACAAAGAAGGACACTACATAATGATCAATGGATCAATCGAGAAAGAAGATATAACAATTATAAATATTTATGCACCCAACATAGGAGCACGTCAATACATAAGACAAATACTAACAGCTATAAAAGGAGAAATCAACAGGAACACAATCATAGTAGGGGACTTTAACATCCCACTTTCACCAATGGACAGATCATCCAAATTGAAAATAAATAAGGAAACACAAGCTTTAAATGATACATTAAACAAAATGGGCTTAATTGATATTTATGGATATTTCATCCAAAAACAACAGAATACACATTCTTCTCAAGTGCTTATGGAACATTCTCCAGGGTACATCATAGCTTGGGTCACAAATCAAGCCTTGGTAAATTTAAGAAAATTGAAATTACATCAAGTATCTTTTCCAACCACAATGCTATGAGACTAGATATCAATTACAGGAAAAAATCTGTAAGAAATACAGCCACATGGAGGCTAAACAACACACTACTTAATAACAAAGAGATCACGAGGAAATCAAAGAGGAAATCAAAAAATACCTAGAAACAAATGACAGTGAAAACACAACGACCCAAAACCTATGGGATGCAGTAAAAGCAGTTCTAAGAGGGAAGTTTATAGCAATGCAGTCCTTCCATAAGAAACAAGAAACATCTCAAATAAACAACCTAACCTTACACCTAAAGCAGTTAGAGAAAGAAGAACAAAAAAACCTCAAAGTTAGCAGAAGGAAAGAATTCATAAATATCAGATCAGAAATAAATGAAAAAGAAATGAAGGAAATGATAGCAAAGATCAGTAAAACTAAAAGCTGGTTCTTTGAGAAGATAAAATTGATAAACCATTAGACAGACTTATCAAGAAAAAAAGGGGGAAGATGCAAATCAATAGAATTAGAAATGAAAAAGTAGAAGTAACAACTGACACTGCAGAAATACAAAGGATCATGAGAGATTACTACAAGCAACTCTATGCCAATAAAATGGACAACTTGGAAGAAATGGACAAATTCTTAGAAATGCACAACCTTCCGAGAATGAACCAGAAATAAATAGAAAATATGAACAGACCAATCACAAGCACTGAAATTGAAACTGTGATTAAAAATCTTCCAACAAACAAAAGCCCAGGACCAGATGGCTTCACAGGGAAAATCTATCAAACATTTAGAGAAGAGCTAACACCTATCCTTCTCAAACTCTTCCAAAATATAGCAGAGGGAGGAACACTCCCAAACTCATTCTACGAGGCCACCATCACCTTGATACCAAAACCAGACAAGGATGTCACAAAGAAGGAAAACTACAGGCCAATATCACTGATGAACATAGATGCAAAACTCATCAACAAAATACTAGCAAACCGAATACAACACCACATTAAAAAGATCATACACTATGATCAAGTGGAGTTTATCCCAGGAATGCAAGGCTTCTTCAATATATGCAAATCAATCGTGATGCACCATATTAAGAAACTGAAGGAGCAAACTATATGATCATCTCAATAGATGCACAAAAAGCTTTCAACAAAATTCAACACCCATTTATGATAAAAAGCCCTCCAGAAAGTAAGCATAGAGGGAACTTTCCTCCATATAATAAACGCCATATATGACAAACCCACGGCCATCATCGTCCTCAATGGTGAAAAACTGAAACCATTTCCACTAAGATCAGGAACAAGACAAGGTTTTCCACTCTCACCACTGTTATTCAACATAGTTTTGGAAGTTTTAGCGACAGCAATCAGAGAAGAAAAAGAAATAAAAGGAATCCAAATTGGAAAAGAAGAAGTAAAGCTGTCACTGTTTGCAGATGACATGATGCTATACGTAGAGAATCCTAAAGACGCTACCAGGAAACTACTAGAGCTAATCAATGAATTTGGTAAAGTAGCAGGATACAAAAGTAATGCACAGAAATCTCTTGCATTCCTATACACTAATGATGAAAAATCTGAAAGTGAAATTAAGAAAACGCTCCCATTTACCATTGCGACAAAAAGAATAAAATATCTAGGAATAAACCTACCTAAGGAGACAAAAGACCTGTATGCAGATAATTATAAGACACTGATGAAAGAAATTAAAGTGATACAAATAGATGGAGAGATATACCGTGTTCTTGGATTGGAAGAATCAACATTGTGAAAATGACTCTACTACCCAAAGCAATCTACAGATTCAATGCAATCCCTGTCAAGCTACCACTGGCATTTTTCACAGAACTAGAGCAAAATATTTCACAATTTGTATGGAAACACAAAAGACCCCGAATAGCCAAAGCAATCTTGAGAACGAAAAACGGAGCTGGAGGAATCAGGCTCCCTGACTTCAGACTATACTACAGAGCTACAGTAATCAAGACAGTATGGTACTGGCACAGAAACAGAAATATAGATCAATGGAACAGGATAGAAAGCCCAAAGATAAACCCACGTACCTATGGTCACCTTATCTTTGATAAAGGAGGCAAGAATATACAGTGGAGAAAAGACAGCCTCTTCTTTAAGTTGTGCTGGGAAAACTAGATAGCTACATATAAAAGAATGAAATTAGAACACTCCCTAAAACCATACACAAAAATAAACTCAAAATGGATTAAAGACCTAAATGTAAGACCAAACACTATCAAACTCATAGAGTTTCTCATAGGCAGAACACTCTATGACATAAATCACAGCAAGATCCTTTTTGACCCACCTCCTAGAGGAATGGAAATAAAAACAAAAATAAACAAATGGGACCTAATGATACTTAAAAGCTTTTGCACAGCAAAGGAAACCATAAAGAAAAGAAATAGACAACCCTCAGAATGGGAGAAAATATTTTCAAATGAAGCAACTGACAAAGGATTAATCTCCAAAATTTACAAGCAGCTCATACTGCTCAATATTAAAAAAACAAACAACCTAATCCAAAAATGGACAGAAGACCTAAATAGACATTTCTCCAAAGCAGATATACAGATTGCTAACAGACATATGAAAGAATGCTCAACATCACTAATCATTAGAGAAATGCAAATCAAAACTACAATCAGATATCATCTCACACCATCAGAACTGCCATCATCAAAAAATCTACAAACAGTAAATGCTGGAGAGAGTGTGGAGAAAAGGGAACCCTCTTGCACTGTTGGTGGGAATGTAAATTGATACAGCCACTATGGAGAACAGTATGGAGGTTCCTTAGAAAACTAAAAATAGAACTACCATACCACCCAGCAATCCCACTACTGGGCATATACCCTGAGAAAACCATAATTCAAAAGGAGTCATGTTCCAAAATGTACATTGCAGCTCTATTTATAATAACCAGGACATGGAAGCAACTGAAGGGTCCATCAACAGATGAATGGATAAAGATAATGTGGCACATATATACAGTGGAATATTACTCAGCCATAAAAAGGAACGAAAATGAGTTATTTGTAGTGAGGTGGATGGACCTGGAGACTGTCGTACAGACTGAATTAAACAGAAAGAGAAAAACAAATACCGTATGCCAACATATATATGGAATCTAATTAAAAAAATGGTCCTGAAGAACCTAGGGGCAAGATGGGAATAAAGATGCAGACCTACTAGAGAATGGACTTGAGGATGCGGGGAGGGGGAAGGGTAAGCTGGGACAAAGTGAGAGAGTGGCATGGACACATATACACTACCAAATGTAAAATAAATAGCTAGTGGGAAGCAGCTGCATAGCACAGGGAGATCAGCTAGGTGCTTTGTGACCACCTAGAGGGGTGGGATAGGGAGGGTGGGAGGGAGGGAGATGCAAGAGGGGAGAGGTAAGGGGACATATATATATGTATAACTGATTCACTTTGTTATAAAGCAGAAACTAACACACCATTGTAAAGCAATTATACTCCAATAAAGATGTTAAAAAAAAAAAAAGTCAGCAGGCAACTTGGCCTCTTTGAGATTATCCTGTGAGTGCTCTGTGGATGTGTTCACCTTAGCCTTGATTTCCATCCTTCCTAATTCCTGTTCTGCATTTATATTTGTTCCATAAATCCCATTCTTCTTGACATGCTTCCTATCTACAAGTTGGTATTTAGCAAAAGACCCTCCCCCAATCAAAACACTTTACATCACCACTTCCCTATATTTGTCAGTCATGTATTAGAGGTTGGCAAATATCTTCCATAAAGAGTCAGATAGTATTTTAGGCTTTGCAGACCAGAGGGTATCTGTTGCAACTATTTAACTCTGCTATTGTAATGTGAAGGCAGTCATACATAGTGGGAAAGAATGAGTGTAGCTCTGTTCCAAAAAAACCCTTTATTTACAAAAGTAAGTGATTAACTGGATTTGGTCCTTGGAGTATAGTTTGCTGACCTCTGAACCATGACTGTTCAGATGGGGAGAGAAACCTCTTCTTAGTGGGAGGATAGTTACACTCTCTTTGTGTTGATGTAAACGCAAACACCATTTTTTTTTTTTTTTTTTTTGGCTGCATGGCATAGTCGTGAAGAGTATAGGCTTGGTGTTAGAAAAACTACAAGCTCTGTGATCTTGGGAAAATGTCAAACTTTCAAATCTTTTTTTTTCTCATCTGTAAAATGGGATAATGATAATATATACCCCAAAGATTTGTTATGAGATAAAATGAGAAAATGTATATAAAGTGGACAGTATAGTTATGTCATATTTCAGGGTTTTGTTTTTAGAAAGTGACCTCCGGATGTAGTGCATTAATTATATCGATACAAATTCCTTTATAAAATCTTTTGTAATCAGTTTCTTGTTAGGCATTGATATTACTAATGATGACAGTTCAAGATTAAATAAGAACAAAAGCAAGGAAGCAAAATGAAAGCTATAAGAGCAAACCAGAATCTTTAAGTTTGAAAGATTCCATGGTCTCTATCTGTTCTGTTTGTACAATTTGTAAACTTATTACCTTGGAAATTGTTTTAAGTTAATAAAAAAAGCTATGAACACTTGATGATGACTTTTTATACATAAACACTATGTGAAAAAGAGATGAGATATCTATTTGGAAGAGGGCATTTGAAATGGTTCTCAACCATACACTAGAAGTGAGTCACTTAGATGAACAGTATTTATTGGAAATCATAGTACTCTGAATCTGAACTTCTGAGAAATTGCCCATGTTTCCTCTTCATTGCATTGTCCCAGCAAAACTGGGGCATGTACTTTCTAGCCTCTAAACTCAAAGCTAGTATGTTTACCTCATCAATTTAGTTGAATATGTTCACATTCCCTGAAGGAAATAAATTAAGAACAAATATATTATTTTAGTATTATCCTAAATGGAAATGGTACAAAATATGAATCTATTTAGTAAGTATTAATGTTCAAGTTTGGTTGACTTAATAATATGCATTGAGCAAAAACTATGTCTTTACTGCTGCTTTAGGAAAAGTGTAATGCGCTAAATTCAGAATACATTTTTCAAATTCTCTTCCTGTGATGTAATTGTTTCGCCGATAAGCCTTGATATAAGGATTTGACTATAGTGTCAGCCTGAATGCCTGGGATAATTCCATTGGACCATTAGATCATAGCTAGTGCCAGACAGGTCCCATAGAAGCTGAGGACCTGTACTCTACTTTGTATATATAGAGAAGAAACTCCATTAATGTTTGTCAATTTGAATTTATTCCTATAGTAGATTGCCCAGTGTGAATGCATACATACTCTATTATTTTTAAAGTTAGAATTCGATACTGTGTGTTTAGAGAGCTTCCAGATTTTTCTGAGCAATGGCAAAAGATAAGATTTACAATGATATACAAAGAAAATTTGGTGGTGATGCTATCTAAGAACATTTTGGAGCGTGTACAGCAAATATCCAAATAATCAAGCTCTTGTCTGCACCTTCTTGAGGTTTTCAAGATGTCCATATTTTCCTGTAAAATATAATTTCTACACTAGTGAGTTTCCATATTTGTCTTTTAATGTAATTCAAATGCCCTACTTTATATGTATGTCCTCTGTTTTATTATAAATGTGTTTTCAAAAACATTTTCCCTTGATGAGTTTACTATAATATGCTAAGCCCCATGAATAAAATCACTCAGTCTCTTTTCAAGAATATTGTAGCAATAGGCAAACCTTTAAAAAATTCCATTTAATACAGATTGCAACATAGAAAAGATATATTTTTGATTCCTAAATAGCATGTGATATACATTTTGAATGAACATCAGTATTTAAAACCACTCTTTTTATTAGGACTCAGAAATTATTGTCAGTTTAAAATAATTTGTGCTGGTTAATGTGTACATAGTGACATATACTTTGGTACAGTATAGAAAAGCGAAGATGGTTTTTCAACTCTTACTAAATTAAGAAAAGAAAGGATTCAAGTGGGATTTACATTCTGTAGCAGTTCTGTTGCACAGGGGGAAAGATAAAGCTATAAGGCAATAGGACTCTTAGATAATTTTCTCCTAGACCTACAGTCTGTGTTTTTAACTATATTTAGATTTTTAAACTTCTTTCAGTGCAATTGAATGACACCAAAAGTTTTAATTTTAAGTGGCAGATTCTTTTCTAAATCTGGGAAAAACAACACAATGTCTCTTTCATTCTTTCTTTGCTGCTCATAATAATGGTATGTATTTGTCTGTCTTCTTTTCATTATCTTTCAAGCCTTCCTGTAACTGAGTACTAAAACTGGAATCGTTGGCTGTTTTGGGGAGTCCCATAACTTTCCCTGTGTGTACAGGCCCCATGAGGACAATGCTTGTCTTACTCCTCATCAGAGTTAATGTTGACCCAACTATCTGTTGAGGGGAAAAACGAAAGCGTTGAAAAGTATGTACCCTCCCCAGCCTTTTAGGGAGGGAGATGTGGGGCTGGGATTTTCTCAAAGCAAATTTTATCAAATGCATGACTCTCCCTGTGCACTCATTGGCTGGCAAGATGCAGAGAACTCCAGATTACTGAACTCCTACTGGGATACCAGAAATAGATAAATATGACCAAGGATTTCCAAATCCTCAGCCAGCCAATCAGAGGATATGACCATAACACAATGGCTACAGTGTGTTTTGCACATGATTGTAAAGCCCTAGACAACTGGACTTGAATTCTTGATATGTAGTGATTTTGCATTAAAATGATCAGACAAGTTTTGGCTGGCTTGTGCCTCAGAATGCTGGGATCAATTATTATTTGGGAATCAGCTGTTTCTTTTTTTCTGATAGGAAACATTGTGATGGAAGGAATTATTACATTGTCACATTGTTTTAAAAGCTGAGCTCCAGGCAGCTTTTGCTCGTCCCTGGCTGATTCAGCCTGATCAGGACTGATGGGAGATCAACTTCTGGTTCTTGCCATAAACCTGCTTCATCATCTGGGAAAGTGCAACTGCAAACCATTATTTCATATTTTCAAGAGTTTATGATAAATTTAGCTGATACTCTGAATTCAACAATAAATTAAAAGCTTTCATATTTTATTTTAAAAAGAAGAGCTCTGAGCACCACAGCACACTTTCACAGTATTTCTAAGGAAGGTTTGGCACAAGAATATTAAAGTTTCAGTACCAGATATTTAAGCTTTAACTCCATAACGAAAGTTCTTTGGTTTTTAAAATTTATTTTACTAGACAACATGATTGGCCCAATATTAAAAGGCTTGTTTCTTCGTTAGATCCTTAATAAACAAAATGAAGTTTCAAGGTGTATCAGTTTTCTGATATTTCAAATAAAAACATGTTTACATTAATCTCCTGTGCTTCTATTTTATATATAGGCTAAATGTCCTTAGCTATTTCCTTCACTCTAGCAAATACATATGATCATAAGGTGAGGAATTTTTAATTTACTTCAATATCTTTACCTAGAATAAATGTAAATCTCATGTCTTAGGCAGGAACATTTGGAAAACAGAGTGCCTTTTCCTAATTCTTCCTGTCAAAACACGTGCCTCAATTTAAACACATCCAACAAAATATTTGCACGTAATGTAGAGTCTTTGTTTATAATATTTTGTAAGGTTGTAGAGTTTATATATGTTGTTCATAAATCAATGTCTGCATAACCAAGAAATATGTGCACAGAATTTATAACAATTGAATGGCGTTAACTGTAGGTTTCTGAACTTACCTCAGACAGGAATTGGGTCTTTTAATTTTTTCCCAATGGAATTTATTTCCCTGTCTACAATGGTAGTTCAACAAATATTGTTATCTTACTACCTACATACAAGATTGGTAAGTTTAATTAAAATTAATTTAAGAATAATACTCAGTGAACATTAGTGAAGCTCTTTGGAGCACTTAGATATTTTGGGTTAATTATTTCTTTTATTATGTAATAACTCTATGAGATAGAAACTATTATTATCTAAGATTTATAGACCCTAACACTGAGGCAGGGGAATAGTAATGCCTTACTTTAAGCTGCACAGCTACCTTGAATACAGTGATAGAGCAGGACATGAACTTAATCTTTTTTTTTCCAGTTTTATTGCGATATACTTGATATATAACATTGTATAAATTTCAGGCATACAACATAATGATTTTATATATTATAAATTATTAAATGACTGCCACAATAGGTTTAGTAAACATCCATCACCTCACATAGTTACAAAGTTTTTTCCTTGTATTGAGAACTTATGATCTATGCTCCTAAATTTCAAATATACAATACAGTATTGTTAGCTATAGTCACCATGTTGTACATTACATCCCAAGAACTTATTTATCTTGTAACTGGAAGTTTCTACCTTTTGGCATCCTTCACCCAATTCTCCCACCATTCATGTCCCCTAACCCCCAACCTCTGTTTCTAGGAGCTGTTTTTTTTTTTTTTTTTTTTTGGATTCTACATATAAGTGAGGTCATGGAATATTTGTCTTTCTCTGATTTATTTCACTTAGCAGAATGCTCTCAAGTTTCATCTATATTTTTACAAATGGAAGGATTTCCTTTTTTTTAAAAAATAAATTTATTTATTTATTTTTGGCTGCGTTGGGTCTCTGTTGCTGCACGCGGGCTTTCTCTAGTCGTGGCGAGCGGGGGCTACTCTTCGTTGCGTTGTGCGGGCTTCTCATTGTAGTGGCTTCTCTTGTTGCAGAGCACGGGCTCTAGGCGCATGGGCTTCAGTAGTTGTGGCTCGCAGGCTCAGTAGTTGAGGCTCTCAGGCTCAGTAGTTGTGGCTCATGAGCTCTAGAGAGCAGGCTCAGTAATGGCATTAGCTTAATATTAATAGCTCATGTTGCTTACGACTAGACTACCCGACTCCATCAAAGATTTTGGAAACCCATTCTATGTATTGACTTTTAAATGCTAGAGAACAGAAGCAGGAATACCCCATCATCCCATTCTTTTGGAGTTCATAGTGCACAGGTATAGCCAAATATCCAAATAAACAAAACAGTGTGATGTGTGTTACAATAAATATACACACCAATTTTTAAATTAAACTTTTTATTTTAAGATTTTTATTAAATATTTTTATTTAATAAACATTTAAACAATAAAATATTTATTTAAACAATTAAATATACATACCAATGTCCACAGGAGACCAGAATGGGGAGCAGTGCGTTTGCCTGATGGAGCTAGAGAAAGTATCCCTAAGGAAGTGAAATTTGTGCTGGATCTTAAAGGAATAGTAGAAAATTTCTGGATGAACTTGTAGTGAGAATCCCATAGATGAGTAAACAGAATGAGGGAAGGCTTGCAGGTGTAAATTTCAGTAAAGCATTTTACTTAACCAGAAAGTTGAGTTGCCTCATATTTTTCCTGTCTGCATGGTAGTCTGAAGTTTAATACCAGCTTACTTATAGAGTTCTATTTCTTTTTTCTGTTTAAACCCAGTGGCACTGCCAGAAATTTGTGAATAAAACATTTAGCGTCAAAGAAACATCTATAGTTATTTGTTATTCAGGTACTATTTATTTATAATTTCTTGTGCATCAGAGTAAGGATACTGATCTAAGGAGGTCAGTATCTGATTTTCTTATCAAGATTAAAAGAAATCTTATGAATTTACAGTGGATTGCAAATATTGCAGATGGAAAGGAGGGAAATCAGTAGAAACAGAAATCCTGACAATGCTATGAGATGACAATCTAAACATCATGAGGACAAGAATCTTTGTCCATTGCTATATCCTCAGTACTAGAATATTCTTGGCAAATTGTGGGCACATCACAAATATCGTTGAATGTTTTTGAGTGAAATAACAACTAGGTATGAAGAAAACATACAGAAGCAACTAATATAAAAACATAGCTATTGGGAGTCATTTAGAATAATTGATGGCAAAAATATACATCTGTAGCTAGGTATATGAAACAGTATATAACAGGTAATGCTCAGAATGAATCAGGAAAGACAGGAAAGGATTAAATCATCCTGAATACTGTGTATAATAAAATGCGGAGAATTTTTACCTTTTAGAAAAAATTAAAAAATGAATAGAATAAAAAGAATCAGTGATCAAAGCAATAAATTTCTTTTTCAGAAAATTTACTTTTATTGAATATATTCTAACAATGTTAATAAATCAAGTGTTATTGTAATCTAATAATTTCATTTAAATGTGTGCTAATTTAAATACACAATAACTACTACAATGTTTCTTCATCTTAAATAGGCAAATTTGAAGTTGACTTCTATTGACAGCAACTTATATAATAATGACAATTAATTAAAACCACAATATAGTGGAGATGTTTTTTCCAGGGTTTGCTTTAATAGTTTTCATTATCATAGGGTTTAAAGAGAGTGAAAGTATTGACTTCTTTGATTCATTTTAAACAATTGAATATGAAAAGTTTCTCTTTTTTTTACTGCAATTGAAACAGGTAATTCAACTGATTATGTGCTGGCTTATGTTACTTTAAGTCGAAATGATCCTTTTTAACAACAGTTTATGACCTAAACCATTAACTAGGCCTTCCAAAATTGAACATAGCTCTTGATAACTGTCCTTTTCTAAAAAAAGAGAATAAGAAAGATTTTATTTTTTCTTTGTGATCATACATATTTTATTTCTTGACCTCATTTTAATATACTAACTAGGTCCCCCATGGCAATCTTGAAACAGGAATGGGGCATTGTTTGGTTTCATTCCTAATTTTAAATGCAGTGAATATGAAATCTCACCGTATGTTCTATGGATGCTTTTTATTAATAAGTTTCATAAACTTAATGAAGTTCATTTCTATTCCTAGTTCACTTTTTAAAAATTAATAAATATTTAATTTTTGAATAGTTGTAGATTTATAGAAAAAATGTGAAAATATTACATATACCCTATACCTGTTTTCCCTTATTATTAACATTTTACATTAGTATTATGGTACATTTTGTCACGATTAACAAACCAATATTGATACACTTTTATTAATTAAAATCCATGCTTTACTCAGATTTCTTCAGTTTTTGCCTCAGGTACTTCCTCTGTCCCAGGATTCCATCCTTGATACCATGTTACATTTTGTCACCTTCAGTTACTCTTGGCTGTGACAGGTTCCCAGACTTTCCTTGTTTTCTATGACCTTGACAGTTTTATTTATTTATTTGGTGGCAGGGGGCAGGAGAGGGTAAGTCCTAGGTACTAGTCAGATATTTTGTGTACTCCCTATATTGGTATTCGTATGTTAATTTTTTCAGGATTACACTGACGTTAGAAATTTTGGGAAGACCACAGAGATAAAATGTTCTCATCACACCATATCAAGGGTCCATACTATCAACATGACTTATCACTGTTGATGTTAACCTTGATAGCCAGGTAGAGCTAGTGTTTGTTAAGTTTCTCCACTGTAATGTTACTCTTTTTCCCTCTTATTACACTCTTTGGAAGGAAGACACTAGGTGAAGGCCACACTTCAGGAGTAAGCAGTTATATTCTCCATCCCTGAGGGTTAAGTGTCTACATAAATTATTTGGAATTCTTCTGCATGGGATAATTGCCTATTCTCTCCCATGTATTTATTTATTCAATCATTTATTTATATCAGTATGGAATCATGGATATTTATTTTATACTTGGGTTATAATCCAATACTACTCTGTTTATTTTGCTGCTCAAATTGTTCCAGATTTGGCTATTGGGATGTTTTTCAGTTGGCTCTTGGGTCCCTTTGACATATCCCATTATTGTGTTTCTGTTTGAGTACTTCCTTATTTAATGGCACTGCACAATGCTCCAGGTTCATCTTGTATATTTCCTTTCCCATTCTTAGAATCAACCATTTCTCCAAGGATCCTTGATTCTTTTGAATAGAAAATTGTATTAGAAACCAAGACCTAGGCACTAGATGTGCTGCTTGTTACTGAGGCATGATGGCTTCTAGGCCTTTTTAGCTGACAAAATGAGTAAATATATGTGTGTATACTAATCCATACATGCACAGATCTATTACTATTTCTCTATATAAAACTCTATCTTTATATTTGGCTAAACTTCAGTTTATACTGACGTCTCCAACTCTAATGCATTACCTCATGGATCATTGCAGCCTCCTCCTCTTGATTCTCTGTGACCTTCCACTCCAACAGTGAGACTCCTGGCTCCCATCCCTCTACCATCCACTTATTTAATTATTCAGTATACATATATAGTGGGTTTTGAATTGATAACCCATACCTCCATGGGAAACAACTTTATAGTGCTATGTGCAGTTCCTTTTGCTTTTAGTCTTATAGACTCCACATATTTCCAGTTACTTAGGTCAGCAACATTTTCCCCTATACCCTTTAGGAAGGTTAATACATTTGTAATATAGATAGATTCTTTAGTCACATTCTTCATTCCATCTAGGGATCTCCTGACCTCCTAAATGATTTTTTTTAAAGTTGCATACATGAAGTTACCCTCTGTGCTGCTGGTGTCATGTATCCACCATTACAGTATCATACAGGATAGTTTCACCAATGTAAAAATTATCTGCACTGTTGGTGGAAATGTAAATTGATACAACCATTATGGAAAACCGTATGGAGGTTCCTTAAAAAACTTAAAAATAGAACTACCATATGACCCAGCAATCCCACTACTGGGGATATACCCTGAGAAAATCATAATTCAAAAAGAGACATGTACCACAATGTTCATTGCAGCACTATTTACAATAACCAGGACATGGAACCAACCTAAACGTCCATTGACAGAAGAATGGATAAAGAAGATATGGCACATATATACAATGGAATATTACTCAGCCATAAAAAGGAATGAAACTGAGTTGTTTGTAGTGAGGTGGATGGACCTAGAGTCTGTCATACAGAGTGAAGGAAGTCAGAAATAGAAAAACATATACTGTATGCTAACACATATATATGGAATCAAAAAAAAAATGGTACTGATGAACCTAGTTGCAGGGCAGGAATAAAGAGGTAGACATAGAGAATTGACCTGAGGACATGGGGTGGGAAGGCGAAGCTGTGGCAAGGTGAGAGTAGCATTGACATATACACACTCCTGAATGTAAAATAGTTGGCTGGTGGCAAGCAGCAGCATAGCAGTGAGATTGGCTTGGTACTTTGCCATGACCTAGAGAGGTGGGATAGGGAGGATGGGAGGGAGGCTTAAGAGGGAGGGGATATGGGGACATGTGTATGCATATGGCTGATTTGCTTTGTTGTGTAACAGAAACTAACACAGTATTGTGAAGCAATTATACTCCAATAAAGATCTATTAAAAAAATTTTTCTGTGCTTCACCTAATCAACCTCTCTCCTTCCTGTCATCTCTGGCAATCCATTTTAACAATAAGAACTTATATAACAGTGACTGAAGGTGCTAGCCTATGGACTACTATTGGCTGTTTCCTTTATTTGACTTATTATTATTTAATCAATCATGAGTCTCCTTATACACCTTTATTTTAAAAATATTCTGAGATCTGACATTTCTGAGCCCATAAAATTAGTTTCTCTAATTTTATTGGGATGAATTAGCAACCACACATTTTGTATTCCTGGACAGACCTTGTTTTCTATTGTGTAAACTCTGTCCAGAAACACCTTGGGATGTTAAAACTGAGAACTTTGCCTTTTAATGATACAAATAATACTTTTCATATTACCTGTTTATACTGAATCAACTGTGCCATCATAGTAAAAGAGATTTCCCTTATGTGTGCCTAATTTTAATTATAATAGCCTGCTATGGATCTGGTACATTCTATAAAACTAACTATACCATATGATAAATGGTCTCTTAGTTATGTCATGAAATTTCTACATTAAAAATTTCTACTGTGGCATATACATATAGGGGGCACTCTAGTTGTCTCTCCAACATCCCTTTTGCCATTCCTTTTATGTGTAGCAGCCATGTAATTTAGTAGCAGTCAATCCCCTCCCAAACTCCAGTGGTGAATCTTGACTTGTAACAAAGTCTTCAATCAACCAGCACATGGCATTCCCTTGGCCACAGGATTTAGCACAGTGGTAATCAGTGTACCACTCAGCAATTTTTTAGATTGCTATGGGATGATATCCTTCTCTCTCTCTCCTGGATGTAAGTGAGGAACTATGACCCCAGTCATTGATGACATCCATATTGTGACCCTGAGTGAAACCAACCTGAAAACATAGCTCATGTAAGAAGGCAGAGGTGAGAAATGTCAGAGATGTAGACCTAGAACCTTTATCTCATTCTACCTGAAACCTACCTCAGGACATTCGGTAATATGCTAAAGTAAATCCTCTTACTTAAGTTGCTTTATGTTTTCTGTTATTAGCAATTCAAAGTACTCAAACAATAAGCACAACTGGGAAAAATGAAGCTTTAGGCTGTTTAAAATTCAGTAGATTAACATTCCAGTAGAACTATTTTGACCCTGCTTTGTCAGTTCTTCCTTCTTTCTCAACTTTTTCTGAGCACTTATTTTTATATTGTAGATTACTTTTATCTATCACACCTAGACAATCTACTTAAAATGTGAAAGAAATTATTTTCATGAATTAAAATTTTCCAAGGGCTCTAGCAGCATAGGGCTCAGGCATAAAATGAAATAAATCTAAATAAAATAAAGATTTTAAATAATACACTTCTATGATTCTTATGACTTTCCTTTATTATAACTATTTTGTATCTCCGGGACATGAAAATATTATACAAATATAAGACTAGCTATTTTCTACTCTGCACCTAATATAGTAATTAAGAACTTCAAATATTTTATATGCATTTAAAATGGAATAATATAGATGGGTATAGTTTCATTATATACTATTACGTCTAATACTACAATTAAGCTTCTCTTGAATATTTGGTTTTGGTCAGTTTTATAAGTATATAAATATTTATCTTCCTGTTTTTAAAACCCCTTGCCTAATTTGCTTCATAGTAAATTAATATTAATTGAAAACTTACTGTGTGTCAGGGATTTTATTACAGTTTAAACTCTTCTAACTGTCTTAACAGGTAGGTATACCAATTCATTTTGTAGATTAGACCAGTGGTCCCCAACCTTCTTGGCACCAGGGACTGGTTTCGTGGAAGACAATTTTTCCATGGATTGGCCAGTGGTGGGGAGAATGGTTCAGGTGGCAATGCGAGCGATGGGGAGCAGCAGATGAAGCTGCGCTCACTCGCCCACCACTCACCTCCTGCTGTGCAGCCCAGTTCCTAACAGGCCGCAGACCAGTACCAGTCCATGGCCTGGGGGTTGGGGACCCCTGGATTAGATGACTGAGATTCAGATCGATTTGGTCTCCTCCCCAAAATCACACAGCTACTAAGTAGCTCGAGGGGTGCTTGAAACGTAGGCCTGTCTGACTCCAGAGTCACTTAATTTACTCGGTGAATTTTCAAGATCCATGATTCTCCCATCTCTTTTTTTCCTCTCAGCGCCTGCCCACTCATGTATAAGAACAATAGTGTTTTAATCTAGCCTAGAACACTCTTTGTGAGGGAAGGAGGTAGGAAAGTGGGAGAAGAGGAAGGAGGAGGAATAGAGCTCTCCCATGGCCAGATTCACTGCTGGAGCAAATCAAATCACTTCAGGAAATTCTAAAGAATAAGCACATGTGGTGGACAGCAGAATGGACATGTTGAAAGTGGCATCCCCGATGTTCTGTGGTGAAAACGTGGATGATAGATGAATTGCCATCTTTCTTAGGGACTCTGAAAATGTGGAAACTCCTTGTAGAGGCATGATTCTAAAAGAAATCCCCATGTTCTTTTGAGACTCAAATTTATTTACTTATTTTTTTTCCCTCTGTAGTCGGGGAGAGGGGAAAGTGAGTGGCACATCCTTTTTAGCCTCCAATAACATGGCCCATATGGAACTCC
Source organism: Grampus griseus (assembly GCF_964374135.1). NCBI lineage: Eukaryota > Metazoa > Chordata > Mammalia > Artiodactyla > Delphinidae > Grampus > Grampus griseus. The sequence goes on along the minus strand of NC_138997.1, from coordinate 129,204,877 downwards.
TTTTGTTTGACAATTCCTTTGATGCTAAATTGGTAGTGATTAATCCCTTTTAAATTAGATATATTATTGCATCTTGCTGGCAAAGCCTTTTAACTTTTTACAAACTTTTTTCACTTAAAAATTCTTAGTGACGTAAAACTTCCAAGAAAGATTTATGACACTGAAATTTTCACTTTTTTTAGAGTAAAAGTTCATTACGTAAAACTATTCTTTCAGTCCTGCTGATACCAGAGAACAGTTAAATAAGTGAACTAATAAATTTTTATTATTATTTTACCAAGCTTAGTAACTCCTCTGAAGACATCATAGTAAAATTTCACTCAGGGCAAAACCACACTGAGTTATGTGGTAAGATATGAGGACAATTCACATCTACCTGAAAAATGGAATGTATTATAGAATAGATTCAATTATGAAAGATTCTTGGACTCAAGTGCTCTAATTCTTTATATATTTAGAGAGCACTGAGTAGTAACGACTAGTAAGTAGACTTTTCTATAGCTAGATGAAAAGGAAAAGATATTTGAAATGTTTCTGCTCATTCAAATCAAATAAAAATTTAATTTTTAAGTTGATCACTCCAAACATCTAAATAAAAACAAACATAACAAATGGACATGTACTGTCATCCCTCAGTATTCTGTATTCTGAGGGATGACAAGGAGATTGGTTCCAGGACACCTTGTAGATACCAAAATCCAGAGGTGTTCAAGTCCCTTATATAAAATGGTCTAGTACAGTTGGGCCTCTGCATCCATGGATATAGAGTGCCTACAGTATTAGGTATTTAAATAAAATAACTTCCTCCTTCATATGGATCAATTTTCCTAATTGATTCAATTAGCTAAAAAAGGGAAAATCTCCCTTTCCATCTAATTAGGTAGGTCTGAAATTTTTATATGGAAAAGTCTTCAGAGCAGCAATATGGTTGGATATAAGTGTGTTGGAGTTGGAATCACTGGGTAGGAGATTTTTTTTGAAGATGCCAGTACTTAGCAAACCAACTCTATTTTTCCCTTGGAGTTCATTTTTTTAATTTATTTTTTAATTTTTTTACATCTTTATTGGAGTATAATTGCTTTACAATGTTGTGTTAGTTTCTGCTTTATAACAAAGTGAATCAGTTATAAATATACATATGTTCCCATATCTCTTCCCTCTTGCATCTCCCTCCCTCCCACCCTCCCTAACCCACCCCTCTAGGTGGTCACAAAGCATCAAGCTGGTATCCATGTGCTTTCCGGCTGCTTCCCATTAGCTATCTATTTTATGTTTGTATATGTCCATGGCACTCTCTTGCTTTGTCACAGCTTACCCTTCCCCCTCCCCATATCTTCAAGTCCATTCTCTAGTAGGTCTGTATCTTTATTCCTGTTTTACCCCTAGGTTCTTCATGACATTTTTTTTTTCCTTAAATTCCATATATATGTGTTAGCATACGGTATTTGTATTTCTCTTTCTGACTTCCTTCACTCTGTATAACAGACTCTAGGTCCATCCACCTCATTACAAATAGCTCAATTTTGTTTCTTTTTATGGCTGAGTAATATTCCATTGTATATATATGCCACATCTTCTTTATCCATTCATCCGATGATGGACACTTAGGTTGTTTCCATCTCCGGGCTATTGTAAATAGAGCTGCAATGAACATTTTGGTACATGACTCTTTTTGAATTATGGTTTTCTCAGGGTATATGCCCAGCAGTGGGATTGCTGGGTCATATGGTAGTTCTATTTTTAGTTTTTTAAGGAACCTCCATACTATTGTCCATAGTGGCTGTACCAATTCACATTCCCACCAGCAGTGCAACAGTGTTCCCCTTTCTCCACACCCTCTCCAGCATTTATTGTTTGTAGATATTTTGATGATGGCCATTCTGACTGGTGTGAGATGATATCTCATTGTAGTTTTGATTTGCATTTCTCTAATGATTAATGATGTTGAGCATTCCTTCATGTGTTTGTTGGCAGTCTGTATATCTTCTTTAGAGAAATGTCTATTTAGGTCTTTTTCCCATTTTTGGATTGGGTTGTTTGTTTTTTGTTATTGAGCGGCGCGAGCTGCTTAAAAATTTTGCAGATTAATCCTTTGTCAGTTGCTTCATTTGCAAATATTTTCTCCCATTCTGAGGGTTGTCTTTTGGTCTTGTTTATGGTTTCCTTTGCTGTGCAAAAGCTTTGAAGTTTCATTAGGTCCCATTTCTTTATTTTTGTTTTTATTTCCGTTTCTCTAGGAGGTGGGTCAAAAAGGATCTTGCTGTGATTTATGTCATAGAGTTTTCTGCCTATGTTTTCCTCTAAGAGTTTGATAGTTTCTGGCCTTACATTTAGGTCTTTAATCCATTTTGAGGTTATTTTTGTGTATGGTGTTAGGGAGTGATCTAATCTCATACTTTTACATGTACCTGTCCAGTTTTCCCAGCACCACTTATTGAAAAAGCTGTCCTTTCTCCACTATACATTCCTGCCTCCTTTATCAAAGATAAGTTGACCATATGTGAGTGGGTTTAGCTCTGGGCTTTCTATCCTGTTCCATTGATCTGTCTTTCTGTTTTTGTGCCAGTACCATACTGTCTTGAATACTGTAGCTTTGTATTATAGTCTGAAGTTAGGGAGCCTGATTCCTCCAGCTCCATTTTTCGTTCTCAGGATTGCTTTGGCTATTCGGGATCTTTTGTTTTTCTATACAAATTGTGAAATTTTTTGTTCTAGTTCTGTGAAAAATGCCAGTGGTAGTTTGAAAGGGGTTGCATTGAATCTGTAGATTGCTTTGGGTAGTAGAGTCATTTTCACAATGTTGATTCTTCCAATCCAAGAACATGGTATATCTCTCCATCTATTTGTATCATCTTTAATTTCTTTCATCAGTGTCTTATAATTTTCTGCATACAGGTCTTTTGTCTCCTTAGGCAGGTTTATTCCTAGATATTTTATTCTTTTTGTTGCAATGGTAAATGGGAGTGTTTTCTTAATTTCACTTTCAAATTTTTCATCATTAGTGTATAGGAATGCCAGAGATTTCTGTGCATTAATTTTGTCCTTTTCTTCTCTGATTGCTATGGCTAAAACTTCCAAAACTATGTTGAATAAGAGTGGTGAGAGTGGGGAACCTTGTCTTGTTCCTGATCTTAGTGGAAATGCTTTCAGTTTTTCACCATTGAGGATGATGTTGGCTGTGGGTTTGTCACATACGGCCTTTATTATGTTGAGGAAAGTTCTGTCTATGCCTACTTTCTGCAGGGTTTTTATCATAAATCGGTGTTGAATTTTGTCGAAAGCTTTCTCTGCATCTATTGAGATAATCATATGGTTTTTCTCCTTCAATTTGTTAATATGGTTTATAACGTTGATTGATTTGCGTATATTGAAGAATCCTTGCATTCCTGGAATAAACCCGACTTGATCATGGTGTATGATCCTTTTAATGTGCTGTTGGATTCTGTTTGCTAGTACTTTGTTGAGGATTTTTGCATCTATGTTCATCAGTGATATTGGCCTGTAGTTTTCTTTCTTTGTGACATCCGTGTCTGGTTTTGGTATCAAGGTGATGGTGGCCTCGTAGAATGAGTTTGGGAGTGTTCCTCCCTCTGCTATATTTTGGAAGAGTTTGAGAAGGATAGGTGTTAGCTCTTCTCTAAATGTTTGATAGAATTCGCCTGTGAAGCCATCTGGTCCTGGGCTTTTGTTTGTTGGAAGATTTTTAATCACTGCTTGTCTGTAAAGGTTTTAATTTCTCCATCAAATCTGAATGAGATCCTTGCTGGCTAGAGTAATCTTGGTTGCAGCTTTTTCTCCTTCATCACTTTCAGTATGTCCTGCCACTCCCTTCTGGCTTGCAGAGTTTCTGCTGAAAGATCAGCAGTTAACCTTATGGGGATTCCCTGGTGTGTTATTTGTTGTTTTTCCCTTGCTTCTTTTGATATGTTTTCTTTGTATTTAATTTCTGACAGTTTGATTAATATGTGTCTTGGCATATTTCTCCTTGGATTTTTCCTGTATCAGACTCTCTGTGCTTCCTGGACTTGATTAACTATTTCCTTTCCCATATTAGGGAAGTTTTCAACTATAATCTCTTCAAATATTTTCTCAGTCCCTTTCTTTTTCTCTTCTTCTTCTGGAACCCCTGTAATTCGAATGTTGGTGCATTTAATGTTGTCCCAGAGGTCTCTGAGACTGTCCTCAGTTCTTTTCATTCTTTTGTCTTTATTCTGCTCTGCAGTAGTTATTTCCACTATTTTATCTTCCAGGTCACTTATCCGTTCTTCTGCCTCAGTTATTCTGCTATTGAATCCATCTAGAGTATTTTTAATTTCATTTATTGTGTTGTTCATCGTTGCTTGTTTCATCTTTAGTTCTTCTAGGTCCTTGTTAAATGTTTCTTGCATTTTGTGTATTCTATTTCCAAGATTTTGGATCATCTTTACTATCATTATTCTGAATTCTTTTTCAGGTAGACTGCCTATTTCCTCTTCATTTGTTAGGTCTGGTGGGATTTTATCTTGCTCCTTCATCTGCTGTGTGTTTTTCTGTCTTCTCATTTTGCTTATCTTACTGTGTTTGGGGTCTCCTTTTTGCAGGCTGCAGGTTTGTAGTTCCCGTTGTTTTTTGTGTCTGTCCCCAGTGGCTAAGGTTGGTTCAGTGGGTTGTGTAGGCTTCCTGGTGGAGGGGACTAGTGCCTTTGTTCTGGTGGATCAGGCTGGATCTTGTCTTTCTGGTGGGCAGGTCCATGTCTGGTGGTGTGTTTTGTGGTGTCTGTGGACTTATTATGATTTTAGGCAGCCTCTCTGCTAATGGGTGGTGTTGTGTTCCTGTCTTGCTAGTTGTTTGGCATAGGGTGTCCAGCATTGTAGCCTGACAGTCGTTGAGTGACGCTGGGTGCTGGTGTTGAGATGGAGATCTCTGGGAGATTTTCACCATTTGATATTATGTGAAGCTGGGAGGTCTCTTGTGGACCAGTGTCCTGAAGTTGGCTCTCCCACCTCAGAGGCACAGCACTGACTCCTGGCTGCAGCACCAAGAGCCTTTCATCCACACGGCTCAGAATAAAAGGGAGAAAAAGTAAAAAGGAAGAAAGAATGAAAGAGAGAGAAAGAAATGGAAAGAGAGAAAGTAAGAGAGAAAGAGAGAGAGAGAGAAAGAGAAAGAGAGAGAGAAATAAAGAAAGAAAGGAAGAAAGTAAGGAGGGAGGGGGGAAGGAAAGAAAGAAAGAAGATAAAAAAATAAAGTAAGATAAAATAAAATAAAGTTATTAAAATAAAAATTATTATTAAGAAAAAAAACTTTTTTTAAAGAAAAAACAAAAAGGACAGAAAGAACCCTAGGACAAATGGTGGAAGCAAAGCTATACAGACAAAATCACAAAGAAGCATACACATACACACTTACAAAAAGAGGAAAAGGGGAAAAAATCATAAATCTTGCTCTCAAAGTCCACCTTCTCAATTTGGGATGATTCGTTGTCTGTTCATGTATTCCACAGATTCAGGGTACATCAGGTTGATTGTGGAGCTTTAATCTGCTGCTTCTGAGGCTGCTGGGAGAGATTTCCCTTTCTTTTCTTTGTTCTCACAGCTCCCAGGACTCAGCTTTGGATTTGGCCCTGCCTCTGAGTGTAGGTTGCCGGAGGGCATCTGTTCTTCGCTCAGACAGGACGGGGTTAAAGGAGCAGCTGCTTCGGGGAAGTCTGGCTCACTCAGTCCACGGGGAGCGAGGGGCGCGGAGTGCGGGGCAAGGCTGCGGCGGCAGAGCCCAGCGTGATGTTGTACCAGCCTGAGGCGCGCTGTGCGTTCTCCCGGGGAAGTGGTCCCTGGATCCCGGGACCCTGGCAGTGGCGGGCTGCACAGGCTCCGCGGAAGGGGGCTGTGGATAGTGACCTGTGCTCGCACACAGGCTTCTTGGTGGCTGCAACAGCAGTCTTAGCGTCTCATGCCTGTCTCTGGGGTCCGCGCATTTAGCCGTGGCTCGCGCCCGTCTCTGGAGCTCCTTTAAGCAGCGCTCTTAATTCCCTCTCCTCGCGCACCAGGAAACAAAGAGGGAAGAAAAAGTCTCTTGCCTCTTCGGCAGTTCCAGACTTTTCCCCGGACTCCCTCCGGGCTAGCCGTGGTGTACTAAGCCCCTGCAGGCAGTGTTCACGCTGCCAACCCCAGTCCTCTCCCTGCGCTCCAATCGAGCCTCAGCTCGCAGCCCCGCCCGCCCCAGCGGGTGAGCAGACAAGCCTCTCGGGCTGATGAGTGCCTGTCTGCACCGATCCTCTGTGCAGGAATCTCTCCGCTTTGCCCTCCGCACCCCTGTGGCTGCACTCTCCTCTGCGGCTCTGAAGCTTCTCCCTCCGCCACCCGCAGTCTCCGCCCGCGAAGGGGCTTCCTAGTGTGTGGAAACGTTTCCTCCTTCACAGCTCCCTCCCACTGGTGCAGGTGCCTTCCCTATCCTTTTGTCTCTGTTTATTCTTTTTTCTTTTGCTCTACCCAGGTACGTGGGAACTTTCTTGCCTTTCGGGAGGTCTGAGGTCTTCTGCCAGCATTAAGTAGGTGTTCTGTAGGAGTTGTTCCACGTGTAGATATATTTCTGGTGTATCTGTGGGGAGGAAGGTGATCTCCGCGTCTTACTCTGCCACCATCTTCCCCTCGTCTCTTGGAGTTCATTTTTACAGTGTGTCTTTAAAGTTAAACAAGTTAACCCTATCTTGCTTGTCTTTGTGCTATAGAGCAAGGAAGAAAAAACTTATTATTCTGTCCTTAAAAAATTAGTGATGATCTCCATTAAAAGATTCTGATGAATATTTGAAGTGTGACAATAACATACATATCATATAGTCAAGATGAAGTTGTCAACTAAAATATGCACTACTTTTATGGCCTTGGAATGTACTTGGTGGCTTTCTTGTTATTGAAGAAAACTGAATAACAAAAAGATGGAATTTAATATTATCTTAATTACTGAAATGAGAGTAGGAAGTTTATTATTCATACTAATACTAATTTTTGGCAAGTATACTATAGAAATATTAGGTATTTTTAACTTGAGGGAGATAGAAAAACTAAAAGTTTTACAAATTGCTCAAGTTCACAAGAATATAATGCAGGGCTGTTTTTATTCCAGATCATTGGGCCAGTTCCCTTCCATGTGGATTGGCCCTTAGTCTTTCCAATAAACTCTGTGTCAGTTTTAAACTAGTTTTAACCCAGAGCCTCTGCATAGTTTGCACCATTGAAATGTGTCTAAAAAGACTTTAGTGCTCAGTTTGGTCTATAAATTTACCTTAGGGGTGTTTGGAGTTTTCAATTAGATATTTTTATTTATGTATATATAATGTGTGTATTTACAGTTACAGGCTTACACCACTCATGTGATCACAGTAACCATCATAGAAATATCAAAGTGTTGTTTGTGATATCCATTTAAAATTATTGCACAATTACATCTTATGGCACTGTGCATGTGACAAGATGACATTTTAAATGATGAGACATTTTCCTTTTATCTTTGTATATTTTATAGATAATGTAAATTAAGCAAGAAAAAACAAGCTAATCTATGAATTTTCAAATTAAATAAAAACAAAAGAATTAGTATATTTTTGAAATGATTTTTACTTCCATTTTAGTAAAAATTGAAGAATTCATAGGTCTTATGTTCTCATGATATTATTTTTTCCTAATATGGATACAAAATAGAATATATTAGAGCAAAATATAAATTATATTATTTCCCATTATTTCACAGTTCTTAGATTGTTCTTTTTTTAAAACATTGAACATATATCAATATATAAAGGTGGAGTGTATAAACATTCATCTGGATAATCCCAATAAAAAGTTTTGCTGAAGCATTGAATTTATTTAGATGTTTTAAACCTTGATTCATTTTAATTTTTGGAGATGCAGTTAGTGTTTCTTTCTTTTTTTTTTTTTTTTTTTGCAGTATGCGGGCCTCTCACTGCTGTGGCCTCTTCCGTTGTGGGGCACAGGCTCCGGACGCGCAGGCTCAGCGGCCATGGCTCACGGGCCTAGCCACTCCGTGGCATGTGGTATCTTCCCGGACCGGGGCACGAACCCGTGCATCGGCAGGCAGACTCTCAACCAATGCGCCAACAGGGAAGCCCTTAGTGTTTCTTTATACACAGTAAACCGTGACATTTACATAGCTTTGTATTGTATAATAGTCTGCTCCTAAGCACAGTATCTTACTTGCACCTCATAATAAACCTGGAACATGGGCAAGGCAGGTTCTTTCCCCATTAGTAAATGAAAGGCCAGAAATATTGAAAATTTTGTGCAAGTCGTGGTGCCACTAAAGGGCAGAGACAAGAATAGAAGCAAGCACTACAGAGAAGCTATATTTTTTCCATTTCAACATGTCTGTTACAAAGAATGCAATGGAAAGTAACAATATATATGATATATATGGATAAATTTAACAAGAATTGTGCATGCCTATTTGAAGAAAATGGCTGCATTTTACTGAGGGGCATAGAAAAAAATTTAAGTGGTGAGAGAGAGATTTCTGGAGAGGAAGAAGTCAATTCTCTCCAAGTCAACCTGTAAACTTCACACAATTCAAGTCAAACTCCCAGTGGGATTTTTTTTTTTTTTTGGAACTTGTCAAATGATTCTGAAGTTTATCTGGGAAAAAAGTTAATGAACAGCCAGAACTTTTATTTTTAAAGAAGAGCAATGCCCCAACCAGATTGTAAAATGTACTCTTAAACCATAAAAATAATATGCACTAGGGTGGTTCCAGACCAGACAGAATGATCTGTGAAATGAAGAGAAACCCAGAAACAGAACAACTATATATGGAATTTTAGTATAGGATAGAGAAGACATTTCAAACTCATGAGGAAAGAATGGATAATTGAATAAGTGGTGTTGGAGCCAAATGGAAACACCTAACACCTTATACCAAACTGAATTCCAGATAAGTTAAATATTTATGTGGAAAAACTGAACTTATAAATCTACTGGAAAAAAATATAAGTGAATATTTATATACTCAGACAGAGAAAGGATTTTCTATACCTAAATACCCCATACCTAAAGAAGAAAGATTTATAAATTTGAGTACATAAAAATATTAACATTTAGAATGGCCTGTAACCATAATTAAAATTTAAAAGGTGATGGACGAACATAGGGCTAATAACACTAATAATGAGGAATCTTATCAATTAATAAGAAAAGTATGAGCATGATAATATAGAAATGAGCAAAGAACAAGTGTCAATAATTTACTAAAGGAGAATTACAAATGAACAAAAATCAAATGAAAATGTTTACTAGATTAACAAAATAGGCACATTAAACCAAGGGAGCAATTTTCCTGTAAAGGAAAACTAGTAGTGATTTTCATCAAATATTGAGAATACAAAAGTTTTTCAGTCTTTCACACAGCCAGCTTCACAAATGCCTCTTACACATTGATTGCAAGTCGGAATCTGTGAGCATTTTCCTCTAAAGAGATCTAACTTTCAATTTGACAGAATATGTGATAGGGCGGGTAATATGTGGACTTTGATTTACTCCAGTATTAACCCTGACATGTGCCAAAGTATATAGTGGCAGTGGGCACAGCTAGGTGACACTGTATTATTAATATCATTTTGTTATTTTTCTCTGATGCTCATGAGTAATCTAGTGGAAGCCAAATGGAATACATTGCTTTGAGATAGCATCCTTATACGTTTAGGAGAGAGCTGGGAGCAGATTGAGCAAGTGAGGCACTAATGTAGGGTACACAATTTAAGAGGACACCAAAACAAACTAAAAATAAAGCCCAACAAACAAGAAACCCACAGTAACCAAGATAAGTAGTACTTTAATGCAATATTGTAAAAATTAAAATGAATGAAAAAAAATCTTGATGAATTATATGTAAAATTTTAAAATAAAGACAGGATCAATATTCTTGATTGTTTTTTTCCACACCCTCTCATATGACTCTGAATGGCACTGCTTTTAAAGAATAAGATCAAAAGGACATTTACAGGGCTTCTCTGGTGGCACAGTGGTTGAGAGTCCGCCTGCCAATGCAGGGGACACAGGTTTGTGCACCGGCCCGGGAAGATCCCACATGCCGCGGAGCGGCTGGGCCCGTGAGCCATGGCTGCTGAGCCTGCGCGTCTGGAGCCTGTGCTCTGCAATGGGAGAGGCCACAGCAGTGAGAGGCCCACGCACCGCAAAAAAAAAAAAAAAAAAGGGACATTTACAAACGTCCATGAGAATTTGAAGTGCTGGTTCATAGGAACAGTGGCAAATGTTTGAAAGGAAAACAGTTTTGAACCTCAGCTAATTTTCTCCTTTGAGGTAGGCTATTCTAGATGGCCAAAGACCTAATTTATTAAGCCCATTTTCGGTAACTAGAGAAAATATCGTGGAGTACTGGATTTAAATTATGCCTTACAGATGGAATAATGGAGCATCTCCTTTTATTCCTTTCCACTCTATCTATTCCCAAGGAGTGGAAGGTCTAACATGCTCTAACTGGGCCCTGGTGCTAGGGAATAGGACTTTCAGAGAAAGGAGCTATGAGTTTCAAGTACCCTTTTTTCTATGAAATGCATTCTTGACACTTCTTCCTTTGAATTGCTTTGTGTTCCTTCTCACCCAGCCTTAGGCTAATTATCTGGAGAGAAACAGTGGGGTATAATAGTTAAGAATGTGGTCTCTGGAATTGAACTGCCTGGATGTAAATCCTAGGTCTATCACAACTGCTAGGTTATCTCGAGCAAGTTACTATATTCCTCTGAGCCTTAATTTTATCATCTGCAAAATGGGTCTCTTAAAGTTGTGAAAATTAGATTAATACATGAAAAGTGCTTAAAGCAGGGTCTGGCTTGTAGGATATACTCACAACGCTAAGCTATGACTATCTTATTATCATATATGAAGAACATGGAGACTTCTCTCCAAGCCCCTGTGCTCTCCCTAGTTCAGCAGGAGAGAAAAGAGCAAAGAAGTTTGGGACCGAAGACCCAATTGGTTGCATTTGTAAATTTGATTGATGTATCCTCTAGAATGTATATGTGTGTCCTTTATCACTTAGGGAATTATATCTAGAGAAATGGGTTAGAATTTTAGACAACTGAACCCTGGATTTCCTTGTTCTTGAAGAAATGACATTGATTATTGATAATTATCTAAACATGTGGACATTAATTTTCTGTAGTTGTAATTTAAAATGAATTAATATAATTTCAAATAATGCAATGTAGATTATAAACAGGAATTTTATTTGTGTGTTTTATGTTAATATTTAAAAACTTCAGTCATTTTCATAAGAATTCAGAATTTGATGGGATTCAATGAAACAAAATCTTCAAAGCCACACTGCTTATTTTTCATATTTGTTCTTTCTAGATATGTTCCTTTCCATTTTCTGTTGTTCATGCTAAAGTAGGATCTTTTAAACTTCTTAAGTGTGGCAATAGATTTTGTGTAGATGGGTTCCATCGTTAGGTTTATTTACCTGAAAAAGTAACTCAATAACCTGAAGTCATACTGAAAAATGCTGTGGACAGTAAGTGGTTTCAGATGCTAGTGATTTTCATCGATAAATCACATGACAGCTGAAAAAATACCATAAAAACATCATTAGTAGACTAGAAGTAGGGGTGTGAATTCCACATTTCCACGTGAGAAAGTATATATATTCGTCCATATTTTAGGTTTTTCAAAATCCAAATATATAAAAAGGGGTTTTTCAGAAGCTAAAAGGAAAAGATGTAATACAAGTATTTAATATTCTTTGGTATACTTACATCCATACACATTATGTTTATAATTATAAATGTGTTTTCCAACATTAAAAAACATTTTATTGAAATATATTTGACATATAACACTGTGTAAATTTAAGGTGTATAACATGTTAGTTTGACACATTTAAACGTTGTAATATGATTGCCATTGTAGTGATAATTAGCACCTCTATCATGTCACATAATTATCATTTCTTTTTAGTGGTTGTGATAATTAAGAGCTAGTCTCTTAGCAAGTTTGATGTTTATAATACAATATTATTGTCTATATTTACTGTACCATGCATCGCATCTCTAGGACTTACTACTCCTTGTGAGTTTGTAACCTTAAACAACATCTATCCTATCCCCTCTCCCCCCAGCCCCTGCTAACCACCATCTTAGTCTGTTTTTATAGATTGGACTTTTTCAGATTCCACTATAAGTGGTATTATAGTGTACTTTTCTTTGTCTGACTTACCTCACTTAGCATAAAGCAGTTGCTGTGACTACAGCACATACCTGACCATAGGGTAGAACTTTGCTGTGAATTTGTGCCACAGCCCAGTGTAAAGAAAAAGGAAATTGAGAGTGAAGACTCTCCAGTACTGGAGCTCTGTCTGGTATTTGCTAAAGAACTTTAGAGGCTGCCTGTAGCAGTGATTGTTATAGTGTATCAAGTTTTCCCTTTATACTTTGATGGTAATCGCAGAATTTATAACCACAGGAAATATTTTCAGTTTTATAATTCTGGCCTTCTTAGACATTTCAAGATATGTTGCAATGAAGTTTGGGGCTCTTTTACAAAATCCTGTTGGGATAAAATGTGTTTCTCATAATTGTCTGATCAAAGATGCATCTGGTACTTCTCAGGCTCTCTGACCTGAGGCTTCTGGTTCAGTAGGTCTAGGATGGGGGTGGGAGGGAGAGGCATAGTCCCATCATATGTCAGTGAGAGAGTATTTTAGAAATAATTTGCCTTTAAAAAGCTAAAAGCTTTGTTACAATTAATGTACTTACATTGACAAATCATTATCACCCAAAGTCTTTAGTTTTCATTGTTTTGCCCTTGGTGTACACTCTATGCACTTGAATGAATTTATAACGACATGTATCCACCATAGTACAAACATATTAATGATAGGGGGGCTATGCATATGTGAGGGACGGGAGTATATGGGAAATCTCTGTACCATCTGTTCAATATGCTGTGAATCTAAAAGTGCTCTAAAAATAAAGCCTTAGAAAAGCTTAACCTAAAAAAGTGAATATCAAAACTTGAATAAACATTTGAAAGAAGCGAATGCTGAACAATATGGTATGTTTAGGAGATTTTGAGGAGAAGATTGGGAATATTAGGAAGAGGGAACCAGACTGGTCTGACTGATTTTAATACAGATTTCCAGCCCCATTTTTTTTCCCTCAGTGATGCTTGATGGCTATTTTACTCACCCTTTGCATTTTCTATACTATCTGTTAAAAATCCCACCCATTCCCCACTTGAGCCCTTTTATTACCCATTCCTAGGTCAAACAGTCTTGTTTCTGAAGCCAATAAGGAAATAATTTTTACTGGGTGTGAAATGACTCTAAAACCTCCATTTTATCTCTTCTTTCCTTTCTGATGCAGAGTAAGATGTTTCCCTTCTCTTTCACAAGGAAGTTTCTTCAGCTAGGCTTTGAGCTTTTTCTCGGGACTTTAATCCAACAATTCTCCTTCTTCTTTGATTCCTTGTAGTTTTGAACTCAAGGCCTTCTTTCCTTGCTAGCTCCTCCCTCATCAAATCTTCCTCACCCTGAGCAGATTATTTCTCACAATGCTGCTTTCTTTATTAGCTATATCATGTTTTGTTTTCTCTCCATCATTACTCAAATTCTTGGAGTACAGGTCCTAGGCCCTTTTCTGTGTTGCAGACTGCTGTCTTCTCGTATTCTCACATGGCCAAAGGGTTGAGAGAGTTCTCTGGGGTCCCTTTGTTGAAGGCGCTAATCTCATTCAAAAGGGCTCTACCTTCATGACCTAATTACCTCCCAAAGTCTCCACTTCCTAATAGCATCACATTGAGGATTAGGATGTCAACATATGAATTTTGGGGAGGCACAATCATTCGATCCATTGCAGTCTCAATCTGAGCATGTCAAGAAGTCAGTGATTTTCTACCTCAGATATGCTTCTCCTTCACCATCTCCTGTCTTAACAAACAACTTCATTTATACTGGGATGGGTTCAGTCTTGGCCCCATTTTCTCTTTTTCCTCATGTCTATTAAGTTAGCAAGTCCTAACAAGTCTACACACATAATGTGTCTCAAATTCCTTCTCTCTGCTGACGCTATTACTCTTGGCCAGTATGACTTATAGCCTGAGTACTACAGAGATTACTAATTAGTCTCCCTTCTGCTTCACAATCTCTGTCTATAATCCATTCTCTGCAGAACAAACAGAATGATTTATTTCAAATGCAAATATAACTTCATCCCCTCTGAAAATCTGGCAATAGTTACTTTTGACTCAAAATCCCTAACAGGTCCTACAGGACTGTGCATAATTTCATGCTCCCTCCTTATTTTTTTCTCTTTCTCTCTCCAGGTTTACTTTCTGCTTTACTGCCAACCTCCAGTATCCTGTGCTTTACATCTTAGTATCCCACTCATCTTCTTGAGGTTGCTTAAGGATTTCAAGCTCCTTATGCTGCAGGGCTTTTTCTTAAGTTATTATTTTCCTGAAGTTCTTCCTCCTCTACTGTTATCTGACTACCTTCTACTTTTCTCTCTTGCCCTAGCTTGAATGCTGTTTCCTTAGCGTGGCCTTCCTTGAACCATTAGCTGAAGATTAGGCAAATTGTTTAGGTTCCCTGTCTATATTCTTTCATAGTAGTCAATATCTTCCCCTACAGTCTTGCTTACAATAGTAATTGTATACTTATATGTAGCATTATTTCTTTAATATCTGTCTCCCTTATTAGACTGTAAAGGCCTGGATGGCAGAGACAGTTATCTCTTTGTGACTGCTGTATAAATATTGCCTCGTATAGAAGCAAGCACTTTGTAGCACTGAACAATTTACCCGTTGAATAAAGGACTGGATGAATAAATGAATGAATGAATGATGCTTAGCATTCAGTGACTAATTCTGTTTTCAAGTTGCTTCAATGACACCTCCATAGAACCATACTCACAATTGCTTTCTAAGTTGATCTAAGCTGTGACAGCAAGTACATTTTATTGAGTATCTGTCTTCTTACTTTTTCCTATCAAGACATAAATCTAGGTTTTATATACTTCAATGTTATGACTAAGTACCTAAGGTCATACAACAAAACAAAGCAAAACAAAACTCTATTATATTACGTGATTCTCGAGTCTCAGTTGTGGCATTATTAGTCTCTCACTTTATTTAACGTGAAATTCAAAAAATTTGAAGAGAAATGCACATCTCCAAACATTAATATTACCATGTGGTGTCCTTCCACTGATATGACTATAAATCTTCTGTGTAGTCAATAACTTGTTTATTTTACATGGGCCATAATTGGAGTCATAAGTCAGGCAGCTTTGAGTTCATTTTGAAAAAGTAATCAGTTAGACTACTAATTTTAAAGAAAAAAAAAGAGCTCATTGTTTAGCATATGTATCTCTAGCATACATGTCTTTAGAAAAAGATAGTAGCACCTCATTTTACTGCTTCAGAGATATTCTTTTTTATTATTAATATTCATTGGCGTATAGTTGCTTTATAATGTTGTGCTGTACAGCAAAGTGAATCAGCTACACATATACATATATCCCCTCTTTTTTGGATTTCCTTCCCATTTAGTCACCACAGAGCAATGAATAGAGTTCCCTGTGCTATACAGTAGTTTCCCATTAGTTATCTCTTTTATACATAGTAGTGTATATATATCAATCCCAATCTCCCAATTCATTCCAGTCCCCCTTCCCCCTCCGCCTGCCCCGGTATCCATATGTCCATACTCTACATCTGTGTCTCTATTTCTGCTTTGCAGTTAAGTTCATCTGTGTCATTTTTCTAGATTCCACATATAAGAGATATTATACGATATTTGTTTTTCCTCTTTCTGACTTACTTTATTCTGTATGACAGTCTCTAGGTCCATCCACATCTCTGCAAATGGCACAGTTTCATTCCTTTTTATGGCTGAATAATATTCCATTGTATATATGTACCCCATCTTCTTTATCCATTCTTCTGTTGATGGACATTTAGACTGTTTCCATGTCCTAGCTGTTGTAAATAGTGCTGCAATGAACATTGTGGTACATTGTGTCTTTTTGAATTATGGTTTTCTCCAGGTATGTGTGCAGGATTGGGATTGCTGGGTCACATGGTAACTCTATTTCTAGTTTTTTAAGGAACCTCCATACTGTTCTCCATAGTGGCTGGATCAATTTACATTCCCACCAACAGCGTAAGAGGGTTTCCTTTTCTCCACACCCTCTCCAGCATTTATTGTATGTAGATTTTTTGATGATGGCCATTCTGACTGGTGTGAGGTGATACCTCAGTATAGTTTTGATTTTGCATTTCTCTAATAATTAGTGATGTTGAGCATCTTTTCATGTGTTTGTTGGCCATCTGTTTGTCTTCTTTGGAGAAATGTCTATTTAGGTCTTCTGCCCATTTTTGGATTGGGTTGTTTGTTTTTTTCATATTGAACTGCATGAGCTATTTGTATATTTTGGAGATTGATCCCTTGTCAGTTGCTTTGTTTGCAAAATTTTTCTCCTATTCTGAGGGTTGTCTTTTCATCTTGTTTGTGGTTTCCTTTGCTGTGCAAAAGCTTTAAGTTTAATTAGGTCCCATTTGTTTATTTTTGTTTTTAATTTCATTACTCTTGGAGGTGGGTCAAAAAAGATCTTGCTGAGGTATATGTCAAAGAGTGTTCTGCTTGTTTTCCTCTAGGAGTTTTATAGTGTCTGCCTTATATTTGGGTCTTTAATCCATTTTGAGTTTATTTTTGTATATGGTGTTAGGGAGTATTCTAATTTTACTCTTTTACATGTAGCTGTCCCGTTTTCCCAGCACCACTTATTGAGGAGACTGTCTTTTTTTTCCATAGTATATTCTTGCCTCCTTTGTCATAGATTAGGTGACCATATGCGTGTAGGTTTATCTCTGGGCTTTTTATCCTGTTGCATTTATTCATATTTCTGTTTTTGTGCCAGGACCATAATGTATTGATTACTGTAGCTTTGTAGCATAGTCTGAAGTCAAGGAGACTGATTTTCCGAGCTCCGTTTTTGTTTCTCAAGATTGCTTTGGCTATTCAGGGTCTTTTGTGTTTCCATAAAAATTGTATAATTTTTTTGTTCTAATTCTGTGAAAAATGCCCTTGGTAATTTGATAGGGACTACACTGAATCTGTACATTGCTTTGGGTAGTATAGTCATTTTCACAATATTGATTCTTCCAATCCAAGAACATGGTATATCTCTCCATCTGTTTGTGTAGTCTTTGATTTCTTTCATCAATGTCTTATAGTTTTCTGAGTACAGGTCTTTTTGCCTCCTTAGGTAGGTTTATTCCTAGGTATTCTATTTTTTGTTGTTTTTGCAGTGGTAAATGTGATCATTTCCTTAATTTCTCTTTCTTCTCTTTTGTTGTTAGTGTATAGGAATGAAAGAGATTTCTGTGTATTAACTCCTGCAACTTTACTAAATTCATTGATAAGCTCTAATAGTTTTCTGGTGGCATCTTTAGGATTCTCTATGTATAGTATCATGTCATGTACAAACACTGACAGTTTTACTTCTTCTTTTCCAATTTGTATTCCTTTTATTTCTTTTTCTTCTCTGATTGCTGTGGCTAAAACTTCCAAAACTATGTTGAATAATGGTGGTGAGAGTGGACATCCTTGTCTTGTTCCTGATCTTAGAGGAAATGCTTTCAGTTTTTCACCATTGAGAATGATGTTTGCTGTGGGTTTGTTGTATATGGCCTTTATTACATTGAGGTAAGTTCCCTCTATGACCACTTTCTGGAGAGTTTTTTTTTACCATAAATGGATGTTGAATTTTGTCAGAAGCTTTTTCTGCATCTATTGAGAAAATCATATGGTTTCAAAGATATTCTAATGGACAAATACTATGATGGGATGACATATAGATTCTCTATTCTTAAAATTGTAGGGGTTTTTTTCCCCAAGTAAAACATTTAATCTGACTTTTAGATTTTCTGAATCCTACAAAGTCAAATCAAAATAAGTTTTATTGGGAGAAAAAAGCTTAAATATGACAAAGAAAATATACAAATAAGGAAAAAGAACTGCCATTTTAATTAAAAAGAAAGCAAGATAAAATTATAGGCACTATTATAGAGCTTTATATAGAAATAACATTTCGTGATGATATTGCCATCATGTTCATAATCTCTACCTTATTGATATTTTATTCTTTTTTTCTTTTCCCTAATAGACAATGTAAACCCATACCAAAAAGAAAAAAAACCTTGTTTTATAGTTTTACACATAGATATAGATTTTTAGATGTTTGAAATCAAGCAGTTGTGGATAGATGTTAATTTATACATCAATATTAAATATGCATATACTAATTTTGAATTAATTCATGTGTTATAACTTGAACATTGACTAAAGCTTTGAACTAAACAAATATGAGTTTTGAGCTTTGGTGGATTAAACACATAGTTTTAAAACCGAAAAATGACTTGAAAATATAATTTTTACATTAGTTTTCACATTGTTTCGTATTTGCAAAATACTTTTATGACTGTGGCATACTCTTTTAGTTCTTATTTCATATATGAATAATAAGGAATAGAAATTTCAGTGGATCACCAAAAGTCACATCTCTCTACTATGGGTAATATTATAGAAATTCTCCAAAAGATTTCTTTTAGAATGTTGGGATAGTTTTTCAGCGTATATAGAAATATTAACTCTTGGTACTTCAATATATTTAATTTTGGTATTTACATTTTAAGCAGGTTCTAAAAATTCTGGTATTTTGATTGTGGAAAAAATTGGTAAGAAAATTTTAATTTATCTTATTAGATATTAATAGTAGTCTCCATTTTGCATTTTTTATGGAATGTGTTAATGAGAGAAAGGGTAAGCAATTTTATGCACTGCTAATAACTGAAAATATCTTCCCCAAAGGTCACAAAAAATAATCAATTTTCAAACCCTACCACCGCCATTACATATTATTTACAGTGACTGACTTTGATTATTAAAAAAAAAGTTTATTTTTTAATAAATTTATTTATTTTATTTATTTTATTTATTTTTGCTGCATTGAGTCTTTGTTGCTGTGTGTGGGCTTTCTCTAGTTGTGGCAAGCGGGGGCTACTCTTCGTTGCAGTGCACGGGCTTCTCATTGCAGTGGCTTCTCTTGTTGTGGAGCACGGGCTCTAGGTGTGCAGGCTTCAGTAGTTGCGGCATGTAGACTCAGTAGTTGTGGCTCGTGGGCTCTAGAGCACAGGCTCAATAGTTGTGTCACATGGGCTTAGTTGCTCTGTGGCATGTGGGATCTTCCTGGATGAGATCTCAGACCTGTGTCCCCTGCATCAGTAGGTAGATTCTTAACCACTGCACCACCAGGGAAGCCTCTGACTTTGAATTTAAAGAGCAAAATTTCATATATATTTTTTAAAAAGCCCTCACACCCTTCAAAACTTTATTACAAACCGAGGGCTATTAAAAATATTAAAACACATTCTTGGCCACTTGATTTACATTTTTGGAATACCACCTACTATCCCACAACACTTGTAATTCTTTTCACATTCAGGTACACTCGGCTGCACCTGACCATCTTTTATGAAGTTCCAAAAAATCCCTTTTTTCAGCCAGGGTAATACTCTTAGTGCCCAAGTTTATATTGAACTCTAGACTGCTAACTGAATATATTTTGTTCTTTTATTTTTCTGCTGATAAAAAACAAACCCCTCATTCTTATGAGGTGCTCATTTTCTATAAAGTGCTTCAGTTATGGGCTCATGAGTCTAGGGAGGCTTTTTTTTTTTTAAGTGATTGAGAAAATCTTACTTATAAAACTAAATTTTATCCTTAATGTTGCAAAGCTGTGAATATATACATGTCTTATATAACTTGAGTTTTAATCAGCTATTTGCTCATCAACCTGGTGAAGACTTGCCTAACTGATAGGTAGAGAATGTGAGCTGTGAATAACATCTTACAAATTCCTGGATTCACTTACACTACAGAATCTCCAGTTAAATAATGAAATACATTTCTTTTAAAAAATTATTTATCCCATGTATTCAATTTTACCAAAGACTAGATAAAATTAACTTCCTACCTGAAATAGTACTAATACTGTTGTACTTTTCTGCCTTTCACTGGGGTCATTCCATATATTTTGACCGTGGATATCCAAGCTTCTTCTACCAGTGAATATCTTTGCTAAAGTAAACAACATAAGAGGAAACTTCATTTGACTTACCAAGTGTTTCACTAATTAAAAAAATAAGGCTCAGAATGTCTCACGGTTTTGGTTCTCTTCTAAGAATAGAATCAAAACAATACTAGAAAATCAGGTGTGAAATCAGGAAATGACATAAAGAGTGTCCAATATGTATTTCCCTTTCATAGTATTCCTAGGAATAGCTAAAACATTGAAGAACATTAAGTTATGTTAAGAAATCAAAGTACTATAGAGTGCATGTATCAAACATCATATGACTAACATTGAACTCAGTTTGAAAACTCCATTTAGTGATTACTGACAGCCACTGACATTTTATTTCTTTTTCTGGAATAAAATCTTTGCTTCTGTGAACATCTTGCCCTTGCCACTGTGTTCATTCTTTCATCTTTACTGAGACCATTTGCAAACTGATTTGGACACAGCCAAAGTTTTCTCTAGACAGTCCGCTCATTACTGTCTCTATAAATTACCAGGGAAATTTAAGACCCAGTATAGGTCTCATATAGCATTTTTATATTGCAATGTGAATCAGATAATTTTACCCATATCTTTTCACAGTTTGATTGATTTACATAGTTCTGTACTAGAGCCTTCCTAAACAGGGTAGAAAGAAGGTCTCCCACCCTTCTCACAAGTTATTCCCTTTAGCTGGCCACACTGATCAATTTTAAGTATTAGCTATCCAAAATATTCATACCCTTTTTGAGGATGATTACAGGGATTTACACTGAATAATATTGACTAATAACTTTAGGAACACTGTGCAACTTAAGAATGACATTTTTTTTGTTTTGCAACAATTAAGAAATCATTGGAAATGGTTTGTGTGGAATGTTGTATCTTTCAAATTCTTGGACTATATAAAAAATATTACTTTATTTTTCCTGGCTCAGTTCCTTATGTTAATAGTTATTACAACTGGTTGTTGAAAAAAGCTGTATGTGTATGGTACAGTCATATATGCAAGCGATACTAAAACCTGCAGTTTTAATTTTCTAAACTTGCTATTTTGGTTGATCTGTTTTCTGTGATTTGTATTACACTTCTACTCAGATCTATTGAATGACTCTTTAATTCAGCGATGCCTTTATCCAGTGTTTATTAATAATTCAGAAAGGCAAGTTTTCTACAAAACTGGGGAAGAAGTAAACCATTCTTCATTCTGAGAGCATTTAGCATTTAGAACATCCTCAATACTGATGGATACAGATTATTTTTCTGTTTCATGACATAAACTGAATTATTTAGCTTTCTCTAGGTCTAACAAAGTCAAGTATTTGGTGTAAAATGGAATTGGGTGGATCAAGTCAAATTCACTACTGGGAGAGGTACATTTGCATACATAACACACACATACACTCAAATTTTATGGCCTTCTGAGCATAAATAAGTAAAAGGGAAGAGTTTATGCAGAAGCAGAAAGGTTGTCCCTTAGATAATGTGACTGAGTAAGTGCTAAATCACATTAGCTCTTCAAATATTTCCTAATCACTTTAATCCTCCTTTTTTGTAGAAAGTTCCTCTTCTCAAAGTGAAGTGTGAACTTAGCTGGTGGCACAGTGAGTGGTAGGTTAGGAGAAGTACTGGGTAACTATGTTACATCTTCTAGAGTGTTAACTTTACAAAAGAGTGAATATTTTAATGTAGATATATAATATAGAATGTATTACAACCTTAACACATAAATCTGTGACTTCAAAGAAGTTTCCTGATTTTCGCAGTCCACTTCAGGAGACCTCTCTTTCTCATCCTTGATGAACCAGTTTGCCAAACAAGTGTCTGGATTGTTTTTCATTCAGAGTAGCTGGTATGGCTGACATATTTTGATTTAAGGCGACTCCCTCTCTGAAAATAACTTCTTTTGCTGTTCATTTGAACCCAGATGCTTAGAATGATTACAGTGCTTATAACAACTGCAATCTCTTTGAGTTTTTCAATAAACTTATTAAAATGCATATGTCATTAGGAAAGGATGATCAATAACATTGTCATTTATTATCACAGTAACTTGTACTTCCAGCAGATAAGCAACTACATAAATGTTTAAGGAAAAGAAAATGTGAAATATCCATTTAGGCAAGGTAATAAGGCACCTGTTATGTGGAATACCCTGATTCTTACCCCCATCACAAACACATAGGTGTATACTATTAATGAGGGTAGTCATATGACGTTGAATAACTAAGAATTGTATAAAAAGATTGAGAATCTCATGAAGTGGATGAAGTAGAAAGCATAACTCATTGTTCATTCAGCTTGGAAGGTAAATGTGTTTAGGATTGATTAGGATCGGTAGCAACACGTTGGTCCAATATGAACTGTATCATAAATAGATTTTTTTCAGGAGAGTTCAGTTTGCCAAGTTGTGTGTCTGTGTGCAGTCTGACACACCCCAAGCACAATCTGGCCTCTTTCCTTTTTTTTTTTAAATTAACTAATTAATTTATTTTTGGCTGTACTGGGTCTTTATTGCTGCGTGCGGGCTTTCTCTAGTTGTGGCAAGTGGGGGCTGCTCTTCATTGTGGTGCATGGGCTTCTCATTGCGGTGGCTTCTCTTGTTGCGGAGCATGGGCTCTAGGTGTGCAGGCTTCAGTAGTTGTGGCGCGCAGGCTTAGTTGCTCCCCGGCATGTGGGATCTTCCTGGACCAGGGCTCAAACCCACGTTCCCTGCATTGGCAGATGGATTCTTAACCACTGCGCCACCAGGGAAGTCCCATGGGCTCTTTTCTTATGGCCCTTAGTCCCCTCACTATATAAAGGTTATCTAAGGCTAAGACTATTTCAAAAGCCTAGCATAGTGCCTAGACCTACAAACTACCTCTTACATTTTAAATCTTTTCTTACCTCTCTATTCTACTCTTACTACAGTTTGTTAATTTACTACTAGGTTTAAAGCAATAAGTCGTTGGCCAAAAAAGGCTTATATATGAAATTATGCCACTGCTGTCCTACTTCATAGTAATTGGAACATGGTCAACCAGTTTAAACAATCAAAATGATTTGCTGGTACACATTTCCGTGTCCAGTAATGCTTTTTTACTTTGAGCTTTTCTTGTTTTTATCTGAGATCTCTGCCTGTATTGAGTCAATTTTATTATCATTACTGGTGCTCTCAATCTTTTGGCAACATCTCTGTAGCCTCAGGAAGGGCAGCCAACCAGCAAAACGAGCAAAGGCAGAAGCAGGAGTTGGTGGGGAGGGTTGAGGGAAGAGAGACCAGGAGTTCAGCCAACCAGTCAGCCAGGGTACTCAGCTAGTTCCAAGAGGTCAGGCATCAGTCAGCCAATATTTGATAAACAAATGAACTCAGCTACTGAGCTTCAGTCAGCCTCATTTTACTGAGTTCTAACTTGGGGGAGAGATGACCTGACTCTTCCTTAAATTCCGGTGGGCCTTCCAGCTAATCACTATGCTCTAGAGCCAAATTCTGAACAGCGTTACATATGTGGCAAAAAATTACGTCCTTTTCACCTGCATGGGAAAGATAAAAATATGAAACAAAGTTCAAAGATATTCTGTTTGCCAAGTATCCAGATCAATAATGGTGTAATCGTATTCTAAATCTCACGGGACAGAACGAATGGTTGAATTTTTCATTATTTTTTGTTTATTATTTTTAATTTCCTTCTTTATTTTTATCTATGTTTTGAAATAGTTTAAAATTTGCATACAGTTTGCCATATGGTACAAAAAACTTATAAGTTCTAAGTACAAAGAACTCCTGAGTACAAAAAATTCTTCTGCAAAAGTAATACCATGCTTTAGAGTCTCAAACTAACACAGTACTGCATTCGTTTTCTCTCTCTCTCCCCCAAACAAAATCTCCTACATCATCTTCATACAGTTCTCCCAATCAAGAAATCAACGTTGATACGTTATCATTCAAATTTTACCAACTGTCTCAGCAGTATCTCTTTTTCCTTTCTTGCCCAGGATCCTATCCAGAAACATATGCTGCACTTAGCTATCAGGGCTCATAAATTATCTTTGATTTGTTCCTAAATCTTTCCTTGTCTTTCATGTCCTTGATAGTCTTGAGGAATGTAATTATTTCGTTCTATCAGGTGCTCTTAACCTGGGATTCTCTGATGCTTCTTCACGAACAGACTCAGGCCATTCTTTCTTGGCAGGAATATCACAGAAATGACACAGGGCTCTTCTCAGTGTATCCCACCATGAGGCACATGACGTCACTGTCTCACTACTTGTGATATTAACTTTTATTACCTAATCTAGTTGCTATCCATCCCTTTTCTCCAATATAAATGCACTGTTTTCCCTTTTGTATTTGACTAATATTTTGTGGGGTGATATTTCAATATTTTCTAATATGCTGTACCTCATAAACTTTTACCCACTGGCTTTAACATCCATTAATGATTCTTATGTATATCAGCTACTCCTGTGATAGCTACCGAATGATGAATATCTATTTTGTTCACTCTTTCTACTTTGATTAGTTAGCATTCTACTGTTTCTTATATTCTGTGATTGATATGCCTCTCCCTTTTAGTGTAGGGCTTGATAATATAGTTTCAAAATTTTTGAAGTCAGTGATTAAAAGGGACAGTTATATTTTAAACTTTAATGAGTATACTTATTTTATATTCTATAAGAGGATCCTTGAAAAGGAAACAAAACAAAAAATGACAATTACTTAGATTTAAGTAGATTAAAAATGCTGTCTGATGAAAAACTTCACAAAAACAACCAACCAACCAAACAAACAAAAAAGTCCAAAACTCAAGAGTGTCAACAAATTAATTACGGACATTGGCAATGTTCATATTAAAGTAAAAAGTTACAATTGTAGATTATGCTACATAGGTATCAATATAGTATACATTTTGGTAATAAGTGAAGTATATGCATTTTAATATGACTTATGTAATAATATATATAACTGTGAAATTTTTGAAATTAGATTCATCATTGACATAGATAAACTTAACTGATGCTAATATAAAATAAATGAAATATATATAATTTTTCTATTTTTCATAGATCTTTCAATAGTCACTATTGTTTATTTTTTACTGAGGTATAACTGACATATAACATTACGACTGTTGTTTCTTGATAAGACATACCACTTGGCATTCATTTAACACATACACACAAAGAACAGACAGTCAAGATACTAAAATATAAAACCCTAGACCTGGCACTCTAATTTATGAAGTTTCCGTTATTTCTTGTTTTCTATCTAAACTGGATAATTCCTGTTTGACTTTTTCCTCTCTTTCTTACTATATGTATCCCTCCTTACACTCTTACTTTTTCTTTTGGACAAAGACCCTGTGTTTAAAACAGAAACTTAACTTGATTAAATATCATTTATTAGCATGACATCTGCTTATACCCCAACTTTAGATATAAATCTAGAATGATATGTAATAGAGACACAATGCTTAGGCACAGTTATCTCATTGGTATCAATAATTATATAACTCTTTGATAGATATCTGGAAATTTATATAGCTTATGTGAATCTAGTAATAATAGAAAAACAAAGTCACAACCAATGAGAACCTTGGTAATGCCTAGGGTCATGAGATGGAGAAACCAAGTAAAGAAAAATTCAGTAAATGTGAGACGGTAGTTAGCCTTCTGGTAAGAGATTATCAGAGTTGCTATGATGGCCTGATAGTGCCTAAAAACACTGAAATAAATTAGCTGCTATTTTTAATATTATCCCCATCCTTATTTTTATCCATGCATTTGAATTTTTCTGTATATGAAGCATGTCCTTTTTTATGTTACCACTACATCAGAATGATTCTCTCAACTATCATTACATTATATAATCCATTAACTGGCTCTTCCAAAATTGAACTTGGCTCCTGGTGACAATCCATTTTAACAATAAGACTGAATAAGACTGAATAATAAGACTGAATACATCAGTAGACTCAGTAATATTTTCTTGGCATAACTTCATTGACCCACATGGAATGTAATTGGGGGTAATTTCACAGAGATAATTAGAAATATTACAAATTTCCTGAATTGTTTTCTGAGATTATCATGGGACTGAAACATTATATTAAGGATACTGAAAGACTATCAGTGAATTAGAATTAAAAGGACTATCTATATATAAGATTTTTATACCTATACCTATCTATTTATGTTATTATGTTAGGGAATGAAATATGTTGTATGAAAAACAGTATTTTAATGTAGAAATGTATTCCAAACTTCTTTTCAGTGTTTTTTGTTTTGTTTTTCAGATAGAATTGTCTGACAAACTATCAGTAGTTTCAGTTCCTGATCTATTTTTATATTTAATGTACTATATAAGAAATGAGATACTAGAAGCTAGCCGTTGCACCCTTAGTTCAAAAATGTTTTTAAAAGTGTGTTTTATGGAAGTCCTGTGTTTCTAAACTTAAGGCATTGTTAGCTGTATTATTTATCTGACTTAAGAGATGCAAATGGCATTCAAAGTAATATTAACTGAAGAATTGATTTTAAAAATATAGAGGTAATTCCATTTTAATTATGGCAGATTAAGGTCCTAACAGATTATTCTGAAGATAACAACTATAAATTCTGGACAAAAATTTTTTTAAAAAGCCTCCTGAAAACTCTGGAGAATGAACAGAAACAAGGGAAGGGGACTGAAACTTGGCTGGAGAGACCAGCATGGCATGTTTTGAGCTTTGAACTGCAGGTGAGCTATGTCACAGAGTACCATGGGTTGTCAAAATCACTAATAGGAGCATACTATCTTTTTGGCTTGCATAGAATAAGAGTGAGGCAGTCACCACCAGAAAATGAGGGTGGAATCCAGGAAGGATAGGATCAGAAAAGGAGCGTCCCAATTTTTGGTGTGTAAGTTTTGCCCAACTCTCTTGAACAACCATGGATACAAGGAAATGATTCAATATAGCTTTCAGCATAGGCTAAAACACCTGACCTGAGATTTGAATTGCTACTCATAGGGGAAAAGAGTTTGTAATTTGAGACTAACTTACTTATGTACCTGCTAAAATATAAACATCAATGCTCTTCAGAGACATATAGCAGAATTCACTCTCCATATAGAATATTGATAGTGTCCAGGACTCAATCCAAAATTAGTAGACATTCAAAGAACCAGGAAAATGTGCCCCATTATCAAGGGAAAATATAATCCAAAAAGGCCAATTCCAATATACACCCAGAGTTGGAATTGTTAGATGAAGACTTTAAACCTGGTATTATAAGTTTGCTTACAACTGTTGAGGAAAAAAAGTACAGTCAAAATGATGAAAAGATAGGAAATAGAAGAGATATAGAGATAGGAAAAGAGACCAAATGAAAATTTACAACAAAAATATAATACTAATTATATTAAATATTATATATTATAATACATTAAAAATATTTATCTAAAATAAATATTTTTAAGGGATGGTCATAAAAGCAGGACGGAAAAAACAAAGGTAAATGAACTTGAAAATAGAGCATTAAAAATGATCTGATCTAGGGCTTCCCTTGTGGCGCAGTGGTTGAGAGTCCACCTGCCGATGCAGGGGTAACCGGTTTGTGCCCCTGTCCGGGAGAATCCCACATGCCGCTGAGCGGCTGGGCCTGTGAGCCATGGCCGCTGAGCCTGCGCATCCGGAGCCTGTGCTCCGCAACGGGAGAGGCCCCAACGGTGAGAGGCCCGTGTACCGCAAAAAAAAAAAAAAAAAAAAAAAAGACCTGTGTCAAGCTACCATTTCTTTCAGCCTAGAACTGGTCCAGTTTGGTCACATTCTCTATAGTGTTTTCATCTCTTCACTTTTTTCTTTCTTCACAGCAGTTGGCTATACACTGCTTTTTCTCTCTCTAGCCAAGTCACTCCCCGAGTTGGACACGTTGTCATATCAGTTTATGACAGCACTAAAATAAGGAAGCTACATTTTGGTAATGCTTAGTATGCCGTCCTGTTTTTCCCCTACTCCTTCATCTTTTCTTTCCTAAGCTCAGTAATCATTTGTTGCTCCTACTAAGCTCTGCAATAGTCCCTCAGCTCCTTTTAGTTTGGTTTCACCACTTCCATATTTCATTGAAATAATCACATTATAGGAGCCCTTTACATTGGAAATAATTAGCAAAGGAGGAAACTAGGGCTTGGAAGTACAAATGAAGTGATAGAAGAGTAGAGGGTTATTGGGAAACAAACCTTATGAAATATAATGAATGAGGGAGCGTAAGTTCCGGTTCGTGATAAGGAAGGAACTAAGTCATACCTAAATACAATTTATAAGGGCAAAGACTAAGGGATTGAAAGAAGGATGCTAGGAATTAAGAAAGTGAGATGTGGAAAGTTGGAATCAGCAACTTCTGAGTCAAAAAGTAATAAAGGTGTTGAATATTTAGATACAAGTCCATACACTCACAAAAAATACTTCCTTATGTATGTTATCTGCAACAGAGCAAAATGAATTTTTAGGCATCACCTTGAAACTTCTAAGGGGGAGATCAGAAAACTTTGCAGAGCAATGGAAGGTAAGAAAATTGATTCTAACGTCATTTGTAAGTGCTGGCTCTTTGACATTATGTAGCGTGCTGCTTAACTCTGTTTTTTATTTGATGTAAAATTATTGTAACAGCTTTTCATATTTTCATATCTACCTCAAAGACCCAACCTAATATTCCACTTAAAATACTTGGTTATGTATTCCCCATTAATAATAATTGATTATCTACAAAAATATTTTTATTGGTAGCAAAATTCTCTCAGTTTTTTCAAATATTTTTTCATAATTCAGCAAAGTAGACCCAGTAGCAAAAACATAAGAGGACTTCCTTCTAATTTTATTGGATTTCCATTTTTAAAAAATTTCTTCAAGGAGACCTAGCTATTCTTGGATGAAATAATTACGTTTTTTCTCTTCTGAAATTCTTTCTTTAATAATATTTAGTTTTATCATCCCTATCTAATCTCTAGTCCCCTCCTTTCTCTTCCTTTTAGCAACAGCAAAACACAGGGGCTATAAAAAATATTTCCAAACAATGTATAGAGGTGGCTTGGACATTGGAGGTACATAATATATATTGGATAATAAACAATTGGCCATACTTCCAGTTAATCTATCAATAACCACCCAACTGGGTTTACTTAAACTTTTTGGAGCTGTATTTCCTTATCTATAAAATGGTAAGAATTGTCTTTTTTCTTTTTTTCTTCTAAATCACAAGGGTGTTGTGAGGACCAAATAAAATAGTGAGAAACATTCTGAAAATTACCTAGTGTTATGTAAAACTCACTATTATTATTATCATTATTATAAGAAAAAATTTTTACTTCTACTCATTGTAGACCTGTGTGTACCTGAGTAGGTCATAGCTTGCCTAATTTGAAAGCAAGTCCAAAAATTTGTATTTTAATTCCTGATGACTGCTTATCTGCAGTGAGTTAAATGGAAAGTTTTAAAATTTTTAAGAAAAATGGTTTGAAATAAAAGAGGTACTTTATAACATGAATTTTAGGGTAACAGAGAAAGGCTTAAGATAAACAAAATAATTTTTCATTATATAGCCCAAAGATCACAGTTTATAACAATAGTTTTAAAACTTAATTTTATATATATCTGTAACAGCAAAAAATAGGAATTGTAGTCAATAACAATTTCATTGTATTATTTCTATTCTATTTTAAGAGCAATTTTCTAGATGAATGGTGCTTATAAAACTTATACTGAATTGCCACAAGGGAATCAAGGGAAATAGGAGGAAAATGGGAAATTTGGTTAAAGATTATTGACTAAACAAAAAGACTTACTACTTTAAATTTGTTTTGGGTTCTTGGTCTTGGATTAACAAGGTAGAATTTTCTACGCTTGGATGTTAAAGTGAAAAATACTAATATTTTCTCTAATACCACTGTAATTTTAAGCAGTCCATCTGGAATATTATTACATTTTTAATAGGGGAAACTTTGTTATTATGAAAAATATCTGATTTTTTTTCTGGTGACAAATATATAGATGATTGACTGTGACTTAGCTAATAGTCATAAAACTCTCCATGTCAAAAATGTTTATGTATATAATTCCCCTTTGTAAATTATCTGTGATATTTATTTTAAAAGAACAGAATATATTTTAAGGGATATTCTATTAAACTTTACCATTTTTGTACTGTTTACATACAACTGGAATGTTAGTCTAAAGGCATGAAAATTATTGAGCATTTCAAATGAAACCTGTTGCTTATCTCATATTTTAAAAAAGAAAATCTCCCTATATTCCTATCTGAAGACCTCAGACTTTCTACAAAGGAATGAGTGCAGTTTCCAAATTCACAAAAAAAAGATTAAAATAAATTGTCATTCTGTTTTTCATTACAACTTATGACATGTGAGCAGACATATTGATTATTCCAGAAAGTTATAAAACTGTAAAAATGTCATTGCAAAATCTATTATAAGAAATATTAAATGACACATGATCACTCTCTTCTAACCATCCTATCTCTTTGGTGTTCGGAGTACTATGGGAAAAGTCTGTAAATTAAGCTTTGGTTTTCCATATAGGATTTCCTAACACTGATGTTATCCAGACTGACAATCTTAACTTTTATTTGGACGACTTGGTCTCTTTACATTTAAAATATTTGTGTTTAAACCTACAATGTAATTATTAGTTTTCTATTTGTCCCATCTGGCCTATATAATTTTTTCTCTCTTTTTTTTTCCCTTTCTTTTTGGATTAAGTATTATTTTTATTTCATTCTTTCCCCTTTATTTAGCTTAGCATTGCAGTCTCTAGATACTCTTTCTGTGGTTACCTTAACAAGAAATATCCTTAACATATATAAATTAAGGATGTTACTACTTTCTGGGACAATGAAAAGACTTTGGAATACTTGAAATCCATTTTCACCTCCTGCCTTTTGTGTCTTTCTTTTCATGTATTTTAATTATCTCTAGTATTTCAAACCCCACAACTTATTACTATTGTTGTTTTACATGGTATTCATTATAATTACCAAATATTTACCCTTTTTGTTTTTTCTCATTCCTTTCTTCATTCTGTGCTTCCCAATATGATTTATTTTCCTTCTAATCAAAGAACTTCTTTTAACATTTATTTTATCAGGTGATTTTTGTTGCTGTTAGTCTAAATATTTTTCCTTTCTCATTTCTTCTCCATCTTTTAGTTTGAAAAAATTCAAACCTACAGAAAATTTGAAAGAATAATACAATGAAATGTATCTTTCAACCTAAATCGTTATCTTTCAGTCCTAAATCTTTCAGTCCTAAATCGTATCTTTCAGTCCTAAATCGTTAAATGGGATCATTAACTTAAAATCAGAAATAAAGTAGGTTTTATTGTTGTAAGTCTACAGATATAAATGTAGAATCTCTGAATTCCAATTTAATTTACATGTGCCTTTTGTATAATATCGGCATTAGTAAAAACTGGGTGGTCAGGATTTTCAGCTTTCTCAGGGATTCCAAGTCAATTTCTATCCAGTCTGATTCTGTTACAACTTCCACTTAATGGTAGGTTTGTGATCCCTGAGAGTGGTACTGCTATTGTGTGCCCACTCTTAAGGAAGTGCAGTGCTCTGCCTTAAGTGCAATAGCTGTGGCCTCATTGTTCATATCTAGCTGTTGACCATTTTCTCCATGTGACATCAAAAGGGCCATTCAGATAGGTTTTTAAGCATAGTAATTCTCAGAATACTGATGTTAATTAATACATGTACCAAGTATTACAATGAGTACCAAAAAATTCACCAATTAAACATATTAGATTGAAGTCTCTAGGAGAAATATAAATAAGCATTCTTCTTTCTTTAAAACAGAACATTTTTGTCTCTTAAGATTTTGAAAAATAAGGTTCTTACATTTTTCAAGTTTTTATAATCTGCTGATATGCTGTGAGAAGAAAATTTTGGGATTCCCCAGGGTACCTTTTAAATTTTAAAATGTTGAAGTAAGTGAATAGGACTGGACCAAGTATAGAAAAGCAAACATCAAATACTGCAGAAATGAGCCTTGCCAGGGGATGGTCTGGATGACCTAATATGGGGCTTTGCCATCATTAACACCTAAGACTTGAGGGACTTTAAGATTAACTGCATTGGAGCAGAGATATAAGCTGTCCTCTTTGAAAATTCTTGTGTCTGGTGAGGTATAAGGTC
This sequence comes from Grampus griseus, assembly GCF_964374135.1. Lineage (NCBI taxonomy): Eukaryota > Metazoa > Chordata > Mammalia > Artiodactyla > Delphinidae > Grampus > Grampus griseus. Next base: position 129,172,584 of record NC_138997.1, on the reverse strand, counting down.
ACAAAATTACTTCATCAAGCAGTGCTTTACAAAGGGAAGGAGGAGAGTTGCAATGTAGGCCAACAGTGATCTAAAATAAAGGATAATCATGGTGTACCTCTAGGAAGACCTCTTACACGAAAACTTAGGTACAAATAAATTAATCAACTTCTCTGTTCTTCTCTTTGGTACAATACTAAGAGTGTGTTAAAATGTAGTTGCAACTCAGTTGGCGAAACTGGGGAAATAGATACTCTCAGGTGTGGCTGGTTGAAGAATAAAGTTGTACAACCCAACAAACAGCAATTTGACAATGAAGTAACCTACCCCCTATAACATCTAGGACATTATGTGGAATAAAACATAGTGCTGTTGCCCACTGGCTCTGTTTTCAAGTGGAAGTGGACTAAATGACCTTATTATCTGCATGAGGAATAGGGTGAGGTTAGGAATTGAAAGTCTGTTGGTCATGTGGGACTATGACATTGAAGCATAAGTGCATGCTTTTGTAGTAATTATTCCATTTCCCACATGTACAAAACAATTATGTGGGAACACATTTTTTTTGCTTTTGTTTATAGTTGCTAACTGAATGACTGAATGAAAAATATTGGTTTTCGTTAACTTGTAAAAACACAACACTATAGTTTATGTAGTTGAATTTTTGAACCCAATTATGCTGTTATAGGAGTTCATTGTGTTTAAAACAAAATGATATATGTATTTATATATTCAGCAGTTTTATCTTTTGGAATTTAATCTACAGATATTCTTAACTACTCTAAAAATGACAGTTATAAAAAGTTATTCACTGAAGCTTTATTGATAATAGAGAAAGTACACATGTCCAGAAATAGTTCATTGATTAAATATTGTATATATTAGATATATAAAAAGGGAGATTATTATGTACTGAGAACTAACTATCTTGAAAAGTCTATAACATGCTCTCTTATGTATATTAAGCATTCTGTATGTATATCTGTTCATTTGTGTATAGAGAAACTATGGAAAGAGAGCTAGAAACTCAGAACTTCCCATGGAGGTGGGGACAAGGGTCAGGTGGTAGAGGGATGGGAGAGAGGCTTGGCATACCTTTCTATACTTTTCTTTTTGAATCATGAAAACATAGCACTTATTCCAAAAATAATATTTAAATTGCAGTCACAAAGGGAAGACCAACTATAATTTGTGAATAAGAAATCTAGCAGCAATACTTTGATTTTGAGTTGTGCCAAAATCTTAGCTATTTTTCACTCTTTCTTATTTGATGGATTTCCTAGATTATCTATCTTGTCTTAAAGATATATTCGTATCTCAGAAATCACAGTGCTGATAGAATCCCATACCTTACAAAGATCACGTTCTCTGATTTTTCTTTACAAGAACAGACATAGTTAGAACACTGTATTTTTGATAGTCTGTCCTTAGTGTAGTACCAAATGATATATTGGAGGACAGCATTGCACATTTTTGCATCATGAAATAAAGAGCAAAGGTTGCTATGACCCTTCACATTAAATCTTTGCAATTGTAGAGAAGCTCTCAGTTAGGCTTCTGTTCATTCCTTTTTCCAGTTCTCTAATGTGGTTAGCTAATTTTAAACTGTAGGTTTATGTCTTGTCCCTGTATTTCATGAATGCTGATATGGTAATTTATATTATACATATATTGACATATATGTAAACTTGTCTACATGGATATATTCTTCATACAAACTTACAGTGATATAATAGGACCTTAAAATACATTTTGTATAATTTAAATTTAAATGAATGTTATTTCTGCCAAACTAGTTGACCTTGGGGGGTTTACATATATATTACGATCTTTCCTTATTACCTACCTATAGAATTATCCTTAGATAAATTTTATGAGAATTTTCTAAGAATGAAGTTTAACATCATATCGTCACACATATTTTCATACCCAAAATAGTATTATTCAGCTGAAGACTGAATTAGTTTGCTAGGGCTGCCATAACTAAGTGCCACACACTGGATGGCTTAAATGACAGAAATTTATTTTCTCATCATTCTGAAGGCTAAAGGTCCAGAATCAAGGTTTTGGCAGGGTAGGTGTCTTCTGAGGTTTCTATCCTTGATTGTAGATGGCCGTCTCCTTCTCCTTTGACACGGTCTTCCCTCTCCATGTGTCTGTGGCCAAATCTCTTCTTATAAGTCTACCTGGATGACCTCCAAGTACAGTTACATTTTTGAGATATTGCACAATCCAGGTGTGCTGAAGGCCAGCTGTGCTGTGGGCAGAAAATGAGTAAGTAAGAGCTTTGGCTTCCATTCAACTTTCAAAATCCTACTCACGTTCTTCTCACTAGCTGAAGCCAAATCAGAGCTCCTCCAGCAAGGACTGACTGGTAAACGTGCATCCAAGGTGTACAGACCTGTGATTAAGGGAGAGCAAGTCAGGTAATGAGAAATTCTGAACAACAGACAGACAAGCTGGAAAGCTTTGATATGTTAATTGATAATTAATCATTACACTATAGCCATAATTTATAGTCACATTTTGAGAGGAAAAATAGCACACTGAACCAAACTTTCCCATTTCAATTTATCCAATATATGTAATTATATAAAATCTACAGGATACTTGACTGCATTTACCAGATGTTTTAAAAACAAATGATGTTTTAAAAGGATTCAGTGAAGACTAAAATATTTATTTCAAAAATTGATGCAATATGTATTTGAATTTTCCTCAATTATTGTAACTTTATTATTATTAATATATATTTTAAAATTTTTATTGGAGTATAGTTGCTTTACAATATTGTGTTAGTTTATACTGTACAACAAAGTGAATCAGCTATATATGTACATATATCCCCTCTTTTTTGGATTTCCTGCTCATTTAGGTCACCACAGAGCACTGAGTAGAATTCCCTGTGCTATACAGTAGGTTCTCATTAGTTATCTATTTCATACATAGTGTCAATCCCAATCTCCTAGTTCATCCCACCCCCCACACTTACCCCCTTGGTATCCATACGTTTGTTCTCCACGACTGTGTCTCTATTTCCAAAGAGCTCTCTTGATTTAATGGCATCTATCAGGAATAATTAGGTGGTAAAGCCACACCCTTTATATGATCTTGGCACTCAACCATGTTGTCCATCTGAGAAGTTTTACAGAGTATTTTCATCCAAACCCTTTCCTTCCCCCCCCACACTGTATTTTATTTTTGCAAGAGATAAATAAACTGACACCAAGCATTGTAAATGGATGACCACAACAAAAGCTACAATGATTGCAATTACCAAACACGAAACACACTCATACTATGTCATAATATTGACATTCAGTCCAGTAATCCTCCATTGTAACAGCTCCTTTACTTTGCAGTGACAATTGATTTGTATAGTTTTTGCCTCTGAGTCCTTGTGGGATTTTTTTTTATTCAAACAGAAAGTCACAAAAATTATAATCATCCTCATCAGTTCACTCAGTCCCATTTAATTAATTTTTTTTCATCTTGATCTTTTGTTAACATTTTTATGAATTCATCAGTTTTCCATTAGAGTTCTTAAAATGCTATTCATTCAGTCCAGCAGTATAGTCAGTTACCAGAAACCTGTACTTGTCACAGTCTTTTCCATGGATTCCTTGAAGATAAAACCGTTTTATAGGAACATTTTTGCAAAAGCATCAGAGTACACCCAGAACTGTCTGTAAATGACAAAAGACTTAAAAATGACCACAGTTAAAGATTTGGTGAAAGTTCATAATAATGCAATTGACAAGGAAATTTAGTTATTTCTGAGATAAACATTTTAAAGTAATAACTAGAATTATAACATTATACCAGAACATATAAGATTTTTAGAAATTTCATGTAATGTCTGAAACATTTATATTAACATATTTTAATACAAATAACCCATAGAAAGTTTAGTATTAGTTGTTTCTTTTTTGTTTCTTTGTTTTTTTATACTGCAGGTTCTTATTAGTTATCAATTTTATACACATCAGTGTATACATGTCAATCCCAATTGCCCAGTTCAGCACACCACCATCCCCACCCCACTGCGATTTTCCCCCCTTGGTGTCCATACATTTGTTCTCTACATCTGTGTCTCAACTTCTGCCCTGCAAACTGGTTCAACTGTACCATTTTTCTAGATTAAACATACATGCATTAATATGTGATATTTGTTTTTCTCCTTCTGACTTACTTCACTCTGTAAGACAGTCTCCAGGTCCATCCATGTCTCAACAAATGACTCAATTTCATTCCTTTTTATGGTGGAGTAATATTCCATTGTATATATGTACCACCACTTCTATATCCATTCATCTGTCGATGGGCATTTAGGTTGCTTCCATGACCTGGCTATTGTAAATAGTGCTGCAATGAACATTGGAGTGCATGTGTCTTTTTGAATTATGGTTGTCTCTGGGTATATGCCCAGTAGTGGGATAGCTGGATCATATGGTAATCCTATTTTTAGTTTTTTAAGGAACCTCCATACTATTCTCCATAGTGGCTGTATCAATTTACATTCCCACCAACTGTGCAAGAGGGTTCCCTTTTCTCGACACCCTCTCCAGCATTTCATGTTTATAGACATTCTGATGATACCCATTCTAACAGGTGTGAGGTGATATCTCATTGTAGTTTTGATTTGAATTGCTCTAAAAATTAGATGTTGAGCAGCTTTTCATGTGCTTCTTGGCCATCTGTATGTCTTCTTTGGAGAAATGTCTATTTAGGTCTTCTGCCCATTTTTGGATTGGGTTGTTTGTTTCTTTAATATTGAGCTGCATGAGCCGTTTATATATTTTGGAGATTAATCCTTTGTCCGTTGATTCATTTTCAAATATTTTCTCCCATTCTGAGGGTTGTCAATTCGTCTTGTTTATGGTTTCCTTTGCCGTGCAAAAGCTTTGAAGTTTCATTAGGTCCCATTTGTTTATTTTTGTTTTTATTTCCATTACTCTAGGAGATGGATCAAAAAAGATCTTGCTGTGATTTATGTCAAAGTGTGTTCTTCCTACATTTTCCTCTAAGAGTTTTATAGTGTCCAGGCTTACATTTAGGTCTCAAATCCATTTTGAGTTTATTTTTGTGTATGGCGTTAGGGAGTGTTCTAATTTCATTCTTTGACATGTAGCTGTCCAGTTTTCCCAGCATCACTTGTTGAAGAGACTGTCTTTTTTCTATTGTATATCTTTGCCTCCTTTGTCATAGATTAGTTGACCATAGGTGCGTGGGTTTATCTCTGGGCTTTCTATCCTGTTCCATTGATCTATATTTCTGTTTTTGTGCCAGTACCATATTGTCTTGATTGCTGTAGCTTTGTAGTATAGTCTGAACACAGGGAGTCTGATTCCTCCAGCTCTGTATTTTTCCCTCAAGACTGCTTTGGCTATTTGGGGTCTTTTGTGTCTCCATACAAATTTTAAGATGATTTGTTCTAGTTCCATAAAAAATGCCATTGGTAATTTGATAGGGATTGCATTGAATCTGTAGATTGCTTTGGGTAGTGTAGTCATTTTCACAATATAGATTCTTTCAATCCAAGAACTGGTATATCTCTCCATCTGTTGGTATCATCTTTAATTTCTTTCCTCAGTGTCTTATAGTTTTCTGCATACAGGCATTTTGTCTCCCTAGGTAGGTTTATTCCTAGGTATTTTATTCTTTTCGTTGCAATGGTAAATGGGAGTGTTTCAATAATTTCTCTTTCAGATTTTTCATCATTAGTGTATAGGAATGCAAGAGATTTCTGGGCATTAATTTTGTATCCTGCAACTTTACCAAATTCATTGATTAGCTATAGTAGTTTTCTGGTGGCACCTTTAGGATCCTCTGTGTATAGTATCATGTCATCTGCAAACAGTGACAGTTTTACTTCTTCTTTTTCCATTTGTATTCCTTTTATTTCTTTTTCTTCTCTGATTGGCATGGCTAGGACTTCCAAATTTATGTTGAATAATAGTGGTGAGAGTGGACATCCTTGTCTCATTCCTCATCTAAGAGGAAGTGCTTTCAGTTTTTCACCATTGAGAATGATATTTGCTATGGGTTTGTCCTATATGGCTTTTGTTATGTCGAGGTAGGTTCCCTCTATGCCCACTTTCTGGAGAGTTTTTATCATAAATGGGTATTGAATTTTGTCAGATTTTTCTGCATCTATTGATATCATATGGTTTTTATTCTTCAGTTTGTTAATATGGTGTATCACATTGATTGATTTGCATATATTGAAGAATCCTTGCATCCCTGGGGTAAATCCCAATTGGTCATGGTGTATGATCCTTTTAAGGTGTTGTTGGATTCTGTTTGCTGGTATTTTGTTGAGGAGATTTACATCTATATTCATCAGTGATATTGGTCTGTAATTTTCTTTTTTTGTACTATCTTTGTCTGGTTTTGGTATCAGGGTGATGCTGGCCTCATAGAATGAGTTTGGGAGTGTTCCATCCTCTGTAATGTTTTTGAAGATTTTGTGAAGGATGGGTGTTAGCTCTTCTCTAAATGTTTGATAGAATTTACCTGTGAAGCCATCTGGGCCTGGACTTTTGTTTGTTGGAAGATTTTTAATCACAGTTTCAATTTCATTACTTGTGATTCGTCTGTTCATAATTTCTTTTTCTTCCTGGTTCAGTCTTGGAAGGTTATACCTTTCTAATAATTTGTCCATTTCTTCCAGGGTGTCCATTTTATTGGCATAGAGTTGCTTGTAGTAGTCTCTTAGGATGCTTTGTATTTCTGCGGTGCCTGTTGTAACTTCTCCTTTTTAATTTCTAATTTTATTGATTTGTGTCCTCTTCCTCTTTTTCTTGATGAGTCTGGCTAATGGTTCATCAATTTTGTTTATATTCTCAAAGAACCAACTTTTAGTTTTATTGATCTTTGCTATTGTTTTCTTTGTTTCTAATTCATTTATTTCTGCTCTGATCTTTATGATTTCTTTCCTTCTGCTGACTTTGGGTTTTGTTTGTTCTTCTTTCTCTAGTTCCTTTAGGTGTAAGGCTAGATTGTTTATTTGAGATTTTTCTTGTTTCTTGAGGTAGGCTTGTATAGCTATAAACTTCCCTCTTAGAACTGCTTTTGCTCCATCGCATAGGTTTTGGATTGTCGTATTTTCATTGTCATATGTCTCTAGGTATTTTTTGATTTCCTCTTTCTCTAGTTCCTTTAGGTGTAAGGCTAGATTGTTTACTTGAGATTTTTCTTGTTTCTTGAGGTAGGCTTGTATAGCTATAAACTTCCCTCTTAGAACTGCTTTTGCTCCATCGCGTAGGTTTTGGATTGTCGTGTTTTCATTGTCATTTGTCTCTAGGTATTTTTTGATTTCCTCTTTGATTTCTTCAGTGATCTCTTGGTTGTTTAGTATTGTTTAGCATCCATGTGTTTGTGCTGTTTACTTTTTTTCCCCTGTAATTCATTTCTAATCTCATAGCATACTGTTCAGAAAAGATGTTTGATATGATTTCAATTTTCTTAAATTTACTGAGGCTTGATTTGTGACCCAAGATGTGATCTATCCTGGAGAATGTTCCGTGCCCACTTGAGAAAAAAGTATAATCTGCTGTTTTTGAATGGAATTTCCTATAAATATCAATTAAATCTATCTGGTCTATTGTGTCATTTAGAGCTTCTGTTTCCTTATTTATTTTCATTTTGGATGATCTGTCCATTGGTGTAAGTGAGGTGTTAAAGTGCCCCACTGTTATTTTGTGACTGTCGATTTCCTCTTTTAAAGCTGTTAGCCGTTGTGTTATGTATTGAAGTACTCCTATATTGGGTGCATATATGTTTATAATTGTTATATCTTCTTCTTGGATTGATCCCTTGATCATTATGTAGTGTCCTTCCTTGTCTCTTGTAACATTCTTTATTTTAAAGTCTATTTTATCTGATATGAGTATTGCTACTCCAACTTTCTTTTGATTTCCATTTGCATGGAATATCTTTTTCCATCCCTTCACTTTCAATCTGTACGTGTCCCTAGGTCTGAAGTGGGTCTCTTGTAGACAGCATATAGATGTCTCTTGTTTTTGTATCCCTTCAGCAAGGCTGTGTATTTTGGTTGGAGCATTTAACCCATTCACGTTTAAGGTAATTATTGATATGTATGTTCCTATGACCATTTTCTTAGTTGTTTTAGGATTGTTTACGTAGATCCTTTGCTTCTCTTGTGTTTCCCACTTAGAGAAGTTCCTTTAGCATTTGTTGTCGAGCTGGTTTGGTGGTGCTGAATTAGATCCTTGCCAGGTAGAGTAATCTTGGTTGTAAGTTCTTCCCTTTTATCACTTTAAGTATATCATGCCACTCCCTTCTGGCTTGTGGAGTTTCTGCTGAGAAATCAGCTGTTAACCTTATGGGAGTTCCCTTGTATGTTATTTGTCATTTTTCCCTTGCTGCTTTCAATAATTTTTCTTTGTCTTTAATTTTTGCCAGTTTCATTACTACGTGTCTTGGCGTGTTTCTTCTTGGGTTTATCCTGTGTGGGACTCACTGCGCTTCTTGGACTTGGGTGGCTATTTCCTTTCCCATGTTAGGGAGATTTTCAACTATAATCTCGTCAAATATTTTCTCTGGTCCTTTCTCTCTCTCTTCTCCTGGGACCCCTATAATGTGAATGTTGTTGCATTTAATGTTGTCCCAGAGGTCTCTTAGGCTGTCTTAATTTCTTTTCATTCTTTTTTTTTTATTCTGTTTTGCAGCACTGAATTCCACAATTCTGCCTTCCAGGTCAGTTATCCGTTCTTCTGCCTCAGTTATTCTGCTATTGATTCCTTCTAGTGTAGTTTTCATTTCAGTTACTGTATTGTTCATCTCTGTTTGTTAGCTTGTTAATTCTTCTAGGTCTTTGTTAAACATTTCTTGAATCTTCTCGATCTTTTCCTCCATTCTTTTTCCGAGGCCCTGGATCATCTTCACTATCATTATTCTGAATCCTTTTTCTGGAAGGTTGCCTATCTCCACTTCATTTAGTTGTTTTTCTGGGGTTTTATCTTGTTCCTTTACCTGGTACATAGCCCTCTGCCTTTTCATCTTGTCTATCTTTCTGTGAATGTGATGAATGTGGCTGCAGGATTGTAATTATTCTTGCTTCTGCTCTCTGCCCTCTTGTGGATGAGGCTATCTAAGAGGCTTATGTAAGTTTCCTGATGGGAGGGACTGGTGGTGCGTAGAGCTCATTGTTGCTCTGGTGGGCAGAGCTTAGAAAAACTTTAATCCACTTGACTGCTGTTGTGTGGGGCTGGGTTCCCTCCCTGTTGGTTGTTTGGCCTGAGGCAACCCAACACTGGAGCCTACTTGGGCTCTTTGGTGAGGCTAATGACAGACTCTGGGAGGGCTCATGCCAAGGAGTACTTCCCAGAACTTCTGCTACCAGTTCCTTGTCCTCACAGTGAGCCACAGCCACCGCCCTCCTCTTCAGCAGACCCTCCAACACTAGCAGGTAGGTCTGGTTCAGTCTCCCCTGGGGTCACTGCTCCTTCCCCTGCGTCCCAATGTGCACACTACTTTGTGTGTGCCATCCAAGAGAAGAGTCTCTGTTTTCCCCAGTCCTGTCAAAGTCCTGCACTTGGTTCCCACTAGGCTTCAAGGTATGATTCTCTAAGAATTCCTCCTCCCTTTGCTGGACGCCCAGGTTGGGAAGCCTGACGTGGGGCTCAGAAACTTCACACCAGTGGGTGGATTTCTGTGGTTAAGTGCTCTCCAGTCTGTGAGTCACCCGTCCAGCAGTTATGGGATTTGATTTTACTGTGATTGCACCCCTCCTACCATCTCATTGTGGCTTCTTCTTTGTCTTTGGATGTGGGGTATCTTTTTTGGTGAGTTCCAGTGTCTTTCTGTTGATGATTGTCCAGCAGCTAGTTGTGATTCTGGTGTTTTTGCAAGAGGGAGTGAGAGCACGTCCTGCTACTCCGCCATCTTTGTTCCTCCTTCTGTTGTAGCTTTTCTCACTGACAACTGGAATTAAAGCTTTAAGGCAATAACTCTGGGAGGACCTTCAAGATGGCAGAGGAGTAAGACATGGAGATCATCTTCCTTCCCATGAATACATCAAAAATACATCAACATGTGGGAAAACTCCTACAGAACACCCACTGAATGCTGGCCAAAGACTCAGACTTCCCAAAAGGCAAGAAACACCCCACGTACCTGACCGTGTGGCTGACAGGCTCTTGGTGATGTGGCTGGGGGGTCAGGGCTGAGCCTTTGAGGTGCAAGAGCCGAGTTCAGGACAATGGACAACCAGAGACCTCCTAGCCCCATGTAATATCAATGAGCAAGAAATCTCCCAGAGATCTCCTTCTCAAGGCTAAGACCCAGCCCCACTCAACGACTAGCAAGGTAAAGGTAAGAACCCACTAGACCAAACAAATGAAGAGGAAATAGGCAGTCTACCTGAAAAAAAATTCACAGTAATGATAGTAAAGATGATCCAAAATCTTGGAAATACAATGGAGAAAATACAAGAAATGATTAACAAGGACTTGGAAGAACTAAAGAGCAATCAAACAGTGATGAACAACACAATAAATGAAAATAAAAATTCTTTAGAAGGAATCAATACCAGAATAATTGAGGCAGAAGAACGGATAAGTGACCTGGAAGATAAAATAGTGGAAATAACTACGACAGAGCAGAATGAAGAGAATTGAAGACAGTGTCAGAGACATTTGGGGCAATATTAAACACACCAAAATTGGAATTATAAGGTCCCAAAGAAGAAGAGAAAAATAAAGGGACTGAGAAAATATTTGAAGGGATTATGTTTGAAAACCTCCCTAATACGGGAAAGATAATAGTCAAACAAGTCCAGGAAGTGCAGAGAGTCCCATACAGGATAAATCCAAGGAGAAACACTCCAAGACACATATTAATCAAACTATCAAAAATTAAATACAACGAAAAAATATTAGAAGCAGCAAGGGAAAAGCAACAAATAACATACAAGGGAATCCCCATAAGGTTAACAGATGATCTTTCAGCAGAAAGTCTGCAAGCCAGAAGGGTGTGGCAGGACATATTTAAAGTGATGAAGGGGAAAAACCTACAACCATTACTCTACCCAGCAAGGATCTCATTCAGATCTGACAGAGAAATTAAAACCTTTACAGACAAGCAAAATCTAAGAGAATTCACCACCACCAAACCAACTTTGCAACAAATGATAAAGGAACTTCTCTAGGCAGGAAACACAAGAGAAGGAAAAGACCTACAAAAAACAAATCCAAAACAATTAAGAAAATGGTAATAGGGACATACATATCAATAATTACCTTAAATGTAAATGGATTATATGCTCCAAACAAAAGAAGCAGACTGGCTGAATGGATACAAAAACAAGACCCATATATATGCTGTCTTCAAGAGACCCACTTCAGACCTAGGGACACATACAGACTGAAAGTGAGGGGATGGAAAAAGATATTCCATGCAAATGGAAATTAAAAGAAAGCTGGAATAGCAATTCTCAGATCAGACAAAATAGCCTTTAAAATAAAGACTATTACAAGAGACAAGAGGACACTGCATAATGATCAAGGGATCAATCCAAGAAGAAGATATAACAATTGTAAATATTTATGCACCCGACATAGGAGCAACTCAATACATAAGGTAAATGATAATAGCCATAAAAGGGGATATCGACAGTAACACAATCATTGTAGGGGACTTTAACACCCCACTTTCACCAATGGACAGATCAACCACAATGAAAATAAATAAGGAAACACAAGATTTAAATGATACATTAAACAAGATGGATTTAATTGATATTTATATGACATGCAATTCAAAAACAACAGAATACACATTCTTTTGAAGTGCTCATGGAACATTCTCCAGGATAAATAATATCTTTGGTCACAAATCAAGCCTCAGTAAATTTAAGAAAATTCAAATCGTATCCAGTATCTTTTCTGAACACAACACTATGAGACTAGATATCACTTACAGGAAAAAAAACTGTAAAAATAAAAACACTTGGAGGTTAAACAATACGTTACTAAATAACCAAGAGATCACTGGAGAAATCAAATAGTAAATCAAAAAATACCTAGAAACAAATGACAATGAAAGTATGACAGCCCAAAACCTATGGGATGAAGCAAAAGCAGTTCTAAGATTGAAGTTTATAGCAGTACAATCCTGCCTCAAGGAACCAGAAACATCTCAAATAAACAATGTAATATTACACCTAAAGCAATTAGAAAAACAAGAACAAAAATCCCCAAAGTTATCAGAAGGATAGAAATCATAAAGATTAGATCAGAAATAAATGAAAAAGAAAGGAAGGAAACCATAGCAGAGATCAATAAAACTAGAATCTGCTTCTTTGAGAAGAGGAACAAAATTGATAAACCATTAGTTAGACTCATCAAGTAAAAAAGGCAGAAGTCTCAAATCAGCAGAAGTAGGAATGAAGAAGAAGTAACAACGGACACTGTGGAAATACAAAGGATCATGAGCGATTACTATAAGCAACTATAAGCCAAAAAAATGGATAACCTGGAAGAAATGGACAAATTTTTAGAAAAGCACAACCTTCTGAGACTGAACCAGGAAGAAATAGAAAATATAAACAGACCAATGAAAAGCTCTGAAATTGGAATTGTGGTTAAAAATCTTCAAACAAACAAAAGCCCAGGACCTGATGGATTCACAGGTGAATTCTATCAAAAATTTAGAGAGGAGCTAACACCTATCCTTCTCAAAGTCTTCCAAAATATTGCAGAGGAAGAACATTCCCAATTCTGTGAGGCCACCAACACCCTGATAACAAAACCAGACAAAGATGTTATAAGGGAGAAAACTACAGGCCAATATCACTGATGAACATAGATGCCAAAATCCTCAATAAAATACTAGCAAACCATATCCAGCTGCATATTAAAACGATCATACACCATGATCAAGTGGGGTTTATCCCAGGAATGCAAGGATTCTTCAATACATGCATATCAAACTTTGTGATACACCATATTAACAAATTGAAGGATAAAAACCATATGATAATCTCAATAAATGGAGAAACAGCTTTTGACAAAATTCAGCACCATTTATGATAAAAACTCTCCAGAAAGTAGGCATAGAGGGAACTTACCTCAGCATAATAAAGGCCATATATGACAAACCCACAGTCAACATCATTCTCAATGGTGAAAAACTAAAATTATTTCCACTAAGATCAGGAACAAGACAAGCTTGCCCACTCTCACCACTATTATTTAACATGGTTTTGCAAGTTTTAGCCACAGCAATCAGAGAGGAAAAAGAAATGAAAGGAATCCAAATTAGAAAAGAAGAAGTAAACCTGTCACTGTTTGCAGATGACATGATACTATATGTAGAGAATCCTAAAGAAGCTACTGGAAAACTACTAGAGCTAAACAATGAATTTGGTAAAGTAGCAGGATACAAAATTAAGGCACATAAATCTCTTGCATTCCTATACACTAATGATGAAAAATCTGAAAGTGAAATTATGGAAACACTCCCATTTACCATTGCAACAAAAAGAATAAAATACCTTGGAATAAACCTACCTAGGGAGACAAAATACCTGTATGCAGAAAACTATAAGCACTGATGAAAGAAATAAGGATGATACAAACCGATGGAGAGATTTACCATGTTCTTGGATTGGAAGAATCAACATTGTGAAATTGACTATACTACCCAAAGCAATCTATAGACTCAGTGTAATACCTATCAAACTGCCAATGTCATTTTCAACAGAACCAGAACAAAAAATTTTACAATTTGTATGGAAACACAAAAGACCCCAAATATTCAAAGTAGTCTTGAGACAGAAAAATGGAGCTAGAGAATCAGGCTCCCAGACTTCAGATTATACTACAAAGCTACAGTAATAAAGACAGTATGGTACTGGCACAAAAAGAGAAATATAGATCAATAGGACAGAATAGAAAACCCAGAGATAAACCCACACACATATGGTCACTTATCTTTGATAAAGGAGGCAAGAATATACAATGGAAGAAAGACAGTCTCTTCAATAAGTGGTGCTGGGAAAACTGGACTGCTGTATGTAAAAGAATGAAATTAGTACACTCCCTAACAGCATACACAAAAATAAACTCAAAATGGATTCAAGACCTAAATGTAAGGCCAGATACTATAGAACTCTTAGAGGGAAGCATAGGCAGAACACTCTATGACACAAATCACAGCAAGATCCTTTTTTGACCACCTCCTAGAGAATTGGAAATAAAAACAAAAATAAACAATTGGGACCTAATGAAACTTAAAAGCTTTTGCATAGCAAAGGAAACCATAAACAAGATGAAAAGATAACCCTCAGCATAGGAGAAAATATTAGCAAATTAAGCAGCTGACAAAGGAATAATCTCCAAAATATACAAGAAACACATGCACCTCCATATCCAAAAAACAAACAACCCAATGTAAAAATGGGAAGAAGACCTAAATAGACATTTCTCTGTAGAAGATACACAGATTGCCAACAAACACATGAAAGGATGCTTAACATCACTAATCATTAGAGAAATGCACATCAAAACTGCAATGATGTATCACCTCACGCTGGTCAGAATGGCCATCATCAAAACAACTACAAACAATAAATGTTGGAGAGGGTGTGGAAAAAAGGAAACCCTCCTACACTGTTGGTGGGAATGTAAATTGATATAGCCACTATAGAGAACAGTATGGAGGTTCCTTAGAAAACTAAAAATAGAACTACCATATGATCCAGCAATCCCACGATTGGGCATATACCCTGAGAAAACCATAATTCAAAGAGTCGTGCACCACAATATTCGTTGAAATACTATTTACAATAGCCAGGAAGCAATCTAAGCATCCATTGACAGTTGAATGGACGAAGAAGATGTGGCACATATATACAATGGAATATTACTGAGCCTTAAAAAATGAAACTGAGTTATTTGTAGTGAGGTGGATGGATCTAGAGTCTCTCATACTGGGTGAAGTAAGTCAGAAACAGAAAAACAAATACTTATGTTAACACATATATATGGAATCTAAAAAAAAAAAGTTTCCGAAGCACCTAGGGGCAGGACAGGAATAAAGATGCAAATGTAGAGAATGGACTTGAGGATATATGGAAGGGGGAATGGTAAGCTGAGATGAAGTGAGAGAGTGGCATTGACATATATACACTACCAAATGTAAAATAGCTAGCTAGTGGGAAACAGCCGCATAGCACTGGGAGATCAGCTCCTGCTTTATGACCACCTAGAGGGGTGGGATAGGGAGTGTGGGAAGGATATGCAAGAGGGAGGGGATTTGGAGATATATGTATATGTATAGCTGATTCACTTTGTTATACAGCAGCAAATAACACAACAATGTAAAGCAATTATATTCAAAAAAATATGTTAAAAAAGAAATATTCCTGAGAATATACACAATATTATAATATGACATGTAAAGAAAAATTATATTTTTGTGTTGTATAAATAGTGATAGTATAGTCTGAAGTTTGGGAGCCTGATTCCTCCAGCTCTGTTTTTCTTTCTCAAGATTGCTTTGGGTATTCAGGGCCTTTTGTGTTTCCATACAAATTGTGAAATTTTTTGTTCTAGTTCTGTGAAAAATGCCATTGGTAGACTGATAGGAATTGCACTGAATCTGTAGATTGCTTTGGGTAATATAGTCATTTTCACAATATTGATTCTTCCAATCCAAGAATATGGTATATCTCTCCATCGGTTTGTATCATCTTTAATTTCTTTCATCAGTGTCTTATAGTTTTCTGCATATAGGTCTTTTGACTCCTTAGGTAGGTTTATTCCTAGGTATTTTATTCTTTTGGGTGCAATGGTAAATGGGAGTGTTTCCATAATTTCTCTTTCAGATTTTTCATCATTAGTGTATAGGGATGGAAGAGATTTATGTGCCTTAATTTTGTATCCTGTTACTTTACCGAGTTCATTGATTAGCTCTAGTAGATTTCTGGTAGCATATTTAGGGTTCTCTATATATAGTATCATGTCATCTGCAAACAGTGACAGGTTTACTTCTTCTTTTCTGGTTTGGCTTCCTTTTATTTCTTTTTCTTCTCTGATTGCTGTGGCTAAAATTTCCAAAACTATGTTAAATAATTGTGATGGCAAACTTGGTCTTCTTCCTGACCTTCGTGTAAAAGATTTCAGTTTTTCACCATTGAGAATGATGTTTGCTGTGGGTTTGTCATATGTGGCCTTTATTATGTTGGGGGAAGTTCCCTCTATGCCTACTTTCTGGACAGTTTTTATAATAAATGGGTGTTGGATTTGTGAAAAGCTGTTTCTGCATCTACTGACAATATCATATGGTTTTTATGCTTTAGTTTGTTAATATGATATATCACATTGATTGATATGCATATATTAAAGAATCCTTGCATTCCTGGGATAAACCCCATTTGATCATGGTGTATGATCCTTTTAATGTTCTGCTGGACTCTATTTGCTTGTATTTAATTTAGGAGTTTTGCAAGGATTTTGACATCTATGTTCATCAGTGATATTGGCTTGTAGTATTCCTTCTTATAACATCTTGGCCTGGTTTTCCTATCACGGTGATGGTGGTCTTGCAGAATGCGTTTGGAAGTGTTCCTCTCTTGCTATATTTTGGAAGACTTTGAGAAGGATAGGTGTTAGCTCTTCTCTAAACGTTTGATAGAATTCGCCTGTGAAGCCATCTGATCCTGGGCTTTTGTTTGTTGGAAGATTTTGAATCACAGCCTCAGCTTCAGTGCTTGTGATTGGTCTGTTTATATTTTCTATTCCTCCTCGTTCTCTCTTGGAAGGTTGTACTTTTCTAAGAATTTGTCCATTTCTTCCAGGTTGTCCATTTTATTGGCATATAGTTGGTTATAGTAATCTCTCATAATCCTTTGTATTTCTGTAGTGTCAGTTGTTACTTCTCCTTTTTCTTTTCTGATTCTATTGATTTGTCTTCTCCCTTTTTTTCTTGATGAGTCTGGCTAATGGTTTATCAATTTTGTTTATCTTCTCAAAGAGCCATCTTTTAGTTTTATTGATCTTTGCTATCATTTCCTTCATTTCTTTTTCATTTGTTTCTGATCTGATTTTTATGATTTCTTTCCTTCTGCTAACTTTGGGGTTTTTTGTTCTTCTTTCTCTAATTGCTTTAGGTGTAAGATTAGGTTGTTTATTTGAGATGTTTCTTGCTTCTTTAGGTAGGATTGTATTGCTATAAACTTCCCTCTTAGAACTGCTTTTGCTGCATCCCATAGTTTTGGGGTCATTGTGTTTTCATTGTCATTTTTTCTATGTATTTTTCGATTTCCTCTTTGATTTCTTCAGTGATATCTTGGTTATTTAGTAGTGTACTGTTTAGCCTACATGTGTTTGTATGTTTTACAGAATTTTTCCTGTAATTGATATCTAGTCTCATAGCATTGTGTTCAGAAAAGATACCTGATATGATTTGAATTTTCTTAAATTTACCAAGGCTTATTTTGTGATGCAAGACATGATCTATCCTGGAGAATGTTCCATGAGCTCTTGAGAAGAAAGTGTATTCTGTTGTTTTTGTATGAAATGTCATATAAATATCAATGAAGTCCATCTTGTTTAATGTATCATTTAAAGTTTGTGTTTCCTTATTTATTTTCATTTTGGATGATCTATCCATTGGTGAAAGTGGGGTGTTAAAGTCCCCTACAATGATTGTGTTACTGTCGGTTTCCCCTTTATGGCTGTTAGAATTTGCCTTATGTATTGAGGTACTCCTATGTTGGGTGCATTAATATGTACAATTGTTATATCTTCTTCTTGGATTGATCCCTTGATCATTATGTAGTGTCCTTCTTTGTCTCTTGTAATAGTCTTTATTTTAAAGTCTATTTTGTCTGATATAAGAATTGCTACTCTAGCTTTCTTTTGATTTCCATATTCATGGAACGTTTTTTTCCATCCCTGCACTTTCAGTCTGTATGTGTCCCTAAGTCTGAAGTGGGTCTCTTGTAGACAGCATATATACAGGTCTTGTTTTTGTATTCATTCAGCCAGTCTATGTCTTTTGGTTGGAGCATTTAATCCATTTACATTTAACATAATTATCAATATGTATGTTCCTATTACCATTTTCTTAATTGTTTTGGGGTTTTTTTGGTAGGTCTTTTCCTTCTCTTGTGTTTCCTGCCTAGAGAAGTTCCTTTAGCCCTTGTTGTAAAGCTGGTTTGGTGGTGCTGAATTCTCTTAGCTTTTGTTTGTCTGTGTAAATTTTAATTTCTCCTTCAAATCTGAATGAGGTCCTTGCTGTGTAATCTTTGTTGTAGGTTTTTCCCTTTCATCACTTCAAATATGTCCTGCTACTCCCTTCTGGCTTGCAGAGTTTCTGCTGAAAGTCCAGCTGTTAAACTTATGGGGATTCCCTTGTATATTATTTGTGGCTTTTCCCTTGCCACTTTTAATATGTTTTGTTTGTATTTATTTTTGAAAGTTTGATTAATATATGTTTTGAGGTGTTTCTCCTTGGATTTATCCTGTGTGGGACTCTCTGCACTTTCTAGAGTTGATTGACTATTTCCTTTCCCATATTAAGAAATTTTTCAACTATATTCTCTTCAAATATTTTCTCAGTCCTTTTTTATTTCTCTTCTTCCTTTGGGATCCCTATAATTCGAATGTTGGTGTGTTTAATGTTGTCCCAGATGTCTCTCTGACTGTCCCCAATTCTTTTCATTCTTTTTTCTTTATTCTGCTCTGCAGTAGTTATTTCCACTATTGTATTTTCCAGGTTACTTGTCCGTTCTTCTGCCTCAGTTATTCTGCTATTGATTCCTTCTAGAGAATTTTTATTTTCATTTATTGTGTTGTTCATCATTGTTTGTTTGCTCTTTAGTTCTTCTAGGTCCTTGTTAATCATTTCTTGTATTTTCTTCATTGTATTTCCAAGATTTTGGATTATCTTTAGTATCATAACTCTGATTTCTTTTTCAAGTAGACTACCTATTTCTGCTTCATTTGTTTGGTCTGGTGGGTTTTTAACTTGCTACTTCACCTGCTGTATTTCTTTGTCCCCTCATTTTGCTGGACTCACTGTGTTTGGTGTCACCTTTTCACAGGCTGCAGGTTCCTAGTTACCGTTGTTTTTGGTGTCTGCCCCCAGTGGCTGTGGTTGGATCAGTGAGTTGTGTAGGCTTCTTGGTGGAGGGGACTGGTGCCTGTTTTCTGGTGGATGATTCTGGATCTTGTCTTTCTGGTGGGCAGGGCTTTGTCTGGTGGTGTGTTTTGGAGTGTCTGTGAACTTACTATGATTTTAGGCAGCCTCTCTGCTAATGGGTGGCATTATGTTCCTGTCTTTCTAGTTGTTTGGCATAGGGTGTCCAGCACTGTAGCTTGCTGGTCATTGAGTTGAGCCTCGTCTTAAGTCGAGATGGAGATCTCTGGGAGAGCTTTCACTGTTTGATATTCCATGGAGCCAGGAGGTCTCTGGTGGACCAATGTCCTGAACTTGGCTCTCCCACCTCAGAGACACAGGTCTGACACCCAGCTGCAACACTAAGACCCTGTTAGCCACATGGCTCAGAAGAAAAGGTAGAAAAAAAGAAAAAAATATATAAAATTAAAACTAAAAAGAATAAAAATTTATAAAGTAATAAAAAGAAAAGAAAGAAAGAGAGAAAATACACCCAAACCAAAAAACAAATCCACCAATGATAACAAGTGCTAAAAACTATACTAAAAAAAGAAAAAATGTACAGACAGAACCCAAGGACAAATGGTAAAAGCAAAGCTATACAGACAAAATCAAACAAAGACACATACGTATACACACTCACAAAAAGAGGAAAAGGAAAAATATATATATATATCTATATATTAAAAAAAGAAAAAGGAAGAGAGCAACCAAATCAATAAACAAATCTACCAATGATTAAAAAACTCTAAATACTAAACTAAGGTAAACATAAAACCCAAAACAGATTAGATGCAGAATGCAAACCCCAAGTCTACAGTTGCTCCCAAAGTCCACTGCCTCAAATTTGGGATGATTTGTCGTCTATTCAGATATTCCAGAGATGCAGGGTACATTGAGTTGCTTGTGGATATTTAATCCACTGCTCGTAAGACTGATGGGAGAGATTTACCTTTCTCTTCTTTGTTCACACAGCCTCCGGGGTTCAGCTTTGGATGGGCCCCGCCTCTTAGTGTAGGTCACCTGAGGGTGTCTGTTCTTTGCTCAGACAGGACAGGGTTAAAGGAACAGCTGATTGGGGGCTCTGGCTCACTCTGCCCGGGGGAAGGGAGGGATACGGAGTGTGAGGCGAGCCTGTGGCGGCAGAGGCCGGCGTGACTTTGCAACAGTGTGAGGTGCGCTGTGTGTTCTCCCGGCGAAGTTGTCCCTGGATCACGGGGCCCTGGCAGTGGTGGGCTGCACAGACTCCCGGGAGGGGAGGTGTGGATAGTGACCTGTGCTTGCACACAGGCTTCTTGGTGGCTGCAGCAGCAGCCTTAGCATTTCATGTCTGTCTCTGGTGTCTTCACTGATAGCCATGGCTCATGCCCATCTCGAGCTTGTTTAGGTGATGCTCTGTATCCCCTCTCCTCGTGCACCCTGAAACAATGGTCTCTTGCCTCTTAGGTACGTCCAGACATTTTCTTGGCTAGCTCTGGTGCACCAGCCCCCTTCAGGCTGTGTTCATGCAACCAACCCGAGTCCTCTCCCTGGGATCTGACCTGTGAAGCCCAAGTCTCAGCTCCCAGCCCACACCCACCCTGGCAGGTGAGCATACAAGCCTCTCAGGCTGGTGAGTGCTGGTTGGCACCAATCCTCTGTGCGGGAATCTCTCCACTTTGCCCTCTGCACACCTATTGCTGCACTCTCCTCTGTGGTTCCAAAGCTTCCCCCCTGCCACCTCGTGTCTCAGCCAGTGAAGGGGCTTCCTAGTGTGTGGAAACCTTTCCTCCTTCACAGCTCCCTCCCAGAGGTGCAAGTCCGGTCCCTATTCTTTTGTCTCTGTTTTTCTTTTTTCTTTTGCCCTACCCAGGTACATGTGGAGTTTCTTGCCTTTTGGGAAGTCTGAGGTCTTCTGCCAGCATTCAGTAGGTGTTCTGTAGGAGTTGTTCCACATGTAGATGTATTTCTGATGTACTTGTGGGGAGGAAGGTGATCTCCACGTCTTACTCCTCTGCCATCTTGAAGGTCTCTCTCTGTAAATATTTTTAACAAATTCCCTTGGAAGTAGCAATAAGCTTTAGAAATAAGCCAGTCAGTTCCAACTGTACCTTTTATGGTGGTCTTCTAAGGCACAGTTCACAACAAATAGTTAATTATAATTCTTTGTGAATGCGTTCTATTCTGCTCCCTCTGGTACTGGGAATGTAGGCTGTGACTTTCACTGATGCCACTGAGCTGGTGTGTGGGAGATGGGACTGGGGTAAGCCACAGTGTCACCATTCCTGTCAAGAATCCGTTGTGGTTTCCTCCCTATCTCCCTCCTTTCTTTCTTTCCTTCTTTCTTTCTTTCTTTTTTTCTTTCCTTCTTTCTTTCTTTCTTTTTCTTTATTTCTTTCTTTCTCTCTCTCTCTCTCCCTCCCTCCCTCCTTCCCTCCCTTCCTTCCTCCTTTCTTTTTTTGAATAAGTGTTCCCTTAATTGCTTCAAGCCTTTGGTTAATTTTGAGTTTTGAAACAGTTGATTCTGATGATTTTTGCCCATTTAAAAAGTCGTTTTATGGAGGGGCAGAATTTTCAATTCCTTATTCTGCAATTTTTGCTGATATGCTGACATCATTTTATGCTAATTTGTACTAAAGAAAGTCTTTACCCTTTTTATTGATTGACAAATTGATAGTCTTATTTTCTTAATTTTTGGTTATTTGATGAAAATTCTCTTTTTGACAGTCTATATTGTTTTATTAGCTATTCTGATGATAAACTTTATAAATATGTTTGTCCAACAATTAAGGAACTCAAAGTCTAGTGGGGGAAAACAAGCATCTAAAAACTATGATTATTTATACATTTTTGCCATTAATTATTGATATCGCATTTTTCTAATCTGAATAAATTTACCAATTAAATAAGCATTCAAAATAAAATAACAAGGTTCATTTAGCACCTGGGTATTGCTAATGTTGAAAGCACAGTCCTATTAAGGTATAGAAGAAGGATTCTTATAACCAGACATTCTCCTTGAGTTTGTTTAACTTGGACCAAGGACCTAGTAGCCTGAATGACATGCTTCATTCCAACTTTTAAACTGTCGACTGAGTTAAGATGTGTTGATGAATATTAATTTCTTTTACTAAAAGCTCTGACACTGAGACATGTCTGTTGTCTGCTTGTTCCATCAAATAATGAAAGGTCTTGGGGATTTCCTCCAAAGTGTGGATGTTGGCACTTGGAGTTGACGGGCATATTTCAGACAACCTGTGCTATAAACTACTCTGTTTTGCCATTTCTGGATGGCCTCGAAGGTGCCTTTATTCTATTTCTGCTGCACGTGTTTGATACTGTAAACCCCTTTTGAGACTGTCCCAGGGATTATTTATAATGTACTGATGTTACCATATTAGTAGCTGCTATTTCTGCACAGAAGCATGAGGTTTGTTGACACTTGTTTTACTGCTGAAACTTTATTTTTGGTGTCTGGTAGACCACTATGGAGTTTCACTACTGAAATGTTATGGCACCCTGAATGAAAAGTCATCCCATGTTCATTTTCCTCTGGGGGTTTAAATAAGCACCTGAATAAGCTTTAGAACTTGACAGATAATGTGATTTCACAATGTTATGGCATTCCTGTTTCAACTGGCACTTCTAATACTCTCACAAACAGTTTGTGGGGTTGGTAAGGTTCCTTTGCAGGAGTACTTCAAAAATAGGTCCAGACTTACAGCATGAATGTAAATTTATAGAAGGGAGAAATATTAAAGCATTTTAAAAATTAATTTTAGAACAGTGCTCTTTTGGCACTGATGAGTAATTTCCAAAGCTGGCTTTCTTGTGATCTAGTGATCTACACACAGAAACAACATAATATGATTGGAAACCATCACTCTGCCTGCTTTGCAGGTGGTGCCTTTTTCTTCAACTTCTTCATGAAGAGCTCCAAACTAAGGCACTTTGGACAGCCTTGGTTCATTTTCTCCTCTGCCCTTTAGACATCTCTGTGTCATCTCTTTTTCTAGTTTAGGATAATCTAACCATTTTTAAATGGGTGCATGCAAACTAATTTTTAATTTAAAATACATCTTGGGGGACAAATGTTAACAAAATTGTATTTTCATTCTTTGAGGCAACTTGTGTTTTGTAATTAAGATGGTTCCCCTTTAAAAATATATCCAAGCCTGTTTTATAGTTTCATTCTACTTTGGTTATAATATGTTATAAAACAGAAAGTCTAGAGCTACATGGAAAGTAAACCAAAACTTTTGTAAAACCTAGGGTAAGAAGATGATGTTTCTCATAGTGTGTGTTTATGCATACTTAATAAATATACAAATTACTCATCAGTGCCTATATATATATGCCTTGATTGCATATGCCTGTGTATATATACATATATATTTATGGATGTATATTTTATATCAATATATATGTTTCTGTGTGTACATATTTATATGTGTATATGTATATATGTAAATATGTGTATATGCATCAATACATGAAAATGGCTAAAATTCAGAAACAGGTAAGTAGAATGTAATTTGTCTCATTTATTCAGTATTTGCTTTTGATTCCCTAATGCATGCTAAGTCATGATACTCCATCTGAAATACAAAGTGGCATATTAAAACTAGGTCTTGCTTTCAAGTTACTTATACTACAGGGGAGGTTACAGACAGAGAAGACTTCTGTGAGACATTGCTATCTACTGAGACCTGCCGGTTGAATTGTCCTTACTTGACAAGACATGGGTGATGAGGGGGAGGTGAGGAAGCAAAGCAGAGCAGGACGGGCATCATATTTGGGGGCCAAGAGACAAGAGACCAAGTCACTAAAGGAAGCAGGAGGGCATAAATGTGGAGAAATAGGAAGGGTCTAGATCAGGAAGATTCTCGTAACTCGTGTTAATGAGTTTTAAGTAGGAGAATGAGACGATCACATTTGAGCATATAGCAAAGAGCTACATGACAATGAGATTGGAAATCTTAGTATAATATAGCCATCAAGGAATTTTAAAACGCGATTAATATTTAATAGCTCTGAATCATTTTTGGTAAGTCTATATAGGTTTGCAATAGTTAGACATCAGCGTGGCTGATCTTGTTTTATCCTGTAAATTATATAATATGTGATAGTGAAGATCACTTAAAATTCCTGGTTGACTTCACTATGAATGTTTTATCACTGGTTAGAAACCATATTAATATTGTCTCTTCTTAATCGTTTCCTCTCTTAGTTTATTATAAATAGCAATTAGGCAAACCTTGTTAATAGTAAGTTGTCATAAAGAAGATAAGAGAGAATTATAGACATGTAAAAGTCCACTTATGGAGGAAAATTCATATTCTATGCATTTTGGAGTATCAAGAAAACAAGAAAGCCTGTTATGGGACAGGTCAAATTTTCTTACAGAAAAATTACCAAGAAAAAATCTTCATATTATAAACATCATCATGCCCCTTGCGGGGGGTGGGGTGGAATCTTAAGGAGAAAGGATGATTAAATATGTGACAAAATTTAGAGGAGGTCCCAAAGTCGTTGATGACCCAAAGTACCTTTGCAACTGGAGTTTCAAGATTCCTGGAATTTTCATTCTTATTCATCTCTTTGAGTAGGATCTGACTCTCGAAGATCACTTTAAAACACTTTCATATTTCCATGGAAGAGTTATATATGAATTCATTAGCCTAGATTAGTCTGTCAGCCTAGTTGGCTGTTGTCAAAGAGATGATAGAGTTGAGAGGAAACAGGAATCAGAACACATACATTCTACATGTTAGAAGCAGGTTTAGGAAACTTGAAGATTTCAAAAAGGCAGGCTTAGGTGGGGAGCGATAATAGCAGTCTCACTGTCTGGGGACTGGGTTGTCAAAATTTAGAAGTATGTTAAAGGGCAATTGAAGAAAAACTTGCCTCTTGAAACTGCTAATCACGTACTAGTTCTAAGTGCAAATTTAATCAACAGAATTTTTTAACGTAGTTACAACTATCTGGACAATACCTTAGAATTAGCTGTAGTGAAATGAGCTTTAGAATTAAAATTCATAGAAGCAATGCTTACTTGTCTAAACAGCAGTTTTACCCCATATTGAAGAAGTCAACAAGGCTTGGAGCCTATCACACACACCAGCCTCTGACTGTTTTGGTACCTGAGTAACTCTGAGAAGTCAACAGCCGACTGGAACTCAGAGATCATATAACTCAGTGATGTCTAAGGTCAATGTGAGTGTTATCACTATCACTATGTTCCCTGAAATTAATGAATGGTTTGCTCATAAGTATTTCTTGAATAAATGAGCAAATGTAAGAATTGCTTTATGAGGAGCACTTGCATTCTGGGAGGAGCTTTTGGGGAAGGAGAGGGAGAGGAAAGCTGGTGTGTGGGCCCCCTCGTCTCAAGCTGAAGAGGGCAGAGTCACTGGTTTAGTAATTAGGGTTCCATATAAGATTTCCTTGGGAAAAAATGCTATATTTTTTTAAAGAAGAAGAAAAATGAATGAGTCCATTTTTCTCACTTCACCATTAAAAACACTGTGTACCAAAGAGGGTTTAGCTCAGGGTTATACACAGGTTAGAGCAAAACCAGGCTGTGAACCTGGAGGGCTGGTTTTCTAGTCCCCTGTCATTTAAACTCCCCCAAACAGTCCTACAATACAGTCAATACACTTGAGTATCCACTTTTTAATTAACAAAATGTGTTAGACCACAGCTCAATCATTTATGCTTACTCAATTACATCTCTCTTTTAATTTCCTAAATTCATGGGTAATGCTAAGCAATACAGTGGATGACCTGTGATGCATTTGGTGATGAATTAAAAGTAAGCCTGGCCCTTTTCTTTTATGGCATACCTAATTCTTATTTGTGGATGAATCACTGATACTAATCAGGCTGCTTGTGATAGATTTACTTTTTATAAGTAGAAATGGCTCTTCTTGGGATAATAATGGATATAGGATGCGTACCCATGCTTGGTCATATTTTTGAGTGTTGTGTGCTTATATGCATGCCTGTTTTCCTGTGTATCTTATCAGTAGCGTGGGTTGAAATAAAATAATTCTAAGACAAAAGATTGCTTGGTAAGCTTGACAAGGGCTGCAACCACGGTCATCTGGATAGGCCTGATGGAAGTAAACATTCTTTTATTAGTTGGAAGTGTGCCCATTTTCAAATTTGTTTAAAAGGAAAAGGAAATTTTCTCCTCACTGCTTATTCTATTTCTAAACATCTTGTAAAGACCTCTTTTTCATCTTTTATTACAGGTCATTATGAGGATGGCAGAAATTAGACTTTCCTGGGCATTTACAAATCTAGTGTTTTGAAAGGTATATTACTTTTTCCACTGGAAATTAATGTAATGAGAAATGTTTTACAGACACTCTAAACTATAAAAACACAAACACATTTCCTGTATGGCATACCTGTTTTCAATGGAGCCCTAGTCTCTGGGTAGATCTATTCCTCCATGGCCCTGACACTGTGGCCTCTGCCTTGACAGCTTGCCAGCTTTTCTCCCTGGCTCACTTTTCTCCTAAGTGGTCTTTGAACTTATCTTTGTTCCTTTTAGTCTGCCTTTCTTTCTTGCTTCTTTTCTCTAACTAAGATACTTCCTTATTAACTTGTGTTCAGATATGAATAACTGACATTTTTCATTTAGATTTGCCTTGAGATATTTTTATTCTTCGTGGTTTCGTATTATTCTTTCACACTGAGGACTCCTAAATCTATACACCTATCATTGGCTTCTCCGTCTACATCCAACTCCTTGTTGGACTTGCCCATTTGGAAGAGCCACAGGCTAGTCAAGCAATGTCATTTCTGACTTGTTTTCCTGACCTCAGGGGCATCATCAGTAACCCTGGCCAGATGACATGAAAGTCTTTCATTCCATTTCTTACTCCCCACCTTACCCCATGCATTCCAGATTCTAGAAAACTTCAAGTGTATCCCTTTACTTGAAGGTCACTCTGAGCCTGGGTTCATTCCTCAGGCTATCTTATATCTTTCTCATCTTTGTCTGACAGAATGTTGTACCCAGTACCTCAGATAGATTTAACAAATAAATAAGGTGTCCTTCTTACCTTCAGGACACTTGCCAACAAGTAGGGTCTATAAATCATATGCACTAATAATAATAACAGAAACAATAATGATTAAAATGTTAAATGAGTTAAATGATATTTTGACCTAAGTTAGAAGTCAAAATCAAAGTTTTGGATGCCTTCCTCAACCCTCATATCTTGCTGACTTCACAATTTCAATCTCTATTTATAATGACATGCATATTTAACAAATTTATATAGTTTTATGCCAAAGTTGCTCAAAAAGGGACATGTGATTCATTGCATGCCGTTATAAAAACATGGGGATGAATGCCAGAAGAGTATAAATAAACTGTCAGAATTTAGAGGCAGAAGCATAGTGGGTGGAATGAGCCCTGGAGCATGAGATATTGAATATTTTCTCCAGTGATACTTTATGACATGGAATATGAGAGTAGAGAGGAGCTTTGGAGTCTGATAATCAGGTGAAGGAAATCATGGACAACCCCAAATAACTGTTAATTGCAAGCACAGTAAAAACTGTATTTATTCTTAGAATTTAAATTGTGTTTAGCAAAACTTATATAATACTCTGCTCTAGGCACCACTTGAAGTGGGTACCATGATCCTAATTTCACACATGAGTAAACCGAGTGAGGTATAGAGAATTAAGTCATTTGCACAAGGTCATACAGTCATATTTGGTGGAATCAGGCCTGTATTGTGGTGTCTAATACAGACTAAGTATTATATGGGTATTGTTAAATAAAATTTAAATTGCAAAAATAAATGCAGTTTGGTACTTGGATATGTAAGATAATATCATTATTCTTAGGGAATACACATTGAAATATTCAGGGGTAAAGGACAGTGGTATGGAAATTACTCTTAAATGGTTCAAAAAGTTGTGTTAATGTACACACGCACACACACACACATAACATGTAGATATATATTTACATGGGTAGGTAGGTGGACGATGAAAAAGGAAATGAGGTAAAATATTGCCCATAGGTGAATATAGCAAAAGGGTATATGATATTCGTTTTGTCATTTTTATCTTTTTGTAACTTATTCCCATATGTGATGTCTATGTTTTATTATGTGGGCCCCCCAAGTGAAGACCTTTAAATATGTAGATGTTTTTCACAGACTTATAGAAATTTTTGTTTATCTGCATGGTTTATTATTTTCCTTTTTAACCTGACTTATTCATAAACTAGTCTGCCCAAGATAATAAAAAGTTGATTATACCAGTATTAATTAAGAATGGATGATATTCAAAATATCTAAATACTTAACAACCAGTAGGGCTCAGGCACTGACCAATCACACAACAGACACTTACTGGGTTGTGTTCATCTGGCTTACCTGTGAGATCAGGAGCCAGGTGTCCAATGGTACAGTGAGCTGAGGTGGTGTGTGCTGGTGGACAGTTAGCTATGATATTCCTACTTTGAAGAAAAGAAACATCTTATCTTTAAGGATAGGATGAAAGATAAGAATGAAGATAAAAGAATGGATGAGATTTAGCTGGTTAGATAGCTTTAAGGTCTTTGTTGATAACTTTATGTGGTTCTAAACCTACATTTTTTCCATGAAAGTACTTTTTCTTCCCCCAAGTTGCTGCCTCTTTTTGTAGAGAGCCAAGTTTGCTAGGCACTTTACATGTGTTACCTTTTATATCAGGCATAAGAATATCTGTTTTACAGATGAAGAAATTGAGTCACAAAGTGGTAGATAATTATGAAAATACTTTTAAATTTAGAGAAGGTTTTCTCATTGCTAACAAAGTAAATTCTATTCCAGAGGATCTAGTTTTAATAAATAATTTGGTCTATTTAGTCTAATACTGTATTAATTATGCAACACATTTATGCATATATACTATATATACTAATTATATACACAAATAAAATGTATAACATACCTACAATATTTATACACTAGATATGAAGAAATTTCTCTCCAGCATAGTCTTAAAAATTGGCATTTTCATAAGCAGTGTGTTAGAGCTATTTCCTAAAATCTTCTCCAAACACTTGGCAGTTTTGTTGTCTGCAATCTGGTAGGTGTGGTGTGGAAATTTTTCTTTAATACCTAAACATTTTCAATGCTAGAAAGGGCCTTCAAAATCACCTATTTCAAATCTTCATTTTCAAGTGGACAAATGAGTCTGTTGGAATCCAGTACTTGACTTCCATCCAGTTTTGTTCCCATTCTAATATGCTACAAACAGCCATCAGTGATCTTATCTATCTAAATTGCTTCATACAGTGTTTCTAAATTAAACTTTTTACAAATCGTTCAGTGCTAATTTTAATTTGAATTATTTGTCTGAGAAAATATTATTCAGAAAAATAGAAGTTGGTATTTATGATTTAGATCAGCAAATTCTTTCAAACTATCAATATTAAAATTGTTCTCTAACCTGATTGTATGTCATTGTGCAATTAAATTATTTACTCATTGAATTGAAATTTTAGTATTTACAGTATGCATTACACTCTCCAGGACTTTCTCTAGTTTTGCATTATTAACATGGATAAAATTAAGTATTAATTTAGAACATTCTGTAAAAAATTTATAACATTCTATAATTTAGAAGCATGTACCATAACTCAAATGTTATCACTGTAGCGGGTAATGACTCTGGAAGTAAAATTGAATTCTATAGATTACTTTAGTCATTCAAATGTGGTTTTACTAAAACCATTAAATGTGCATGAAAACAACCTTTAATTGTGGATAATTTGAATACTTTCTTCACATTTTAAAATGTTAGTTCTATTTTTCCCACTACCCTCCAATCATCATCTTTAAAAAAAAGCAATTAACTTTAGAATACGTACTTGAAATTACCCTAGGGACCTAATTCTGAAGAAGATTAAACAAGGATAATAGAAGGGAGGCAGGGTAGTTTTGTATTTCCCATGAGCTGATGCCTGATTTTCCTCAGGTCTTCATTAGATTTACCTTATGCTTCTTGGCATCTGGGTTGGTGCTTATTTCCAAGATTTTATTAAGATAATTAATTATGCTGTTGTGTGTGGACTTTTAATCTGAACTTCATTATTTTTTTCAATAATCGTTTACTCTGAATTTAGAATGCACAGCAGGAAAGCCAAATTAAAGGGGCCATTATAGAGCAAGAGGTGCAGAATGATTAAGAAGCTCTAAAAAAATGAATTTTGTACTAAAACATTTTTTAAAACCATTAAAGATTCCATCTCTCTCTCTCTCTCTCTTTTACTTATTTTTTGATCCAGGATTTGTTTGTGTCCTTTAACCACACAGGAGATGATGTCAGATGACAGGAGAGTGTTATAATGTCTACATGAATTATCGTAATGGGTTACAGACTTGAGACAGGCCACCATGATCTCACCAAGGAAATGAGGTTAATACAGATTCATATGTTGGAAGCATACAGTCTGGAGCTGTACTAGTGAGTCAGAGAGTAGATATCTAAATTTGAGTTCCTACCACCTTCCTATTTCTAAAATACTTATTCATCAATATCCCATAAACTATATTTGTTTCAGAAATTCACTGACATAGAATTTTATTTTTAGTGGGTGAATAGGGAAATTATTCCTTACTGTATTTTTAAAAATCTCTCCATTATTTTGCATTTTTGACCTAAGAAGTACTTTCAAGAGTTAAAGTTTTATTATTTTTATGTTTGCACTTTTGGACCTGTGTGCATGTCTGGTTAACTGGATATGTCACTGTACCAACAGTGATCCACTATGGGTCTTAATGGTGCAACAGTGAGTACTGGTTGAGTGGAAGAAAAGAGAAAATTATTTATGATTGGTGGGAAATGGCATGATGGTATGGAGAAGGTTTTTGCTTCTTAATACTTATTCTACCTTGAACTGGCAAGTTTAAATTTTAAGAAAAGTTATCTCTGTAGAAGTTACACTTAGAAGGTATCCTGTTCAGTAATTTTGCATAGGATAAAAATAGCATTGCCAAAGTAGTAGGCAATCCAAAAGAGCTCAGCAAAGACAATTTATGTTACTCACACTAAAATGAAAGTTGCTTTTACTTTCTCTAAGACTAAGTTAGTCTGGACTGAATTAACTGCTGCATGCATACCCAGTGGAAACTTAATTATAAGATACTATTAGCTGACCATCTTTTAATCTTTATGTCTTTAGTCATTTATGCTTAAAATACTTTCAAGTGGAATTGTCCCATCTGAAAACATTTTACTTTAAAACAGATAAGATAGTATAAAATGTATTTATTATGTGGTTAAATGTATATGTTTGGAGCATGTATGTTATTTTTGATATTGATTAATAATCATTTATTAATTTTGTGACTTATCATTAGCAGTCAAAACAATGCTTTATCATCAGCCCCACATGATTATCTTAGCCTAAAAAATTCAACAGCTAGATGATGGAAAACACGTTCTTCTTGTTCCTTAAGGCTGCTTTTCATGTGAACCATAAATAGAAAATCTTAAACAGATAGCTGAGGGTTTTAAGATTAGGCCAGCCTAAAGATGAAGATAACACATCAACATGAATTTCC
This sequence comes from Grampus griseus, assembly GCF_964374135.1. Taxonomy (NCBI): domain Eukaryota; kingdom Metazoa; phylum Chordata; class Mammalia; order Artiodactyla; family Delphinidae; genus Grampus; species Grampus griseus. Next base: position 129,140,893 of record NC_138997.1, on the reverse strand, counting down.
AAAAATAACTGAGCAAAAGAACACATGAAAAACGTAGGGTTCTTTTCCCTTTGAAAGTCTTTTGCTTATCACCCTGAATTGGAATATGTGCTATCCCTTTTTATCAGGTGGAAACTAAAGCGTAGGATTTGGATTGTTCATTTCCTTTTTAAATTGTCTCTTTCCTCACCTTGTGCATCTTATCTTTAAAAAAAAATCCATTTCTGAGAAATGGATAACTGATTTCACTTTCCGTTTATAATGGTTTCTAAGTTGTACAGTTTTCCATGTGTGGCATCCAACTTTGTTAAAGCATGGAAGAGAGGGAAAAGTCTGTAAGACAAGGATGTTAGTGTAACTTGAACAGAAAGTTGTAAAAGGGCATAGTCCACATTCTGAAAGCACTATATATCATACGGTCTTCTGGTCTATTTATCTCAGAAGGCTGGTACCTTTTTATTTTGCCTGGTACCTTATAATAGTGTCTCCCAACCTGATATCTCAGGTAACATAATTAACCAACTATGATACCTTTGGTTTTTTGCTAATTAATAAGTTTTGTAACACTCTCTGGTTTAATGTCACACTGACTTTTCTGATACATAATGAAAAGATGCTTATTGGCCTATCTAGCCTAATATTGCTATGTTCTGGTCAAATTTCAATCCTGTAAATCTCCTCTATTTCTCTTTGGTTTTCTGAACTTTGATCTTGCCAGGTTTGTGGGTTTCTCATCAAATGCCCAGGGATTTTGAATGAGAACTGGATGTATAACTGGGTTTGCACTTGTTGAATACCAGCTATGAGCTGGAGCCTGGGGTGCTTAACACAATACCAGACTTTGCCTTCAGGTCTGGGAAAGAGCCATCTGCCAATACTAGGAAAGAGGTAGAAGAGTAAGAGTGAAATATCCTCATTTCCCTTCTCCTCATCCTTACACTAAATATGGAAAATTGGGGGAGACATCAAAATGACAGCAAAAAAAGGTTAAATCATTGTGAAAAATTAGTAAACGAAAAACATTGGAGCTGATCAATGATACTGTATATGAGCGAAGAGGGAACGCCTCACAGATTAATTTATTACTTCATGAATCAAGAAGTTTTTAGAAAAAGTTTGCTTCTCCATAAAAGGGCATTATGTACATCAGGAAGAATGTTCCGACTTAAGAGAAAACCATATGTGGCTAACAGTGGAGAGCGATGACATGAACAATGAATGCACAGAATTAAAGCTTCACTAGAGTGGTCAAAAGCAGAGTTGGCATCACAGGAAACTCAATCAGTTAGGTGGAACTGACATGGAGAAGTGCTCCGAGAATTCAGTTCACTTAAGTAAAAGCAACAAAAAAGAGAAAGAAAGCAGGCTTTGAAGCAAACAACAGATTTCCAGCCTACAAATGGTAATCATTTCCCCAAATCATTTTCCCAAACTTGAAAAATAAGACATGAGATGGAAGATTTAGAGGAGCCAGTATTTATAAGCAAATAAAGTGAATGAAGGTGCTGTTAGCAGAGATCCCAGAAAATTACATTTACTATAAGAAATTAATTATACAAGAATTTGAGGTAAAACATTATTTATGGAAGTTATAAAATGATATTCTTAATTATAAATCACTAAAGACAGTAAGGAAATACCTGTCAATATAATTCTTTAAAGTAGAAAAGGGAATTCAATGATTACATACTTTTCCATGAAGCTACACAGATATGAGAAAGTACATATATTTTTAGATATGTAATATTTAAGAAAATATACTGTTCATGTAACATTTAGGCAATCATTGCTTAAAAAAATTCTAAATGACTTAAAGTACAAACTAGCAAGTTATATTAGAAAAGGTCTGCAATCACTGGTGAATAAAAAATATTACTCCTTAGGAGGAAATAGGATACTATTTATGACTGTAAATAGTTGTAATTAAGAAAATAAAATAATACAAAATATAAACATTAAAAAAAGACCTTTAAAGGGTCAAAGAGACAGAAGCCATAAAGGTAAGACAGAAAAGTGGGTGAAGCAAAGGGCTAAAAGTGGGTGAAGCAAAGGGCTAAATATTTATCTTGCACTATAAGTAGAAAAATATATTTTAAGAATTTACATTGATATCATTAGATAAATTCTTTTTAGAAATATTTGTGAAGAATACTTGAAAGCATACAATATTAAAAAACCTAGATCAAGTATGATAAATTAGAGGGACTAGGCTAAAAATGTACCCATAAAGTTTAGCAAATTCGGCAATGATGGAAAATGACTTAAATTCTTCTTTAAATAGAAATAATCTAATATTATTAAATAGAATTCATTTATCTGCTAATACAATTGGCAGCAAAAATTCAAATTACTTTAAATACTAATAAGAAAAAGCCATATATAAACTGAACTCAAATAAAAGGGATTTTCATATTAATTTTAAAACATTGAATTTAAGCTGAGAAAACTCTAAATTTCATTTCATGTGAAAATCACTGATTATATTAAAATTTAAAGTGATATTATTATATCTTTTGTATAAAAAACATAGCAGCAGGAAAAATATTGTTAAACAACCATAATCAATAGAATTTTAATTAGTAAATCTTAAACATTATTATCAGTATGTCAGACCAAGTAGTTGGCAGAATCAATAAAGAAATGGATAATTTGAGTACAGATAGAATAAAATGCATCATGTTGCACACTTTGCAGGTGTAGAATATGCTTTCTATTCAGGTGTCCATTTAATATTTTAGGTTGATGATCTTTACTGACAAGGACATTCCCAATAAGTACAACAAGGAAAAAAATTTTAGGGTTCTATTTTCTGATGAAAATATAATAAAAATTAATTTAATTAATTCAGCTGTTAAAATAATTACAGCTATTGGATCAAAAAGAACTAATATATAAATTCCAAAGTAATACAATTACCTTGAATAAAATTATAAGAATATAATAGAAATCTACAGAATTCAGATTTTAAAAAATTACATCCTTTATAAGTAAATATAAAACAGAAATATTTGAACCAAGCCATAATATCAACATTTAATAAAGTATAAAACACAGTTAATCAAAAAGGAGTTAAAGTAAAAAATAATGAATATATATGAATTATAAATGAAATATATACATTATTTTTAATAAAATTCTTTTCCATAGCACACACACTATATATTTTATATTACAAAATTAATTATCAGAAAACTATATAAAAATGAACAAAACCCACTTTTTCTTAATATATTCTTGAAACCAGAGAGGAAAAAATAAAGAGGCAAATGTTCAAACTCCTGAATGTCTTTTTCTCTGTCAGTATGGCAGAGGATAAGGAAAATCATTCTCTTTTGGATCTCATGTACCTCATAGCATATTTTCTGATATTTATCATCATATGTATGAGGGAATCTATAGTATTTCACTGATGCTAACAGCTCTCCACTATAGATGGACAGGAAAATTCCTTAGTCGCTTTATTTTATTTTATTTTATTTTTTTGTGGTACGCAGACCTCTCACTGTTGTGGCCTCTCCCGTTGTGGAGCACAGGCTCCGGACGCGCAGGCTCAGCGGCCATGGCTCACGGGCCCAGCCGCTCCATGGCATGTGGGATTTTCCCGGACCGGGGCACGAACCCGTGTCCCCTGCATCGGCAGGCGGACTCTCAAACACTGCGCCACCAGGGAAGCCCCAGTCCCTTTATCTTAACTTTCATTTTTTCTCTCCAGCAATGTGAGTGCAAGTAGTTTGTTGAAAGTTAACCCAGGAAGCCCCAGCAGGAGAAAGGGGAATGAGACAAAGAACTGAAAGAATACACGATAGAGTGTATTAATGAGATGCTACCCTTGTGGGCAAATGAAGCTTTGACCTCTTGGAGACTGCCCACGCAGTAAAGAATGCTTCTGGAATCACCCCCACTCAAGGAGAGTGGAAGCTGGGGTATTTATTCTTCAATTCCCATCATCAATGGCTAAGACTGCCAGGATTGGGAGGGAGTTAACTCCCTAGCACTATGGAACTGCCCCTTGCTGAGAGAAGGCCCTGGATGAAGAGTCACAGGTACAAGTACTAGACACTAGGTCTGAGGGGATACAAACAGAGCACCTACAGTAGGAGATCTTCCACATACACCTCCGACCACTACTGAGGAATCTTTTTACACAAAATGATTCTGATGAGGCAGCAAATTGACATCAGTAATACAATATCTGAGTCATAATTAAGTACTATGGATGGCAAGTGAAATATTACTCTTGGAAAAGATGAACTGCTGAACTTTTTAAAAATAGGAAGGAGATCAATATAATTAATACAGAAAGAGTTTTCTCTGGACATGGGTAAAAATATTCAAAACTGAGCAGACGTGTTAACATAGAAAGGTGGGATTAAATGAGAAATTTTTATAGTCTATTTATATGGAAAGTAATACACAGATGTTGTTTCAAGTAAAATGTTGTAAATTATTTCAAATTACACCTAGGCTCAATTTTAGAATAGTGATTTGTAATGGAAATTTAAGAGACTGCATTTTTTTAAACAGATACTTTAGAGTATTAAAATTTTAGTTTTTTAAATATATATTTCTCCACACTTCTTGAAAAAATAAAGCATCTTTGTCTATGTTAGAATATAAAACACACCATTTGTGTTTGTTATGTTAGAATTTTTTTGTCTACTTTGTCTATGTTAGAATTTATGTTAGAATATAAAATACACCATTAAGCAAATGTTTCAGAGTTCATTAATTAATTGTTTAGTTTATGATTAAAATATTTTTAATGACATTTAATAACTGGAACACAAAAAGTGGTTGGTGAACACTTTTATTATTTGCTATGGAAAAGCAACTTATATATTTGATTGAAACTCCTTGTTTTACTTAAGAAATGTTATGTATTAGAAACCTACAAAGTTATGCATTATTTTCACTTTTACTTAGAATCAGTTAAACTTATTTATGGTGGGTCAAGTAGAACCACATTTTAAAGATGGGATACAGAACTCCTGACTATCGCAGTTTTATCATGGGATTATTTTTAGGTGTGACTGGAAATCCTATGTTCTATACTTGTTATAATTAGTATAATGCATCCATACATTTTCTTTCCATCCTAACCTCCCTCACTTCCCCTCCCCTCCCCGTCTACTTCCCTCCCCTCTCCCTCCCTCCTTCTCTCCCTTCCTTCCTTTTTAAGTGGGATTTTCTGAAATACTTAGCTCCATTTAGATTTCTTATTTCAAGTCCAGTGTAAATAGTTGCATATATTTTATCTAACACTGAGATTTTTGTAGCATACATTGTGTAACGCAAATTTGTATAATCCCCAAATTCTGAATTATTCCATCTTTTTAACTCCACTTTGTTTTTTCTTCCATTCAGGAAAGTGTATGGAAATTCAATCAAGTAAGGGTGACTTAATTAAAGAAAGAAAATTTTACAAAATCCAATTTCTTGTTGCTCAGGCTATTTGTCTCAAAATAGCCTTCAATATTCCTCAAATATTGTCAACACTTTGATCTATGATCCGTTCTAGAGGCAACTTCCTTGTTGCCATACTGAATGTTATTGTTCAGAATCCTGAAGGAATAAGTATCTATTCTTAATCACCCTCAAGATTTTGTTTGCTTTTTATCCATCTTTGCTTGTATGGTTAATCTTAATGGAAATTACTTTGCTCTTTCCCAACTTTGCTTTTTCTTGGTTAAGTTTTTCAACAGAACGATGAGGCAGGGTGAATCAGGTGTCAAACAGACATTATTCAATTTTACTATTATTGAAATAGTATTGAGGGACTTCCCTGGTGGTGCAGTGGTTAAGAATCCACCTGCCAATGCAGGGGACATGGGTTCAAGCCCTGGTCCAGGAAGATCCCACATGCAGCAGAGCAACTAAACCCGTGCGCCACAACTACTGATTCTGTACTCTAGAGCTCATGAGCCTGCATGCCACAACTACTGAAGCCTGCACGCCTAGAGCCTGTGCTCCGCAACAAGAGAAGCCACCACAATGAGAAGCCAGTGCACCACAAAGAAACGTAGCCCCAGCTCACTGCAACTAGAGAAAGCCTGTGCGCAGCAACGAAGACCCAACGCAGCCAAAAATAAATAAATAAATAAATTTATAAAAAGAAAAGAAATAGTATTGAAATATATCCACATGAACAACTGTCATGTTTCTGGATTCCTGATTATGATTAAGAATAAGTGAATTTGTGGGCTTCCCTGGTGGCGCAGTGGTTGAGAATCTGCCTGCTAATGCAGGGGACATGGGTTTGAGCCCTGGTCTGGGAGGATCCCACATGCCGCGGAGCAGCTAGGCCCGTGAGCCACAACTACTGAGCCTGCGCATCTGGAGCCTATGCTCCACAACAAGAGAGGCCGCGATAGTGAGAGGCCCACGCACCGCGATGAAGAGTGGCCCTCGCTTGCCACAACTAGAGAAAGCCCTCGCACAGAAATGAAGACCCAACATAGCAAAAATAAATTAATTAATTAACAACAACAACAACAAAAAGAATAAGTGAATTTGTGACTTTTTAAAAAATATGCTTGCTCTGACGACTCTAGATTTTTCCTCAGAAGAAAATTCTACTGTGCAAGTTACTGAGCCTGGCTTAATTCAAACTTTAGTATTCTAACTGGACTATGTTTCTCTTCTAATGGCATCTGTTTTCTCATTTTAAACTTTGCAAGTTTCTATAGGGCTTAGACCCAGATTCAGGATTTCATGTTTTACAGAAATTGGTATGTGCTTCCTTGAAGGAAATTATTCAAGGTTAACTAAAAGGAAGACAATATTTTGTTTTCATTTATAGCATAGGAAAACTTGACTTGAAAAGAAAAAAAAGATCCTGTGTCCCTCCTCTGAGTAAGGCCTGAACCACATCTCACAATCAACCCGGGGTCCGATCAGCCTGCAGAGCTTGACAAAACTCCAAGTTCCGGGCCCTTCAACAATAAACCAAGTGCATCAAGTTCTCTGCCACTAAAGTTCACCCTCCTCTAAGACTGTTAAGACTAAATCTACTCTTTTCCAATCCCTGTTTTCATCAGTCAATGTCTAAAATATAAGCCTTTAACCATTGATTTTTTTTGCCATATCAAAATGTCACCCATAATGCTTGTACCTCTTTACTCCTAACCTAACCCTTCATATATCCCCACTATGCTGGAATTAGTTTATGACAGTCCTGTCCAATAGAAATATAATGTCAGCCCCATATAGAATTTAAATTTTTCTAGTAGCTGCATTAAAAGAAAAAGTAAAAAGAAACAGTTGACATTAGTGTTAATAATATTTTATTTAACCTATTATATCCAATATTACCATTTTATATGTATTGACAGATTATGTATTACAGATTGATTACATATGTAATATGTAATGATATAAAAATACTGTATATTTTTAATATACAAAGGCTTTGAAATCTGGTGTGTATTCTACACTTACAGCATATCTTAATTCAAAGTAGCCATATTTCAAGGTGTAATAGCCACATGTACGTAATGGATACCACATTTGACAGAGAAGCCCATTAGGAACATGGCTTTTATTCTCAATCTTTCTTTGTGTATTTCCTGGATTTCAAATTTGAAGGGATAAATTTACATGACCCAGAGATGTCTTAGCATGAGACTGAACATAGGAATGAGTGAGACCATGTTTCTTGTGCAGTGGTAGATGGCAAGCAAGGCTGAAGATAGTGAATGTGGTGTCTGGGCTCCACATTTCATATGTGGTCACCTCCTCCACCGGGGTTAGGCAGTGGGAGCCGCGGACTTGTGGGAGCGGTAGCAGAAGCCACCTGATCTTTGCTTCCGCTTGGGGTCCTGTAGTTTTCTCCCAATGTCTGATTGTCTTTCACCCTATTTTTTGTTCCTTTCAATAATACTTTTTCAAGAGCTAGCCCAGGAAAAATCTCCTGAGGAAACATTCCCTGACCTCACTCACTCTCTTACCAACATATAATCTCTTCTTTCCTAAGTACTTATCACACTATTTTATAGCTGTTTTTAAAATTTCTCTGTCTTACTGAAGACAGGGATAGTCTCTTCACTATTGCTATTTTTATTGTTAAAAATTGTTTATTTAGTATCTGGCACATTATAGGTTTTCAGTAAATATTTATTAAATGAATGACTGAAGGATGGAGAGAATAACAAACATGTATGTAATCTTGACATTTGTGCCATAAACCTTTCATTAGTGTTAACATATACTTTGTATTTTCTAACTCTTGACATTGATTTTGTACTTAAATACGTATCCATAGAGATGAACTAGCCAACCATTTGTTAAAAGAAAAATGTTTACCTGCCTTTTGCTTATAGCCTCCAAATTTAATTAGCCCCAAAGAGGAACATGCCTCAAAAGGAAGTAATTCTTCTTATTAAGGAATGGTAATAAAACTATGGCCCCCAGGATCCAACCACTGTAGACCACCCAATTCCTTTCGTTTTCGTTCCCTAAATTTACTGCGACAGGAGTCTCTCTTTTAATATGTATTTCATTATGGAAAATCAACAAGATCTTTCATGAAGTGCCTTTGGATTTCTTTTTTGTTGTGTTTTGCTCTCCTGAATTGTTTGCAGAGTGTCTGCAGGATTGATTTGCAAATTGATTTACAATTTCTGGAATCTAGACAAAAAAATCAAACAATGATGGGATATGAGAAATGAGGTTTAAAGTTTAAGAGATTTAATTAATGGTTAAGGATTTGTGTTATGAATTTTGGCTTTTAAGAGAGAATTTATTGAAACCATATCTTAATTTCAGAGAAAGAGTTAAAAGGTCATTCTGAGTTCTATATAGAAATCCTACAGTCACATATTCTCTCAGCTCCAAATCACTACTGGTACTATTATAATTGGGGTAAAATTCCTAGCAGGGACAACACTGGTGAGGAGAAGGGGTGAGGAGAAACCGTGGAGAATTCATGTGGCACTAAAAGTAGAGGCATAATAAGGATTTATTGGGATATCAAGATCTCCTTTCATATAAAATCCTTGGATTGCTTCTTTAATCAGCTTTTTGGCTATATTCTTTTTTTCCTTATTTTTTTTCAACTACTGAACTCCCTGCTTTTCTTTCTGTGGAAAATACTGATGATTTTCCTTTGAAAGCTCCCGACCCTATTTTACTGTGAAATAGAATCCAGTTTTATCCTCACACTTCTAATCATAAAATTAGCACAGACTCCTTGGTAGATATTCTAATAATTTATCCTCAGGGCAACATGAAGAAATAGATGATAAGATTTTCAAGAACTTTAATAAAACTTCTCTCTATTACTTATTAAAATATATTAATAAATAGAACTGCGCTCTGATAATTTTCACATAATTACTACATCTTTGTTTTTAAGGATCTCAATCAATACTTCTGCAGAATTCCTTTTGATTAAGCTAGGGACCTTCCTTTATTGCCCCATCCTCCCTGTCTAACCCTAGTGACACTTTTTTTTAAGGACTAAAATTTCCACAGGGGACTTTGTTGAACAATATATCTGAAGAATGTTACTGGGTGTTACATGAAAGAAGGATTCCTTGGGGGATCTCAGTTGGGTAAATGCTCTAGCACAGGTACTAATAGAATTTTCAGAGATTTTAGTATGCTGACATGCATGGAAACTCTATAAGATGAAAAAGAGTATTGAGCATTTTCCCAACTGACTTAACTACAGGAGGATCTTGCTTTTTGCTTTAATTTTTTTGTTTGTTTTTAAAATTTTCAACTGAAAGTAGTAGTATACTACAAACACTTTTCATTTTCATTTACTTGAAAAAAGTATTTCATACGTAAAAGAATAATAGATTAACTTTTAGTTTCCAAAATACTCAGGCAATATTAACCCTCATTTCTAGAGTAATCTAAATAATTCTTCAAGGATCTGTTGTGTTTAAAAAGGAATTGCATCACAGGGATAAGTCTGATCTTTCTTTTGTGGAGAGGAAAACTGGCCATGTCTCACTACTCTACACTCTGTACTCTTGTGGAAGGGGATAGAGAAGCCATAGTAAGGACTGTCTCTCTTATAATCTCAATTTACCCCTAGGTATAGTACCTTCTACTGTTATCACTCTGGTTTTTCTCAGTAAAGCAGCAGACACCTAGATATTCTAGTAAGAATATGTCTAAAATGAAATTAGCAGCAACATATCCAACCTTAGGGAGCAAAAGTTAGGAAGGTTGCCTGCAATGTCTTTGAAAGTGCAAAGAAAACAGAAAGCCACAGCTATAGAGTGGGCTACTCCCAGCACCAAAGTTTATGTGGGACATCTCCCCAGACTGAGGGCAAAGCACTGGAGAATCTGCCTTTTTCCAGTGTCCATGTGACTTTTCACAATGCCCACAGAAAATAATGGTGTTTTCTTGTCTTTTGTCTTTAAAATAATGTCTTATTGGCCAAGTCTAAGCAAACGTGCTGGCAAGTGAGTCTGTAAAATATTTGTGGGCTTTAAGGCTCTACAGTCGAGGAGAGAGCTTAGAAGGAAGGATGGAGAGAGAACCTGAGTGACAACAACAAAAAATATCTAGTATACCCAAAATGTAGGTAACAAGTAGAAATATATAAGGTGGCAGTTATATTGAGCAGTTACTGTACGTTCAGTGTTGGAGGAAAGGGAGAAAAATTACAAAGAAAAATGATGTTCCTTATTCCACTAATTGGTGTAATCAATTATCAGAAAGGATCATATAAATAATTGGTTCTTGAAGTATGGTTTCTTGCTCAGCAACAACATCACCTGGGAATTTTTAGAAATGAAAAGTCCTGGGCCACCCCAAACAAACTGAATCAGAAACTCTGGGAATGGGGCCTCGAAATCTGTGTTTTAATAATCTCACCAGATATTTCTGAAATACACGAAGTTTTGAGAACCACTGGTATGAAGTTTCTGAAGAGAGTATTCCATGAGTATTACTTCGATTCTAGGAAGGGTAAAGAATGCTTGAAGTTTTATAAACTCTTAGTAGAGGCTAAAATGACTGAGATTCTGTCCAAGAATATCTGGGTAGAGCTGAGAAATTAAAAGGAAACAAGCCAGCTGAACTTTGCATTTTGTGGCGTATTAGTGTAAGAGTAGGAAGACTGGTGTCTGAGTTACCCAAAATGAGTTGGCACTCACAAAAAAAAGACATTAAAAGGAACCAATGTAAATGATTCTAGTTTTTATACACCCACTCCATGTAAAAATGGATAGGGTGTGGGGCATGATACAGATCAAACCACCTGAATGGCTGGTCCAATTCCCTGGTCCTCTTCAATATTCATGCATCCTGAGCAACAGTGCAGAGCTTCAGACACCTTCTCTTCTATGTTTGATCCACTGTAAGTTCCCTGCATTAACCCTTCCTCAACTCTAGAAAAGCACCCTGCACTGCGGGATCATGGGGTTGTGAAAACCAACTTTGCAGCCATGCTAAGGCTAATTATGGTAAAAAGCAATGCTTTTTTACTTCCAAAAAGGGGTCTCTAACTTTCTTTCACCATTCCTCATTTTAAAAAGTTAAAAAAACCCAAAAAATCCAAAAAACAGTTATTGGCTAACAAAACTGAGGGAGTTTGAACTCTTACCATACACAAAGTAAAAACAGGTTTTCAAACTGCCTTTTTAAATTTAAATATTGCTTCTGTATAAGAAGATTTTCCGAAATCATCTAGCAGGTAGCTCAAGGCAGGGTTACTCTAGCAGCCATCCTTCCTTGGGGATTGAAAGGAATGACTTCTGAAACCAGCCATTTCTTAGCAAATCATATAAAAACCTCACTGGAGAGTTTTGCTGCCAGGAGAAATATTTTAAGCATCCACTGATGAAACCTCTAAGACAATAAAGAGTGCCAGATGCTTCAGATTTGGGTTTTAAAACTGCTGATGTACACATCTAGCCTAAACATGCTTTATCCAATCTTGAAAAACTAATGTAGTGCTACATTCTTTCATGTGAGGTAATGTCGTTTTGGAGAGATTTCCTTTCCTGCTAATACAAATCAGAAGGGTGTTTGTATAAAGCAAAGAAAAACAAAAATAAAAATATAACATCCTGATTTATATTGGAAAGAAGTAGAGAAGGTATATGTGTTGGTGGTGATGGGGGTTTAAAAGGTAGGGAGGGAGTGAAGGGGGGGGAGAGAGAGAGAGAGAGAGAGAGATGCATAATACATGTACTGTATTCTGAAAGAAGAGAGTTTAGTAGTCGCTCAATATATTTGATTTTATGTCTAATAATCCTATAATTGAATGCCCTCTATTAATCAGAGCCAAAGTAGACAAAGGGAGATATTAAATTTTTGTCATGGATCAGGCTTTTAAAAAGTAGCTCTTATTAAATTGCTATACATATAGGAACTTTTGGGAAGTGATAGAACTGCTCTGTATCTTGATTGTGTCTCTGGTTGCATGAATACATGCATTTGTCAAAACTTACAGAACTGTACTCTAAAATGGGTGAATTTTACTGTAGTAAATTTAATATTAGTAAGAAAATTGCTGTATATATTTTAGACTGCTGAGAGATTAATCATTGGTCTGAGCATCTCAGAAGTTGTCACTAAAGCAAATTAATTTTATAAATTATTGAATTAAATAGTGTAAGAAATATGTTGAAAATTAATGCTAAGATCAAGAACATCTATTAGAAAAAAATTACACTGAAGAAAAATAATACAAGTAGCTTAACTTAGCATGGACTATATGTGGAATGTTTGATTTAACTTCCTGGAGTTTTATTCTGCATGTTCATGTTTTATTCTTCATGAAGAACATGTTCTTCATGTTCCTCCAAAAATCTAGACTCACCTTCATTTATAAAAAGAGGCAAATTATCAGGCAAGGTGGGGGCTCTGAGAGTGGCTGTACTTTTACTCCTGCACTCCAGGGAGCTCAAAGGGAAAAACACCCTGAGAGAGAGACTGCAAAAGAAAGAAACCCCAATAAAGGTGGAGGCCTAAGCTCTCCTTCAACTCCTGTTTTCTGCCTGTGACCACCCGGGTGATTTTCCACATGGCCCTGCATGGCGTGCCCTACTGCCCCTCCTCTCTAGGACTTCCGCGTGGCTAACAGGATCTTGGTGCTCTAGCCGGGTGTCAGGCCTGAGCCTCAGAGGTGGGAGAGTCGAGTTCAGGACATTGGACCATGAGAGACCTCACGTCCCCACATAATATCAGTTGGCAAGAGCTATCCCAGAGATCTCCATCTCAACATTAAGACCCAGCTCCACCCAACAGCCAGCGAGCTCCAGTGCTGCATGCCCCATGCCAAACAACTTGCAAGATAGGAACACAACCCCACCCATTAGCAGAGAGGCTGCCTAAAGTCATACTAAGTTCACAGACACCCTGTACACACCAGTAGATGTGGTCCTGCCCACCAGAAAGACAAGATCCAGTCCCACCAGAATACAGGCACCAATCCCCTCCACCAGGAAGCCTACACAGGCCGCTGAACCAATCTCACTCACTGGGGGCAGACACCAAAAACAATGGGAACTAAGAACCTGCAACCTGCAAAAAGGAGACCCCCAAAACAGTAAGCTAAACAAAATGAGAAGACAGAGAAATATTCAGCAGGTGAAGGAGCAAGGTAAAAACCCGCCAGACCAGACAAATGAAGAGAAAATAGGCAGTCTACTGGAAAAAGAATTCAGAGTAATGTTAGGAAAGAAGATCCAAAATCTTGGAAATAGAATGAAGAAAATACAAGAAAGTTTAACAAGGACCAAGAAGAACTAAAGAGCAAACAGACAATGATGAACAACACAGTAAATGAATTAAAAATTCTCTAGAAGGAATCAAAAGCAGAATAACAGAGGCAGAAGAACAGATAAATGACCTGGAAGATAAAATAGTGGAAATAACTACCACAGAGCAGAATAAAGAAAAAGAATGAAAAGAATTGAGGACGTTCTCAGAGACTTCTGGGACAACGTGACATGCACCAGCATTTGAATTCTAGGGGTCCCAAAGAAGAAGAGAAGAAGAAAGGGACTGAGAAATATTTGAAGAGATTATATTTGAAAACTTCCCTAACATGGGAAAGGAAATAGTCAATCAAGTCTAGGAAGTGCAGAGTCCCATACAGGATAAAATCCAAGGAGAAACACACCAAGACACATATTAATAAAACTATCAAAAATTAAATACAAAGAAAAAATATTAAAAGCAGCAAGGGAAAAACAACAAATAACATACAAGGGAATCCCCATAAGGTTAACAATTGATCTTTCAGCAGAAACTCTGCAAGTGTGGCAGGATATATTTGAAGTGATGAAAGGGAAAGACCTACAACCATGATTACTCTACCCAGCAAATATCTCATTCAGACCTGACAGAAAAATCAAAAGCTTTACAGACAAGCAAAAGCTAAGCGAATTCAGCACCACCAAACCAGCTTTACAACAAATGATAAAGGAACTTCTCTAGGCAGGAAACACAAGAAAAGGAAAAGACCTACAAAAACAATCCCAAAACGATTAAAAAATGGTAACAGGAACATACACATTGATAACTACCTTAAATGAGAATGGATTAAATGCCCCAACCAAAAGACATAGACTGGCGAATGGATACAAAAACAAGACCCATCGATATGCTGTCTATAAGAGACCCACTTCAGACCTAGGGACACATACAGACTGAAAGTAAGGGGATGGAAAAAGATATTCCATGGAAATGAAAAGAAAGCTGGAGTAGCAATTCTCATATCAGACAAAATAGACTTTGAAATAAAGATTATTACAAGAGACAAAGAGGACACTACATAATGATCAAGGGGTCAATCCAAGAAGAAGATATAACAAATGTAAATATTTATGCACCCAACATAGGAGCACCTCAATACATAAGGCAACTGCTAACAGCCATAAAAGGGGAAATTGACAGTAACACAATCATAGTAGGGGACTTTAACACCCCACTATCACCAATGGACAGATCAACCAAAATGACAATAAATAAAGAAAAACAAGCTTTAAATGATACATTAAACAAGATGGACTTAATTGATATTTATAGGACATTCCATCCAAAAACAACAGAATACACTTTCTTACAGGAAAAAAACTGTAAAAAATTAAAACACATGGAGGTTAAGCAATACACTACTAAATAACCATGATATCACTGAAGAAATCAAAGAGGAAATCACAATATACCTAGAAACAAATGAAAATGAAAACACTATGGCCTAAAACTTATGGGATGCAGCAAAAGCAGTTCTGAGAGGGAAGTTTATAGCAATATGATCCTACCTCAAGATACAAGAAACATCTCAAGTAAACAATGTAACCTTACACCTAAAGCAATTAGAGAAAGAAGAACAAAAAACCCCCAAAGTTAGCAGAAGGAAAGAAATTATAAAAATCAAATCAGAAAGAAATGAAAAGGAAATGATAGCAAAGATCAATAAAACTAAAAGCTGGTTCTTTGAGAAGATAAACAAAATTGATAAACCATTAACCAGACTCATCAAGAAAAAAAGGGAGAAGACTCAAAACAATAGAATTAGAAATGAAAAAGGAGAAGTAACAACAAACACTGCAGCAATACAAAGGATCATGAGAGATTACTACAAGCAACTCTGTTCCAATAAAATGGACAACCTGGAAAAATAGACAAATTCTTAGAAAAGCACAACCTTGTGAGACTGAACCAGGAAGAAATAGAAAATATAAACAGATCAATCACAGGCACTGAAATTGAGACTCTGATTAAAAATCTTCCAACAAAAAAAAGCCCAGGACCAGATGTCTTCACAGGCGAATTCTATGAAACATTTAGGGAAGAGCTAACACCTATCCTTCTCAAATTCTTCCAAAATATAGCAGAGGGAGGAACACTCGCAAACTCATTCTCCGAGGCCACCATCACCCTGATAACAAAATCAGTCAAAGATGTTACAAAAAAAGAAAACTACAGGCCAATATCACTGATGAGCATAAATGCCAAACTCCTCAACAAAATACTAGCAAACAGAATGCAGCAGCACATTAAAAGGATCATAAACCATGGTCAAGTGGGGTTTATCCCAGGAATGGAAGGTTTCTTCAATGTATGCAAATCAATCAATGTAATACACCATATTAACAAACTGAAGGATAAAAACCATATGATAATCTCAAAAGATGCAGAAAAAGCTTTTGACAAAATTCAACTTATTCAATTTATGGTAAAAACTCTCAAGAAAGTATGCATACAGGGAACCTACCTCAATATAATAAAGGCCATATATGACAAACCAACAGCCAACATCATTTCATGGTGAAAAACTGAAACCATTTCCTCTAAGATCATGAACAAGACAAGGTTTCCTGCTCTCACCACTATTATTCCCTATACATAGTTCTGGACATTTTAGCCACAGCAATCTAGAAGAAAAACAAATGAAAGGAATCAAAATTGGCAAAGAAGAAGTAAAGCTGTCACTGTTTGCAGATGTCGTGATACTACACATAGAGAATCCTAAAGATGCTACCAGAAAACTACTAGAGGTAATCAATGAACTTGGTAAAGTAGCAGGATACAAAATTAATGCACAGAAATCTCTTGCATTCCTATACACTAACGACGAAAAATCTGAAAGAGAAATTAAGGAAACACTCCCATTTACCATTTCAACAAAAAGAATAAAATAGTAATAAGCCTACCTAAGGAGGTAAAAGACCTTTATGCAGAAAACTATAAGACACTAATGAAATAATTTAAAGATGATACAAACAGATGGAGAGCTATACCATGTTCTTAGATAGGAATCAGCATTGTGAAAATGACTGTACTACCCAAAGCAATCTACAGATTCAATGTAATCGCTATCAAACTACCAATGGCATTTTTCACAGAACTAGAATAAAAAATTTCACCATTTGTATGGAAACACAAAAGGCCCTGAATATTCAAAGAAGTCTTGAGACAGAAAAATGGAACTGGAGGACTCAGTCTCCTGACCTTCAGACTATACTACAAAGCTACAGTAATCAAGACAGTATGGTACTGGCACAAAAAGAGAAATACAGATCAATGGAACAGGATAGAAAGCCCAGGATAAACCCACAGACATATGGTCACCTTATGTTTGATAAAGGAGGCAAGAATATACAATGGAGAAAAGACAGCCTCTTCAATAAATGGTGCTGGGAAAATTGGACAGCTACATGTAAAAGAAAGAAGTTAGAACACTTCCTAACACCATACACAAAAATAAACTCAAAATGGATTAAAGACTTAAATGTAAGACTAGATACTATAAACTCTTAGAGAAAAATATAGAGAGAATACTCTCTGACCTAACTAGCAGCAAGATCTTTTTTGATTCACCTCCTAGAGTAATTAAAATAAAAACAAAAATAAATAAATAGGACCTAATTAAACTTAAAAGCTTTTGCACAGCAAAGGAAAACATAAACAAGATGAAAAGACAACCCTCAGAATTGGGAGAAAATATTTGCAAATGAAGCAACTGACAAAGGATTAATCTCCAATATATATAAGAAGCTCATGCAGCTCAATATCAAAAAAACAAACAACCCAATCCAAAAGTGGGCAGAAGACCTAAATAGACATTTCTCCAAAGAAGATATACAGATTGCCAACAAACACATGAAATAATGCTCAACATCACTAATCATTAGAGAAATGCCAGTCAAAACTACAATGTGGTATTACCTCACACTGGTCTCAATGGCCATCATCAAAAAAATCTACAAACAGTAAATGCTGGAGAGGGTGTGGAGAAAAGGGAACCCTCTTGCCCTGTTGGTGGGAATGTAAATTGATACAGCTAATATGGAGAACAGTATGGAGATTCCTTAAAAAACTAAAAGTAGAACTACCGTATGACCCAGCAATCCCACTACTGGGCATATACCATGAGAAAATCATAATTCAAAAAGAGACATGTACCACAATGTTTATTGCAGCACTATTTACAATAGCCAGGATGTGGAAGCAACCTAAGTGTCCATCGACAGATGAATGGATAAAGAAGATGTGGCACATATATACAATTGACTATTACTCAGCCATAAAAAGAAACTAAATTGAGTTATTTGTAGTGAGGTGGATGGACCTAGAGTCTGTCATACAGAGTGAAGTCAGAAAGAGAAAAACAAATACCGTATGCTAACACATATATATGGAATCTAAAAAAAAAAAAAAAAAAAAATGTCACGAAGAACCTAGGGGCAAGACAGGAATAAAGATGCAGACCTACTAGAGGATGGACTTGAGGACACAGGGAGCGGGAAGGGTAAGCTGAGACCAAGTGAGAGAGTGGCATGGACATATATACACTACCAAATGTAAAATCGATAGCTAGTGGGAAGCAGCTGCGTAGCACAGGGAGATCAGCTTGGTGCTTTGTGACCACCTAGAGTGGTGGGATAGGGAGGGTGGAAGGGAGGGAGACGCAAGAGGGAAGAGATATGGGGATATGTGTATATGTATAGCTGATTCACTTTGTTATAAAGCAGAAACTAACACACCATTGTAAAGCAATTATCCAATAAAGATGTTAAAAAAAAAGAAAAACAAATACTGTATGCTAACACATATATATATGGAATCTAAAAAAAGCTTCTGATGAACCTAAGGGCAGGACAGGAATAAAGACGCAGACGTAGAGAATTGACTTGAGGACACGGGGAGGGGGAAGGGTAAGCTGGGACGAAGTGAGAGAGTAGCACTGACATATACACACTACCAAATGTAAAATAGATAGCTAGTGTGAAGCAGCCGCGTAGCACAGGGAGATCAGCTTGGTGCTTTGTGACCACCTAGAGGGGTGAGATAGGGAAGGTGGGAGGGAGGCACAAGAGGGAGGGGGTAATGGGGATATATGTATACATATAGCTGATTCACTTTGTTATACAGCAGACACTAACACACCATTGTAAAGCAATTATACTCCAATAAAGGTTGTTTTTTTTTTAAAAAAAAACAGGAAAATATACTGGGTGCAAAAAAAAAAAAAAGGGCTTCCCTGGTGGCACAGGGGTTGAGAGTCCACCTGCCGATGCAGGGGACACAGGTTCGTGCCCCTGTCTGGGAAGATCCCACATCTGTGGAGCGGCTGGGCCCATGAGCCATGGCTGCTGAGCCTGTGCATCCAGAGCCTGTGCTCCGCAACGGGAGAGGCCACAGCAGAGAGAGGCCCACGTACCGCAAAAAAAAAAAAAAAAAAGAGACAGATGACACAACACTGGCAATCTTCTTTTTGGAAATTTTTACACATTATTTAATGCTCTATTTCTGTGACATGGACAACCAATTATTTTCTGTGGATATATACACAGTTTTTCACATAGATGCCTAAGTTCTGGGAAATTTGCATTAACCAGGTGATGTAAAATTATATTAGTTTCACTTTTGCAATATGCATATAATGATTTTGGATTTTTTATTTTTGCTTCTGCAGTATGCTTTATTAAGCATTTTAATAAAGTCTATTTTTAAACCTGATTGTTAAAATGAGTTTTAACATGACTATTTCCAATATCTTTAAACTTTGGTTTCCATCTCCACCCTCTCCCCTCCCGGCCAAGCCATTGTAACCTTCTAATGGGTCCCTTACTTTTCCTTGTTAAATCTTAACAATGTATTACTGGCTCTAGGCTTGTTGGCTCTCTGCAGAAATATATGCTATTTTTCAATCCTAAGTGCTTAAGGGCTTCTGGGGTCAGATAAGGGCCATGGAGGTAGAGCCAAATGAACTGATAATGTTGGTACCCAAAAGAAATCTGAAATGAAGTCTTATTATGCAGAGAGGGATGAGGTGAGAAACCAGGTTTATGTGTAGCCTTCTGTATTTACTGTTTGACAAAGTCATCCTTTAAAAATAAAAACCCACTTTTCACTTAAAAGGAATGAATTACATCATACCACCATCTTTTCTTTCCCCTCCTTTTTACACATTTGTCCCAATACATCAATTGACCCAATTAATTAAATTTGTTTATCCAATATTGTGAACTTTTACTCCATTTTTTGTAAAATCCCTGAAAGAAGAAAATAAGCAAAATTTGTTGCTGTGATGCCCATCATTTTTAAAATTACCATTTTATTTAAAGGTGGATGAATCTTAAGGTAACTTTGAAGTAAATTGTAGTTATGTTACCAAACTGTTCCAGCCGCTCACTGCTGGAAAATCAATACCTGAAAGAGAGGCAAATGATGGTAGAAAGGAAAGTTGCTTTTAATCAGAATGTCAGCAATCTGGGGAGATGGTGGACTCAGTGTTGGCAGAAAACCAACAGCAGAAATTCTGCTCGGCCTTGAAAGTTTTTGAAGGGAAAAGGGGAAATAATCTCAGTTAATCATTGAGACAGGAGGTCAGAGTCCTTGTAGTCTCCCACCTCATGCAGGCTCGTTGGCTTCTTGTGAAATTTGTTTAGATGTTATCTTGTTCACGCAGTTTGTTCACAAGATTACTGAAGGGGAAGCTAAGGAAGAAATCTGGTCATGTGTTAATTACTTATTCTTCATTTCTACTTCTTTGATCTATGGAAAGAATGAACAAGTTAGGCAGGGTATTGTGTGATCAAAAGATTTGAAAGGTGTGCTAGGGCCAGAGATGAGTACAGCATGGGGACACCTGATTTAAAAGTTAGTTACAAGGTAGCTTTGCTTAAATTGGCAAGAAAAGGGGTTTCCTCCTGAGAGGTTTCCTGCAAAGTGCTGCTTAGTTACACTGAAAAAATTTTCGGCGAATAGAGTTATCTTTTATAAATCACCATAATATGTCATCCTTTTATTTGAATAGATCTAGCATTCTTAGTTTTCAATTTAACATCAGGCTTAACATATCCAAAGTGGTGCTAACAGATAAGTTACATAAAGCCACTTGGCATGCCCAATAAAGTTTGAAGCAGTTTCCAGTTAAGTTAATAATAGGCATCTTAAAAGAGGTGAGAAATTAGAATGGGTAGAACTGCAGCAGAGAATTCTGGGAAGGTATTTTGTATGTGTAAATTCCCCCGGTAAAACTTCACATCTTACTATTACTGCAGCTACACAGTGAAGCAAATCCTTTGACTTTGAACACATTGACTTCATTTTCCTCATTTCAATTATGTTTAGATTTGGTAGTGACTACTCTTCCCACAGTAAGACTCTAGTTGAACCTAGTATAATCGACAAGAGTTTGTGGTGTTTAAGGAACTGGCAAGAAATGGAAGACAGGTTGGATTAGGAATTTGAATGGGAAGAAAATGGTTGTACTTGGTAGGAAAATGATATGATTAAGGATTTCCAGTAACCAGCATGATTTCTTCAACTAGTTGGAAATAGAAAAGGAGGGCAGATTTCCTTTATGTTATGGTCATGCTACAAAAGCAGGGGACACTCCCGCTCAAAATTGGTTCATATTGAGACTGATGATGCCGCATGAACACATACAAAAGCATACAAAAAAGTTGATTTCTTACAAAATTGAGCTGTCTAGGGGAGAGCAGAAGGGGAGGAGCCAGGCCTGTGTTTTAACTGTGGTGTGGTGTGGGGTGCCCTGTGTTTTAACTGTGGTGCGGTGTGGGGTGCGTCTGGAGTGACAGTTCCCGTGAGCGCAGGGGCTTGCATGGCTTCCATCTCTCTCAGGTGCTAACAGAGGGAGAAGCCAGGCTTTCTTATCAGCTTGCCAGATGTAGGGCACAGACGGAATAGGGAGTGGGAAGACTTAAAAGCTGTCAGCACTCAAACATCAGAAAATGGAATCAGACTCCTCATTATGATGGAGACTGCAAATTTCTGCAATTCTGAAGTCTTATCTATTCCCTTGAGAAGGAAGTCCAGGGTTTGTTTTGGTTTGATTTGTTTGTTTTTTTCCCCCTTACCTTTCATAATAAATGTCCTCTGGATTTTTGTGTTATATTCAAAACTGAAGTCCAGTATCTTATTTACCTGCTAGAGGAAAGGAACTCCCAGCTTCTCTTTGATGCTTCTGTAGACAACTGCTGGCTTCCCAAACAGCCCTGCCTGATGAACTCCCTTTCAGGCATTGCCTTGTTGCCATTGCTTAGAGGAGGCCTGGAAACAGTGCAGACACCCAGTCCGTCTCCATCTGCAAGAACATTCATCCAGAACCTCGGTAGTTGTTACTGACTCCACAGTCATTGCTGCAGGTGACAGCTGATTTCTACAGACCTGGATGGCAATTCTCAGGTCAGAAGATTAGAGGCGTCTTGCTGGGGAAGGAGGGAAGTTCATCACAATCTCACTCAGATTTTTGTAGGCTGAGGAGACCAGCAACAATTCCATTAATGATAGAGAATGGCGTGACCATGTAGAACTGCCTACAGCAATAACTTCTCGAGGTCCTTCCAAGTTAACTTACACTGAGAACAGCTATTTATTTCAGGGCAAATGCTCACTCTGACCCTCACTGTTTTAGAGGCCCTAACGCTCTAACAGTTACTTACCTAAAAGCCCATTGTTACATTTCTCAATATCAAAGTTTTTTAGTCTCATCAGTGTGAAAAATATACTGTGTATAGTAATAATTGTCATATTTGAATGCTTCTTCAGGACACTCTGGAAATTTTGGTTAGAACAAAAAGCCAGGTGCTTCTGTTAATAGGTAGAGCACATCAAAAACCCTGCTGGTTTTTGGTTGGTAGTAAAGGTGTGGCATGGTAACGCCTGAGCGTATTACTTTACATTAGTGGCTCCAGGTAGTATATTTGAGGAGGTGATGGTAAGAGGACATGGAGAGGAGCC
The DNA here is from genome assembly GCF_964374135.1 of Grampus griseus. Classification (NCBI taxonomy): domain Eukaryota; kingdom Metazoa; phylum Chordata; class Mammalia; order Artiodactyla; family Delphinidae; genus Grampus; species Grampus griseus. The sequence goes on along the minus strand of NC_138997.1, from coordinate 129,118,228 downwards.
CTGAAAGTGCTACACAAACCAGGCTGCCTTTCTTTCAGGGTTCCAGTTGGGTTTGGCTCACTGGTTGGCCGATGCTGTCCTCCTCTACTAAAGGCCGTAGCTCTTGATGGGGTCCCTCTCTCATAGCCACAGCTAAGCTAAGCTTTCTCTGGGTCCAGTAGCTCCTGCTCTCCTTTTGCCCCTTCAGACTTCGGGTTGGTGACTCTCACTCTGTTGCTAGCCACAATTTTTGGTTTCTTTTCCCTGCCCACAGCTTTGTAAATAAACCCCTCATTCAAATCTCCCAGTTACTCTGAATTTGCCTCTCTTCTGGAAGATAGTCTGATTTCCTAAAGACAGGAAGGAGTTAGCCATGCAAAGTTAGGGGAAGGGCATACCAGGCTGTGATATCAGCAAGTGTGTTTTTGTGAAACATACAAATGTGATGAGGCAGATAATTATAATATAAAGGTGGTAAGTTAACTATGAGACACCCAGGGTTATCTTTGATGGGTGATTTTTCTTACATTGTTGCTTCACAAATATTTTTGACTACCTGTTGTTTAAGGGGATGAGCTAGGTACTGCAGCTATATTGATCCTATTCAAATGCTGCCATATTCATTCTTTTTTTTTTTTTTTTTTTTTTTGCCATACGCGGGCCTCTCACTGTTGTGGCCTCTCCCGTTGAGGAGCACAGGCTCCGGACGCGCAGGCTCAGCGGCCATGGCTCACGGGCCCAGCCGCTCTGCGGCATGTGGGAGCTTCCCAGACTGGGGCACGAACCCGTGTCCCCTGCATCGGCAGGCGAACTCTCAACCACTGCGCCACCAGGGAAGCCCCATATTCATTCTTGAATTCAAGTTTGTCAACAGGTAATATTCTTTTGGTTCTCACTTATTGGAAGCAAAAGCAGTAGCACATTTTTATGGTGGGGTCACTTTCAGAATTCCTTCCTTAGTGACAGAGCACAAATTGAGATGATTGTGTTTAGAACTTTCTATTCCTTCATGCCCTCTACACACACACACACACACACACGTGCACACAAACACATACACAAAACACGGTTTTAATTTGTTCAAAGTGCAGCTTAGTATACTTGAAAATGTCTCCAGCAAGGTCGTATAGGTTCTTTGCTGCAGGTTTTATACTTCAAAGCATATTGTAATTAGTTTGGCTTCTACTCTAATATTGCCTTTATATTGCCTTTATGAGAACATTCTTTTCTGTTTTGGAGTAATATTCTGCTTTGATATGATTAATGATAGTCCAATATTTCCTTCTCTATTTCAGTGGAAGAATATGGTTTTTCACAAAATGTCCTCATGCAATACATAGATGCCAAAATTTTGTTCCATGCAAGTTTTCATTAGATTTTAAATCAGAAAAGAAAATGTAGTTTGGGGAAATAAAAGGGAGTTCTGTTTAGTTTTGGTTTTCTCTGTGGCCTTATTTTTACAGTCACTTTTATCAGCCCTCTTCCCTATCATGAAGCTTGGGAAAGTTTGGGCTATTTCCATTGCTTTTCCTGTTTTCGTTTGGTAGATATGCATTGTAAAATAATGTCTTCTTTTAAAAGTCAAAGGAAAGAGAAAGAGAGAAGCTCTCCTGAAATTTCAATCATGTGTTTTCTAGTCTAAAGTTTAAAGATTTTACAATATTTTATCTTTGTTTAGACTGCACGCCTAAATAATTCTCTATCAATCAACTATTTTTTTGTTCACATATTAATTTTTATTAACTTTTACTAGGTGGCCTATAGGTTTTAAAAAAATTGTTCTTTCTTTTTCTATATTTATGACATATTTGTTTAGAATTCAAATCCAAGGAAGTTTACTCTGATGAATTTTGATTCTCTCACATATGAACTTGTTCAAATTCTTTTTTTTTTTTAATTTTTATTTATTTTTGGCTGTGTTGGGTCTTCATTGCAGCATGCAGCATTTCTCTAGTTGTGGCGAGTGGGGGCTACTCTTCATTGCGGTGAGTGGACTTCTCACTGTGGTGGCTTCTCTTGTTGCAGAGCATGGGCTCTAGGTGCGTGGGCTTCAGGAGTTGTGGTACGCGGTCTTAGTAGTTGTGGCTTGCGGGCTGTAGAGCGCAGGCTCAGTAGTTGTGGCACATGGGCTTAATTGCTCCACGGCATGTGGGATCTTCTCGGACCAGGACTCAAACCTGTGTCCCCTAAATTGTCAGGTGGATTCTTAACCACTGAGCCACCAGGGAAGACCCAAATTCTTATTTAAGAATTTTATTCCTCCCCAATTAAAAGTTTGAACAAAGAAGAGGTGTGATACAGAAGACAGAATTGGATAAAGTACAAAGAAGTATGTTACATTGTATATGGAGCCCTATTATTAGTACATTAATAAAAGAACATTCTGAAATCTTATTAGGGCAGTTTTTGGTTTGTCTAATTATGTTTTACTTATACTGCTTTTTGAAAGCATGATAGGCAGAATGGTCTCCCAAAGATGTCCACACCCTAATATATGGAACCTGTGAATATGTGACATTACATGTCAAAAGTCAGAAAGATTCAAAACTTGAGATGGACTCTATTAGATTATATCTATCAACTGTCAGTTAATCCCATTATATTTTGGAAAAAGCTTGAAGGTAGTCATTTAAACATAGAACTCTCTGGAAAATTCCTGAAATGCCATTGGTATTTGTAGAGACAGTGGCATTGGTAGAGACACTGACACTAGGTGGATATAGATTCTAGATGAACAAATATAACATCAATAATTTTGTGTTCTGTCTCTGTGTTGGGGCAGATGTAAAACTGCCCTCAATGTTGCCTAAGGTGTTAGAGTAGCCCTAGAGCTGAGGAGAACCAAGGGAACCAAGAGGGTTCGTTTTAGTTTTTGTTTTTTGCGCATGTGTCTTGTGAGATTTTAGTTTCCCGACCAGGGATGGAAACTGGGCTCTCAGCAGTGAAAGTGCTGAATCCTAACCACTGGACCACCAGGGAATTCCTCCAAGAGGGTTTTTATACAAAATAATTCATGAGCATGCTTGGGGTTGGTGAATCAAACTCAGAAAACTGCTGGAATGGAGATTTGTGTTAGTAAATGTACTACCATCCACACACTTGCTCAAGCCATAGTTTAGAGGTCATTGCTGATCCTCTTCCTGAGCAATTCCTATCAACTCCTTTTCTGATGTATATCATTCCACTCAATGTCTCTCCATACTCACTGATACCACTCAAAAAAAAATGATAGCTAAGATTTACAATGCACTTACTATTAAGTGCTAAACCCAATGCTAAGAATATTCATGAATTATTGCAATCCTTCTACAATCTCTAGTAACCACTGTTACTATTTTTTTGACATGATAAAGAATCCAGAGAAGTAACTTGCTGAAAATTGCACAGGTAGTAAGTGCAGAGAAGGGTTTTGACAATCTCTTTCCATAGCGTACACTCAACCACTCCATTATATTCTCTTCCAAGTCCTGGTCCAAGGTCCCCCCCACCCTTCATGTTGCACTGAAACACCAATATTAGTTTCCTTCCATGGACATTTGTCTAGGAAAATGCTGCCTCTTAACATCCCTGCTTAGTTTTAGGGAATTTTCTACTGTGTGAGAATTGGTTGGAGACACTCCCCTCTGGTTTTCACTATAGAAACCAAAGGGACCCTGTTCTTCTTGGAACATCCTTTGGAAGTTTGAGTATGGGCATATGACAAAGTTCAGACCTTTGGTTGATAGCACTCAGGAGTGTGAATTTGAAGAGAATGATGCACAGAGGCAGGAAGAATTGGGGAAATGTTTATGACAACATGGAGACGTCTAGAATCCAGCAAAGATTATGAGAGTTTAGCACATTCATTGTTGAGTAACCAGTGGCAGTGGCATTTGGGAAGGCATCCCACCAGATTATATCTTTATCTTAATTTTTCTATGCTTCCTATTGTCTACCCTTTCTTGATTCCTGTTTGGCTTTTATATTTGATCCTCCAGGCTTCTGGATGATTCTGTGGGTTACTTGATATTCTTCCAAATAGTTCCTTTCCTGTGTAAGTTAAAGTGTGTTTCTAATACTTGCAGCCAAGAACCTTCATAGTCTTCCAACTTCCACTCTTGATCCACTTGCATTCTGTTCTCTCCTTGGCAGTCAGAATGGTATTTTTATTTTTTTAATTTTTTTTGCCGTACATGGGCCTCTCACTGTTGCGGCCTCTTCCGTTGCAGAACACAGGCTCCGGACGTGCAGGCTCAGCGGCCATGGCCCACGGGCCCAGCCGCTCCGCGGCCTGTGGGATCCTCCCAGACCAGGGCACAAACCCGTGTACCCCACATCGGCAGGCGGACTGTCAACCACAGCGCTACCAGGAAAGCCCCAGTATGGTATTTTTAAAATGTTAATTGATATTATTTCTCTCATTAAAAACACAATTGCGGGAATTCCCTGGAGGTCCAGTGGTTAGGGAGAATGGGTTCAATCCCTGGTCGGAGAACTAAGATCCCGTAAGATGTGTGGTGTGGCCAAAAACAAAAACAAAAAAACCCCAAAACCCAAAACCAAAACACAATTGCACTGAGAATAAAATACAAACTCTTTACCAGGGCTTACAGGCTTACAAAGTCCAACAATATTTACCCTCCTACTTTTCTTACCTACTCTTGTTCCAGTATCTCTCAGTGTTTGTCAGAGTTGTTCTCTGTTGTTAGAATACTGCCCATCACATTGTTGTATCTGTTGAATAAACTAACATGTAAAATAATAGCTGAATTTGTTATATTTTGGTTGCATACCATCCAACCTCTCCTTTCTATTACTATTCTGTTTTCTCTTCAGGTAAACTATATTGGGTATAGCCTTGGCGAGAGGTAATGCACACTTCCCACATGGGAGCAAAGTGGCCACATCCTCTTTCTATTCCCATGAATGCAGGGTGGGCAGGTAGCATAGGCTCATCCATGTAGACTTCATGCTCAGACAAGGACATGGAGATGGGTAGAGGTCATATTTTAACCAGTGACAGCAACTGTATTAGACCGGCCTCTTCCAATTGTGTGGTCTTTGCTATGTATTTTTATTGCCTCACCTTCTCAGAAGTTCTTGGTTCCTGTCAGTTTCCCAAAGCTGATACTCCAGGTTCCTATTATTTCTGTGAGACTCTGATATTTTTCCAATAAATTCAATTGTTTTGCTTAAAATATAAACGCAGTTACTTGCTGTTGCTAACTACCAAGAATGTCACTTATAGCTTAGTAACGTAGGTCTTGGTGGTGAGAAACAGAAAACTCTGTCAAACTTAAAGATAAGACCAAGATAGAGTATACTTGGTTAGGTGTGTGACTGGGGAATGCAATGAGTTTAGGAGACTTGGTTCATTAATCAGAGGCATGTGCCCAGATTGTCACCTTATTCTTTTAGGAGATCTATTGTACCTCTACTGGAGGTAGTACCATGTCTATAGAAAGAGCAAATATTTTTCTCAAAAAAAATTAAGTGGACTTTGTGTTTACTAAAATGAGAGACAAATGCTTGTGTGGGGCCTTAGAGTTCTGTGTCATAAAACACCATAGAAGTGAATTATTCTGGTGATATGTAAGGACCAGTGAATGTCTAGTTATGTGTGGTTCTGCAATGGTGATATGCTATAGGTGGAGTTCATTATAAATATAACCGTATGACATTGTCACCACCCTGGAGCTCACTGTAATAGGAAATCCTACTGATACAGGGCAACTTTACTCAAATTTGACAACTCAAAATTTAATGGATTCTTTATTGGACCTCAAGCAAAACTTCTAGCTGATTATTTTCTCAAAAATTCAGTTCTATTTATTAGAAGTGGGCTGAAAGTTCTTCTGCTAGAGTGTTTACTTATGTTCATTACACTGATTTCTACATTTATTTTGTTACTTTTTCTATGACCTTTTCTCTATGATCCATTCTCCACATGGTTGCCAAAGAGATCTTTATAAAACATAGGTTAGATCATGTCATTTTCTTGCTTAATCCTGCAATGACTCCTATTGCATTTTCTAAAATCAGTCTCCTAACCTTGCCCTGAAAGGACTTAACTATATTCATTACTGTACATTTTGCTTTCTATTATCCAATCATACTGGTATTCATGGAACATATCAAGCTTATTCTTATCTCTGGTCCTTTGTCACTCACCATTACCTCTGTCTAGAATGCTGTTTTTTCAAGAAGGCCTTCTTTTGGGTTGCACTTCAAATATCATCTCTTCAAAGAGTACTTGTCCACCTTCTCTAAAATACTTCTTACCCCATCATTTTCTATTTTTTGTTTTGTTTTGCTTTGTTCACAGCACTTAACATGTTCATATGCTGTATTTGTTTACTGGCTTTGTACCTCTCCCATTGAAATTTAAGCTGTCGACAAGGAAATCTGTTTATTTCATTCACTGAAGAATTTCTTGCATATAGAACTGTGCCTAGATGACTGAATAAGGAGTGTTTCATGGAAGAGCAAGGTGAAGATTAATAAATAATGCTCTACCTGTTGATGGGGTTGTGGATTTGCTACCAAGTGAGACCAAAGTAAAGTGGGAAGACAGAAAGTGGGTGTTATAGAATAATAACCACCTGAATTAGTCTACCAAATGGATCTCTGATGATGTGTTCTCCGTTTGAGTGAATGGAGCTCCCTTTAATCACTTTAGGTCTTTAGCTCCCCTTACAGCTATTCTACTTCAGAAACATCCCATCCCAACCCACATGCCTTGCTAGAAAGGAAGTGTAGCCTGGAATTTAGCCAGAGCTAACTGGAGCTAGACACACAGCTCAATTAGTTCGGCTCCTCTGCCAGCTTTCACAGCCAAGTCAGTTCATCCTTTGGGCATACTGTGAAACTTTTTGGAATTACACATGCAGTGAAGTACGATTCCAAGGCAGTTCTTAAGTAAACAACTAAAATACAGAGGCATAATAATCGGTGAGAGGTAGGAACAAAAAGTAGAAGTGATTAACTGAGTAATTAGGTAGAGTCCTCACTGAAAGATGATATTTGAGCTTGAGCTTAGGGTAAAAGATGAATACAATTTAAACAGGCAAAGGAGAAAGATCAAATGCCAGGCATATGTTAAACATGAATACTGGTGAGAAATTCTTAGCGTGGATAATTGAAGGTAGTTTGGTCTAACTAAATTATGAAGGAAGGATAGAAGTCAAGAGACAATGGAGGTTGAGACGAAACATCATGAGAGTCCAGATTATGAAGGAGCTTGGGGGTTAAGGAATTTCAAATTCATTTTATGTGTAGCACAAAACTAATGGTGTCATTTATTGTGATGAATTTCAATCATTTTTTGTGTCTCAAGCAGGTATTTTTAATATCATTCATTCAATAAATGCATATTTATTAAATGCTTATTCTTTCATAAGCACTATGACAGTAAAGAAAAATGAAACAGTCCCTGATGTTGAAGATCATATAATGAAATAAATAACATAATGTATTTTAAGTACTGTAATAGATGGATGCACTGGGTGAACTGGAAATATTTTGGATGGAATGCTCAATAAAAGAAACCAGAGTCTATAATTGTGGTAGATTAAAGCAAATTTTTTGCTACCACTCCCACTTATGTAGTTGTTTCTAATTTCTCTCCCCTTGAACCTGGGATGGCAATAGTGATATATAATCAATAAGTTAAAGCAGAAATGACCTTCTGGAAATTCATAAGTAAAGTCATTGACCATTCTTCCAGGCCTCTTAAGATACTAGCTCTTGGAACTCTAGGTGACATGCTAGGCATCATGATGGAGAGACCATATTGACAGAGCATATAAAGTGGCCCAGAGACAACATAAAGAAAAAGTAATACTTGGCCAGTCCCTAGCTTTTCTAGCCACCAGCTATTAGAGCCAATCCAACTGAGGTATGAGACTATGTAGAGTGGAAATGAGTAGTTACTTCCTAGCCCGTCCCAAATTGCAAACATGTGAGGAGTTTTAAGCCACGTGAAATACCAGAAGAATCAATCTAAAGTGAGAGAGACAAATTCAAAGCTAAATCGTCTGAAGACAAATAGACATGGGGACACACAGTGATTTCATGAATTGGAAAGAAAAGAAAGACTTCAGGGCAATTGCTACATGGTCACTAGTTGTGTAATACATGGTGGGTTAATCCAGATTAAGAACACAGTGTCAGGGAAAACAACCATAGAAATCTGGAATAATTGCCATCATAAATCTTCTAACTTACTACAATGGATGAAAAACCAGAAGTTGGCAAAAGATATGTGTAATCCCAGAGTAAAATAATAGACTAGTAAAATTTTAAGTAGAATAGTAGGGTTAAGTGATAAACACATTTATATATACATAAAATTATGATTCTTAACTTTAAAAAATAATCCACAAAGAAGTAAAAATCCTTCATTTTTTCTTTTATGAAAACTGATGTTACTTTTTGAAATTAGTATTTATGTGAGAAATGAAAAGAGAACAGGCATGGGTTGGAATTGAATGATGATAATTTGGAATATTGGGACATTGAAGCTTTATTAGGTTGATTGGATTGTAATTTTTTTCTTCTCTAGTAATTTTTCTTTATTGTTATATTGTTGGTTTAATTTAAAAAATTAAAGTATAGAAAATAAGAAATTCAAATAAAATCAATTTTATTTTCTCAGCATGTAGTGCATTTTCATTTTTTTTCCAGACAAAACAGTTTTCTTCATTGTTAATGTTGTTATTGCCAAGTCTTGCTAGCTTTATTTTCTCTGGAAGATTTGCAAATGTTCTGTAAATTTCCTGGTGTTGCAAAATTGTCTTCAATTTGCTAATTTTTATTTATGGAAATTCTCGTGAAATTTCACCAACAGCATTAAAGTGCCTATTACTGTTAAAATAAAGAGTACAAGTATTCTATATGTCAAAATTTACACATAATTTATATGTATATTTTTTATTATTTTTATTTTATTTTATTTTTTTATTTTAATTTTTTTTGCGGTACGCAGGCCTCTCACTGTTGTGGCCTCTCCCGTTGCGGAGCACAGGCTCCGGACGCGCAGGCTCAGCGGCCATGGCTCACGGGCCCAGCCGCTCCGCGGCATGTGGGATCTTCCCGGACCGGGGCACGAACCCGTGTCCCCTGCATTGGCAGGCGGACTCTCAACCACTGCGCCACCAGGGAAGCCCTATATGTATATTTTTTAAATTTTTGACTCTGTTTGCAATTTTGGGTATAATCACTGATATCTATTATATTCCTGGCCCTATTTTCAGGTTCATAAGATATAGTTAAAAACAAACACACACCGTGTAAAGGAAAACATTTTCATACTCTCGTGGAGCTTGCATGAAATACGTCTGTGTGAAAGGAGTAAAACAGAGAGTAGGGAAAAATAAGCAGGTACATAAGACAAATTTTGATAGTGATATATACTATGTAGAAATGATTTTTGGTGGCATCTTATTGGCTATTTAGTAAAGTACAAATCTAATTTTTACCATACCTGCTTACTTTTCTATTTAATTTGTTTTCCTTAAAGTAACTAATCCCTTCATTGATATCATGAAAACTGTCCCTTTTTAAAATCAGTACATCCATCATAAAACAGCATTATTAATGTCCCAATTGTACAAGTCATTATTGTAGACCACTGCAAATGTTATATATAGTACTAGGTAATGGAATAATAAATAGTACATAGTTTAATAAATAGTACATAGTTTATATTCTGATTAATAAATAGTACATAGTTTATATTCTATCAAAAACCTTGGATGTTTTAAGTTGGTCTCTAAAACACAGAAACTGGTCTCAGGAGTTTTTAACCCTCAACTTGATTATAAATATGCAAATAAGCACATAGACACAATTATATAATTTAAAAGAAAATTAGGCAGGGACTTAAGTTAATTACTCCTAGCACCTTTATTTATATGTTTGGTAGTTAGGGCATTCAAAAAATTCAGTGAAAAAATTCATTCACTTGGGGCTTTAGACATTTGCTCAAGCAGAATCAATATTATCTTATTTTGAAATATAACATCTGTTATACTATGTAGTTTATCCTTCCCAAGAACAAAAATCCATGACTGTTTTCAGCCTTGAAATATATTTCATTTTTCCTTTTATTTCATGTTTGGGTTTTTTTGCCCTGTAAAGTTAATCTTTGAAGTTTCAAGGTCTTGTTAAGTTTACTGGTATATGAGATCAAACATACTTCAAACTACTAAAGTTTTATGCAATCAAAAAAAGAGCATCAGTCCTTCATTTCCATGATGATGTCCTTTAATGGTATTTTTAGTTACACGGATTTACCAGAACTTGAAATTTACCATGACTCTATTTTTATGTATTTTATGGTGAATTTTCATATGGAATAAAACCTCCTCTGTTAAAGATGCCATTTTAAATTTACTTTATATAAAAAGGCATTCTCAGAAGTTTCTGAATAGCAATGTTGCCCTTCTGCACCTTTAATGTAATTATGAAACTTTTGCCTTTAAATCTCTAAACATTGTATGTTTGTATTTAAATATATTACACCAAAGTTTCCCTAGTAATTTAATAAGTGTGAGCCCTAAAATGAATATGACTTGTGTTTTTGCTAAAGAAAAAAAAATCAGCTTAAAAGTGGGATGCGCTGCACACATGGAGAAGATTTTATTGACCCAGCATCAGTTGGCCATGTGTCTATAGTTGTTTTTCCAATAATTGTAATGGATTTACACTGACTCACCCATATCCTTTCATCCAATTCTCATTGTAAAGAAGAGCATACATGTGCAAGATGGCTGGAATAGAGAGTGCATATGATAGCCCCAGAACAAAGAGATGTTAGGATGCAACAAATGTCTAGTCAGGGTTTGCTTATACCTTTATCTGTTTTTAAGTACATTTTTAATTGATTCTGTTAAGTAAATTTTGCATGGAGGAAAATTAGCTTGTTATGTTATGCAATCAAGCTTTAAAATGTTCATTAAAAGACATTCAGCATCTTTAAAAATAAATTTTATATATATATATATATATGTATATATTGGAAGGATGTAAGGATGTAAGTCGGGGCCTGAAGGAGCCTTCAGTCTTGGGAAGAGGCTAACTGGATGGGTACTGTATGTAGTAGAGACATTCTGCTACTGGAATCAACCAAGAAGAATAGAAAAATCAGGGCACAGAGTTCAGGTTGTGGGAGACAGAACAGCCCTACACATGCCAGACAGTTTTGAAATTTTCTGAAAATCTGACATATGAGGTCCTGGCTGAGTAAGAATTTACTTACTTTTTTAGGGCTTATTTTCTATTTGTTTATAATGTTAACACACGATTACCTGAGGGAAGTTACTTCTGTAATTGTAACTCCTTGGAAAGAGAGCAGAAATCAAGATGATTTATGCAAATATTGAGGTACTAAAGGAAAAATACAACTTTGGCCCGCTCTCTCCATGCTGACTGCAAGAGTGATTCAGTTCCAAGTGTCTCTGTAATTTTTCACTCTGAGCAAGACACAGCAGATGTGCTAAAAATAATTAACTTCCACGTACCACATATCAGCCTTAAGAGCCGATAATCCAGTCGCGCTCATCTCTTCACCTTCAGATGTACCCTCTGTGGCGAGATAGACCAGTGAATGAAGAGGTACCCTTCTCATCCGTCTACTTCTGATGGCAGGAATAGGGAGAAAACCTAATAAAACATTAGTCTTATTAGACTAAACTAATAAAACATTAGTTTTATTAGACTAAGCATTAGTCTTATTAGACTAGACTAATACTTAGTATTATTAGTCTAATAAGAATGATCTCTGGTCACATGTGTCACTATTTATACATCTTTGTAAAAACAGGAAATCATAAATAAATAAATAAAACATCAGACCTACTGCCATAGCCTGACATACCTTTTATAATGCTTTGAAGTAATTTTATTTCAGCACATTTTCTTATATATGTTTTAAGTAGTGGAGATAATTCTTTATTTTGTCTTTAAAATGTATGTTTTTTTCCTGAGTTTTATAATTTTTCATTTTCTATGGCTGCATGATATGCCCTTACATGAATATTCTTGATTACTTTGAACATTTTATTTTGAGATATTTAGGTTAACCTGTCACTTTTTTCTTAGTATGAATATGGTTTTGACAAGTATTGTTGTGAGTAAATCTTTACATATGTATTATATATGTATAATTTATATATATTTATATATATATATCCATATATGCCCCACATAGACTCCTACAAGTTAAGTTCCTTGGGTCAAAGTGAAAGAAAATGCATAAGATTATTAATAAAAATTGCCAAATTTCTTTCCAAACAATTGGAAGTTGATTTGACTTCCATTCCTTCAAGCAGCATATGAAAGTAGCTGTTGAACAACACCCAGGGAAACACCTTGTTAAAAGTTTGATGCCTGAAGCCGGAGGACAGGCTGAGGCACTAATGTTCACACATTCTGCTAAAAGTAGACAGAAGGCTGAGACATTCTGGCATAGAAGGCTGGCCACTTCCAAATCCGTAGAGCCAAGGTAGCCTGAGGCCTTCTAAAGCCAAAACTTCTCCCTGGTTATGTGACCAGTTGTGCATGGTCCAAGCCAGACTGAGTCACACCGTCTGGGAGTATCAGTGTGAGTGTGGCATAATGTGCTCCCTCAAAAATAATCAAGTCATATATGGATTGTTTCCATAGCTCCTATGCATTATTAAGTACTACACCTGAATAGTTTTACTATATCAGGCTCACACTTTTGTATATCAGCTAATGATGGACTGTTTTACAGTATCGCCTAGCATGATGTCTTCCAGCCAATTATTTAGAAGTAATGGTTTCATTATCTTTGTCTAGAGAGCCTACTTATTTATGTAGCTAATTATGTATATGTAAAGAATTGACCTAGGAATGAGTGAGAAATAGAGATGAAAGTTCTGATAACTGTTAGAATTAAGTGTTAGAGTTTTAGTATTAAGTATAAAGAAGAATAAAATATTACTTGGCTAAAGATAAAATGGACATGAATTAGGCTGAAACGTATGAAATTATTTTAACTTTCAGAAACAGCAGTTTCCTATGTTTCAGCATAGCTTTGGTGGATATCTAGTTTTGTTGAGATGAGTATTGAACTAAAGGAATGTAAAGGAAAATAATATTAAGGGCAGGTATGAAATAGTATGAATATACTATTAAAATTGTGTCCAAAATTTATTATTCTGTTAACAAAACCCAGTTATTTCATTTAAGCCTAATGGTTGGCTTTCTTCCACTCTCTTATCACACTATATCAATGACACATCATACATAGATGTGGATGTGCTACTAGTGCACAAGAACCTAGTTGGGGAAGCATTCAGTGTGCTTAGGATTCTGTTTCTTTGAAATTACTCCTTAGTAATTTTTTTTTCTTTCTTGGTGGTGGTGCTTTACCTCTTCTGGGTTATAAATTATTTGTACTATCTTATTTTAATAAAGGATTAATAGAAACTTTAAGCTTTTTATTGTGGTACTAATCTACCGCACCCAAAATGTGCACAATAAAGGACTTCTTATTGCTTGGCCTTCATTCCAAACTAAGCCTTCATCAGTAATTGAGAGTACAAAATCCCTGGCAAAAGTTCAGTTTGGAGAATATGCCTATCAAATTCTGTCCACGGGTTCAGAGATCAATTACTAATGTTAGAGAATTTAACTTCATAAATAATTTTTCAAAGTTGTAATATGATTTTCTTTCTATTAAATGCTTACAAAGGTGCAAAATATTTTTCTTCATATCCACTGAATTGTTTATAAACATCCCTTCTTTCTTTACTTGTAGATTTTGGTATTCTTTTCTTAGTTTTCTCTTCTAACAGTAGAGTAAATAAATCACCAAATAAATAAATAATAAACTTGTCTTTAATTGTTATTGCTTTCAAATAAAAAGTGTGTATTCATAATACTCCGTTATTCTTATAACCAAAGTAATAGTGTATATGCAGCTGAGTCATCAATAAGGTAATTAAAAAGTAATTTAAAAAGTAATTACAATTTTATTTTCTCTATATGTCATTGTATATTTGTTCTCTGTTGCTCTATGCAAGAAGGAGAAAAGCCATAAAGAGAAATAATTCATTTTGCACTGGGTGGAATACTGTTACCTCTGAATTTCTTTCTAACTCTGACATTGTACTGTGTGAAAAGGGGGAATATCAAGGACTCAAGTCATAAAGCTGAGTAACATTCTCCTATTGTTGATCATATGCCAACCTCTGCATTAAATGTTTTAGACCCTTTCCTGTTTAATCCTCACAATGATTCGATGAAGTGGGTGGTTTATTATAAAAAGTAACTGATAGAAAAATTAATTAATATTATTACTTTGCATTTATTTAAACTAGTTCTTTAAACTTCAGCAGTGATTTGGACCTTTATATGTTTATCAACTTATATTTACCGTAAGTCAAAAAAACTCTTTTAAGAACATTTTAAAAAATATGCTGAATATCTTCTACACACCAGAGTCTTTCCTCTTTGACCTGGCATTCTTTCCTAATCCTTGACTCTGGGTTCAGCCATTCTACTTGCTTTGGCCAATGGCATGTTAACATATATAATACAAGCAGAGTCTCAAAACATGCTTTATGATTGAGGTTGCTCCATCTTGCACATCTGCTGTTGCCACAAGAAGACATGCCTATGTGAACCCCATAATCCTCATAGGTGGATGTCAGACATGCCAGGTGCAAGAGTGAGACCCCAGTCCAAGTCACTCTATTCCCAGTGTTGTGATTTGTGAGCTATAATAACAAATTATTGTTGCTTTAAATCACTGAATTTTGGAGTGGTCTGTTAACCAGCAATAACTAAATGATACAAAAGTCCTGAGATAAGTTTCTCATAGAACCTCCTAAGAAAGAAAAATGAGAGTTACAGTTATATGAACTTTACACAGTACTTTTTCTGTATACTAACACATTTTATTTTCCTTTAAAGAAATCAGTGAAGTACACAAAACTGATTGATGTAATGCAGTTTTCTGAATAATTTCATTCCCGGGGAGTGACTGGTACCACATATACTGAGTAATAAAAGTGTTACTAAAGTATTGTGATCCTCAAAGGTCATTATCTCCAGTTCTCTTGGTTGTTTGTTTTTTCCTCTCCAATCCCCTTGCCATACCTTAGCCATAGGGGTCATTCAAATCTTATTTTGTCAGTTTCCTGCTAAAAAGCTTTCATTTGCTCTTTGGATAAAGTCCAAAATTCTTAACGTATTGTACAGGGTCTTACATACCTTGTACATCCTTTTCTAGCTTTATTTCATGTCACACTTCCTCCTTTTTTTTCACGCCATGTTTCTGCCTCTTTTCATTTCTTTCTTACTAGCTCTTCCCTCTTTGATTCCTGTGCCTTCCTGCACACTGTTCCCTCCACGTAGGACATGTGCTACTTTATTCCTTGCCTAATTAAAAATTTTTTTTTTCCCATTTTCATCTTAGAAATCAGTTCATTTAGGAAGTCTTCCCTTCTTGCCTAGTTTGAGTTAGGTAGTCCTTCATTTAGGACAGGGTACTTCCTTTTATTTTCAGTTGTCACTGCAGCAATTGTTAGTTTGCTTAACCCTATGAGACCAAATGCCCTGCAAATTCACTTATTGCATTCTTAGTACTTTCATGGGGCCTGGCAAGTTGAATGCACTTCAGGTCTTAATAAATAAATAACTTCACTTAATTTAGATCAGTCTCTCTAAAGTAGGACTAGTAAAGACCACAAAGTATGAGCCCCTTTGACCATTCAGTCATGCTTGTAAACCTAAAAGTTAGACTAAAAGTTATGATTTGAATATTGTAGAGTCTATTTCCTGAGGATACAGACATCATTATGCAAACTTGGGACAGTTTGACTCATTGAATACTTTACAGCATTTTACATAAATTATTCTTGGATGAATTAATCACATTATTAATGAACCATAAAAACCAAGTGTTGTATTCTTTGAGGACTGTCTCCATACTCATGGAGTGTTTTCCTGGCACAAGCAAATTAGTCACGAATATAATCATTTTCAGCACTCTCTTTAACTTGTTTTTATTTTCATATTTCTCTATATCATTTTGTTGTTGCATTTGTAGTAAATATTGTAGTAAAGCCAAAAAATATACATTTCTATTTTATGTCTATTTTATATTGAGTTTGACAAACCTTATGGAAAAGTCACATCTTAGTGTTTGTTGGAAACAAATACATAATTGGTTTAAAGATGTCTTCCTGTAAAGAACTCTTTGAGGAAGTATATATGTATGTGTATGTGTGGTTTTTTTCCTTATTGTTTTAAATTAATGAGGCGGTGTTTCTCCTGAGGAGCTGGAGACAGGGAGTAGAAAGAGCATGGCCTTTGTTTTGTTTTTCCTGAGGAAGAGGACTTGTATTAATACTTTCTCATGGTGTTGCTGGTAATTAGTTATTGTTGAATAAAGGATAGGTGTGAAACCTGCATGGACCTGAATTCTTGGCCTTTATTAATATGACATTAAACCCTTTCATTTCATAGAGCTATATGTGCATATAATTCAGACATAAATGATCACAAAGGCTAATTTTTGAGGGGCAAAATAGAATTGCATATCCCATTTGCTTTGGCACATCGATTGAAAAGCCAGATGTTAAGAACAGATGTCAATGAGCTATTTTTCATATGCCATGGTTTACAGTTATGAACTCTCCATTTATCACCTCAGATGGGAATAGTTAATTTGACAGTGAGTGTTTTGGTTATTAGCCAATTTCAACATGAGTCCTTGGTTTTCGAAATCTGATGTACAGATATGTGATAAAAGACTTACAATGGAAGCACTGTTAACTTGATTTTTGTGCCTTAGAGTTTACCAGCGTATATAATGCAATGGAAATGAATGTTCACTCTTCTGGTGAATGAGCATAAATTCAGTGTTGGCAGAGAAATAATGTAAATGTTATGACTGAAATACAGAATGGTTAATCCAATTGTAAATTCCAAATAACCAAAAATCAGACCCTTGTATGGGCGCATGGCAGAGTGAATTTTGCTTATTTCTTGTGTTTGATTGTAATAACAATGTTCATTAAAATATTTCTGGCCATGTTTGTACTAAATATGTTTTTGGTGTTGGCTTAAAAATTTTGCCCTACTATGAAATAATTTTCATGTGTATAGAGTACCATATTTCAAATTGTTAGATTTATTGATAGAATAAATATTTTAAACCAGCCATTTACTGTAATCTGCTAGGAAACTTAAGTAACAGACAAAATAGCATAATAATAATTTTTTAAAATATATATGGACAATATTTGGAAGATTTAAAACACTTTAGCATATATTACATCTTTATATTTTCACACCAACTTTGTGAAATAGATCATTATTTTTATTTTATTATTCCCAAGGCTGGTAATGGCTGGAGATGGTATTTCAAATTTTTTTTCTATTTTCTGTTCTAGTTTTCTTTCTACTACACTTCACTCCTTCTCCTTCAATTCAGAACTCAAAAAATAATAGTTACTTCAATCCAGGGGTTTAAAAATGTATCAGGGTCTCCCCTAGGAGATCTGATCATATTGCAAACAATTTAAGCCCTTGTCAAATCTTTACCTAAACTAATGACTTTGATAAGTGCAATAGAAATTGGCTTAAATCACCCTTAACCAACTGCTGTGTTAACTGAAGGTCTCCATTTTCTCTATAACGTACTGATTAGAGCCCATAGCTTACTGAAACCTCTGCATTTCTGCCTCTACCACTTTAATTGTATGCTGGGTATGAGCCAGTAGTGTATTTTCAAAATTCTTTGTACCAGTTGCATCTGTTGTATTAACTGAATATTGCATAACCCGAAAGTGAACAGAAAAATAATTACTTCTATGAAAACTAAGTGACATGGTTTGAAAGGTTAAATCAAGGTTAGTTGCAATAAAATTTAGTGTGTACCTGAAAACTTAAGATTCTTGGGCGAGGGGCATTATAAAGTGTTGGAAGGCCTTTGCATTCAAGCTGCTTTGCATTTATTTTTATAAATTCTAGTTTCTCTTTCAAATGGCAACAGTAGATGGTGCATTTTACATATAAGTGATGTAAGAAAAATGATAAAGAAACTGCAAATTGTAGACCAATTCTTCAAGAAATGTCCCTTTTCCTCAATGGAGAGTGAGCAAGCATTTCTGTTTTAAATTAAAATTAAATGTTAAAGTTATAATTATATCACTTATGATTTCCAGATTTAACTTCCTTTTACAATGATCTTACCAATGTCTGATCTCAAATATGACAGTTATTAGGGATTCAGTTGTTTCTAAATACCCAATATTGACTTATTAAATACCTGTTGCCTAACCCAGTGTCCCAAGTCACAGTGATGGTTGTTCATAGAGCGCCAGAGTAGACTTTCAGAGGTTTCAAAAGTACACTTTTCAAAGGTCATTGTGTGAAATCTGCAAAATAGGGAATCCGAACTGTGCATGGCAGGCAAGGAAGGTGAAGAAACTTCTGTGTCATGAGAGGACCCATAGTACTACCTCACAGCAAACAGAAATGGTGAGGTTTTCGGCATCCTGGTTCAGAGTCCTCCCTGTGCTGTAAGGTTGAGCTTTCCATTTCCACTCACATAAGTGGAAAGGACAAGCAATGAGGGGAGCTTACAAGTGTGTGAATCCATTCTCTGACCTTAAACGAAGTGGATGGATGTGGTGTGGTGAGGGATGAATGGGCTCAAAGTAATCATGTCAGTGGGGATTCCAGCTTAAGTCTTTTAAAAAAGTATATCACTCTCATATAAACAATTTCTTTAAAAATTTTTTTCAGCCTAAAGGGCTAAAAAAATTGGTTAGGATAAACAAAACAATAGTAAAATATTTTTACACACCTTCAGTATGAAACTTAAATGCACACACAGATATTTCATATCAACTCTGGTTAAATCCCCTAGAACACTTAATGCTCAGTTATATATCTAAAACCTCTTTCGGTCTTTCTAGCACCTAGATATATGGCAGAGAAATGTTTATTTTTGCACACAGATATTAATGACGATTACTGGAGGGCTTAAAATTCAGATTATTTTGTTAACTTAAATTTGGCTCTCTTAAAATTCTATAATTCTGTTTTATGATCCAGATAAATATGACCTTGGAAGGGAAAACATATAACTTAAAATAAAATATAATACCTATCAGTTCTTAGGTTTTGTTTTTTCATCTGCAGTCCTGCAAAACACATTCCATTTCCATCCACAAGTTAATTTCTTAAAGTTGTCTTAAGAATTTTATCTGCATGAAAATTTTCAGTAACTACAAAGTAACTGGAAATTTCTCCAAAGATATGATTAAATTACCAGGAAAATACTTGGAATACTTACATACTTGGAATTTCTGAATGATTTGGACAAGCGGCCAAAATCTTTGTCATTAAAGCTGTACCAAGTACAGCTAGACAGCTTACTGCCTTTTTTGTGCTTTACATTCGTCAATTTGGACAGAAAAATCAAGACTGTACACATATCTATGTGCATACTTCATGAGGCCGTATTGACTGAATTGACACAGGATGAGAAGGGAGACTGTTTGTCAGGAAACATGCTGTTTCTTTTTTTTCTCCCCAGAATTTTCTATTTATTTGTCTACTAATTTAATCAAAATGTTCAAACAGTGTAGAGTTGGCCCTCGGTATCTGCAGGTTTCCCGTCAGTGGATTCAACAAACCTTGGATCAAAACATTTTTAAAAAATCCAGAAAGTTCCAAAAAGCAAGGCTTGAACTTGTACTTGCTGGCAACTATTTACATAACATTTACATTGTATTTACAACTATTTACGTAGCATAGGCATCGTATTAAGTACTCTAAGAAATGTAGAGATGATTTAATGTATAGGGAGGGTGTGCGTAGGTTACATGCAAACGCTGTACCATTTTATGTAAGGGACTTGAGCGTATACAGATTTTGGTATCTGTGGGGTGCCCTGGAACCAATCTCCCTTAGATACAGAGGGACGACTATATATGTAAATGAAATCAGAATTCATTGAGTAATTCATTTTTTTCCCTTCTTTTTAAGACTTTATTATTTTTATTCTTTTAAAGCAGTTTTAGGTTCACAGCAAAATTGAGCAAAAGGTACAGAGATTTCCCATCTATTTTCTGCCCCAACACAAGCACAGCCTCTCCCATTATAAACATGCTTCACGTGAGGGTACATTTATTATGACTGATGAATCTACATTGATACCAAAAAACAAGTGGTTTGGTTTTCCAAGCAATAATTTCTGATGACCTACTGTGTACCTCATGTGTAAGTGAACTCTTAAAATTTTATGAAAAATCCATGTAATAATTGGAAAAAAATTGATGAGTAATTGGGTGAATAAAGTACTGAACATGCTTTCCTTTGGCTTTCGCATTAAATCATCAAACAGCTTCTAAGAAACCATCTAGTTTTATTCAATTTAAATTTTACAGAAAAATGATCTCTTTGGACAAATAGGCCTCTTCTACTGCATTATTTCTGTTATTTAATTTGGGAGGGTTGTAGACTTATAGGTTCAGTTGCCATCTTAACTGGAAATCTCATCCATCAGTTGTTCTAGACATTTAGAACATTTTAAGGGGATATGAGCAAACTGGAAAATATATGCAAAGTAAGGAAGAAGTTAAGGGATTTAGAGACTAGATTATATTTAATAATCAAAGAAACTGAACACATTTCTTGTTGATAAAACTTCTTGTAAGGCATGTCTTCAAATATCTGGAGGGCTGCCAATTTAAGTGAAGATTAGACTTACTGTTTACAGCTCCAAAAGGCTGAGGGAACTAAGAGTAAAGGAAATGCACAGGGAAACAGATTTTAATTTAAAAAATGACATTCAGTAAATTAAAATAATCCAAAAACTGAAAGAAATGCTTTGTGAAATTACATTGTATTTCCCTTTGTGGTATGAGAACATACGTTGTATAATTTCTATTCTTTTAAATTTCTTAAAGTGTATTTTATGGTCCAGGATGTGGTCTATCTTGGTGACAATTCTGTGTGAAATTAAGAATTCATATTCTGCCATTAATGGATGGGCTATGGCAATTAGACCCAGTTGATTGATAGTGATGTTTAGATCATTTACACCCTTACTCATTTATTTATTTATTTATTTAAAAGAAAAAAAAAAGAAATATGGGCTTTATTAAAAAAATATTTTCCATGTATCAAGTAGTACAATCATACAAACAATTTCATCACAAATGACCTAGACAATTCATTTAAAATAAAATTAAATAAGTCTTCAAGGGTAAGATTTTACATTCTAGCCAGTCCTTAAAAACTAAAGTCCCCTATCTTTACTCATTTTCTGCCTATTGAATCTATCACTACTGACAGAGGGGTGTTGAAGTCTCCAACTATAGTACTGAATTTGTCTATTTATTTTAATGCTATAAGTTTTTGACACATAAATTTTGATGCTCACTTGTTAGATGGATGCAGGTATAGGATTGTTATGTCTTCTTGACACGTTGACCTCTTTGTCATTATGTCATCCCTGTCTTTATTCTTGATGATATTCCTTGTATTGAAGTCAACTTTGTCTGAAATTAATAGTTACTCTGACTTTCTTTTGATTAGTGTTATTATGGTATATATTTCTCCATCTGTTTACTTTTAACCTATTTAAAGTCATTTCTTTTTTAATTAATTAACTTATTTTTGGAGTTGAACATTTATTTTCTCATTAGAATAAAGTGGATAATGAGTTAATATTCCTGAACAAATGTTTGCCACCTAGCTTTATTGAAATTACCATTAACATTCTATTTTACCAATTCTATATAGTATACCTGAAGAAGATGAAGTTTTCTTTTAGGTTCTCGTTATATATTTCATACATAATATCAATAGTGTATATATGTCAATCCAAATCTCCCAGTTCATCCCACCCCCCCACCCCCCTTGGTGTCCATAGATTTGTTCTCTATGTCTGTGTCTCTCTTTCTGTTTTGCAAGTAAGATCATCTATACCATTTTTCTAGATTCCACATATATGCGTTAATATACGGTATTTGTTTTTCTCTTTCTGACTTACTTCACTCTGTATGGCAGTCTCTAGGTCCATCCACATCTCTACAAATGACCCAATTTTGTTCCTTTTTATGGCTGAGTAATATTTTATTGGATATATATATATCACATCTTCTTTAGCCATTCTTCTGTTGACAGACACTTAGGTTGCTTCCATGTCCTGGCTATTGTAAATAGTGCTGCAGTGAACATTGGGGTGCATGTGTCTTTTCGAATTATGGTTTTCTCTGGGTATATGCCCAGTAGTGGGATTGCTGGGTCATATGGTAGTTCTATTTTTAGTTTTTTAAGGATCCTCCCTACTGTTCTCCATAGTGGCTGTATGAATTTACATTCCTGCCAACAGTGCAAGAGGGTTCCCTTTTCTCCATACCCTCTCCAGCATTTATGTTTGTAGATTTTTTAATGATGGCCATTCTTACGGGTGTGAGGTGATACCTCATTGTAGTTTTGATTTGCATTTCTCCAATAATTAGTGATGTTGAGCATCTTTTTATTTGTTTTTTGGCCATCTGTATGTCTTCTTTGGAGAAATATCTATTTAGGTCTTCTGCCCACTTTTTGATTGGGTTGTTTGTTTTTTTGATATTGAGCTGCATGAGCTGTTTGTATATTCTGGAGATTAATCCTTTGTCACTTTCTTCATTTACAAATATTTTCTCCCATTCTGAGTGTTGTCTTTTCATCTTGTTTATGGTTTCCTTTCCTGTGCAAAAGCCTTTAAGTTTAATTAAGTCCCATTTGTGAATTTTTGTTTGTATTTTCATTACTCTATGAGGTGGATCAAAAAAGATCCTGCTGCAATTTATGTCAAAGAGTGTTCTTCCTATGTTTTCCTCTTAGAGTGTTATAGTGTCTGGCCTTACATTCAGGTCTTTAATCCATACTGAGTTTATTTTTATGTATGGTCTTAGGAAGTGTTGAATTAAGGAAACACTCCCATTTCCCATTGCAACAAAAAGAATAAAATACCTAGGAATAAACCTACCTAAGGAGGCAAAAGACCTGTACACAGAAAACTATGAGATGCTGAAGAAAGAAATCAAAGATGACACAAACAGATGGAGAGATAGTCCATGTTCTTGGATTGGAAGAATCAATACTGTGAAAATGACTATACTACCCAAAGCAACCTACAGATTCAATGCAATCCCTATCAAGTTACCAATGGCATTTTTCACAGAACCAGAACAGAAAATTTTACAATTTGTATGGAAACACAAAAGACCCTGAATAGCCAAAGCAACCTTGAGAAAGAAAAATGGAGCTGGAGGAATCAGGCTCCCTGACTTCAGTCTATACTACAAAGCTATAGTAATCAAGACAGTATGGCACTGGCACAAAAACAGAAATATAGACCAATGGAACAGTATAGAAAGCCCAGAGATAAACCCACGCACATAAGGTCACCTAATCCATGACAAATTAGGCAAGAATATACAATGGAGAAAAGACAGCCTCTTCAATAGGTTGTGCTGGGAAAACTGGACAGCTACATATAAAGTCATTTCTTATAGGCAACATACAGCTGGGTCTTGCCTTGTAATCCACTCTGACAACCTTGTCTTTTAATTGGTGTATATAGATCATTCAAATTTTAAATGATTATGGATATATTTGGATTAATATCTATCATGTTTGTAACTGTTTTCTATTTGTTGCCTTTTTATGTTGTTTTTCTTCCCCCTTACTATTTTTCTGCTGTTTTGAACATTTGCTATAATTTCATTTTATGATCTCTCATAGTATATAAATTATACTTCTGTTTATAAAATTCTTAGTGGTTGCCCACAAATTTGTAATATACCTTTTAAACTAATCTAAGTCAACTTTAAAATAATCCTATAACACGTCCATGGATTGCAAGTATCCTGTGAAATACTATTCCTATTTTCTCTCTCCCATTCCTTGTGACATTACTGTTATTCATTTCATTTATCCATATGCTATAATCACCCAATACATTTTTACTGTTTTTACTTTAAACAGTTATGGTTTTGATCATTTACGAATGAAAAAATGAAGACTTTTATATTACCTTCATTTATTCCTTCTCTAACGCTCTTCATTTCTTTATGTAGATCTAAGTTTCTATATCATTTTCATTTTCCCGGAAGAATTTTTTAAGCATTTCTTGCAAGGCAATTCTGCTGGTGATAAATTCCCTCAACTTTTACTTTTAGAGAAAAGTTTTACTTCTTCTCTAGTTTTGGAGAATCATTTTACAGGATATAGAATTCTGAGTTGATGATTTATTTTCTTCTAACACTTTAAATATTTTTTCTACTATTCCTGCTTCCATTGTTATGAGAATTACACTCTAATTCTTATCTTTCTTCCTCTCTAGGTAAGATTTTAACCCCCTCTGTCTTTTTTTTAGGATCTCCTTTTTGTCTTTGTCTTTCTGATATTTGAATGTGATATATTTAGGTGTGGGTTTTGGGTTTTATTGGTGGGGTGGTATTTATACCCCTAGGTACTCTCTGAGCTTTCTAGATCTGTGATTTGGTGTCTGTCATTTATTTTGGAAATTTCTCCATCATTATTACTTTTCACGACCAATCCTCAGAGATAGGATGGAGCCAAGTCAAAATCTGATACAAAAGTAGAGAGGAGAACTCCCAAGCAAATGTTGTAGCATTTTCCCAGCCTTGTTAGAGCTGGGAAAAGAGATTGCCTTGGAGTTTTTATGGGGGTTAGGGAATAGAGCCAGGATGAGGGTTCCTGTACATGGTGTGAACTTCCTACTAACCCCAAAGGAAGGAGCACCTTGGCTTGTCTAGATGTGGGGTAAAAAGAGAAAGAGGGAAGGGTCAGGCTTAAAAGATGTGAGAAATCAAACAACGGAGTTAGACTCATTATTTTATTACATCCTTTTTTTTTTTGGTCCATTCTCTCTTTTTCTGGTATTCAACTGTGTGTGTGTGTACATTACAACTTTTTGTTTGTTTGTTTTGTTTTTGTTTTTGTTTTTTGTGATATGTGGGTCTCTCACCGCTGTGGCCTCTCCTGCCACGGAGCACAGGCTCTGGATGCGCAGGCCCAGTGGCCATGGCCCACAGGCCCAGCCGCTCCACGGCACGTGGGATCCTCATGGACCAGGGCACGAACCTGCATCCCCTGCATCGGCAGGTGGACTCCCAACCACTGCGCCACCAGGGAAGCCCACAACTTTTGAAATTGCTGTTTTGGATGTTCTGTTGTGGTTTTTTTTTTTCATTTTTTTTTTTTCTATTTGTATTTCAGTTAAGAGATTTCTACTGACCTATCTTCAAGCCACTGAGTTCTTCCTCAACCACATCAAGTCTGCTGAGCCTATCAAAAGCATTCTTCATTTCTGTTACAGTGTTTTGGATTTCTAGCAGTTAAAAAATTCTTTCTTAGAAGGACATATTGTATAACACAGGGAATATAGCCAATATTTTACAATAACTATAAATGGAATATAACCTTTAAAAATTGTGAATCATTATATTGTACACCTGTAACTTGTATACTATCATACAGCAACTGTACATTAATTTAAAACAAAAAGTATAGAATGGTCCAAGGAAACACATAAAAAAATTCTTTTTAGAGTTTCCATCTATCTACTTACATTACCCATCTGCTTTTTCATGTTGTCTTATTTTTCCATTAGCCCTTAAACATATTAATCATTCTTGTTTTAAATTCTCTGGTAATTCCAACATCTGTATCATTCTCTGAGTCTATTTCTGATAATTGCTTTGCCTCTTTAGACTCTATTTTTACTTGCTTTTGAAATTTCTTGCATTATTTTTTGTTGAAAACCAGGCATGTTTTATTGGATAATAGAAACTGAGGTATATAGATCTTTGGTATAGGGATTTATGTTACTCTGGCTAGGAGTTAGACTACGTTTAATATTTGCTATAGTTATACATGCTAGAGATGTTGAATCTCTCTAGTGTCTTTGTTTTTGTCCCCCGTCTGAACTTTGGGCTTCCTTATCAGTGTGATTGAAGCTCCTTCATCTCTAATCCACTATTTTTATATTGGATTCCTGTTAGTGTGGTAGTAAGGTTTGGAGGAATAGGAGCATTCTATGATCTTCCACCTATGTATAAGTGTTTTAGTATACCTGTTTCTCAAGACTGATCTTGACAAGTGTTTCTTCAGTGACACAGCTTTTTCCCCCGACCCCCATATACCCTACTCTGATGTCAGCATTTGCAATCCATTTCTTTGAAGGCTTAACCCCTGTTAATAACTATGTTTTCTTTTTTCCCTATGTTTCCCTTTTTTCCCTACAGAGGGCTAGAGTGAGAGAATGTCCTTTTTTGACCTGGGCGAAGACTATAGCCAAATCCTTTTCCTTGGAGAGTAGGCCTTTATTATGGAGAAGGTTCCATGCATTTCACAATGATTATTCTTTTATCCCTGCCAGAGCCACAAAGGGTCTTTCTCAGATACGGTTCTGGAGGTAAAGCCAACAAGATGGTGAGAGCTTCCCTTAAGTTTCCAGTGCCTAGTAGTTTTTTCTGCTCAAACTAGTCCACACTTGGCCTTCAGAAACTCATCAAAATTACCAGTTAGGTGTTCCTACTAGTTCATGGATCCAGTAGTTTCCACTCCAGATATATTGATCTTGGTTGTATCTCTCTGTATAATTCTGTCTCTCCAAATTCCAGGGTGGTAGTTTGCCCTACAACCTCATTTCTTGATTACTCCAAGAAAAGTCATTGATCTTCAGTTTGTCCAGCTTTTGTTGTTGATGTTGCATAAACAGGAGTGGTGACTCCTAAGCTCTTTACAAATTGGAGCTATAATCTGCTCCTTTGTTTTTAGTGAGCAGAAAAAGTTTAAGATTAAGGAAAGTTTACAAAATTCATGTAGTTCATAAATAGTATAGGAACGTCTTCCCCATCTTAGGATATTTGTGTCTGGTTTCTATTCTGCTCCCAATTCTCTTCATTCTCTCATTTTCAGGTCTCCTCTTAAAAGTTTCTTCCTCAGAGATGCCAAGAAGATATGAGATGCTTTGGGCATAGACTCTTGTAGTTAACCTGCATGTTTTTGAAAACTAGCTCCATCACTTACTAGATGCTGACCTTTAGCAAGTTACTTATCCACTCTCTGAGTTAATTCCCTCACTTGTGAAATAGAGATAAAAATAGACTCTTATCACATTAATAAGTTATTTAATGTTGATTCCTTAGAATAGTATGTGGTACATAGTTAAGACCTCTATGGGTGTTATGTATGTTTAATGAGCAGTCTACAGTGAGGATAACTTATATATCTCCATTGTGAACTTTATTTCAAGTCTTCACTTTGAATAATCAGCAATACCTTGATTTTGTAAATTCTAACAGTTTATAGAACAATTATATTGATGTCCATCACTATACTTTTTATTCTGATCATCATAATCCTCTGAGATAGTTTGAGCAGACATTGCATTTCTCATTTTATAAGGACTTCATTGTTTTGCCAAAATTTCAGCAGTAACTAGCTGAACTAGAACTTTAGTCTATGCCTTCTGGCCCTATGTATAGTGATTATTCCATATCCTGTACTGCCTCAGCAGATTTTAATGACCTCTTAACCATATTCATGTTGTAGTCTAAGTGGTATCCCATTTTATTTGAGAGAAAATAGTGAAAATGAGAATTAAAAACTATTTTCCTTTTAGCCTTTAATCTTCCTTTAGCACTCTCTGTGCAGAGCTGCGGTTTAATTATTGGTTTTTTTTTCTGCTGAAATGCACCTTAAAAATCTCAACACTTATAACATGATGGTAATTATATGGAAAATGCAAGTCTAACCAGCATTTCTGTTCACAATACCTAAGAAAACCAGGGTGAATATTTTGAAGGAAATTGAGTTACTGTATAATTGTCCCAATTTTCACTTCATTTAAAATGTGTGCATGCTATGTAGAATCACTAAAGATTTCACAAGTATTATATTAGATTTAATACCTGTGGTGAACTGTAATTAGAGCTTACTTTCCAGGCCTGTGTAAATGTCAGTAGTTTACAATATTCTACATTTATGTCTGCTTTTGTTACCAAATGCTTTGCTATGTGTATTTGCCATCAGTCTACAAGTTAGCATCCAGCTATTATAGATTTCCAACTTGACAAAGGAAGTAATTATTACATGGAATAAGGAATCAGTTATTAAATTACAGAAAAGTCCCATGATCCAATTATTTTATTTTTCATAAACTTGTTCTTAAATCTACTTTTATAACTTAAACTGCTTTTTATGTTTTAAGAGCAGGACACCGTGCTACTGTTCAAATTATTAACTGACTCTGGATAGGTCATTTAATCTCATGCTACCAGGACAGCTTGTTCACGATCAATGGGGAACATCAACACTGAACCAAATCTGCAAGCCAAGAAGAAAGTAGGGCCCATATCTTTGTCTTAATTCTGTCAAATTGGTCATACTTCTATTACACTTGAAAAGAGTTGACAAATTTGTAGTGCATTTTCCAAATGTCACACTTAGCTAAGAACAATTTATATCTTTTGGGTTTTCCAGTAAGGCACTCTAATCCGCTTTAATATTTTTTGGCTTCTTCATCTCGCCTAAGTATAAGACTGGGAAAGGGGAAATTCATAGTTTTAACAATTAAAATGCTCAGTTGTTTTGCCAGGTCTTCTTGAGAACACACATTCTATTTCCCAGCTGTATGAATTAAATACATTTTATTTTAGAGTACACAAATAGAGATATTTTTTCATAGCTCTGTAAACAGACAAATTAAACTGCTATTCAGGCTCGCTGAATCAAGGACCACAGTTTCATATTATTGGCTAAGTCTCTTTTGCACGGACAAAACACTTTCTTGTATTTCTATTTACAATGAAAAATTTTAGGAGAAAAATTAAAAAAGAAAAAGAAACAAGTCCCTGTAAGATCTGGTAATGTTTTATTTATGTTTTTAAATTAATTGTTGAGAACGGTTTTTACTTCTCTAAAGGATGGATGCATTCTCATACTTCATGAAATAGTGGATTTCAAAATGAGTTCCCAGGATTCGTAGGGTCATTGGGATGTGCCTCAGGGCTGCTGCAGCAGTGGGGAGAGAATTGTGGAGGGGGAATGAGTGGCATTAGTTATGGGTTTTCCACTCCTATCTCAATCTGAGTAGGGGATACTTTATGATATTTATTTTGTTATTAGAAAAATAAGAATTCCGCTGCTAAAACAGCAACACAAGTTTGAAGTCCTCTAGTTTTTTGCAGGTGATATTTGCACAACAATGTTTTTAAATGAACTGATATTGAGGTATACTGTGTCAGGAAACAACATTAAAAATAAGTATGATGACTTAACCATGGACTTTTAGAGCTTCTAATAGGGAATAAAAGTTTTAGGAAAATGATAAGACTGAAAATTCACAAAAGGAACATATTATTTCATGTATTTTTTTGTGTGTGAGGATGTAAGGACACTGGAATTTCTATTCTGCAAGGAAGTCTGTGAACATCCAGTTGGTCATTATTCTTAAGAATTGTCCAAGATATATAGACATCTAGATAGTGAACCACCCATAAATATTCCGTCAGTAGTTGAAAGACTATTCAAGTCTAAATACCCAGAAGAAAATACCTGATTTTCATCTTAAATTTCTAAAAATTGGAGCAACCACTGAATTACCATAAGGTGAAGTTAAGAATTTCCAAAAAAATAATTTTAGTTCAATATTTGAAAAGTCATGTAAGAAATGTTACTTACTAGCAGAAGAATTGTATTATAGAAGTACAGATAGGAAGTCCATAAATATCCAATGTGGACAATTTTCCTTTGCTTTTCTTTTTGCTCAAAACAGTCTCTTGTCATACTTCAAACTTTAACCTTAAACTTCATTTTACTGTGAGGGCTGCCAAGTTCTCCACAAGGCAATAGCTTATAGATACAGAGGAAGTATAAATTATTATCATTAATAATCCACCCTGTTCTTCCCCCACCTCATTTAAACTAATGGACCATATGTTGCCATTTTCTTTCAACTGTATCCAAGAATATTTCAGAACAAAAGAGGAGAAGAGATTGTAAAATATTATATGACCACGACCTCACATTTATTTTCCAATTAAGACAAGAAAAGTAATGATAACTCATACTTTTCATCTGTCTCCCTGGAAATATTTCTTGATTAAATATAGAGTACTCAGATTTTTGTTTTTTAAGGTTATAAAGGAGAAAAATACTTTTGAAACTGTTTCAACGATTTCTAAAATTTAAAGGACAAACATCAACAAAACAGTGAGTCTATCCTTTATAGTGTAATTACGGCTGATTTTTTTATTTTACTACTCAAATTAATTGGCCAAGTTTTCATTTGTCTGTGAAAATCTTAAATATTTTATATACATTGTGAAGGCATGTATAGTGTTGAATGAATAGAACATGCTTTCCAGTCAGCAGGGAAAATAAAAGTAATGGAGTCCTAGCAGTTAGATGTAGATAATTGTCAGGAAATAACAGGTGAGAGAAACTGAG
This sequence comes from Grampus griseus, assembly GCF_964374135.1. Lineage (NCBI taxonomy): Eukaryota > Metazoa > Chordata > Mammalia > Artiodactyla > Delphinidae > Grampus > Grampus griseus. Next base: position 129,087,745 of record NC_138997.1, on the reverse strand, counting down.
CTGTAGCTTATTGTAAAGAAGAATGGTGACTGATGTAGGGGTTTTGAATGTTTCAAATCATATATGTCTGAAATATTGGTGCAAAACCAAATAGACGCTTGAGGAAGAATTTAGCAAACATAAAGGAAAGATGGTTGAGGCATAAAAATCAGGTTCAGAAAACTACAGAAGGGTAAGCAGAAAGAGGTGGATCTCCCGATGTTATGGTAGTGACCTAGTCTATCCAATCCAAGTCTGGCTGGTTCTAAGCTAGGAGCTTGATACAATAGCTCTTTTGTAACAGATTTCAGGAGCACCATTGGTGTTACTTTAACTGGAGAGGGGGGATCCCCAGACTTTGGCAATGGTATAAGATGATGCTGAGGCATAGTCATCAGTTTTCTCAATCCTCATCAGTTTTAACAATCCTTTGGAGGGTTGTTATGTGAGTTAGAGTATCTACAGAGTGATTTGGGATGAAGCTAAAGAAATGCTGTTTTCAACTGCTATCATGAAGTAACAAAGAGGTGTGACCAAGATTTTGGAGTAGGAAGACCCTGAGCTCACCTTCTCCCAGAGGCACACCAAAATTACAACTATTTCCAGGGCAATTATCTATGGGAATGACCTGAAGACTAGAAGAAAAGATTTCCCACAACTACAGATATAAAGAGATGTGGTATAGTCAAGACCCAAACCCCCAGGTAGGTGACCCACAAAGAGGAGGATTATCACAATTACAAAGCTTCTCCCTGAGAAGCAAAGGGTCTGAGCCCCACATCATGCTCCCTAGCCCAGGGTGCTACCCTGGGAAGATGAGCCCCCAGAACATCTGGTTTTGAGACTAGCCGGGCTTACTTTCAGGAGAGCCACAAGGTTGCAGGAAATGGACTCGGCTCTTAATGGATGTGTGCAAAATCTCACACACTATTGAGTCCCAGTGCCAAGGCAGTAATTTGAAAAGACCTTGGGTCAGACCCACTTGCTAATCTGTGAAACCTCCCAGAGAGGCAGAAGGCAACTGAGACTCTCACTGGGAACATAGCTGCCAGTAGCAGCCATTTTGGGGAGCTTGTTCTACCACGAGGACAATGGTGATGGCAAACAACAGTTTGGAGCCTTCCTTCTAACTTATTAGTGCTGGGGCCCTTACCCATTTAACAGTAGGCCAGCACCATCCCAGCTTCACCTGGGCCCCACAACCAACCACCTGGGACTTGGCCCTGCACACCAGTGGGCTGGCACAAGCCCTGGTCCCCTCAGCACCCACAGCCAGTCATCTCAGGACCTGGCTCTGCCCACCAATGGGCCAGCACGAGCTCCAGCTTCCCTAGGCTGTGTATCCAGCTGACCTGGGACCCAGCCCCACCCACCAGTGGGCCTGCACTAGCCCTAGAACCCCTTGGCCCTTGTAGACAGCAGTTCTGGGATTTGGCCCTATCCATCAGCTCTCTCAAGAAAGGTATTCTTGCAAATGGAACAAAAAGCAATCTGGGACAGCAATACTTATATCAGACAAAAAAATACTTTAAAACAAATACTGTAATAAGACACAAAGAGGACATTCCATAATGATAAAAGGATCAATCCAAAAAGAAGATATAACAATTATAAATATATATGCACCCAACATAGGAGCACATAAATATATACAGTAAATATTAACAAGCATAAAGGAAGAAATTGACAGCAACACAATAATAGTGGGGGAGTTTAACACTGTACTTACATCAATGGATATATCATCCAGATGGAAAATCTATAAGAAAATACTGGTCTTAAATGGTATGTTAGGCCAGATGAACTTAATAGATATATATAGAAACTTCCATCCAAACTTAGCAGAATATACATTCTTTTCAAGTACACATTGAACATTCCCCAGGATAGATCACATGCTAGGCCACAAAAAAGTCCCAATAAATTTAAGAAGGCTGAAATTATATCATATGTCTTTTCTGACCACAAAGGTGTAAGACCAGAAATCAACTACAAGAAAAAAACTGCAAAAAACAAAAACACGTGGAAGCTAAACAATATGCTAAAAAACACTAACGGGTCATTGAAGAAATCAAAGAAGAAATAAAAAGTACCTGGAGACAAATGAAAATGGAAACACACAATGCACATCTTTGAAATGCAGCAAAAGCAGTTCTGAGAGGGAAGATCATAGAGATTCAAACCCACCTAAGGAAACAAGAAAATTTTCAAATAAACACCCTAGACTTACACCTAATGGAACTAGGAAAAGACTAAATAAAACCCAAAGTTTATAGAAGGAAAGAAATAATAAAGAGCAGGGCAGAAATAAATGCAATAGAGACTAAAAAGCAATAGAAAAGATCAATGAAACAAAGAACTGGCTCTTTGAAAAGATAAACAAAATTGATAAAACTTTAGCCAGACTTATCAAGGAAAAAAGAGAGGGCATAAATAAATAAAATCTGAAGTGAAAGAAGAGAAATTCTAACTGACCAAAGTACTCATAAGAGAGTACTATGACCAATTATACACTGATAAAATGGATAACCTAGAGGAAATAGACAAACTCCTAGAAACGTATAATCCCCCAAGACTGTAGCAGAAAGAAATGAAAAATATGAACTGATGAGTAATGACTTTGAATCAGTAATAAAAAAAAATAAAACTCCCAACAAACAAAAGTGCAGGACCAGATGGCTTCACATGTGAATTCTACCAAATATTTAAAGAAAAGTTAAGGCACCTATCCTTCTCAAAATAATCCCGAAAACTGAAGAGGAAGGAATGCTTCTGAACACCTTCCATGAGGCCAACATCACCCTGATGTCAAAACCAGACAAAGATACCACATTCATTTATAAAGACTTGCAAAAAGTAGATATAGAAGAAACATACCTCAACATAATAAAGGTCATATATGACAAGCCCAAGCCAACATCTACTCAACGTTGAAAAGCTGTAAGCATTTCCTCTAAGACCAGAAACAAGACAAGGATGCCCACTCTCACCACTTTTATTCAACCATAGTATTGGAAGTCCTAGCCACAGCAATCAGACAAAAAAAGAAATAAAAGGAATCCAAACTGGAAAGGAAGAAGTAAAACTGTCACTATTCTCAAATGACATGATATTGTATATAGAAAATCCTAATAAGACATGACACCATAAAACTACTAGAAGAGAACACAGGCAAAACATCCTCTGACATAATCGTAGCAATATTTTCTTAGATCAGTCTCACAGGGCAAAAGATATAAAATAAAAAACAAACAAATGTGACCCAATCAAACTTGAAAGCTTTTACAGAGCAAAGGAAACCATCAACAAAATGAAAAGACAACCTACAGAGAAAATATTTGTAAAGGATATGACCAACAAGGGGTTAATTTCCAAAATATAAATCCACTCATACAACTCAATATCAAAAAAACAAACCAATCAAAAATGTGCAGAACACCTAAATAGACACTTCTCCAAAGAAGACATACAAATAGTCAACAGGCATGTGAAAAAATGCTCAGCATCACTAACTATTAAGGAAATGCAAATCGAATCCACATGAGGTATCACCTTATGCTGCTCAGAATGGCTATCATCAAAAAGTCTACAAATAATAAATGCTGGAGTGAGTATGGAGAAAAGAGAACCCTCCTACACTGTTGGTGGGAATGTAAATTGGTACATCCACTGTGGAAAACAGTATGGAGCTTCCTTAAAAGCTAAAAACAGAACTATCATATGATCCAGCAATTCCACTACTGGGTATATATTTGGAAAAGACAAAAATTCTAATTTGAAAAGGTACATGCACCCCAGTGCTCATAGCAGCACTATTCACAATAACCAGACATGGAAACAACCCAAATGTCCATCAATAGATGATTGGCTTAAGAAGATGTGGTACTGCAAAGTAAAGGAGCTGTTACAGTGGAGGATTACTGGACTGAATGTCAATATTATGACATAGTAAGAGTGTGTTTCGTGTTTGGTAATTACAATCATTGTTGCTTTTGTTGTGGTCATCCATTTACAATGCTTGGTGTCAGTTTATTTATCTCTTGTAAAAATAAAATACAGTGTGTGTGTGTGAGTTGTGAAAAAAAAAAGAAGATGTGTTACATGCATACAATGGAATATTACTCAGCCATAAAGAAAGAATGAAATATTGCCATTTACAGCAACATGGATGGTCTTAGAGAATATTATACTTAGTGAAGTAAGTCAGATATAGAAAGACAAATACTATATGATATCACTTATCATGGAATCTAAAAAATAATACAAATGAAGCTATGTACAAAGCAAAACAGACTCACAGACATAGAAAACAAACAAGGTTACCAAAGGGGAAAGAGAATGGAGGAGGAATAAATTAGGAGTATGTGATTAATGGATACAGACTACTATACATAAAATAGATAAGCAAGGAGGATTTACTGTATAGCACAGGGAACTATATTCAATATCATGTAATAACCTAGAGTGGAAAATAATATGAATAATACATATAACTGAATTACTGAATTACTTTGCTGCACACCTGAAATTAATACAATATTGTAAATAAATTATTATTCAATTAAATAAAGAAAATAATAAAGATGACATAAAAAGACCATTAGAAGTATGAAATTCAGTGACATTGCAATACATGAAATTAATATACTACAGAAATCTGTTATATTTCTATTCACTAACAACAAAATATCAGTAGGGGAAGTTAAGAAAATAATCCCATTTCCAATTGCATCACAAAGAATAAAATGTCTAGGAATAAATCTAACCAAGGAGGTAAAAGACTTGTACTCTAAAAACTGTGACATCGATAAAGACATTGAATTGAAAACAATACAGATAGATGGAAAGATATACTGTGTTCTTGGATTGGAAGAATTAATATTGTTAAAATAACCATACTCTCCAAGGCAATAACCATAATCTCCAAGTCAATGCAATTCCTATCAAAATGCTAATGACATTTTTTCAGAGAACTAGAACAAATAATTCTAAAATGTGTATGGAAACACAAAAAAGACCTCAAATAGCCAAAACAATCTTGAGAAAGAACAAAGCTGGAGGTATCATGCTCCTTGATTTCAAACTTTATTACAAAGCTACAGTAATCAAAACAGTATTGCACAAAAACAGACACATAGATAAATGAAACAGAACAGAACTCAGAAATAAACACACATTTACATGGTCAATTAATCTACAACAAAGGAGGCAGCAATATACAATGGGGAAAAGACAGTCTCTTCAATAAATGATGTTGGGAAAACTGGAGAGCTACATGTAAAAAAATCAAACTGGACTCCTTTCTCATACCATATTCAAAAATAAACTCAAAATGGTTTAAAGACTTAAGTGTAAGTTCTGAAACCATAAAACTCCTAGAACAAATCATAAGAAGTTGGCTCTTTGACATTAGTCTTAGCAGTATTTTTTTTTTATATATCTCTTTAACAAAGGGAAACAAAAGCAAGAACAAGCAAATGGGACTACATCAAACTAAAAGCTTTTGCAAAGCAACTCTCTGGAACTCAGGGAAGCCTAGGAGGCTACAGTTTTTCTACAGACAAGAGGCAGGTGGAGGACATGGGCGGTGGCAGAGACTGTTCTGGGAAGGTGCCATAGGGTCCTGCTCAGCTATAGACTCATCGTAGTGATCATTTCATAACGTATGCAAATGGCAAATCATTATGTAGTACACCTGAAACTAACATAATATTGTACCTCAACTATGCTTCAATTAAAAAGTAAAGAAATAAAAAAGTGACATAATCTAGACTTTTAGGTACTAATAAAATAATTCTATATTTTTGCTTTAAAATATTGTTATTATAACCTAGGGCAAGTCCGGGTATGAAAACATCTTATATATTTTTCATCATTGTATTTCTAGTATATAATATATGGAGAAAGAATGATAGACTCTGAAATTGTAGAAAATTATATATTTGACTTAACTCTTACTTTATGACTCATGTTTCAACTTGTCTTCAGCGTTTAAAATTAGCTATTAAACATCAGTTATATACCAGGTAGCTTGCTAGGCCTTAGCTAAAGAAAAATGAAAAATTGAGGTCTCTGTTCTCAGAAACTTATATTGTTGTTTGAGAGGATTTTCTTTTCTGAGAGTTTTCTCTTACTTTTCTTTCTGAAAAGATGAGAATAAAAATAGACAGGAGGACTAAATGAAAGAAGGAAGAATTATGGAGTTGATGACCTATTATTTGGTCTCTCTATTTCTCCTCTTGCTACCCTTCTAATATTCTCCATAGAGAATGATCTTGTAAAATCTATATCATGTCATTCTGCGGCATTAAACATTCAGACGGGGCTTCCCTGGTGGTGCAGTGGTTGAGAGTCCACCTGCCGATGCAGGGGACACGGGTTCGTGCCCCGGTCCGGAAGGATGCCACATGCCGTGGAGTGGCTGGGCCCGTGAGCCATGGCCGCTGAGCCTGCACGTCCAGAGCCTGTGCTCTGCAACAGGAGAGGCCACAACAGTGAGAGGCCTGCATACCGCAAAACAACAACAACAACAACAACAACATAAAAAACACTCAGAGGACTCCCCATATAGCTTAAAGAATAAAAGCCCAGCTCCTAACTTTGAATACCTTGTCTCATAAACTTACTCTCTAAGCTTCAGATATGCTCTTTCCTCCCCTCTATATTTCTTGCCTAGCACCATTGCACTAACTATTCCTTTGACCTGAGAAACTCCTGTCCTGGATCTTGTCACAGCCAACTCCTTCTTCAGCTCTATCACCTCTCCAGATAGTGTTCTTATAACCTTCAAATAGAAAGCCACTTTCTAGGATGTTGTCATATACTATTTTCTTCGTGTGAATTCTTACTACCAGAGATTAATTGCTCTACATATTTACTTATTATCTCTATTACTCATTAGAATGTAAGTTTCATATGTTTGTTTTATTTACTACTGAATAGCCACATCCTAGAATAAGCTCTTATCTAAGATTTTTATTAAAAACCCTCATGAAAATGTCCAAATAAAGAAAACAAGCTCAGGTAAAAAATGTCATAGAAAAAAATATCCAGTAGAATTCCTGAAAAATTTGTTCAAATACACATTTCATTTGTAAGGAAAAGAAATAAAAATAAATAATTAAAAATGAATATAACATGACAAAGAATCACAAAGAATCAACATTAAATACTGAACTCACTAATGGTAAGTAAAAAAATTTTTTTTGAAAAAAAATTTTAAGTAAATTTATTGATTTATACCAGTGAAAATTCCAGTGGTAAGATAAACTTCAAACATGGTTAAATCCATGTACTATAAGAACATACTTAAAATTCAGTCTCCCTGTATTCATATCCCCAGTCTGCTTTTGTTATGTTGGCTTGATTTTCAGGCAGGATTTCTCCACATGTTGGCTACCATTACCTCAAGGCTTATCATCCTTTAAAGTAGTGACCTCAGCAGAAAGAGAACAGTTTTTGCCCTAAAATTTCCAGAAAAAAATCTAGGATTAGTTATCATTGAACTGGCTTGGACCCTGTGCTCATTCCTGACTTAAGTACGGAGTATTCTGACCAAAGCCTTAAAGCCATATGGATGGTTGAGATTATCTGGAACAATGTGGAATGAGAGTGGGATAAATTGTTTCTCAAAGAAACGCAGGAGTGTTGTCATTTGTGGAAAGAGATGGATTATAAGTAGGCAAAAACCAAAAAATATTCACATCAAGAACAAAGCATGTTTTTTTAATGTACTCATTACCCAAAAACAAAAGAGATTATAATATTTGACTATACTAATATGAAACAGGAAGTGGAGTAAGAGGGACAAAACCACCACCCTTTATTTCAGAGAAAGTAAAACATATTTGATCATTAATGTCCATTAGATTGATATGAATTTAGGAACTATTTGAAAAATTTTAAGTCATTGACAACTAAATTTACAAAATTAATAGCTATCTTCCAAACTAATGATATATGAGCTACATAACACATTAGAGTTTATTAAATCTTAGCTGGCCAATGTTGATTCTGATGATATAGTACTTTTACTTTATGTTGCTGTAATATTGGCATGAAAATCATATATTACCAGGCAATATAAACAAAGAGAAATTTAAAATTCTGTGATAGGGATATGCAAATCCATGACTTCTTTTCAGTAATGGTGTCTGAGGTCATATTCAATATGAAAACTTCAATCTATAAACACTGTCTACCTCCCCAGAGCACAGCTCAGAAAGAAATACAGAGCATACCTAGAGGTGGGAAGATCTGCTAACTTCCATTTCTGGAAATTATCTGAAGCCCAGGTTTCAGAGATGGCTCAAAATGGAGAGGAGAGGGGGTGGGTGGAACTCATAAAAAAATGATGCCAGAAATCTTTGTACTTATAAGGAACTTAAAATAATTGCAAGCAGAGAGATTTTAATTTTTTTCATTGCCATTAAAAACTTTCTTATACAGAAGCTTTTGCTCAAGTGTTAGATGACCAGCTGGTGTCAGGTTGAATTGTGTTCCCTCAAAATTCGTATGTCAAAATCTTAACCTCCAGTACCTCAGAATGTGACCTTATTTGGAGAAATGTTTTGTAAATTGGTAATCAAGCTAAAGGGAGGTCAATAGGGTGATCCCTAATCCAGTATGACTGGTGTCATCATAAAAGGGGGGATTTGGACACACAGATCCTCATAGAGTGAAGAGTATGTGAAGAGGCACAGAAAGAACACAACGTCTATAAGCCAAGGAGAAGCCTGTGATAGGTCCTTCCCTCATAGCCCTCAGAAGAAACCAATCCTGTTAACTCCTTGATTTTGGATTTTTAGTTTCCAAAACTGTGGGATAATAAATTTCTGTTATTTAAGCCCCTCAATCTGTGGTACTTTGTTATGGCAGCCCTAGCAAACTAATATAGTTTATGACCTGAGTTAAATACAGAATAGCCTAGACAGACTAGAGGATAAAGAAGGAAGTCTAGGCCAGAAGAAAAACATTTCCCTCAGCCACACCAGTTTCTTTTTCTTAAAAAATTAATTAGAAATTGATATTAGATCTACATTTTGTGTTATTATATACTATCTAAAATTTGTTGTGTTTGGTGGTGGTGTAGTAAATTACACATACACAATTCACATTATGGATATTGATTAGTTATTCAAAACAATCCATATTATTATCTTTATAAATGCTGAATTAAATGAGCATCTTTAATAGAGGTGAATTGAAAATATATGTTTCTTGAGAAATGTGTCCCTGGCATTCTGCTCCATTTTGGGGGAAACAAAGACAAACACAGTCCATGATATCCTGATTTTAGTGTTGCTACAAACACATACCTAAAGGAGGTGACTAGGTTGGCACCACTCTCTGAGGAACAATGCTTTGAATGAGCTTAGTATTTACCCAGAGTACCCCACTTATATATTCACACTTTATTTCTTCTTTGAATAATAGGCTAAGAAATATTTGCATAAAAGGCAATTTAAATGAAGAGTTTTTCTTTTAGTCACAGCCTCTGAAATTTATGTTTCGTGTAAAAAATATAAAATAAAATACAGATCCTAATTTTTCAATTTGAGTTTACTAGATAATGACCAATTCTTAATCATAGGTTAAGAGTATAATGTAGTCTACAGAGTTTGATTTTTAAAAAAGGAAGAACTAACATTTGCATATTACTTATCATTCTCTTTCATATTTATGCTTTTTTACTGTAAGAAGATAAGAAAACTTCTCCTAAATGAGAAAGGACTGATTTTTTGAGACATGTAACAATTTCTGTGATTGCCCTTAATTATATAAGGATTTGGTTCAGGTTTAAACAAGGCCTGCTAATTTGGATAAGTATAAAAATCTCTGCATCATATATCTTACTTTGTTGATGTTGCATTCTTTTTCTAAAAATTAACTGTTTTTTTCAACCTTTAATTCTCAAGGACTCATGTTTTTTTTAAAAATCAGTTGTGCAAAATTAATTTTCGTGTAATGTATTAAAGGAAACTAATCAAACAGAAAAACCCATCAGTATATGGTTATTCTTTTTTTTACTGGGAAATAAAATTAAACCATATTATATATTTAGAAATTCTGAAAGAAGCAGCAAGCCACATTTTATTTTACATTACAGGTTTACAAATTTGAGAATAGGTAATACACACTATTTGAAAAAGTTCTTAACTGTACCATTTATATTATGAAAAGCCAGGGTAAAATGTGTAAAACATTAACTGAGTTTTCAGGATTATCTGTTAATGAGGTCTGCTTAAGTAGTCTTCTTTTCTAAGATGTTTACATTTGTAACTCATTATTTTTTAATTAAACTAAATCAGGCACAGCTGTATCCAGAATATGATGAAAAGTCCCTGTTTCATACCTCAGTCTTTGTACTGCTAATACTAAGTGAAAAAAGTGCACAGCACAATCTTGCCCTCAAAACAAAATACCAATTAAATAATCTGGAAAGTGTTACTGATGAACTGGAGGCTCGTTTCTATATTTAGTTTTGAAATAAAACATGCTTTATCCTTTCACAATGCTTTAATGTTGAAAATTGCCAGGAGTGTTTAAAAGGAATAAAAATCTTTGCATGAATGCTAAATTCTTTATCAAATTTAATTTACCTGCATGTACATGACTAGCATTGATATTCTACCATCTAGTCAGTTCATTACAGTTTGAAAGACAAATGTAAGTATTCAGCTTATGGGAGAGGACTGTGATATGTCTCAGGTTTATTTAAGAAAAATAATTCCAGAGCAGAAAAATAAGTGCAAAAAAAACTATAGCTTGTAAAAAAAAAACCCAAAAATACATGAATTTTACCAAATCAGGTAAAGGAGGACTGTAATGCTACTTAGCTTAAAATCTCAAATCCTTTTTATTTGCTTTTGGTGTTTGCTAAATACTTTTATTTTTCTAGTTCAGAGTCCATCTAAGCTGTGCATATAAAGACATTAGAATAATTGAAAGATAAAAATTTAGGAATTGGACAATAACATTATGTAAAGAGTTTTGTTGATTTTTTTTGTCTTCCATTTATTTTTCATTGACTGCAAGATTACATTAGATTTGGCAACATTTATAAATTGCTCTTTTCAATCATCTTTTTTTTTTTAAGAAGGAAGAAGTTTCTTCCATGTGTAGTTCTTATTTTTCTCCTTAAATTAGCTCTCGTGGAATCATAGGAAAAGTTGGGCTTTTAAATATCTTCATTCTTTATTTTCTTTCAGTAGAATTAAAAGCTAGAAACTGTGTACTTTCAATTATTTGTTTTTTCTTTTTCAGTACATTATTAAAAATGAATTGACGTATAAATAATTATTTTTTGTGTTATTTTATATAGTTTATACAAGACAGCTGTTGAATTCTATACCTCCAGATTCTCTTATGATTAACTATTTCTTTGACCGAAAACATAAAATTAGACAAAATTGTTCTAGAGCATTTTTATTGCTGAGTGTGTAAATACAGTCAGATAGTTTGAAGAAAACTTGATCTTGTCATAACAAAGTTTGAATACATCTTGAAATAGAGTTGAAAGCAAAAGCTGTAAAGTTAGACTGCCTGGGTTCAAATTCAGACACTAAAAATTACTTTCTTTGTAAGCATGGGTAAAATACCTAATCTTTCTAACCCTTTGTTTTCTTGTGTAGAATATGGGAAAAATAACAGTGCCAAACTCATGGTTCATTGTGAGGACAAATCATGATGTGTGCAAAATGACCACCAAGCTTCCTGACAAGTAATGAGCACTCAATAAATATTTTTATTTTTAAGTTTCTTCAATGTTTTATTTAAATTATGAGTTAATTCATACCAGCCTTATAGATTGATTTAAAACACATTATTTATTGAGTTTTACTCACTCAATGGTAGTAAATACTCACTCAATGGAGTGAGTGAGTGAGTATTTACTCAATGGAGTATTTACTCACTGGAGTATTTACTCACTCAATGGAGTGAGTGAGTGAGTATTTACTCAATGGTAGTAAATATTTGCATTATTTTACCTAACAGAAGCAAAATGTAGAGATATTTTTCTATTCTGGATGACACTGGGCTGCTTTACTTTTGGGTAGCCTATGAGTTTTCTCAGTAAATATTAGAGACTTTAACAGATGCATAGGCTTATTGTCATGAAAACACCAAATTAACCTTTAATATGAATGAGAATTTTAGAGGAAAAGTTCTACTGTAAAATATTTGTTTAGTACAACAGCACTCTTTGTTAAAGGTTGGGTTAATATGGATTGCCTTTTTTCCAAGTTAAATATATAAAATTTTAGAGCTGTAATTTCACTTTTCAGTCATACTTCCTTCCATGATGGTTTCATTATATTTCATTCTCATGTTAAATGAATAAATGTATTCAATTTGCTAGTACATTTATAACATTTTTGTCACAATGATTCTGGATATTCCACATTCAATGATATAAATTAAGGAATAAAGAAAGCATTTTTCATTTTAAATTTAAGCAGTTGTTTCATTTAGCAAGGCATGCTTTACAAATTTCCTTTTATTATATTTCAGAAAAGAACTACAAAAGCTGAACAATTTTATGCCATCTTTTAAAGACGTATTAATTGTTATAGAAATTTGATTGAATATAGAGATACACAGGATTCACCATTAATGATATAACTGCTTTTTGTTATTTAGGAGTTAAATAATCTTTGCAAATCATTATATTTCTTTAACTATCATTTTTTTTGGAGAAAAGTTGTATATTTTGGAATATTTCCTTGAAATTTATAGAAAGTCCCTTTCAAGAGCCTTCTGTACATCAAGTGTCTCTCACCACTGTCCCAGTTCAGTAATGACTTCAATGTTAATGTCTGCTTCTGCTCTATTAATACCTCAATTTCTAACTAAGCCCAAATGACTGAGTGAAAGTTAAGCGAAATTGAAGGTTGTTAGCTTTAATTGAGACAGATGGGTAACTTTATTTTGAGAAAAGTTGTAATCCCTAACATAGATATGATCATTATATACATTTATGAGATGTACTATGCTGCACCAAAAAGATATATGCAAAACCTGAGTTACAGGGACTTGTCTATGCTTGGAGAAATGTGTGTTTGTGTGTGTGTGTGTGTGTGCGTGTGCGTGTGCGTGTGTGTGTGTGTGTGTGTGAGAAACAGTATATGGGTAAAATTGTATACATATGTTTATATGTATGTTATAGATATATGTTTATATGTATGTATATACATAGATACATATGTGTATATATAATATAAAATATTTAAAATATATAATATGTTTATATGTGAATATATTATATATGTAAACACCTTGATTTATTTGTAATATCCTGTAACTACATATATCTCATTTTTAAAAACAAGAACCAAAGGGTGATTCTTCAATCAGTCTATCTTAATCTAAAAGCCTACATCCTACTTAAAGGCAAAATGTTGGAAGGACTTTCATAGGGAGACAGGCATGTCTTCTGTCACCATCAAAATTTGGAAGTGGACTACAGGTGACATAACATACAATTATACTTTTTATTCTCCAGAACATTATGTAATCTGTTCTGACTTAAGTTAAATGATCTATTAATTTTTAAATAAACTTTTTATTAAGGTAAAACATGAATATAGAAAATGCACAAATCAAAGTGTCCAGAAGGATACATTTTCTGAGCATACACCCCTGATGTCGGCACCGTGTTCAAGTCCTCAGTGGTCTCCCTGGTATTCTTTTCTAGGTACTACTCACCCCCAAAGTTTATACACTACGCTGATTTTTTTTAATTAATTAATTTATTTATGGCTGTGTTGGGTCTTCATTTCTGTGCGAGGGCTTTCTCTAGTTGTGGCAAGCGGGGGCCACTCTTCATCGTGGTGAGCGGGCCTCTCACTATCACTACCTCTCTTGTTCTCTGTGGAGCACAGGCTCCAGACGCGCAGGCTCAGTAATTGTGGCTCACGGGCCCAGTTGCTCCGCGGCATGTGGGATCTTCCCAGACCAGGGCTCGAACCTGTGTCCCCTACATTGGCAGGCAGATTCTCAACCACTGCGCCACCAGGGAAGCCTCCACTACCCTGATTTTTAACCGTATATATTAGTTTTGCCAAAAGCAGCTATTGATTTAACTACATTTACTTATATGATGAGGAACGTTATGCTTTAGTAATAAAGCAAATTCTTCATCAAAGCCAGTAAGATTCTGCAAGTAGCTAAGAAATAAGCAAGGACTAGGTAATAAAAGTTGGAAGCAATACTAAAATATGCCAAATATTCTTATCATATATAACTGAAAATACTGATGTGATTCGTCATTAGTCTCACTTCTGATAATAGAAACTCAGACCTGGGAATCTGGCCTCCTTGCCCTGCTTGAAGTTTTATCCTTGACACACTTTGACACTGGTCATTGGGAATTTGAAATAAGGAACTCAAATGCTTAGCTTCAGATAGAGACGATAGTCTTAAGGGGAACTGTGGAATCTGAGTTGTAGCAGGAATTGTTGAAATCCTTTTTGTTTGGCTTAAGCCTTTGTAAATACAATATTCACCTTCACTTTCTCCCAAGGAACATGAATAGCCCTGTATAGGAATTGGTAAATGAGCCATGGAGAATGAGGACAGAATCAAATTGAGTGAAATAATTTCAACTGCTGGGAACTCTTAATAGGCATGTAAACAAGAACGGGTTTGTTGTGTGTGAACGCTCTCACAGAGGTGCATGGACTCTTATCTCTCCATGCTGGCTGCATTTGGAGCGGTTCATGTTTAATTTGAAACAGTCTCCTGATGGTTCAGTTCAATTTGAAACTGTGCTCGGTCCATTATTTTATTATTTTTAGCTTAGAACAAAAGAAAACATTGTGAAATAACAGTCCTTTCAAGTTGGTGGGTTGCGTAGGACACTCCATATCGTTTTTCAAAGTATCACTACAGTATTTGGATATGTGGCTAAAGGGTTAGAGGGATTGCATGTCATGCATTTTATTTGTGTCAGAGGTTAAAAAAAAATAGTACAAGAATCAGGCCTAAAACTTTCCATAAAACATGTAGCTTTTTTGTTAACAGGTCTAGGTCTTCCTTTTCTTTTCCCCATCCCTGATCCCTTGCAATGCCATTGTCTGTATATCTTTGTTTCTGTTTGTTAGAAAAGTAAAGGAAAATAGACCTTTGATTTTTGCCTACCAAATGTCACTTCTTAGGGTTATTTTTCATTCCTCACTAATATTTTTCTAGACTTTTCAGTGATTTTACCAAAAGACTGTTCCCTATTTTGAGGCCTGAGATGCTTAGGGAACCACTGCTTTATGTATACTTAACAGAAGAGCACTTTAATTACATAAGCTATTGTAAGAGTAACTGTTTTAGAATAAATAAAGAGGGTAAATAAAAATCTGCTGTGTCTATGATGAAAATGTTTACAATTATATTTTAACAATTCAGGTGCCAATTGACATAAGTTTTGGGAAAAAAACACAATGTTTTGAAAAAAGGCCCTTTTTTCTACAATTAAATGAACATATAAGGAATCCTAAGAGAGTACTACTTTTAATGCTGTCAATTAAAAGCTTTCCGTTCCTGCAGAACAAACTAATGTAATGTTTTTAGTGATTTTAAACATGATGGAATTTAGCCCCAATTTTCCTGTGCTATAAACACAGACTTAACTATTGCAAACATCTGACAAAATTAAGTTTAATGCTCACTTCATTTTTCATTATCCCCACTCTGCCTTGGACTTTGCTAAATGCTAAGAAAGAAGCAGGAAAAAAACCTAAACAAAAAGTTTCAATTAGTCAAATCAAGTTTATAGAAGCAGTAAATACATGTATCAATGTCAAATAAGTCGAATAATACATATTGAAGTGATTCCTTCTCTGGTTTACTAATTTTCGTTTTGAACAACATCATCCAATCATAGTTCATAATCAACAAGAGTATTCAAGGAAAAGTGGCCTGGAAACCACAGCACATTTTTGTGTGCGTGCAGAGGATTCTAGCATAGAATGAGAGCATGGCTTTGGTTCTGTTTTTGGTGTAATTTTGTTCTTCTTTAGATGTCAAACAGTGCCAATGATTCATGATTGCAACACCTTAGGAAGAAATATAAAAGACAACTTTTTATCTACAGCTTCTAGGTGGGAAAAAAATGCCTCAGTGGAATTTAGTAATTTATTTTTGGCCAGAAAATGGAGTGAAAACTAACATCTCTGAGCTTCTCATGTTCTTTTTTTTTTTCTCCTCAGATACTATTTCCCCCCAACTAATTGTGATAGAAACAGGAATTACAAAGCCCCTGCTGCTTTAGATTATTGGTTATGTGGTGAAGTAACAATAGAATAGTCTTTCCATAAAAGACGAATTGGTACATGTAAAACCAGGAACTAGTAAAGACATTGCCCTGTTGTCCTTTCTTTTAGAAGAGGGATGGGCAACCTACAGTCCTAGGGCCAAATCTGGTCTGTTGCCTGTTTTTGTAAATAAAGTTTTGTTGGAACACAGCCATCCCTATTCATTTATGTATTTACTAAGGCTGCTTTCATGCTTCAACCATAGAATAATTAAGGAATTACGAGAAAGACCATATGGCCTACAAAGCCTAAAATATTTACTATACTATCTGGCCCTTTAAAGAAAAAGTTTCCAAACTACTGTTTTAGAAAATAAATCTCATACCACATCATTGATTACATGAATTATGCTTACACACCATGACTGCTTGTCTATTTTTACTTCCTTTTCAGTACCTAAATCCAAATAAACCTTTAATAGTAATAGAAATAATAACTGTTTATATTTATTAATCACCTTATATGTGCCAGATAATGTACTAAAATGGGTATTGTTTAAGCTGCTAAGTTTGTGGTAATTCATTATTGCAATATAAAGCTAACTGAGTAGGTATTCTTATTTTGTTGATAAAGAATCTGAGGCACCAGGAGATCAAGTAATTTTCCCAATATGTCACAAGTGAGGAGTTGATAGTTTCTGTGCTGTAAATCCCTCCCTCCGGATCTATCTTACTCTAAACTTTTGGGAGTGTTTTGGTGTTTCCTGGGAAAATCTCTCCCAGGGTGATTTCCTGTCCCATAACATGGATTTGTATTTCTAAGAGGCTGTTCTTATTTTCAACCAATTAGACAGGATTACTGAAACAAGTTAAAATGTAAATTATCATTTTACATTTAACCTGGAGAAGGAAATGTTGAAATGTATTTCAACTTTCTTTCATCTGGAAGATTGATCAAAAAATCATCATATTTATTGGGAGAAGAAACAAGCATCATGTAAAAAAATATTGCATGTATGTGGTCTGCCTTATAAGACCATTTCCTTGGGACAGGTAGTTGGCCCCCATCACCATTTTTTAAAAAAATTTTTTGGCCACACCATATGGCATATGGAATCCTAGTTCCCTGACCAGGGATCAAACCCATGCCTCCTACATTTGAAGTGCAGAGTCTTAACCACTGGACCACCAGGGAACTCCCGGCCACATCATCATTTTAAAGTGAGATGCACTGTATACAAGCAAGGTGATCTGTTCATCTTTTAGGGCGTTAGAAAGCAGAGAAGTGTAAACCTGTGTTACTGTAAATTTTCAAATATGGGAGCAAAATAGATGAATCAGAAATCCAGACTATGACCATATAATAATCAGTAACAGTTTAAAATGATGATACTTTTTTTCTTTTTAGAATTCATTAAAATTAACAATAAAGTCAAGGTAAGGTACATTATAATGTTAAAATAGATTCTTGGAGTTGGGAGATTTTTATTGCATTAATAATGATATAAGTTTATATTTACTCTGTTCTTTAAAGAATTATTATGCTTCCTCTGTTTGTACTTTTTTGGAAGAAATGACAGTGTGACTGACTTTAGAGTTTTTATTCAGCAATATTTTACCGAAATGGACATGAGAGTGCAAATTAAAAACTCACACCAGATGACTTGGTTTGTTTTTCTCTTCTAATTAATAATAAATTCTAATTTTATTATAATAAATGTAGGCCTAGATTATGGGAAAGTATAGGATAATAGAGCCTAATAAATTTTGAAAGAACAATATTATGAAATATTTCATAAATGTTAACTTTTTTTTCAAGATATGACTAATATCTCTATTTTGACTTTTTTGACTAGCTTTTAAAAACTAGTTTTCAATATTTAGGAAAACTAATCCATGAATGACATGAAATAACATTATTTTGATTTACTGTGGAAGCATATAAAACAAATGGTATAGAGATGTTTTAAAGATAATTTTGCTTCCTGTTAATTGTAATTATTGATCAGTAGCTGCATAAATTATTATGGAGTCAAGATTAGAGACTCTAAGGCTTTATGTACAAATTTTAAGAGTTATTTAAACAAAGACTTTTTAAAAGGAATTTACATTTAATTACTGAAAGTAAATAAAGATTATGTAAATAAGCTAAGAAGGATTAATCATTGTTTCTGAAGTCAGGATGTTCTTAAATCAAAATGCATGTGATCTCACTATAAGAAACTGTATATCTAGTTTGTCTTCCCAGAAAAATACTGACCACTATTCTAAACTGAATCTAAAAGCATGCAGCGGGACTTAATCTGACTGAAAGTGTAAGCTTCCCTTAAGTTCTTTTTAGTTATTATTTTTATTGTTGTAGATTTTGCAAAAACTTGAAAATGCCACTACTACTCATCTAACATTCTTAATTCTGCTGGTAGGATAAAGAGTGAAAGGATATGGGCTTTGGAATTAAACATGTCCAAATTTTATACTTGTCTCCATTCCATACCTGAGTGAATTATATAATCTTTTCTTGGGTTACTCATCTTCAAAATGGGATTCATTGTACCCAGTCTTCATGTTGAGAGAATTGGGGATGGTACCAGGACTGAGCAGTGTGTCCAGAACCTAGGAGCGTTTCTATACGTGGATGCTGTGATTTACATTCTTGTTGGCATCATCACTCTTAATGATGAAGTTTGTTATTTTTCACAGACCAAGAAGGGTCAGTTTTTTAGGCTGTACCCTTTTTGTTTCTCTGAGATAAAAGTCCGCCTTATTTTTTTTAGTCAGAAAAATATCACTAGTTGGATATAGTTTGAAACATCATCAGTAGTCATATGTTAAACTTGCCCAATATTCTGCTACTCATTGTTTTGGTCATTCAGGTATTTTGAAACTTGTAGGCATTATTAAAGTTATTAGATCCTACATTAAAATACTAGATAGCCTTGTAACTATATATGTTTAGGAGTATTTCAAGAATAAAGGGTATTAAAACGTTAAAATTTAAATTTCTTCTCATATATTTCATTGCTTTGCTTTATAACAAAAACTATAAAGAAAGATTAAGCTACAGGAGAAGAGGAACAGAGAGTAACACAATTATCTAGCAGAAAAGTAATGTTATAAAGTAATGTGTAAAACAGAATATCAAATTCTACTAGGCCTATGGCAGTGAGCAAAAGCCAAAACCCCTGTCATCACGGAGCTATATTCTGGTACATATAGTAAATCCTGCTTAGAATTCTTAATTTTTTTAATGGAGGACTTATATTAGGGATTTGGAATTAATGACCATGAACTCTGGCATTTTCTCAATGGAACAATCTCATTACCCAAGATACCTGATATGATGCCTTGTAAAAATATGAGAAATCAAACAGCCATCTCTTTAAGTAGCAAAGAAAAGCTTAAGATAAGATATTTATAAACAAAGGACAAATTATAATAGGATATTATTTATTAGGATGATTAAATTTTCAAGCTTCCCCAGCTGCTAGTCTTCTTTAAAACATTGTTTCCTTTAAATTTATGTGTCTCCTTTATATCTTAGCATACCTCCCTATACATACTTGCATATGAATATGTATTTATATGTTATTCATATATTTTTAAATACTTGTATATTTTATATATTCTCAGAAACTTTCAGTTATACCATATTTTATATTGGTTTCTTAATCTCTTTGGCTCTCTCTAGAATCTCTCTCATCCCAGCTTGTTATAATGCTATTTATCATACATTTTGTTTATATCTGTTTTTCCAATTCTTCAACCCTTTTGAAAACTTCCACAAGTAGGCAATGCAAATTCATTTAGCTGAAAAAACAAACAAATCCTTATGTTGGGTTATAAACTTTCATTATACTGAGCTAAATTTATCCAATCACTAGAGTAGTTTTTCAGAAAAGTAGTAATATGGTCTGACTTTCATTGCTCATTTGTCTCATTTTAAAACTCATCAGTTGCTTATTCATAAAATTTTCAAGTTAGATAAAGGTGATTTCTAATGATGCAAGCATAGTGACCTGTTATGATTGCAGGA
The DNA here is from genome assembly GCF_964374135.1 of Grampus griseus. Lineage (NCBI taxonomy): Eukaryota > Metazoa > Chordata > Mammalia > Artiodactyla > Delphinidae > Grampus > Grampus griseus. The sequence continues at coordinate 129,067,487 of NC_138997.1, read as the reverse complement.
TTTAGAAAATAGCAACTCCAGAATAGCTTCTCTAATCTTCAGGAACAGTTTTGTTTGGCTCAAACACTGAAATAGACTGAGTTCTCCTTAGAATACATAAAAATTGATTTCAAGCTATTCAGTTCCTTTTCTTCAATTAAGGTAGCTCTCTGAAAAGATGTTCTAATACAATTTTAAGTTTACAGAGCAAGTTAATTGTATTATGATTAAGAAGAGGAAATATTAGAATCGCAAGTTTTTCTGAAGACTCTTGCTTCTAGAATAGTATTAATAATTTGAACCTATTTTTGTACCTTCTTTTCTTCTTCATGTCAAAAGTTATACATCCATTACAATAGAAAAGGAATACAACAAACATTTTAAAAATGCACATACCCAAAAGGAAAAGTCATTCTGAAACTATGATCTAGAGATAAGTTCTTTGACTTTGTGATGTTTAGAATTCTATTGTTTTTATATTATAAAACACATATTTTTAATGGGATTATATTTTTTAAATTTAACATAGTATTTTAAAATGTTAAAATGTACAATGAATGTAATTTCTTTAGCGTAATTGGTAATGGTTGCATGGGGTTCCACTGCACAGGTGGTTAATCATTAGTTTGCCTTCATTGTGGAACTTCGGGTTGTTTACAGTTTTTTGATAATACAAACAATGCTGGGAAAAACACCATTGTAACTATGTCTTTGTACAAACCATGATTATTTACTTATGATAAATTCTAAGAAATGGAAGTACTTAGTCAAAGTTATATACACATTTTTGAAGTCCCCATATGAATTGCTTTGAAATTTATACCAATTTAGAATCCTATATAATATTTAACATACTGTTAGCAAGGACCATCATTAACACTGACTAGCTTTTTATTTTTATTACTCTGTTTTAATATTTATTAAGTTGAAAATGGCACATTTAAACTAATTTTTAATTGTCTTCCTTTGATTTTTAGTCAGTTTAAATGTTCCCCCTACTTATTTTAGTCATTTTTATTTATTTTATGTAAAGTTCCTTTCATGTCCTTTGCTATTTTTCTTCTGTGGACTTAATAGTGTTTACTTGATTTGCAAAATCCCTTTGAAGTATAAGAAAATGAATATATTATCTACCTGTCATAATTTTTGTATATTTTTCTTTAAATTATGTTTGTAATATATTTAAATATATAAGTAAAATATATCATTTTAATGTATAATTTGTCCATTTCATGTTACCAACTTTCTCACAAGAAGCTTATACAACAGAAATGATCTTAGAACAGGGCCTGGAAAATAGTAAAAGGCTATTTAAGTATTAGCTATTAGCATGATTCTCATTTTTATAATGGAGGAAATTGTGGCAGATATATACTATATAACTTGCTCAAAGTCACACAGCTTAAAATGTGTACCTAAAATATAAACTCAAGCCGATAGACTCTATTTACTTATTAAGTTGAAATCAGCCATTTCTTCAAGGAGTCTTTTTAGTTCCTTTTAATGGGAAATGATACTTAAAAATCAAGATGTACATATTGCTAATGGTGTGTCATTGCTTCTAGGCTCTTCCAGTCTATTCTGGTTCTTTCTAAAGATCTAGAAAACACACACACACACACACACAGTCTTCCACAGAGTTCTTCCTCACCATTCGCATTAGATATTTGTGTATTCTTTCTTCCATAGAGTCCCCTGGTTCCTGAGAATATCAATGTATTTGCCTATGTGCTCTATCCTACATCACCCACAAAGTTGTTTTAGATTCAACTACATTTATTCCACAACAATAAAGAAACCAACTAAGTAATTCCTTTGCAGTTATTTTTGTCCTTGGAATATCTACTAAGTGTGTTCTGTCAGAGGACTGGGTCCAAAAGTTACTCAAATTCATTCTGTTTCTTGTGTATGTTATTAATTTGAATAAAATTTGTTTTATTTCTTTTCATTTAGATGCAGTTTGGAGTTGACCTATTTTATTTTTGTGATTTCATTTTTGAATATGTAAAGTATTAATCGTTCAAAAATCAAACCATATAAAAAGTTGAACTCAGGGATTTCTCACTCACAGAGCTGTCACATTAATACCATTACCTCTTACTCTCTCTGGGTGATAATTTTTATTATCCTGATTTATTCTTCCTAGGTTTCTTTCCACAAAAATAGCAAGTGCACACATTGCCTTCTGATTTCTTTTTCTTCCTTACAAAATAGTGGAGTATGAAACATTATTTGCACCTTATGTTTTCACTTAATAAATCACGGAAACCACTCAATAGTGGTTTACGGAGATTCGGCACCCTTGTTTGTTTACGCTTCCATAGAAATCCAGTGTGTTAGGTGGTTTCCAGTATTTTGTTATTACAGATAACACCTCAGTGAATAAGTCTGTTCCTGTGATATTTTATATTTGTAGAGTTGTATCTTCAGTTAAACCCTAGAACCGGAATTGTGCCAGTTGGCTCTTTCACTTAGCAGTGTATGAAAGGATCTTTTTCCCCACAGCTTTTGAACTTTCACATATTTCACAGGTGAAAAGTGATAGCTTGTGGTACTTTTAATTTGCGTTTCTCTTAATAAGAGTGAAAATGAGCATATTTTAACATATATAAGGATCTTTTGTATATTTTTTTCCATAAACTGTTCATTACTATGCTTTTATAATGAATTGAGGATTTGGTCTCTTTTCTTCAGTTTTCAAGAGTCCTTTATATATTAGTCCTTACCTGTGATATATGTTACAGATATTTTTTTCCAGTTTATCATTTTTCCTTTAACTTTACTCATGATTTTTCCATATGATAGATTTTTTATGTGTTTGAATTTATCAATATTTTATTTTACTGCTGGTTTTCCCAAAAACCAGCTTGTAAAAAGAAAAAAAATACGTTTTCTTACAATAGTTACAGCAATAGTTCTCTTTCAAAAGTGAAACTGGCCATATTAATAAAATTATTGGTATTTGGAATGTAACCCAGGACTGTCCCAGTAAAACGGGGACATATAGTTACTTGTTATAAGTATTATCTCATTTAAACTATATAGCTAACATCTGCATTATTTATTTAATTTTCTTATGTAATTTTCTTTTTTTTTAATGTAATTTTTACTTTATATTGGGGTATAGTTGATTTACAGTGTGGTGTTACTTTCAGGGGTACAGCAATATCGTTCATTTAATACATATACATATATCCATTTTTTTCAGATTCTTTTCCCATATAGGTTATTACAGAATACTGAGTAGAGTTCCCTGTGCTATAAATAGGTCCTTGTTTATTATCTATTTCATATATAGTAATGTGTGTATGTTAATCTCAAACTCCTAATTTATCCCTCCTCCCGCCCTTTCCCCTTTGGTAACCATAAGTTTGTTTTTGAAGTCTGTGAGTCTGTTTCTGTTTTGTAAATAAGTTCATTTGTATCATCTTTTTAGATTCCACATATAAGTGATATCATATGATATTTGTCTTTCTCTGGCTGACTTACTTTACTTAGTATGATAATTTCTCGCTCCATTCATGTTGCTGCAAATGGCATTATTTCATTCTTCTTTATGGCTGAGTAATACTCCATTGTATATATGTACCACATCTTCTTTATCCATTCCTCTATTGATGGATATTTAGGTTGCTTCCATGTCCTAGCTATTGTAAATAGTGCTGCAATGAATTTGGGGGTGCATGGGTCTTTTGGAATTATGGTTTTCTCCAGCTATACACCCAGGAATGGGATTGCTGGGTCATATGGTAATTCTATTTTTAGTTTTTTAAGGAACCTCCATACTCTTCTCCATAGTGGTTGTACCAATATACATTCCCACCAACAGTTCAAGAGGGTTCCCTTTTCTCCACACCCTCTCCAGCATGTATCGTTTGTAGATTTTTTGATGATGGTCATTCTGACCAGTATGAGGTGATACCTCATTGTAGTTTAGATTTGCATTTCCCTAATAATTAGTGATGTTGAGCATCTTTTCATGTGCCTCTTGTCCATATGTATGTCTTCTTTGGAGAAATGTCTATTTAGATTGTCCACCAATTTTTTGAGTGGGCTGTGTATTTTTTTGATACTGAGCTGCTTGAGCTGTTTGTATATTTTGGAGATTAATCCAAAGCGACGATGGTCGCTTTGTTTGCAAATATTTTCTCCCATTCTGAGGGTTGTCTTTTTGTTTTGTTTAAGGTTTACATTGCTGTGCAAAACCTTTTAAGCTTAATTAGGTCCCACTTGTTTATTTTTGTTTTTATTTTCATTACTCTAGGAGGTGGATCCAAAAAGATATTGCTGTGATTTATGTCAGAGAGTGTTCTGCCTATGTCTTCCTCTAAGAATTTCATAGTATCTGGTCTTACCTTTAAGTCTTTAATCCATTTTGAGTTTATTTTTGTGTGTAGTGTCAGAGAATGTTCTCATTTCATTCTTTCACATGTAGAGGTCCTGTTTACACAGCACCACTTATTGAAGAGACTGTCTTTTTCTCCCTTGTATATTTTTGCCTCCTGTGTTGTAGATTAATTGGCCATAGGTGCATGGGTTTATTTCTCGGCTTTCTATCCTGTTCCATTGATGTATATTTCTGTTTTTGTGCCAGTACCATACTGTTTTGATTATTGTAGCTTTGTAGTGTAGTTTGAAGTCAAGGAGCCTGATTGCTCCAGCTCTATTTTTCTTTCTCAGGATTGCTTTGGCTATTCGGGGTCTTTTTAGTTTCCATACAAACTGTAAATTTTTTTGTTCTACTTCTGTGAAAAATGCCATTGATAGTTTGATAGGGATTGCACTGAAACTGTAGATTGCCTTGGGTAGTATAATCATTTTGACAATACTGATTCTTCTAATCTAAGAACATGGTATATCTTTTCACCTGTTTGTGTCATCTTCGATTTCTTTCATCAGTGTCTTACAGTTTTCAGAGTACAGGTCTTTTGCCTCCTTAGCTATGTTTATTCCCAGGTATTTTATTCTTTTTGATGCAGTGGTGTGTAATTTTAGATTAAAGCTATAGGTGTTCGGTTTTCTCAGTCTAATCATTTTATCATTCTATTATCAATGGCAGTGCTATGCTAGTAAGCAAAGTAATGCTGTATTTCCGTGTATTATCATATAGTGGGACAAATGTTTATTAAGCATATGCTGGCCCATAAAGATTCACTGATTAAAGAAAGTATTAGGTTTATTTATTTATACTGCCTAAGATTTGAGCTCCAGATTTTTATTTTTACTTAATCATTAACAATTAATTCTCTGTAAAGAGAAATGATTAATCATCTTTTATTATTCCATATTGCAAGAAATTTTATATACTTCTTGAAACTCTTCTGTAGTTGTTGTCATCAGTTAAAGAAAAAGTAAATGCCCCCATCCACATTAGAGCCAAGTTAACTTCAATGGGGGAAGGAAATTAACCCCACTGTGAGCTTAATTTGTACTGATGTTTTACCTATGTTATTTCAGTTAATCCTCCAGAGAGCTCAGTATATCCCATAGTACTACCCTCGTTTAACAAGGCTAGACACTGAGACCCAAAGTTAACTAATCTGCCTAAGGTAGGAAGTTAGAAATGAAGTGAATGAGGATATAAATTCAAGACTGCATCACTCCAAAGACCTTGCTTTTCCATAATACTTTGTGACCTCAAATGGGAAACAAATTGCTAAATTTTCTGGGAGCTTCTCAGAATAAAGTATTTTTATTTGTTACACTGTCATATGTTAGCAATGTAGCTAGTTGTAAGCTCCCATGTCACCCAAATTATTACTGTACTTCACACACCATTTAAAGATAAACCCCATATTCCAGTGAAACGAAGCACAACAAATCACAGAAAATAAGTTCCATTGCAGTCATAATGATAATCTTCCCAGATTCTCAAGTGGGTGTTGGATATTCCTGTGTACGGGGATATATGCCTCCTTAGTTTAGATTCCCCCTCCCTCATTTTGTTGTCATCCTTACAAGGGGTGTGTGTTCTTAGAACATGGAGTTTCTTTAAAGATTTCTTTCAGTAGGCCATTGAGGGATGGACTTCTTCTCAGGGTCTGAGAAATTAAAGGACATGCATAGCCTCAGGCCCTCATTTTGAAAGCACTATCCATTCCTTATAAAATGACAAAAGAAGCAGCAAACCCAACCTTTTATTTTCTCACCTTGCACTTAGATCTATTTAGTAATGCCGTAACATTTCTATCAGGTTTTCTCCATAAGGGCCTTTCAGAACACAAATAAAAGAATGAATACAGGAGCTGAGCTTTCTCCCATTCAACTTTCAGCTCTGTTAGCTTTCAATACCAGAAATGTATTTAAAACTGGATAAGGTTTGTTAACTCTTATATACTATTATCATTCATCCAGATAGAAAAGAAGAAAACTATATATGTGATAAGATTTGCAATTCAAATTAAACTATTTCACTTTGAAAATATAGAGTGTCGTGAGTTGGGGAAAACAGACAGGGAAGGACAGAATAAGGTTTCACATTTACCTTTAGTAATAATATTGTGGGCAGTGTTTAGGAAACGTTAGTTATATATTTTGTATATTCTTTGGAGAATATTGTAAAGAATATTTTCTGATGAGGCTATGCTTTATATTTGATTCTAAGAAGCTTACTGTTTTATAACATATCAGCGTTTAGAAAATGTATTTCTGAACAAAATTAGATTTTTTTAAAGCATGAAAGCCAAAGAAATAAAGCTACTTCAAAAATTAAAATAAATATTTGTATATTTTAAGTCACATGTGGCAGGTCTCATCCATATTTTACACAAATTATGATATTCCTGCCGAGAGGCAGACAAAGAGAACTGAACAGGTATAATTAGAATCTTTCAAAACGGAGCACAAAACAAACAAAGAACAAACTCTTTTCATAACATTTAAGCTAAATTTCGCCACCTTTCACTCAGAATAGTAGTATTTTAATAAGTTCATAAGAGGATTATGACTTCAACTCACTTTAACTTGAAAAATAAACTCAACAGTTTTTTGAATAACAGTAGTATCAAAGTGCATTGGATTTATTTAACTTTAATTGATTTAAAATTTTTTCTATAATGAAACAGCACAATAGATGTTTCCAAGTTCTATGTTTGAGAGATGACTGTGTGATATATTATAGGTCTTTAGGAAATAATGGAAGCAAGGGACACAAAATGAATTCAGCATGACTACAGTTTAAAATGGTACTAGGCTAGCTTCAGTAGAGATTGATAGATGGATCAGATGCAAATAACAGAGAACAGCTTTAGCACTGTTATGCTAAATCTCCTGAATCTAAGAACCAGCCACCTGATCCATATGGCTGATCTATAAGCAACCATGTTTATGCTGCATGAACCTCCCCAGTCCAAGTTGATTTGCCCAGCTGTGGACACCTGAATCAAGCAGAGCCAATCTAATTCTTTCTCCCATGAGTTTGGAGTTTTGATCTGCAGAGCCATCTCATTCCTGGCTAAACAGGCCTATGATCCATCTACTAAGGGAAAGTATAGGACTTTTAATAGCTAAGATCTCTAAAATGACCCTTATTTCTACCCTTTCTGAAGCTTAGTAGATCAGCTCTTCCTTGGATTCTGTTACCCAGTCTCCTTTCAGTAATTTTCCTAATTATATTACCACAAATTAGTTTCTGGTACTTGCAACTGAAAGAACCTTAACAGAAAGTCTCCCTGTTTAACATTTTCCCTGGTACACCTCTTAATCTTTTTAATATCAAAGCATCATAAAACATACATACCTTTTAATACAATGTTTTGAGTGATGTTTAAATAAAAAAATATGTATTCACCTCCAAATGGTACACATATTTTTAACAAAATTATGTCTAAGAAAATTCTAGAAATACATTCTAAATTCAGTTGCTAGACCATCCGAGTCATGTGTAGACATTTTGAAAAGCATGTCTAGTGTCAAAAATGGGAATGTGCATCTTTGATATAGCTGGTGCTAAAAGAGGTCATGACTACACAAAGCCACTTTAATTGTTCTGGAAGAAATGTTTAAGCATTTAACATTCTAATACAATGCTACTTCACAATATTTTAGTTACATTTTGGAAACTGGTTGAGAGTTTTGGTTGATATTTGAATTATACATTTTCCATTAAAAAATGGAAAATAGCCTGATGCTGAGGGTGTGGCTCAGCAGAAGAAGGTACAGCGCTGGGATGGGTGCTGATTTGGCAGGATAAAGCTGCAGGAGAATGGACAGTCTGGAAACAGTGAACAGAAACAAACAAAAAAATGGAAAATAGATCTTCCCTGTTTTTTGTTTGTTTTCCAGTCAGAAATTGCTTAGTGAACTTGAATAGGAAATTCCCATCTAGATATTTGCCTGCAAATACTGAAAGTTTCAGTCTTTTGAATGAGATGACACTAATACAAAGGTAAAAGTGGTGTGCTCCTCAAGAACGGTGAAGAATAATGCTATGAAGGTTCTGAGGAAACAGAGGAAATGATCCCTGACATCATGTAGGAGATGTTTGTAAGCAAATCAAAGAGGCAAAGATTTGAGACTAAGATTTTAGATATCTACTTAGAGATCATAGATAAACAGGATGGCCAAAATGAGATTTTAGTTAGAGAAAAGAAAAAAAATTTTGGGAAACATTTTGCTTATACTTAGTATTAAGATGGAAATCGGTCTCTGAAACCATGTGCTAACACATGTATGTGTGGCTTTCTTAGGAAATGATCAAGGCCTTTCATTAAATTCCCCCCAACCCTCAGTTGAAAATTAAAAGAACCACAGCTCTGTAGGAATGCATGGCTTGAACTACAATTTTTTAAAGAAGCTGTTATTTTTTTTCTTAAATTATGCTATCTATAAGAAATGGTCAAAAGAAAGTTCAAGGTATATAAGAAAAAGAATTTGACAAATAAGTTTCCAGTGACGTTTGAATATTTTAATACACTTGTATATTCAGTAGGCAACTTTCGTAGGGAATCATATCAATGGAATGTTCACATAAGCAAAAAAAGAATGTCCTCACTGAGTTAAAACATAGAATCAACTCATTTTGAAAGAGAGTAGAGATAAACAGAATCTCTAAAGCACTTAGGAAAAAGTGGTTTCCACACCAGGAAGACTAGACCATAATCTGAGTGAAGGATTTTAGCACAGCTAAGGGAAGAGTAGAACAAATAAAAAATTAAAAGGAGGAGGTTTGTTTAGGAAGAGAGCCTTTACAAATGATTAAAGTTATAAATATTGGTATGACCCATCCTTTCTTAATCCTGTCTGGGAAGAAACCAGCCTGATCAAGCCCTAGAACCAAATCTGTTTGCCCTCATGGTCTACAGCCTTAACAAAAAGACTTTGGCATGAAATTGTTTTAACCTGACAACACTTAGCATTTTAAATCATATATCAGTCTTTCCTGGCCACAATTTATAATCATCAAACAGCATTTTGATTTGAATTTAACTTCCTGTAATGTAAGGACATACAATTCTGGGGTTCAGTATTTAGAAATACTTGCCCACAGCAATAAGCCCTTTCCTCAAAAACCAGGTTGTTCATACAGTTAATGAGTTTTGATGTGGGTTGCCCCTTTCTAAAACTCCAGTTTCCATGTTTGTTAAGTATGGATGTCATCTAGCCATGAAAAATATTTCCGTCTACACCATTTTCCTCCTCTGGAAAAGTAAACAGTGCCTTTGAAAAAATAATCAAATATAAATACACACAGTGAAATTGTCAGTGAACATACATATACTTTAAAAAAATTTTTATTTATTTTGGGCTGCGTTGGGTCTTCACTGCTGCACACAGGCTTTCTCTAGTTGCTGCAAGCAGGGGCTACTCTCTGTTGCAGTGCAAGCGCTTCCCATTTTGGTGGCTTCTCTTGTTGTGGAGTATGGGCTCTAGGCGTGCGGGCTCAGTAGTTGTGGCTCGTGGGCTCTAGAGCACAGGCTCAGTAGTTGTGACGCATGGGCTTAGTTGCTCCACGGCATGTGGGATCTTCCCGGATCAGGGATCGAACCCGTGTCCCTTGCATTGGCAGGATTCTTAACCACTGCACCACCAGGGAAGTCCCATACATATACTTTTTGCTAAACATGGAACATGCAAAATTCAATATATAGAAAATTATGCCTGCTGCAGTAAATTTAGGGCTGATGCTTAGCAAAACCTGAGGACAAAGACGACCCTGGCTGGTTGTAACAGAAATCTTTTTGCAGTCTGTGATGTCTAAAGTTACTTTTTTAATGTTACTTTATAATGAGTTGAAAGGAGGCTTATTCAATTGATGTCTGTCCACATTATGGAATTTGATTTGCATAAAAGGATATAAAAGTGCTCCCCTCCTCCAATGTAAAAACCATTATTCTATATTAAGAAAAACTTTCCAACTCAAAATTTCAGCTAAAAGCACACATGTACGCATACTTCTCTTTCTATTGTCTTGTTTCACGTTTCCCTTATTTCCACAAGGTAAGAAAAATATTTCTGTAAGACTGATATACTGTAGCTACAGCTCTTTTATATAATACTAAGAATTTATTTGGATGAATATACTGATTGGAATTTTTCAATCATCATAATTTTTTTTTTTTTTTTTTTTTTTTTGCGGTATGCGGGCCTCTCACTGTTGTGGCCTCTCCCGTTGCGGAGCACAGGCTCTGGACACGCAGGCTCAGCGGCCATGGCTCACGGGCCCAGCTGCTCCACGGCATGTGGGATCTTCCTGAACCAGGGCACGAACCCATGTGCCCTGCATCGGCAGGCAGACTCTCAACCACTGCGCCACCAGGGAAGCCCCATTATAATTTTTAAAGTAATAAAAGATTATAGTTACACTTCCTTCTCAAGTGTCATATTGGAAGATTGGTTTGTCCTTAGAGAATAGTAGAAATTATAGTTATATAAATGAGAAATGATGGGGAATTATAAATACTTACTCTCATATAAACGTGAAGTTTCTGATTATCCCACTCTTTAATGCCAGAGACGCATTTTTAAGTAGAGCAAAAGAAAATGCTATTTTTAGTCCTTATAGACTATGCATGTTATTTCTTTTCTACTATAACAAGAACAGGTAACATAAACATAACTATTTTACAGTAGCATTGTATCATTTTGTGTAAGGGTGTGCAATGTAAAATACTTTATAAGCATGTAAGTTACCTCTCTAAATTACAAATAAGAGATAAAGCAAAACATCATTAAATTATTAATAGCTCTGGGGAATAGAAGATGTTTACCTGCTTACATTCTTTTCTTAAATTAACTTACCCAGTGCCCAAAAGCATTTAATGAGCACTACTATTCCATAGACACTGATCTACACACTGAAGATGTAGCTATGAACAATAAAGTAAAATTTATATTTCTCATGGAACTTATATTCTAAGGAAGTATGGGCAGCTGAGATATTTCAGATAGGGAAAAGTGGTATAAATAAAATAAAACAGGGTGACAGAGCCTCTAGGTAGGTAAGCTATTTTAGATAGAATTAGGGAAATCCTTTCTGAGGAAGAGACATTTGGGCTGACACCTAAATGACGAAAGACAGGCAATTATGAGAAAATCTCTGGGAAATGCTTTCCAGGCACAGAGAACAGCAAGTGTAAAACCTCTGAGGATAAACGTCCTTGTGCATGTGAAGAAATCAAAGAAGGTCAGTGAGTGATGCATAGCTAATGAAGTGGAGATGAGGTCAAATAAATAGTCATGGACTGGTCCAAGAAAGAGAGCTTATACGGTATGGAATAGATTTCGGATTTTATCTTGAGTCTCTTAAAGTGGAGCAGTGGTATGTCCTAAAATATCTTTAAAACTTCATTCTGGGTATTATGGGGGAAATTACTGCCAGAGAAACTTATAAAAATATGTCAGTCATAAAAAGAAATAATACATATAAGAGAATAGACTTCCACTTTGCCCAAGATGAGTAACAGAAAGTGGATTTACCCATACACCTGAAACAATGAGAAAAACTTGACAAAATATATGAAACAATGGTTTTCAAGACATTGGACATGAGGTACTGAAGAGCAGTAATCCCTGAGCGATAATGGGATGAGCCTTATAATTGCCCATTTTGAGTCTATGGTCTTGTGAGAGTTTGTAGGCTGCAGTGCAGAGAACCAGGTTGAGCATAGTGGATTTTATTAGTTGAGGAGACAGAGCTGAGCGTTAGGAGGAAAATGAGCCTGCCATAGATGGCAGGACAGAAGATATGAGGGAGGAAAAAAACTGTTCAAAGATATGGAGGTCAGCAGAATACTGATCAGCGTGTGCACAAGAGGAAACTACCCAAGGGTATAGAAAGAACCCGGTCAAAGGATTTGTGATAACAGTACTCTTCAGGTCTCCTGGAGAACTAAGAATAATGCCTATCACCACAGTCAGATTGGAAAACCTCATTGTTCGTAGGGCACTAGGAAGAGTGCTCAGAAAAGTTTGCCTCAGATAGTAATTTCCTAGGGCTGCAGTAATAAGGTACCACAGGCTAGGTAGATGAAACAAGAGTAGTGTATTGTCTCACAGTTCTGGAAGCTAGAAGTCTAAAATCAAGGTGTTGGCAGAGTTGGTCCCTTCTGAGGGTTATGAGAGAGATGGCTTCATATCTCTCTCCTAAATCCTGGTGGCCCTGATTTCTTGGTTTGTGGCAGCGTAACTCTAATTTCTGCTCTATTTTCATATGACCATCTTATTCCTGTGTATGTTGGTACAAAGTCCCCTTTTTATAATGACACCAGTCATATGAGGGCCCATAAGTGACCTCATCTTAAATTGCTTAAACCTGCAATAACTGTACATCCAAATAATGGTTAGGACTTCAACATATCTTTTTTTGGAGAGGACAAAATTAAACCCATAATACCTTAGTAAAGGGTAATAATCAGCTTTAGAATAAATACTGCTCTAGTTCTACCTAACAAACTTTGAAAGAAATATCAAAAGAATCAAACTCTTTCTAAATAACTTAACTGTGTCCCAGAACAAAACTAAAAACTATGTTTAGGGAAATAGAAAATATTTAGCACTAAACAAGGTAAAATTTACAATATCTGGCAGCCAGTCCAAATTACCAGGCAAAAAGGCAGGAAAATATGAACCACACTAAGGAGGAAAAGTAAACATTTGAAAACAGTGTATAACCGACACAGACATTACAATTAATAGACAAGAATATTAAAATAGGCATGTTAATTGTATTACACAAGTACAAAAACAGAGAAGAATGAACATGTTAAGTAGAGATTTGCGATATATATGTGTGTGTATATATATATATATATATATATACACATATACATAATGTGAAAGATACATTAATCTTTTAATTCTGTGGACATTTGCTTTATTTATGGCATTATTTTGTTTGGGGGCAGGAAGTGCATATCATTTGACAATAAGTTCTTGGTGCTAACTTTTGTATGATCACAATACTTTGGGTATTCTTAGCACAACACTTCTGTTTGAATAAATATACACAGTATCATTATTATTTTAAAAAAAATTTCTTTTATTATTATTTTTTAAACATCTTTATTGGAGTATAATTGCTTTACAATGTTGTGTTAGTTTCTGCTGTATGACAAAATGAATCAGCTATGTGTATACATATATCTCCATATCCCCTCCCTCTTGCATCTCTCTCCCTCCCACCGTCCCTATACCACCCCTCTAGGTGGTCACAAAGCACCGAGCTGATCTCGCTGTGCTATGCGGCTGCTTCTCACTAGCTATCTATTTTACATTTGGTAGTGTATATATGTCCATGCCACTCTCTCACTTTGTCCCAGCTTACGCTTCTCCCTCCCTGTGTCCTCAAGGCCATTCTCTATGTCTGTGACTTTATTCCTGTCCTGCCCCTAGGTTCCTCAGAACCTTTTTTTTTTTTTGGATTCCATACATATGTGTTAGCATATGGTATTTGTTTTTCTCTTTCTGACTTACTTTACTCTGTATGACAGATTCTAGGTTGATCCACCTCACTACAAATAACTCAATTTCTTTTCTTTTTATGGCTGAGTAATATTCCACTGTACATATGTGCCACATCTTCTTTATCCATTCATCTGTCGATGGACACTTAGGTTGCTTCCATGTCCTGGCTATTGTAAATAGAGCTGCAATGAACATTGTGGTACATGTCTCTTTTTGAGTTATGGTTTTCTCAGGGCATATGCCCAGCAGTGGGATTGCTGGGTCATATGGTAGTTCAATTTTTAGCTTTTTAAGGAACCTCCATACTGTTCTCCACAGTGGCTGTATCAATTTACATTCCCACCAGCAGTGCGAGAGTGTTCCCTTTTCTCCACACCCTCTCCAGCATTTATTGTTTGTAGATTTTTTGATGATGGCCATTCTGACCGGTGTGAGATGATATCTCATTGTAGTTTTGATTTGCATTTCTCTAATGATTAATGATGTTGAGAATTCTTTCATGTGTTTGTTGGCAATCTGTATGTCTTCTTTGGAGAAATGTCTATTTAAGTCTTCTGCCCATTTTTGGACTGGGTTGTTTGTTTTTTTGATATTGAGCTGCATGAACTGCTTGTATATTTTGGAGATTAATCCTTTGTCAGTTGCTTCATTTGCAAATATTTTCTCCCATTCTGAGGGTTGTCTTTTGGTCTTGTTTATGGTTTCCTTTGCTGTGCAAAAGCTTTGAAGTTTCATTAGGTCCCATTTGTTTATTTTTGTTTTTATTTCCATTACTCTAGGAGGTGGGTCAAAAAGGATCTTGCTGTGATTTATGTCATACAGTGTTCTGCCTATGTTTTCCTCTAAGAGTTTTATAGTGTCTGGCCTTACTACAGTGTTATTATTATATATTATATGTTGTAGTCGTGGAGACCATTTGAGAAAATGGATATTTGATAAAACAACATGGAGAAAGTTATGATGTCATTTGCTATCTGTCAGGTTCTAGATAGGAGATAAAACTTTATGATTTATGAATATAAGTGATGATATTCTACAGCTTCAATAATATAGTAGTTTTAAAGAAAATCATTCATTTTATATTTATATAATACATATTTGTTTTTCACATTATAAAATTATATTTATTTTAAAACATATGGACAAGAAAGATATTTAAGCACAGTATAATTATGTAAGTTGCATGTTTAGATTATTTTAATGTGATATGGTATCATGAGAATTATTCATGCCATTTAATTTTCTTTGAAAACATATTTTCAAATGTTTACATAATATTTCATTGTATAAACTATCCTGAAGTGTAAATACTTCTTTATTCTTGGGTATCTTGGAATTTGGGAGAATGATTTCCATTAAACAAGTACTTAGACCTTAACAGAGCTATTATGAGATTGTGCAAAGTACCAAATTTATAAATTTATCAATTTAGAACAGTGTGTTAAGAACTCTACATGCTATTACTGTTTCATATTTTGTGTTGACAAATGCCTTGTTGATAATTTTCTTGTGTATTTTGCCAAGGCATACCACAGTAAAAACCTATATGTTAGAGATAATTTTTCTTTGACTATGATTCCAGAATATTATTGGGAAAACTAGATTAAAAGTTAAAGATTAAAATATAACAAACTATGAAAAAAATCATGTTAAAAAATTATAAGGAAATTCTTACTTCAAACCCTGATGCTGAAATATTTCTAATGTACTTCTGGACAATATAGATAACATAGGTATTTTTAAAATTCACTAAGTTTAATTAATACAATTATGTTTAACACCTTCTAAAAGATAATGAGATGATCATTATCAGTAATGAAAAATCTTATACTATTTGTTGCATGTACAAGAAAATAAAAACTGAAGCTTTTAACCTATAAGAAAATCTGATATTAGATATGACTTGGGCTTAATCTCAGACGTACCATTTCCATTTTATGATGTATTGCTGGGGCCGTCTGACAGTATGACTTGGCAGCGAAGGCTTTCCCACAGTCAAGCGCCCATCTCTACCAAGGATCAGTAGCACACCTGGAGCAGTTTCTCACAAGGTTTACAGTTCTCTCCTGTGGCCTTGCTCCAGATTCTCAGGGGCCTGTATCATGATCCTCTTGCTGCTATGTGCCATAAGTCTCAGATTTGGCAGCCTCCATTTCACCCAGGGCTGGAGTAGTATTCCTAGGTGTGGCATGTGATATTTTAAGATCCAAAAAGGCCTACCAGGCACTGTGCTTTCTTTTTGTGCTAGGGGACATAAAATGCAATAATTTGCCTCTTATTTTGGAAGTGATATCTGAGTAGGCCCCTGCCTATTGCATCCCTAATTTTTCTCTAAATTGGCATGTCTCTCAAATCTTTACACGTCTTAACACTCAGTTCACAAAGCATGCATGTGTTACCAAGGTCTCTAGTGTACTAGCCGTCTCTTGCTTCTCCTGTCCAGTTGGCATGATGTCATCGATATAAGTGATTAATGTGATACTGTGGGGATATTTATGTTGTTCAGACCTCTTTGTACTATTTTGTGATGGAGGGCAGGAGGTTAACACAGCTCTGAGGAAAACAGTAAATGAATTCATTCTACTTAAACACGAGTTGTTTCTGATTCTCTTTTTAATTGAAATGGAAAACAACACATTCACCAGAAATGCTCAGATACGAAGTAACTGAGGCCTTATTAATCTGCTTTATTTGGCACAATGACAGTGATCAAGGATGTTGCCTGATTCAGCCTGCCCTCGTCTAAAATCATTCTCAAGAATATATCCAGTTTTTTTCCAGGGGCCAGACTGGCTAATCTAATGCAGAGAAGACTGAGAACATCACCACTCAATTCTTTAGGTCATTAATAGTGGTGCTAATTTCTACCATCCCATCCCTCTCTACGCCTGGGATGTAATATTATTTTTCAGTTACTACCTTGGTTGGGGGAGGTTAGTTTCATAAGTTTCCACCTGGCCTTACCTGCTATAAAGCTCTTCCCTATAGGCTACGTATGTGAGGGATCGTTCTAACTGCAAAGTATAACAATTCAGATTATGTACCTGAGTACTGGAGAAATGAACACTGAATCAATTCCATTTGTCCACTGTGAGCTGGACTTTAGCCAGGGCTTCATTTATTACAGGGAGCCAGTAACACCTGACTTTACTCGAGGGCCATGATGATGCCTTAATGTCAACTCAGACCCCAGTTCTCCGGCTATTTCAGTGTTTCTCCTACCTCAGTGCACAGTGACCTGAGTAAGTGGCCATAGCGCCCCCCGAGGGAAAGACTGAAAAATCATTACAGTCTTGTAATAGCTGCAAGGTTCTCTCTTCCAGGGACCAGGCCACTTTGTTACTCAATGGGTTCCAGATTTGAAAACTGGCTCAGAGAAATGAGTAAGAGCTCCTTACTTTTTATTGGAGCGATTGCCCTCATGCCTCTGCCCCTGTATTTTTGCCTGTTTTGGTTAAGCAGCACCCTTCTTGACAGCTCATCGGTTTTGCCCCCAGGTTTGCTATGTTCTATTAACCATCTGCACAACTCCCTGAGGATAAAAGCCCCCTTGGCTTCTCCACTGACCTTGCCTTGCAATTAATGTAATTGCAGCCTCCTGGCTTCTGGTGATTAAACAGTGCCACCTGGCTTCTATTGGTGGGGGGGCATCATCACCCTGGAAGTTAATGATCTTAGCTCCATGGCAGCTACAACTGTCTTCACCCCAGCCTGCAGAGATGAGCTACTGGTGAACTTCTTAATGATACTGAGCATTGTCAACAGAAGGAGGTGAGTCTCCCCTCTCACCAGAGGAGGCCTAACGTCCTTAGTGAATGGTGTGTTCTCGCATCCCTCCTGTGGAACCCAGCCTCAGGTGGGTCTCCTTGTCTTTCTTATACCTCCATTCCAGAATATCCACTGACCTCAGCCTCTTTATTCCTTTGTCTGCCATCTGTTAGGATAACTCAGGGGTTTCCACTTCACTGAGCATAGGCCTTTGTTTTTTCTCAGACTCCGAGAACCACCCTGCAGGGAGTTTGCTCCATTTCCTGGGCTTCTTTCCAGGACCAGGGTGTTAAACCCTGTGTCCCGAAAACTATCAGCCCAAGTGAATAAATTCTTGTTTGTCCAGTGTAGCCCCCTTAATCACTCATCCTTAAATTCCAACCCTAGGAGTGTTTTCCTGACTCCTACTTGTACAAGCTAGCTAATTCTTAAAACTCTGGTTGGATAGTCTATTTCATCACTTATAAGGCCCAGCACTTCTCCAGGCAGGTTAGGGAGGGATGTCGCCTTTTATGCCTTTTATGCCTCTGCCTTTTATGCTGTAGGAACTCTCAGTGCTTCTATTTAAAGCCAATCTCTCCACTTTTGCAATAGATTCTATCCCCCTCACTTACTTAAATATATTACTCCAGCAATTTTCTCTTGTTTATATGGCATCAATTTGTCAGTATATCTGCATTCATCACTTCTCTTAACTGCTTATACTGTTAACATAGCACTCAGCCACGATAATCACTCACATAGACCTCTGTAAACCTCCTAAATGTTCTCCCTACTTCCCCCTTTACCCCACCCCCAGCCTATTCTCAACACAACAGAGGGAATCTTATAAAATTTAAGTCAGATTGTGCCCCTCTTCTGCTCAAAATTCCCCAGTATATTTCCGTCTCAGCAGGCAAGGTCTTATAATGCTCTACAAGGCCTTACATGATCTGGTTGCCCATTCCTTCTCTGAACTCATCTCCTAGTACACTTTCCCTCACTGCATTCCTGTTGTATTTTCTCTGCATATTCTTGAATATGCCAGACATTTTCCACCTTAAGGAACTAGCACTAGTTCCCTCTCTAGGGAATACCCTCCCCTCAGCTATTTACCTGGCCAATGCCCTCACTCCCCTCAGGTATTTGCTCAGACATCACCTTTTCAAAGAGATATACTCTGGCACTCTGTTTAGAACTCCTGTTCTCATTAGCTTGTTTCATTTTTTTCCCATAAGACTTCTCATCTTCTAACATACAAGTGTGCTTCCCAAATTTATTACAACTGTTCTTCTTTTACCGCCTCCTCTCAAGAGAATGTAAGCTCTGAAGATGATGTTTAATATGAAATGTGAATGAGAAGAAGAAAATACATTCCTGGTAGAAATGCTAATGTCAGATCCCTAAAGAGAAATGGAGTAGCTGTTTCTGAGGAACCAAAGGAGGCCAAGCATGATGGAAGTTTAGTAGGGCAAGGTTTGCCCAGGATTGAGGGGGGGTCCTGGAATGTAAGATTTTTCAAGGCTAAAATGAAGACAGTCTCAGGCAAGCCTTGGCCTTGGTATTGGGTTAGGCGACATCCGAAGATATCTGCCAAGATTCTACCCCACGGTGTATGCACATCTTTTCCCAGTTATTCAATCAAACACTAAAGCAGGTGCTGCTTTGAACTCCCTAATCAGACCCTAATAAAGGGAGAGTATCCTAGATGGGCCTGAGCTAATTAAATGGGCTGTTAAAAGAATCCAGAGGGATTTTACAAAAGCAGCACGGGTTCTCTTACTGACCTGAAAGCAAGTAAGCAGCCATGTTGTGAGCTTCCTCTGCAGGCAGGGGTCACATGAGTAGGAACTGAGAGTGGCTTCTGGCGGCTGAGAGTGACCCCAAGCGCCAGCCACCAAGAAATGGGAACTTACGTCCTTTAACCGTAGACACGAAATTCTACCAACAACTTGAACGAATTTGATAGAGGACCCAAGCTCCAGAGGAGAACACGGCCCCGGCTGACACCTTGATTTCAGCTTTGGGAGGCCCTGAGCAGAGAACCTATTTACGCCCCACCAAGACTTCTGCCCTGCAGAAACTGTGAGTTAATAAATGGGTATTGTTTTATGTAGCTAAGTGTGTGGTAATTTGTTACACGGAAGTAGAAAATTAATACGGTGTTCTGAAGCAAGGAGGAGTTTTTAAGAGAGATTCAGACTACTAAAAGCAGGCTGTAGATCACGTAAGTCTTAAGTCAGAGGGTGGAGTTTGGATTTTAGTGCTATGGGAAGATAAGAGAAGATTTTAAATGGAGAGGTGCAAGACGAAATAGTTTTTTACCTGACATGCCCATGACCACTGGATCCTTAAAAATAATACTTATGTGTCAGATGCCTGAATCGTCACAGAGTTTATCTATCTCACCTCTAATATAGGTGTCTCTGTAACAAAGTCCCCTGGAGTGGATCAATGTGATATCCTGCCAAATGTCCAGGGAGTTCTGATCTCTTTGGACTATATTATGACACACCGTGGGGGAGTTAATGCAACCCTGGGGCAAAACTGTAAATGCATTCTGTTGTCTGTTTCAGGTAATTGTAAACTTTTAGTGAGACTTTTTTTTTACTGGTACCATTATATAGAAAAGATTACATTCACTAAATCAATGTACACATGCTATGTGCAGAAGACTCTATTAAACTACTCTGAAAAAGATACTATACCTGGCAAGGTGGCTGCAGTTGGAGCTATTGCTTGGTTAAGTTTGCAGTGGTCTATTTTCACTAGGATCTAATTTATGTAGGAAATAGAGATGGGTAAGAACCTACACTCCTGCATTTCTAAAATCTTTATTGGAGACAATTTCTATCACACTCCTCCTCCAAGGCAATACTGTTTATACTGTTTTTGATGTACTCTAAGCGCTGAGGAATGGCGGTGGGGTGGTGTTGTGATGGATAGTTTCAGATGCTGCCGCTTGGCTTTCAGGTAATTGTTAATTGATCCCAGCTTTTTGTTGTCTTCTTGTAAAGCATAATTGAGTTTAGTTCATTCAATGCTATTTTTCCTAAACTTACTGTTTCCTCCATATGTTTCAAACAACTGGTAAATTGCACATTCCTTTTCACTGGTAGATTATTCTGATTTATGAGTGAATTCTTAACAACTGGACCAACACCTCGTGCCAGGGAATATCCTATGCTTACCTAACCACAGGTGATGGTGTCCTGCATGCGAGCTGGCGATGAGTGATCCAGCTCCAAGATTCATCTCATGCCTGCTTTCTTGGACCCACTCTTGATATCAACTGTCACAGTTTGTATCTCTAGGAAGCAGACTCTGAGAAGAAGTTAAACGTGCAGACCTTTTCTAGGGAGAGTCCTAGAAATGAAAACTTATGGAAGGGAGGTAAAAGAAGTAGAGTTGGGCAGAAGAAAATGAGCAGTAACATGGGTCTGATAGCTTAGCCCCATCACAGGGAGCTCTGAAGATAAAAATGGCCCTTTACAGTGTCTATCAAAGCAGATATTACTGATTATCATAGGTTACTGTGAGTACTTTCTAGGAAAGCAGAAGTTTGTTTGATCTTCACATCAGTCATTTTTAATGAACAACCAGTTCAACTGGCTGGGCATTTTCATGCTTGCCTCAACAGTCATCGGATATAATTCACGCTGGCAATGATGTGACCTTGGCTGAGACAGCTCTCTGCAGCTGAGGCAATCCCTAAAGGGTTTGACATTCCCAGCAGCCAGGGCAACAAATTCTCCCTTTTAATGAGATTTGGGAAGTGCACTTCTATGTCCATCAAAACCACTGTCATTGATTATCGTAGGTTGCCAGGGAGTACTTCCCGAGAAGGGAGACTTTTTTTTCTTTTCATCTTCACATCAGCCATTTTAATGAAAAGTCAGTACAAGCAACAAAGTACAAATGACTCAGTGACCCTCAGGTTCTCAGTCTAGCTGACACAGGCCTTGGGTAACCACACCTTGGTCATTACCATGAGGCCCAGCACTTCTGATCCTGATGTGAGGTGTGGAGATGTCTCTAAGGGACCCTGTGTGGTTCTCTGGGTGCTCTGTTATGCCTCTGGCAGCTTCTGCTGACAGGCCCAAGGCCCCAGTGACCCCCTGCTTGAGGTCACCGAGGATCAGGTTATGCCCTACTAAGTGGCTTTTGCACAGAGAGCCCCACGCTGCTCTTGGTCACATTTTGCCTGTGGTCCAGGAGGCTGGGAGAGAGACAGTGAGCTTCTCCACCTTCCTAGTGAGCTTCTGCCGGTGGTCGACAAAACTTTGCTTGAGCATGAAGCTGAGGCTGCACTTTGCAGCGTGGAAGGCCCTCTTCCCGGTGTGGAGCTGCAGGCGGTTGACCAGGTTCTCCTTTCAGCTCTAGCACCTCTCACACTCATGCCACTGGAAGGGGCACTCGTGTACAGGGTGCCATGCCCTTGGAGCCAGAAGCACGCACGTGGGGATACCGGCGGGGCTGGCTCCTCTTAAAGCCTGCTGGTGCCTGGCCAGGTGCCACCACTTCTGTGCACAGTGCATCCCATACTCCCCATCCAGGTACAGCAGTGAGCCTGGCAGGGCCTCCAAGTCTAACAGCAGCCAGCTGGGCTTCCTGCCATCAGTACCAGGAGGAGGGCCTCTGGGTCTGAGTGTTTACTCTGGTAGCACTCAGCTGTAGAGCTCATCCCAGGGTGGGGGGATTTGGCGAGGTACGTGGCTCTAGCCCATGGATCTCAGCTCCCTGTCACCCTCTCTAATGCAAAGTCTCAGGGCTCTCTTCTCAGGAGTTCCCTTCCTTTTGGTAAAGTGTGCATTTTGGGGGTTTAAGCTACTGCTCACGTCACCACCAGTGCCTTTCTGTATATTAAACTCTGCACTGAGTCTTTAATACCCTTCAATATCTCTCCATCAAGAAAGGAAATAGCTTTCCCTTTTAGCACCCAGGGCCTTTCAAAGGGGAGATGCAGAGAAAGGATGATTGGGCTTCTTCAGACACAAGCCCTCCCAACACATTGATTCCCAGAGTGCACAGGTTCCATTTTAGCACATGCCTGTGTACTTGAGTATGTGTTCCTGTGTGTGCTCGTGTGTGAGGGGTCAGCCAGTGTCACACTTCATACAGCCATAGCTCATTTTTGACATCCTGACCTCACCCAGCTATCAGCTGAGCCAAATCTCTCTGGCTTCTCTCACTTGTCCCCACTGTGGAGTTAACGCCACACATGGTCTAATTTACAAACTGCTCTCCTACCATCTCCCCAGTATATACACATAACACTGTATTCTGTCATATTTGTTGCACATCTAACACCCCATTTGCGGGTTCAGTGTTTATGTTTTTTTTAATTTTATTATAAGACTTTGAAAATCAAAGATTATGACCAGATACCTGAGTTATGTGTTCCCCAATATTTCATGACAGTTAAGAGTCCTAAAGATTTTTTTGGCACATAATAGGCTCATTTGTTGGTGCAAGGACAGGATCACGAGGGGGGACTATTGCCTAATTTTGCAGATTAGGATATTATAATTTTATCCACATGCTAGTCATAAAATGCACACAATGCAGCCTATCATTAAAATACCTTTTGGAGAACTATTGCTTCACTATAAATTGGTAAAACTTTCAATCAAATAAGATGAACGGAAGAGTCTCTGTTCGTGCTTGGTGATCCACTCCCTTCCTTCATGCCCACGTATTATTTCCTGTTTCACACCATGCCATAATCCACGCTGGTTTGCACCAGATTGGGATATTCAATGAGTCGAATGCTTTATACTAATTGCAAAAACATCATTTTCTCTGACAATGCCTACTTCAAGATTAGACCTAAGAACAAAATCTTTCTCACCTGAGTTTCTATTCTAATGACATCTGTTCCTAATTTGCTAATGCAAATATCCCTGATGGGCTTCAGGAGGATCTGTGGCCTGTTTCTTCTTTGACATTTCTAGTGTGAAGTGGAAAACAGTGCCTGGCATGAAGAAAAGAATGGAAGTTTTTTTTGAAGTTGTAATTATAAGCCTCTATACAAATGAAAGCTATTATTGTTCTTATTATTAATTCAATTTGTAAAATAAATATGATACTGATAATAGAATGATACATAACTATCAAAATAATCCACTATATATTAGTGCTTATCAAACAATAAAAAAGAATCCTCTGGAATGTTTATATAATTGTAGATGTCTTGATCCCATTTCTCAAGACTCCAATTTAGTAGGTTTGGGTGGGGTTCAAGAATTTTTAGCCATGCTAGATAATTCTGGTGCAAGTGGTGAGCAGTCATTAGTTAGAAAGTTATGACAAAAAGCTTTTTGGTTCATAAATTGGTTGAAATTGTTGGAAGGAGATGATAAACTAGAATTTGAGTTTAAAGATTATCCCAAACTCTTCCACTTTGAAGTCACTGCCAGAACCCAAGCCACTGCTCTTTCCATCATCACCTCCTAACTAGCATGTACAGATGCAAGGTTGGTGTGACAGAATTCAGATTCAAAAACCTTACTGAATTTAGTAAGTTTTACTATGATGCTCATGAAAAAGCCAGATCTTTTGCACTTTAAATGATTCCATGTGACTCTGTTGACATAAATATATTAACATAGATTCTTAGTATTCTGAATGATGCTTTGATAGGCAGTAATATCATTACATGTCTCTTTAAAAACCCTTGCACATGAAAGAATTTTGCTCTATACATTCTTTTGTAACCTCCAGGAGATATGAATACAAGTTCCTTACTTGCAACAAGAAAGCTGGAGATAATAAATAGATGTAAGAGTCCAAGAAAATCAACCCAAATCTATTTGGACTGTATATATCCTCTCTGGAGATTCTAAGGAATTTTTAAAAGATGCAAAGACAACTTATCCCTCTTTTCAACTTATATCCTGGTAGATACTGTGGTTTCTCTGGATAGACATTGAAATGCAGTATTAACATATGGTCCATATGCATTTCTAATTAAAATGTTCACTGTCAAGTACAGGAGATTTTTCTTTACATAAATTACTTTGCATTTTTCTTGGTTTTCCAAGCTGAGAATTTTTGGAAAATATCATTTGGCTGTATACTTTCACTGGGAATAATATTTTTGGCCTGGAGTTCTTATTGATGTCAAATCTTGGCTTATACTAAAAGTGGGAAAGTCGAAATTGCTCAGCAGCAGTATATATGAACCTGGGAAAAAAACATGTAGGCAGTAAACCATGCTGGCATGATAATAGAGAAAACAGTAAGCAAAGTGGAATGAAAGAATGTTAAAGAAAAAAAAAACCCATACTGGGCTCTCTTAGAATTTAAAAAATCATGATAGATTTAATCTTAAATCTGATTGATTTATATATTTACAATTTGAGAAAAAAGTCACTTATTCTTCTGAGTTAGTTGTGAATTCACAAGCTTTTTTTTATTACATCTTTATTGGCGTATAATTGTTTTACAATGGTGTGTTAGTTTCTGCTTTATAACAAAGTGAATCAGTTATACATATGTTCCCATATCTCTTCCCTCTTGCGTCTCCCTCCCTTCCACCCTCCCTATACCACCCAACCTAGTGCATTGTTTTTTTATTTATTTGTTTGTTTTAACATCTTTATTGGAGTATAATTGCTTTACAATGGTGTGTTAGTTTTTGCTTTATAACAAAGTGAATCAGTTATACATATACATACGTTCCCATGTCTCTTCCCTCTTGCATCTCCCTCCTGCCCATCCTCCCTATCCCACCCCTCTAGGTGGTCACAAACCACCGAGCTGATATCCCTGTGCTATGTGGCTGCTTCCCACTAGCTATCTATTCTACGTTTGGTAGTATATATATGTCCATGCCACTCTCTCGCTTTGTCACAGCTTACCGTTCCCCTTCCCCATATCCTCAAGTCCATTCTCTAGTAGGTCTGTATCTTTATTCCTGTCTTACCCCAAGGTTCTTCATGGCATTTTTTTCCCTTAAATTCCATATATATGTGTTAGCATATGGTATTTGTCTTTCTCCTTCTGACTTCACTCTGTATGACAGACTCTAGGTCCATCTACCTCAATACAAATAGCTCAATTTTGTTTCTTTTTATGGCTGAGTAATATTCCATTGTATATATGTGCCACATCTTCTTTATCTATTCATCCAATGATGGACACTTAGGTTGTTTCCATCTCTGGGCTATTGTAAATAGAGCTGCAATGAACATTTTGGTACATGACTCTTTTTGAATTATGGTTTTCTCAGGGTATATGCCCAGTAGTGGGATTGCTGGGTCATATGGTAGTTCTATTTGTAGTTTTTTAAGGAACCTCCATACTGTTCTCCACAGTGGCTGTACCAATTCACATTCCCACCAGCAGTGCAAGAGTGTTCCCTTTTCTCCACACCCTCTCCAGCATTTATTGTTTGTAGATTTTTTGATGATGGCCATTCTAACTGGTGTGAGACGATACCTCATTGTAGTTTTAATTTGCATTTCTCTAATGATTAATGATGTTGAGCATTCTTTCATGTGTTTGTTGGCAGTCTGTATATCTTCTTTGGAGAAATGTCTATTTAAGTCTTCTGCCCATTTTTGGATTGGGTTTTTTTCTTTTTTTGTTATTGAGCTGCATGAGCTGCTTATAAATTTTGGAGATTAATCCTTTGTCAGTTGCTTCATTTGAAAATATTTTCTCCCATTCTGAGGGTTGTCTTTTGGTCTTGTTTATGGTTTCCTTTGTTGTGCAAAAGCTTTGAAGTTTCATTAGGTCCCATTTGTTTATTTTTGTTTTTATTTCCATTACTCTAGGAGGTGGGTCAGAAAGGATCTTGCTGTGATTTATGTCATAGAGTATTCTGCCTATGTTTTGCTCTAAGAGTTTGATAGTTTCTGGCCTTACATTTAGGTCTTTAATCCATTTTGAGCTTATTTTTGTGTATGGTGTTAGGGAGTGATCTAATCTCATACTTTTACATGTGCCTGTCCAGTTTTCCCAGCACCACTTATTGAATAGGCTGTCCTTTCTCCACTGTACATTCCTGCCTCCTTTATCAAAGATAAGGTGACCATATGTGCATGGGTTTATCTTTGGGCTTTCTATTCTGTTCCATTGATCTATGTTTCTGTTTTTGTGCCAGTACCATGCTGTTTTTATTACTGTAGCTTTGTAGTATAGTCTGATGTCAGGGAGCCTGATTCCTCCAGCTCCGTTTTTCAAGA
The DNA here is from genome assembly GCF_964374135.1 of Grampus griseus. NCBI lineage: Eukaryota > Metazoa > Chordata > Mammalia > Artiodactyla > Delphinidae > Grampus > Grampus griseus. The sequence goes on along the minus strand of NC_138997.1, from coordinate 129,040,668 downwards.
TTGCTTTGGCTATTCGGGGTCTTTTGTGTTTCCATACAAATTGTGAAATTTTTTGTTCTAGTTCTGTGAAAAATGCCAGTGGTAGTTTGATAGGGATTGCGTTGAACCCGTAGATTGCTTTGGGTAGTAGAGTCAGTTTCACAATGTTGATTCTTCCAGTCCAAGAACATGGTATATCTCTCCATCTATTTGTATCATCTTTAATTTCTTTCATCAGTGTCTTATGATTTTCTGCATACAGGTCTTTTGTCTCCTTAGGTAGGTTTATTCCTAGATACTTTATTCTTTTTGTTGCAGTGGTAAATGGGAGTGTTTTCTTAATTTCACTTTCAGATTTTTCATCATTAGTGTATAGGAATGCCAGAGATTTCTGTACATTAATTTTGTATCCTGCTACTTTACCGAATTCATTGATTAGCTCTAGTAGTTTTCTGGTAGCATCTTTAGGATTCTCTATATATAGTATCATGTCATCTGCAATCAGTGACAGCTTTACTTCTTCTTTTCCAATTTGGATACCTTTTATTTCCTTTTCTTCTCTGATTGCTGTGGCTAAAACTTCCAAAACTATGTTGAATAAGAGTGGTGAGAGTGGGCAACCTTGTCTTGTTCCTGATCTTAGTGGAAATGCTTTCAGTTTTTCACCATTGAGGACGATGTTGGCTGTGGGTTTGTCATATACGGCCTTTATTATGTTTAGGAAAGTTCCCTCTATGCCTACTCTCTGGAGGGTTTTTATCATAAATGGGTGTTGAATTTTGTTGAAAGCTTTCTCTGCATCTATTGAGTTGATCATATGGTTTTTCTCCTTCAATTTGTTAATATGGTGTATCACGTTGATTGATTCACATGTATTGAAGAATCCTTGCATTCCTGGAATAAACCCCACTTGATCATGGTGTATGATCCTTTCAATGTGCTGTCTGATTCTGTTTGCTAGTATTTTGTTGAGAATTTTTGCATCTATGTTCATCAGTGATATTGGCCTGTAGTTTTCTTTCTTTGTGACATCCTTGTCTGGTTTTGGTATGAAGGTGATGGTGGCCTCGTAGAATGAGTTTGGGAGTGTTCCTCCCTCTGCTATATTTTGGAAGAGTTTGAGAAGGATTGTTGTTAGCTCTTCTCTAAGTGTTTGCTAGAATTCACCTGTGAAGCCATCTGGTCCTGGGCTTTGTTTGTTGGAAGATTTTTAATCACAGTTTCAATTTCAGTGCTTGTGATTGGTCTGTTCATATTTTCTATTTCTTCCTGATTCAGTCTTGGCAGGTTGTGCATTTCTAAGGATTTGTCCATTTCTTCTAGGTTGTCCATTTTATTGGCATAGAGTGGCTTGTAGTAATCTCTCATGATCTTTTGTATTTCTGCAGTGTCAGTTCTTCTCCTTTTTCATTTCTAATTGTATTGATTTGAGTCTTCTCCCTTTTTTTCTTGATGAGTCTGGCTAATGGTTTATCAATTTTGTTTATCTTCTCAAAGAACCAGCTTTAATTTTATTGGTCTTTGCTATCATTTCCTTCATTTCTTTTTCATTTATTTCTGATCTGATTTTTATGATTTCTTTCCTTCTGCTAACTTTGAGGTTTTTTTGTTCTTCTTTCTCTAATTGCTTTAGGTGCAAGGTTAGGTTGTTTATTCGAGATGTATCCTGTTTCTTATGGTAGGATTGTATTGCTATAAACTTCCCTCTTAGAACTGCTTTTTCTGCATCCCATAGGTTTTGGGTCGTCGTGTCTCCATTGTCATTTGTTTCTAGGTATTTTTTAATTTCTTCTTTGATTTCTTTAGTGATCAGTTCGTTATTAAGTAGTGTATTGTTTAGCCTCCATGTGTTTGCATTTTTTACAGATCTTTTCCTGTAATTGATATCTAGTCTCATATGTCGTGGTCAGAAAAGATACTTGGTACAATTTCAATTTTCTTAAATTTACCAAGGCTTGATTTGTGACCCAGTATATGATCTATCCTGGAGAATGTTCCATGAGCACTTGAGAAAAATGTGTATTCTGTTGTTTTTGGATGGAATGTCCTATAAATATCAATTAAGTCCATCTTGTTTAGTGTATCATTTAAAGCTTGTGTTTCCTTATTTATTTTCATTTTGGACTATCTGTCCATTCGTGAAAGTGGGGTGTTAAAGTCCCCTACTATGAATGTATACCTTGTATTTTACTGTCACTTTTCAACCTGGCTATCCCCAAGCAAAACATACCAATGGAATGCGTATAACTGTATAATTCTTTCAGAAAACTAGGGCTTTTCTTTCTGTTGTTCGTAACAGTTTGTATGGACAGAAGAATTGCAGTTGTGAGTGTGAGTGTAAATTGTAATGCAAGTTCTTAGTAATTTTTATAAAAACCTCTTGTTTTACTTAAGAAACTCTATCCAACTACAATAAGAAATTAATAGTTGAGAAAGGAGAGGTGAGATTTAGGAACATGGTGAAGGATAATTTGAATCAGGAAGTGGGGAGAGAGATGCCATGGCAGTCAGGAAGGGGTAATGGCCCAAGGATTAAGTGAAGATTCTGTCTCATTCATTGGTTAAAATAAAATTGAATTTGAAATTTTAATTTTTTAAGTTGTGTTAATATCTCCCAAATCAAAGAGTCATATGAAATTATTTTATCCTGGACTTGAGTGAGGGTATAGATACCTTTCTTAGCTCTGAATTTGGCAAACAGGAACTTGGTTCTTTTCCCCTTTACTTTATTATATTCAGTCCTTTTTCCAGGGGTTAGCTTAAATGCCACTTCCTCAATTCCTAGAGTAGGTAATGGGGAGCATTACCCATTACCAACTCTAGGAATTAAAGTAGTGACATTTAATACATACTTCAGTGTTTTGCTGGCATAAAGTTCATCATACTTACTTCAAATTAATTGCTTAATGACTGTCTTCCTACCTACATTGTAAGCTACAAGAAGGCAGGGAGCACATCAGTTGTATTCAGAATGTAGCACTTTAGTAAACAGCGTAAGTGGTCAATAAGTATTTGCTCTATTGTCTCTAGTGGGTGCTCTCCCCTCACACATCTTTTCTCACTGAGGACTTCTTTATCTTACCTGGCCCCAAATTTCAGACATTACAGTCCTACATTTCTTTTTAGGTTAGACCAACTGGTCCCCAAAATGTGTGCTACAAAAATTAGTCTTAAAAGATATTCTGGCAAGAAGAAAATTCTAGGGTTAAACAGGTTTTGGAAATGCTGTGTACTATCTAGTATTCTTTATTGTTTGTTTTTTAGTAAAAAGTATACTTTAACATGTCAAAGGCTTTACATTCTGTGATAAAGAAAACCACTTAACTTTATTTAACCAGTCATTTTATATAGGCTTACTAGAACTTAAAACCCCTTCCTCATGACTTTTCCATTACATCTGGGTTTTTTTTTTGTATTTTATTTAATTTTTTGAATTTTATTTTATTTATTTTTATATAGCAGGTTCTTATTAGTTATTTGTTTTATACCTATTAGTGTGTATATGTCAATCCCAGTCTCCCAGTTCATCCCACCACCACCCCACCCTACCCCCCGCTTTCCCCCCTTGGTGTTCGTACAATTGTTCTCTACATCTGTGTCTCTATTTCTGCCCTGCAAACTGGTTCACCTGTACAATTTTTCCGTAACATCTTATAGAACAATTATGTCATAAAACGCCTTTTGGGGGAAGGTTGAGTTGTTTACAACAGCATCTATCTCTTGACTTACATCAAGGCCCTTTCCCAGCACACATGAATATCTAGTAATTATAACCTGGATTCTAGCCCCACTTTCACTATTTACTAACCATGTTACCTTAAGCTATAAAAACTCATGACAGTTCTATGAGGATCAGTTTTCCACTTCTGCAATATTATCTGATTTGCTGTAGTGGATTGAATGGTGGCTCCCCAACATATTTATGTCCTAACTTACAGAATCTCTGAATGTGACCTTATTTGGAAATAGCTTCTTTCCAGGTATAATCAAGTTGAGCATCTTGAGATGGGACCATCCTGGATTATCCAGGTGGGTCCAAGATCCAATGACAAATGCCCTTATAGAAGACAGAAGAGGAAAAAATGTAGACTTGGAGGATAAGTTCATGTGGAAAAGAGGGCAGAAATTAGAGTTATATAGTCACAAGTCAGGAAAATATTATTTCTCTTATTTCATAAAATTTTGTTATTGGTAGTGTTTGTGTTGGTAGTAGTAATAGCAATATTAGTAGCAGTTACTGCTTATTGAGAAACTATGTTATGATATACACTGTTCTAGGCCTTCATGTGTATTTTCAGGTAGAATCCTTAATTTTCAGAGAAGAAAGTTAAAACTTAGAAGTTGAATATCAAACCCACAATCACACAGATGGCCAGTTCTGAAACTGGAATCAACATAAGTCTTGCTAACTTACCATTACATCATGACAACTTTGTTTTAGCCCATGTTTACTTCTGAAGGAAAATCTTGGTAGCTTGTTATAGGCTATTACATAAAAAATGGTTTAATGCCAGGAAGGGATCCTTAATTGCTGAAGGAGAGTACTCATTTATGGAAGGCAGAGCAGTGGGAAAAAGAAGAATTATCAATAGAAGGACAAGGATGGCCGCACATAGAGCCTTAGGGAGGACCAGTGAAAGAGAAAGTCCCAAGTGAGCTGGTAAAAATGGGCTAGGGAGTCTTATGCTCTTTTCACAAAGAAGGTGCTCTACATGATAACTGGCAATTAATTATTTTCATGACTAAATCAGCAAGCTGCTAGGAGAAGGAAAGCTTTCCACCACCATCAAATCCTAGAAGAGAAAAATCTCAACAGCTGTTGATCCTTCAAGGTTTATTATTCCTTGTAATATAGACTGTTTAGAAAATGTGTCATATCCATGCACTTGCCACCAAAAGATCAGCCAGGCCTTTGCTCTTTCTTAATTTTTTTTTTTTTTTTTTTTTTGCGTTATGCTGGCCTCTAACTGCTGTGGCCTCTCCCGCTGTGGAGCGCAGGCTCCAGACGCACAGGTTCAGCGGCCATGGCCCACGGGCCCAGCCGCTCCGCGGCATGTGGGATCTTCCCGGACCGGGGCACAAACCCGTGTCCCCTGCATCGGCAGGCAGACCCTCAACCACTGTGCCACCAGGGAAGCCCTCCCTTTCTTAATTTTGACTATAACATTTAAATTTCCTCAACAGTCTCTCATTCTTTTTTTTTTTTTTTTGTGGTACGCGGGCCTCTCACTGTTGTGGCCTCTCCCGTTGCAGAGCACAGGCTCCGGATGCGCAGGCTCAGTGGCCATGGCTCACAGGTCCAGCTGCTCCGCGGCATGTGGGATCTTCCTGGACTGGGGCACGAACCCATGTCCCCTGCATCAGCAGGCAGACTCTCAACCACTGTGCCACCAGGGAAGCCCTCTTTTATTTTTCTTATTCCTATCATGTTTATTCTTTTTGCTTATTTAATCTACATTTTCTTTTAAATTTCTTAAATAAGATGACACAGATCAGTTAATGTTAAATGTTTTACATTTTTGTTTTGAACTGAATGCAAGTTTTGGCTTTTTAATTTTTGCTCATAATGAGCAAGATCCATGACCAAACTAAGTTTTGAAATTCTCTGTTATACTTAGAGGAAGGGGGGTATTGTGTTTATACAAATATGAATACATACATTAAATAAATATGTTTTCATTATTGCATCAGGGTAAAAGCTTATGAACAAAAGTACAAGCTATCAGTCTTGAGTCTTGTGTACTGAAATCTGAGTGACAAAATGCTCTATTTTTGAGATGACAAGTTCCTCACCTTTATAACTTTACTTGTAATTATAGGGAGGTAATGTAAATGCAAAAATTGCAGAGGAAGGAACACTCCCAAACTCATTCTATGAGGCCACCATCACCCTGATACCAAAACCAGACAAAGATACTACAAAAAAAGAAAATTACAGACCAATTTCACTGATGAATATAGAGGCAAAAATCCTCAAAAAAATACTAGAAAACAGAATCTAACTACACATTAAAAGGATCATACACCATGATCAAGTGGGATTTATCTCAGGGATGCAAGGATTCTTCAATATATGCAAATCAATCAATGTGATACACCATATTAACAAACTGAAGAAGAAAAACCATATGATCATCTAAATAGATGCAGAAAAAGCTTTTGACAAAATTCAACACCCATTTATGATAAAAACTCTCCAGAAAGTGGGCATAGAGGGAACCTACCTCAACATAATAAAGGCCATATATGACAAATTCACAGCAAACATCATTCTCAGTGGTGAAAAATTGAAAGCATTTCCTCTAAGATCAGGAACGAGACAAGGATGTCCACTCTTACCACTATTATTCAGCATACTTTTGGAAGTCCTAGCCATGGCAATCAGAGAAGAAAAAGAAATAAAAAGAATACAAATTGGAAAAGAAGAAGTAAAACTGTCACTGTTTACAGATGACATGATACTATACATAGAGAATCCTAAAGATGCCGCCAGAAAACTGCTAGAGCTAATCAATGAATTTGGTAAAGTTGCAGGATACAAAATTAATGCACAGAAATCTCTTGCTTTCCTATACACTAATGATGAAAAATCTGAAAGAGAAATTAAGGAAACACTCCCATTTCCATTGCAACAAAAAGAATAAAATACCTAGGAATAAACCTACCTAGGGAGACAAAAAACCTATATGCAGAACACTGTAAGACACTGATAAACAAAATTAAAGGTAATACCAACAGATGGAGAGATATACCGTGTTTTTCGATTGGAAGAATCAATACTGTGAAAATGACTATACTACCCAAAGCAATCTACGGATTCAATGCAATCCCTATCAAATTACCAATGGCATTTTTTACGGAACTAGAACAAAAAATCTTAAAATATGTATGGAGACACAAAAGACCCCGAATAGCCAAAGCAGTCTTGAGGGAAAAAAATGGAGCTGGAGGAAACAGACTCCCAGACTTCAGACTATACTACAGAGCTACAGTAATCAAGACAATATGGTACTGGCACAAAAACAGAAACATAGATCAATGGAACAAGATAGAAAGCCCAGAGATAAACCCATGCACCTGTGGTCAACTAATCTATGACAAAGGAGGCAAGGATATACAGTGGAGAAAAGACAGTCTCTTCAGTAAGTGGTGCTGGGAAAACTGGACAGCTACATGAAAAAGAATGAAATTAGAACACTCCCTAACACCATACAGGAAAATAAACTCAAAATGTATTCAAGACCTAAATGTAAGACTAGACACTATAAAACTCTTAGAGGAAAACGTAGGAAAAACACTCTTTGAGATAAATCACAGCAAGATCTTTTTTGATCCACCTCCTACAGTAATGGAAATAAAAAAAAAAAATAAACAAATGGGACCTAATGAAATTTCAAAGCTTTTGCACAGCAAAGGAAACCATAAACAAGACAAAAAGACAAGCCTCAGAATGGGAGAAAATATTTGCAGACAAATCAACGGACAAAGGATTAATCTCCAAATATATAAACAGCTCATGCAGTTCAATATTAAAAAAACAAACAACCCAATCCAAAAATGGGCAGAAGACCTAAATAGACATTTCTCCAAAGAAGACATACAGATGGCCAAGAAGCACATGAAAAGCTGCTCAACATCACTAATTATGAGAGAAATGCAAATCAAAACTACAGTGAAGTATCACCACCTCACACCAGTTAGAATAGGCATCATCAGAAAATCTACAAACAGGAAATGCTGGAGAGGGTGTGGAGAAAAGGGAACCCTCTTGCACTGTTGGTGGGAATGTAAATTGATACAGCCACTATGGAGAGCAGTATGGAGGTTCCTTAAAAAACTAAAAACAGAATTACCATATGATCCAGCAATTCCACTACTGGGCATATACTCAGAGAAAACTATAATTCAAAAAGACACATGCACCCCAATGTTCATTGCAGCCCTATTTACAATATCCAGGTCATGGAGGCAACCTAAATGCACATCGACAGACGAATGGATAAAGAAGTGGTGGTACATATATACAATGGAATATTACTCAGCCATAAAAAGGAACGAAATTGGGTCGTTTGTTGAGACGTGGATGGATCTAGAGACTGTCATACAGAGTGAAGTAAGTCAGAAGGAGAAAAGAAATATCGTATATTAACACATATATGTGGAACCTAGAAAAATGGTACAGATGAACTGGTTTGCAGGGCTGAAATTGAGACACAGATGTAGAGAACAAACGTATGTACACCAAGGGGGGAAAGCGGCAGGGGGTGGTGGTGGTGGTGTGATGAATGGGTGATTGGGACTGACATGCATACACTGATGAATACAAAATTGATGACTAATAAGAACCTGCTGTATAAAAAAAAAAATAAAATTTTAAAAAATCAACTTAAAAAGTCTTCATGAAATACATCTTGGTAAAACCATTTCTTTATATTAGGATTCTTTGTAAAAAATCATATTATTGGTCAATTCTTTTTCTCTTATTTATTTCTGAGGGGGATGGCAGACTTCGCATACCACAATGAAGAAAAACAGGTGCTTTGTATGATATGCTTCATTGAACACAGTCATTTTATAAACATTGTGATTATGCTCCATGTCCATAAATCTGCATACCACTGTGGCTAGAAAAGGGATAACTGGGTATATTCAACTGGGGAAAATGCTTTAAGTAAAAAATCCTTTTGATGTGTGAAATTGTCTGCTGGCCCCTGACAAATTTTGACAATATTTTAAATTATTGTGTATGGAAAAAAACCTGCCCCAGAGACGTTGTAAAACAAAACCCAAAACATTGGTTTCGCGCTAGTCTCTGCACTGAATGGAATTATTGGCAGGGATAAGTATCCTATTATCTTAATCTGAAAAAAAAACCCCAAACCCTGTATTTTTTCAGTTGAACTCCAGTGATCTCAGCAGTGTCTGCATGACAATTTACATTTAAACTGGCTATGCATGTCACTCTTTGCTCTGATAATGAAGACACAAAAATCCGCATAAGGCTTTGAAAGTCATCTAAAAAATTAGACTCACCCCAAATGTCTTCACCCTGATAAATGTCTCTTTCTCTTTCCCGTCCCCTAAACAAATACCTTTGGCTAATCAATTAGTTCCTTAAGCTTCAGTTGTGTCATATTTTCACAAAAAAACTGTCTTGAAATGTATTATTATTCAGACACCTTCCAATTCTAAAGTTGTAGAAGACTCAGCTGCAAATTATTCAGAACACATTGTCAAGCAAACATCAAAGAAATATGAAGAAAAGAGAAGTTTATTTACAGATTTTTTTTCCTCCTTTCTCTCCTTCTTTCTCTCCTTCCTCCGTTACTCTTTCCTTTCCCTCTATGAAACAGGACAACTGAAGGGGAAAATCCCCACATATAATAACTTTAATTTAAAAGATTCTCACTCTTGAATATATGTGCTATGATGTGATTTTTATCTGTTGCTTCCAACAGTCTTTAGCCTTTGACCCTGCCTTTTTCCACAGGATATATAATTTTAAAACAGTATAAGCAGACATAACATTATATGTCTCAATTGCTTGCTGTAAAAAAAATTTATTTCTGTCTTTTTTAGGCAGTTTTTAGTTAATTATTATAAATATTTGATCTGCTTTGAAATTTTCACAGCTGTAAGAGGAAAAAATATCATTGAAATCAAAATAATAGTTATATCATTATTAGTAGTGATAATAGAATTAGTAAACAAAGGTAGTAGCAAACATTTATTGAATACTTATTATTTTTGAGGTAGTTATGTTAGACATTTAATATGGGCAAATAATTATTTCATCTATTTAAAAAGGAGGAGCTTTGAGTTAGCATGGTTAAATAACTTTTTCCAGATTATACAGCACCTAAATTGCTTTGGAGCGCATGATCAAAATCACCATGCTAGACAAACAAAGCAGAAAATAAGTTATCTACCATATCATCGACCTGAGGCAGCCTCCATTAACACATCCAGAATGAGCCTCAGTGTGTAAGGCCCTTGTTGGTGCTCTGTCAGTGTGAAGGCCATTGTGGTGATGTATCCTATTGGTCCTGTAGAGGGAAGCATTCCTATTCCAAAAAACTTATGCACTCAATTATCAAGTGTTCAGAGAGACCATCATTAAGGTATCATTTAGGGTGAATAATGCTCGTTCTAGGCCACTTGCTTTAAGTTCAGATAACCCTTAGGATGGATAAGTGTTAAGCAGTTAATAGTTATTAACACTTGCCAAATATTATAAAAAGGAAGTCAAGTACCATGTATTGATCACTTATGCTCTGGACTCTATAATATGCAATATGAGCATGAGTGTCAGCCTGTGGTTTCTGCATTTGTGTGTGTGTGTGTTTGTGTGTGTTTGCATTTTCTTTCAGTCTATAAAATAGCCAGTTTATGGAGACACAAAACTGAAGCTCAGTTTGTAAGTAATATGCCAAAAGTTATTTGCTTGGGTCAGGAGAAAGAAAATATAACTTGGAATGAGATATAACCGAGTTTTAATATTTCTCTGCCAATTTCTATATGTGAACTTGTAGATGATGCTTAATATCAGTTTTCACATCAGTTAACTTCAGATGCTAATATATAACTTAGGTTGTATAAAATTTACATGAGAAAGTGCATATAAAGCCACAAATACCTTGCCTACCGAGAGTAAACCATCTTCTCATAATGCCCGAGTCCAACTACCCCGCCTTCGAAAGGATGAGCCAATAGGTTTATCTTCCTAGTATACTGAGGAACTTTGTGAGAAAGGCTCACACCCAGATAGGAGAAAACATGGTGGTAATAGATTATTTCTTCAACAGTTAGTACAAGTGAAAACCTGTCATTGTGCTTGTTTACATGCCCTTCTCTGGCATGAGGCACAGAATTCTATGAGCAACGCAGCACCTTTAGTGTCAAGTTGCTTCCTGTGACCAGTGCATGTGTCTGGGGCCCTGCTTGCTTGCTTGCTTACTTTATGCAACAGGACACGGAGGCTGAAGACACCACAGTTTGAATGCTCGCGCTTCACACTTACTATGTATTTAGAAACGTTGAAGTCATCATCTCCTGATCTGCTTCACCAAGAGCATTAACATCAAGTAAACTGGGCTTGATAAATTCAGTGATAATTTGAAAGCTGTGTCAAAAGCACATTTTGCTGAAATGGAAATACTAATAAAACTGGGGACTCAGAAGGAGTCCATTATCCACCTCACCAAGTTTGCAGAGAAATTTCCTCTCATTAGTTCCCATTCCCTGGTGGATTCAGGCTATTTTTACAACTGGGTTTAAACAAAGCGTCTAGGACTACCTGCCAAGGAGGAACAGCACTTTGTTCAAGGGGCTTGCTCATCACATGAGGTAATGGCACATCTGTTTGGACTGTCTGGGCTGAGATAGCAGATGCTGCTGCAAACTGAGTATTTGGAGAGACAACAACAAATATAAAGAGACACCTACTTATACAACAAACCCCCCTTCAGCACAGATTCACAGGCTGCTGCCAAAGATTTGTGGAGAGCTGTCTGCACATCCTGAACATGATGGGGAAGCTCTGATGCATCACAGATCTCCTTGGCCGGTTGGAAGGACTAGTTGAAAATAACTTTAAAAAAAATACAACAGATTCCTTGCAACGTTAGAACATTCAGAATGATATTCCCAATGGGTGTAACTTCTGGCAAATGGTAAACTTTGCTTTGTGGCTCTGTTCAACAGAAAAGGGTTATGTGGTCCAGGCTCATGTTGAAACTTGCCAGAGATCATTCCACCTCTAGTCTTCATGGACCTCCCATTCTGGACAGTTCATGTGCTGTATCTGGGCCATTTTCAAACAGAGCAACAAGCTGTGATTAGTTTTTAATCTGGCTCTAAGACTGTTCATGCATGCATCCACCCCTCCATTCCATTACAATGGTCAGATATTAAACTGGCTATTTAGACTTTTCATTTCTTAGTCACATTAATTCAAAATATATTTTTTAAAGCAAGTTATTTAACATACTAGTACCTTTTTCTCTGGCGCATTAGGGGAGCTAGTCAACATAGGTTTTCATTAATGAGGACTATTTTATGTACCTATAGAAAACAGAAAGAGAGCACTACTAGCTTTTTACCAGGCAGATGCTAGATGCTCTATGTATAGGGTAACTTTAAAACTATGTTTGCCCTGGTCACAGCTATTTTTGCCAGTCATCCTTCCTGGTATTTGGTTTATCATTTGTCCTAAATTTTTCAACTTTAATAAAGTATTAATTTGTATTAAAGTAAACTTGGATAAGCTTGGCAACTCCCAAACTGTGCTTTGAGCTTCTGTTATAGTTTTGACTGGTAGTATGTGACATGCATGGGCAGTAAACAGAGTTATTTTAACATGTCGTTAGCGTTCCCTGTGCTATACAGTATGTCCTTATTGGTTATATACCTTATATGTAGTAGTGTGTGTATGGAATTTGTACTACTGTAGGAAGATTGGAAACCAGACTAAAAGCTGACCTGGTTGCCCTTTGGTACCCTGTGACCCAAGGTGAGAAAGGGACAGCCTGGATGGACATCAGCACATACCTTAATCCCCCGGCACAGGGTTACACTATCTGGGTCAAAGCAATGGTGAGGCCTTTCTGGTCATTAAAACAGTCCCTAATCTAGAGGCTGAGGATCATATGAAGGGTGTAGGGGAACATGAGCAAGGGTCCATCCAGATGCCTGGGGAGAAGAAGCCAGTACACTCCACAGTCACCAAAGATCCAAGATGAAGGGGACCAGGGCTGCCATGACACTCAGTTTTAAATTTCTAAAGAATATGGTGTAAAGGCATTTCCTGAGAGTATGAGTGTGTGCCATTGCATAAGGGATCTTGAAGCTGTCAGTTTGCCAGTAATCAGAGTGATTGGGAAACATGATAAATTATAGATTAAATATGTATGAAATAGGTGTGATAAATGGGGGTTCAGCAGTTCTGCTGTTGAGCTTACAAAGAATACTTTGAGCTATAGTCGTGTAGTTATATATTGAATAAGGTAGACCTAGAATTATATGTATTTGTGACATATATAATGAAACTTAGTAATGTTTCTTAATGTTGTAATACACCCTTTCCATAATAAGATGCACAAAATCAAAAGTGCACATTTAATGAAAAACTTAATAGTCAGAATTCAGTTTTTCAAAGGAGTTGGTGATGATTTGTATAACTTGATAAAATATTCACTGACATTAATCAACAAATATATGGGCTGAATAAACAACATAAAAATCAGTGTAGTGCCGAAAAAGCATCAGCCAGTACTTTAAATATTAGTAATTACTTTTAGACAGTCATAACAATAATTTGACATGGCATGCTACAGAAGCTATATTTAAATAGCATTCTGTCTGCATGATTTTTGGTGTATATCAAGTGACTTTCTACAAATTAGTTTTATTCATTTTCTATTTGGTTTTTTTTGTGTACATGGATATACAGAAATTGATTCAATAATTGTGCACTTATTAACAAAAGAACTTGCAAACAGTTTTATATCTGCATCATCAGGTGCTTCCAATAGAAAATCAGATAATTATTTCAAAGAATAATTAAATTTTTCCCATTCCAAATCATAGAATTAAAGCTTTCCTTTTACTGTATCATTCTACTGAAGGTAAAACATTTGACATTATTGTGTATGCCATTAAAATTCAATTAGGGCTTCCCCGGTGGCGCAGTGGTTGAGAGTCCGCCTGCCGAAGCAGGGGACATGGGTTCGTGCCCCGATCCGGGAAGATCCCACATGCTGCAGAGCAGCTGGGCCCATGAGCCATGGCCGCTGAGCCTGCACGTCCGGAGCCTGTGCTCTGCAACGGGAGAGGCCACAACAGTGAGAGGCCCACATACCGCAAAAAAAAAAAAAAAAAAAAAAAAATTCAATTAAAGATTTAACATTAGTATAAATTATACGTGTTTTCAGTGATCGTATAAATACATATATGACAGAGCATGGCATTAGAGTGAAAATCATGTTCTTACTAAATTGGAAAACTTGGAGTTGGTTTTGTTGAGCACAAAATTCATAATTTTTGCCAAACAAGTTATAATAGTCTACCAGTCAAAAACAACTCTACTTGTCAAAATGCATAAATACTGTTATATAAATACTCAGACTAAATATGATTTTGGTAAGCATAGTTTGAAAAATGTGGAGCAACTGGCTCTCATACATTATTTGTGAAGTATAAAATGATCCAACCTCTTTGTAAAAAATTGTTTGTAGTTTCTAACAATGTTAAACAAATACCTGCCCTATGACCCAGCAATTCCATTCTGAGTGTATATCTAAGAGAAATGAGGGAGTGTGATATGTTACCCAAAAGACTTTCAAAACAACAACTTTATTCATAAGAGCTGAAACTGCAAACAACCTAAGTGTCTATCAGCAAAAGAATGGGTAAAAATAAAAATGTGGTACATCAGACATAGAAATTCCTCTCTGCAATTAAAAAAATGGTGAGTGAATGAGAGAAGTAACAATATGGGTAAATATCATAGACATAATCCTGAGTGAACGGAGCCAAACATAAAAGAGTACATAAATATAGACATGAAAGAGTATGATTCCATTGTTATGAAGCTCAAGAACAGAAAGCACTAATCTCTGGTGATACAAATAAATCAGAATAGTGTCAAACTCTGGTTTGAAAGGGAGATTGACTAGACAGAGGCAAAGAGAGTGATGGGAATATTCTGTATCTTGATGTGGAGGAGGGTACATATGTTGTATACATATGTCCATATTGAGCTGTACAATTAATATTTGCACATTTCCTGTATGCAAATTACCCTTCATCAAAAGAAAATACTAAGTGCCCAATGAATATTAGTTATATTAAAATGCATACATATTATCTGATAAAAATGACACTTGTCCTACTAGGAAGTAATGCATTTTCAAAATAATGTTAGTGGGCTTCCCTGGTGGCGCAGTGGTTGAGAGTCCGCTTGCCGATGCAGGGGACACGGCTTTGTGCCCCGGTCCGGGAAGATCCCACATGCCGTGGAGCGGATGGGCCCATGAGCCATGGCCACTGAGCCATGGCCGCTGAGCCTGCACGTCCGGAGCCTGTGCTCTGCGACGGGAGAGGCCCCAATAGTGAGAGGCCTGCGTACCGCAAAAAAAAAAAAACAAAAAAAATAATGTTAATGACAGTATTAAAGACAGGCGGCTAAGAAACTTATTAAAATAAATAAATATATTACAAGGGATAAGTATTCTCACGTTATTTTGTGATAGAAAATAAAAATAGGTCTTAAAATTTTACTTTAATGTGCATGGATGCATACAATTTTTATTTTAAAAATAGTTTCTGAATATAACTATATTATAAAACAACTATACTAAATATTTTAATAAATATTTCAAAATATTATAATTGTTTCAGTCGTCCCCTTTACCATCAAAAGTGTCCTGATATGGATAAAAAATAACATTCAAAAATAGGGTGACTATACAGTCACTTGAAAATGCTAGACTTGATGAGGCAGTCGTTACTACATATATTTTACTTGTGAGAAAAGCTAGCCTCAGAAGATAAATAACTTGCCAAAAGCTGCTCAGAATTTGGGGTTAATTGTGATAGAGGTGGTGGGAAGAATTGACTCTCAGATCTTTTCACTAACCTGTGATCACTCTGTGTCCTTTAAACTGAATGATTTCTTGGTCGACTAATGTACTTAACAGGATGCAATTGTTTAGGAACTACAATATACCATTCTCTGCCCTTGGCTGCTGAGTTAGGAAGGTGCCCAAATAGAATATTTCCTAGGAGAAGCTCACAGTCTAATGAAAAGAGAATGAATTACAGTGTAAGGTGAGAGTTTTGTGGTTGGAGCATGGACAAAGAGTATGGGTCCACGGAGACAGATTGTCTAATCTTTCTAGCAAGTAGGATTTGAGAGAGAAGTAGTGATTAAGTAATATTTTTTTCCACATTATTACTTTTTTACTGTGAAATGTAACATAGAAATTGAAGACTTCATGGAACATATATATATACTTAAAAGAAAAATTATAGAGAAAATACCTCCCTAAATACTACCCAAGTTAAAAATACTTAGAAGAGCCTCAAAAGTCTTTAGGATCCCAGCTCTTATACTGACTCCTGTAAAAACTCATTTTATTTTAAAAATAGTTTAATATCTATGTATACATCACTAAAAAATATGGGTTTCCTTTGCCTGTTTTTGAACATTTCATAGGTGGACTCATACGGTAATATAAAGGACACTTTTGCTACACATTGTCATGAATTTTGGGATAGGCCTGTGGAAATAGCAGCCAATTTCTCTTTGCATACCTGGAACAATCTGGAGAGCAGCAAAGGAATTTCTCCTCACCACCTTCTGGTGAAGGTTGAGATGAGGGAAACGCGATATTACCATGAAGTATCACTATTAACAACCATGAGGATTTGTTGGGACTCTACCAGCCCTGAGAAGAGACAGCATGTGGTAGAGATAATATGCAGTTGTGTATTGGGGAGAACTTCACCAGTTTAATTCCCAAAGGATTGACTTTTTTAACCTAGGTACAGTGACTTTAATAATAGACAAAATGTTTAACAGTAATGCACCAAGCATTTTTTGAGGGCTTTACATTTTATAACTACGTAAACCAGTACGTAACTTCAGATGAAAAGAGGATGTGTTCAGTCCTTGGTCTTTGCATAGTTTTTCAGCAGGGAGGAGCAAACTGAACATCTTTTCTCTTTTTTTTTTTAATACATCTTTATTGGAGTATAATTGCTTCACAATGCTATGTTAGTTTCTGTTGTACAACAAAGTGAATCAACCATATGCATACATATATCCCCATATCCCCTCCCTCTTGAGCCTCCCTCCCACCCTCCCTATCCCAGCCCTCTAGGTTGTCACAAAGCACTGAGCTGATCTCCCTGTGCTATGCTGCTACTTCTCACTAGCTAGCTATTTTACATTTGGTAGTGTATATGTGTCGATGCCACTCTCACTTTGCCCTAGCTTCCCCCTGCCCTGTCCATGACCTCAAGTCCATTCTCTACGTCTATGTCTTTATTCCTGCCCTGCCACTAGTTTCATCAGTACCATTTTTTTTTTAGATTCAATATATATGTTAGCCTATGGTATTTGTTTTTCTCTTTCTGACTTACTTCACTCTGTATGACAGACTCTAGGTCCATCCACCTCACTACAAATAACTCAATTTCATTTCTTTTTATGGCTGAGTAATATTCCATTGTATATGTGTGCCACATCTTCTTTATCCATTCATCTGTTGATGGACACTTAGGTTGCTTCCATATCCTGGCTATTGTGAATAGAGCTACAATGAACATTTTGGTACATGAATCTTTTTGAATTATGGTTTTCTCAGGGTATATGCCCAGTAGTGGGATTGCTGGGTCGTATGGTAGTTCTATTTTTAGTTTTTTAAGGAACCTCCATACTGTTCTCCATAGTGGTTGTATCAATTTACATTCCCACCAGCAGTGCAAGAGGGTTCCCTTTTCTCCACACCCTTTCCATCATTTATTGTTTGTAGATTTTTTGATGATGGCCATTCTGACCGGTGTGAGGTGATACCTCATTGTAGTCTTGATTTGCATTTCTCTAATAATTACAGATGTTGAGCATCTTTTCATGTCTTCTTTGGAGAAATGTCTATTTAGGTCTTCTGCCCATTTTTTAATTGGGTTGGATTTTTTTTGATATTGAGCTCCATCAGCTGTTTGTATATTTTGGAGATTAATCCCTTGTCAGTTGTTTCATTTGCAATTATTTTCTCCCATTCTGAGGGTTGTCTTTTTGTCTTATTTATGGTTTCCTTTGCTGTACAAAAGCTTTTAAGTTTAATTAGGTCCCATTTGTTTATTTTTGTTTTTATTTTCATTACTCTAGGAGGTGGGTCAAAAAAGATCTTGCTGTGGTTTATGTCAAAGAGTGTTTTTCCTACGTTTTCCTCTAAGACTTTTATAGTGTATGGTCTTACATTTAGGTATTTAATTCATTTGGAGTTTATTTTCCTGTATGGTGTTAGGGAGTGTTCTAATTTCATTCTTTTACATGTAGCTGTCCAGTTGTCCCAGCACCACTTATTGCAGGGGCTGTCTTTTCTCCATTGTATGTTCTTGCCTCCTTTGTCATAAATTAGGTGACTATATGTGTGTGGGTTTACCTCTGGGATTTCTATCCTGTACCATTGACCTATATTTCTGTTTTTTTGTGCCAGTACCATACTGTCTTGATTACTGTAGCTTTGTAGTATAGTTTGAATTTGGTGAACCTGATTCCTCCAGCTCCATTTTTCTTTCTCAAGATTGCTTTGGCTATTTGGGGTCTTTGTGTTTTCATACAAATTGTAAATTTTTTTGTTCATATCTGTGATGAATGCCATTGGTAGTTTGATAGGGATTGCACTGAATCTGTAGATTGCTTTGGGTAGTATAGTCATTTTTACAATATTGATTCTTCCAATCCAAGAACATGGTATATTTCTCCATCTGTTTATGTCATCTTTGATTTCTTTCTTCAGTGTTTTTTAGTTTTCTGAGTACAAGTCTTCACCTCCTTAGGTAGGTTTTTTCCTAGGTATTTTATTCTTTTTGTTGTACTGGTAAATGGGATTGTTTCCTTAATTTCTCTTTCTGATTTTTCATTGTTAGTGTATAGGAGTGCCAGAGAGGAAGAGCAAACTGAACATATTTTCTCTTTTTGTAGTGGGCAGCAGAGGCTTTGTCAGCTTTTAAAAGTCTGAAGGTATAGGATGTTAGCCCATGGGAGCTCACTGAAGAAATGCAGATGGGGAGGTAGTTATCAAGGCCAAACCAAACCAGAACAGAGTTAATGCCTTCAATGCGTACATCCAGAGTTCTCCATTAAATTTTCATAAGTTAAGAACACACACACACACACACTTGACTCACCAGCTCCAAGACTATATTTATAGTTGACTTTTGATTGGCTTTTTTAGAATTCACAAAACTACCTCACTCAGACTTTAGAAGAGTATCCATCAACAGATATCCTGTTTTTCTAAAAATGTTGCAGAATCTTATGGCATAAATTTTAATTTTAAAATGCCATTATTAAAATTTCTCTGGAGGCCTGGAAAGACCCTAACTATAGTAGACAGATTGCCATATGTGTTAAAACATCTTTGCTAGAAATTAGGTATGTGTGAATCTAAAAGACAAGAGGAAGTGTAATCAGTGAAGAAATATTATGCATAATAGCTAAGACAATAATGAATAATGTATGTATATGATGTTATTTAAATAATTACTTGCATTTGAGTTTCCCATATGTGCCTCATTCACAAGGGAAAGATAAGATGCTGTAAAAGCCATAAGATTAACATAAAGTGTTGTTATACAAATAATTTTTTCTTTTGAAGACTCATTTTAGTAAGCGATGAAACATAATATGAAACTACTCTGAAGACATGAAGGGATTCTTGACATCTTCAGCAAAAATGGGTTATCCTGAACATTGAACCTTAAAAAGAAACCTGGTTTCTTCTTTCATTTAAATGTTATGCACACTACTTGGACACCTAAATGTGGTAGAAGTTCCATTCTCTTGAGAACATAATGTTCCTGTTACACAGCTGGCTCCCTTTGGACCTTGAATTTGCCTGTGAAATCCCAACAGCCATTTTCATTTGTTTTTCACTGTGATCTAGCTGAACATAATTGTATCCCATAGTGGGTGAACTGAAAATTCCTATACAATGCTTGAGAACAAAATTGTGGATCAAAACTAAAATACTAAAATATAATTTGAAATTAGTTTTCTGGAATACTTACCTTTCTTTTATGTCTGAGAGCCTTGTCAGAATTTGGGAGCTCCCCTTTCTCTATTACTTGTCTTCATGTGCTTATTGTTTAATCAGCTGATTGGTAAACATCAGTGCTTATGTGCATTTGTAAGTTCTGGCAAAATATGTTCTTTTGAAGCTTCAAACTCTTGCCATTACTGTCAACATAATGCGTTGGTTCCTTGATTGCTTATTTCTAACTCCTCAGCTACACCCCAATCCAACACACATTTTGTAATTGTCACCATATACACTCAGTCCTATCATATGTGTTCATTTATCCTTTGAATGATAACTACAGTCCTTGCAATCATCCTGTTAGCATAAGGCAGTAACGAAATTATAAAACTTATAAAACATCTGCAGAGCAAAATTTTCCCTCTATTTTATCATTTAAATCTTAAACTATGGATAACTTTGGCAATTTATATTGTGCTTTTATCTATCATGTTTTCGCTTCTCTTCCTACTATTATTTATTATTAGAAGTGCTTTACTAAAGAATAGAGAATTATATGAGTGTATTACCCCAGTAGTATATGGACAACAAATTACATCCTGCCTTGAGAACTACCTAAATGGTGAGGGAAAATGCTGTGAATTTGAGAAGCAGGAGTCATAACATTGGTTTGAATCCTGGTTCCACCATTTACCAGTGCCCACCTCATATGTCTTAAGGGTAAAATGAAATAATCAACTCCAACCCATCATAGCAAGTACTCTAAATTTTTGTGTATTTATCACCCCAAGTTCTTTATTAACCTAAGCATGGAGTCAAGCCAGCTTTTAATAGAAAGAGCTGCAATTTAAAATTTGCATTTGAATTCCTTTAGTAAAGATGAATAAAATGGAATCCAAGTGAACAATAAAACAAAAGCAAAACAACAAAGCAAAATCAAAGAGACTGCCTGTCTCTTTCCCTCAGGTAATGTATTCATTATTGACACAAATGCAAATCATCCCATTATTACTTTTAGAAACATACATCTAAACATTTTATTTCTGTATTGAGCAAGGTCCGTAAATAAAAAGTTGCTGGTTAATAGATCTCAATATGTATGACAAGAGATTGTCAAATTATGTGAACAAGCCCTAACTCTGTGATATAACCATTGTGCTAGCATCACTGCTTGATACCTTCTTACTGAGGAGGTCAATTCCTAGGAGAAAAATAACCTCTTACATTTACTGCTCAAGATTGGAGTTGGAAAAAGAATTTGAAGTGAAATGTATAGAGAAAGAAAACAAGTAGGTAAATATTATCTTTGCTTGTTAATACATGGGAAAACTAGATGAATATCAAAGTGATATGTTTGACGTCTTTCTATGTTTTCTTCACCAAGCCTCATTTTGGAAAGAATTAAACCCCAATTGGAAAATGACTGAAAATAATACGTTAAAGATTTTTAAATTGTTAATGATATAAAAGAATAGGTAAATGATTAAACAGAGGCAAGGTGGGATTAAACAAAAGAAAAATATCGTGAAGTCAGGGGTGAGGCATTATGGTCACTGGTGCCATCCAAAAAATAGTTTTGGTTCTTCCACAGGGCACCTAATAGGACTGTACTTTCATACCTTCCTGAAGTTAAGTATGGGCAGATGAATTAATTTGGTCAATGAAATGTGAGAACAACTGACATTTCTTATTTCTAAGAGAAAGCTGTAAAAGCCACCAAGTATTTCTCTACTCTTTCTTTCCCTCTGTCATGGTGACCAGCAACCTTGTGATACTGAATGCCTTATCACTCTATTGCCAAAACGATGTCCTGCTATAGATGTAGCAGGAGTGGAAAATTAAGTTTGGCTGCTTTAAATCACTGTGAGTTGGGATTGCCTGTTACCATAGCAAAATCTAGCCTAACTTGACTAATACGTAAGGTTGTATACAAAATGGCTGGTGTGAAATCCTCAATGACTTAATAGAGATGGTTAAAACACATTGTCTCTGTGTTTTCTACCCCACTTATCACCAGCAATTGGGTACTTGTGGCTGTATGAGCGATAAGTGGGTCCAGTTCCACAATCCTGTCATTAGAATCTGCTTCTTAGAACCACTTCTGGTAATAAGTGGTAGGCTCAGTTCCCCTAGAAGCTGGCCATGAGGTAAGAGTTTGAGTGAAAACAGTTCATATTGTAGTTTGTCTCAGAAGGCACCTAGATGGGGTTGAGGAAGTGTGATAGTTTAGGGTTGAAATCCAATACAGGGTACATTATTGAGCAGGTTACCACGGTGAGCATTAAAGCATCCATTGATCTGGGTCTTTCTGTTGAAAATGTACTGAATGCAGTTCAAAATTGTTCCTCCTGAGGGTTATAGAAGCTGGGATATTCATCTACCAATTTCTTTCTGTAATTGATTTACAAGGAGTTCACTCCTTGACCTCCTGGCCTACTCCATGTGAAGGCCAGAAAAGATCAGTTGTCAGAAAAAGCCCTCAGTCACAGGTTCTGTAGACAGTAGGCAGGTGAAGAATTAGAGTATAGACTGCTTGGAGATTGGAAATGGGCAGTGCACCAAAGTTAGTATATACTTCCAATAATATTTGTTTATCCCTAATATTGAGTTATCTCTAACTAAACACACTCTTTGAAAAAATGTGTTGTAACTATGGCCTTAAGATTTTGGTCTCTGTGCTTATGTGTGATTGGAAGATGTCATAATTCTTCAGCCCTACATTCAAAGCACCTCACAATCTGTGCTCAATCTATCAACCCCAAATTTTCTTCTGTTATTTTGTGTGTATGTATTTTAGGTTCTAAATAACCAGTTATTTTTACCAAACCAGTTTCTTTATGGCTATCATTGTCATAATTACTCTCAGTGAATAAAATGACCTGCCTGAATTTATCAGCCTACCTAAAGTCCACTGATTTTAAGTCTTCCTTAAGTCAAACTTTCTACACCATGAATATTCGGACCCATGGTTGACCTCTTTTATGTTCTGAAATTTGAATGATTGTTTTATGTATAGAACATTTGGGCACAACCTCTACAGATACTTCTTGTTACACAAAATTTAAGAATCTTTGTACCATGCCTTGTGCATGTTATTTAATACTAGTATAAGAATTGTTATTGATTTGTCTTTCAAGGAAGCTTTATGTCACCTCTTCTGTCAAACTTTCTTAATCCTAACCATCAACCTAATTTCATTTCCCCAAAGGAAAGTTACATCTTCTTCTGTGCCCATATCACACTTTATATGTGCTTTTACTATAGTGATTCTCAATGTATTTTGCTGTTTATCTGTCTCATCATTGAACCAGGAGTCGCTGAATAGCAATAAGAAGGCTTTCTTTATCTTCCACACCCAGGTACAATCCCCAGAATATAGACACTAACAGGTTTATTGAATGCAGTTCTTAAATTTTTGATGCCAGTCTTAGTTTCCTCAATCTTAGAAGAAGCTAGAAGTATCCAACATGAATTCTCCTCCACTACCTTCCCTCTATCTTAAAAAACTCATGCCATAATCTTTTTATTCTTACTGTTCATGCATTAAGGAAGAAGAATTCAGATGATTCCAAGGGAAAATCTTATTTTACTGTAGAATCTGTGGCTTCCTGGCAACTCTAGATTTTTGCCACATTAGGAATATAGTGTCTTTTATACATACAATATTTTTTATTTCCTTCTAATGGATTCTTTTATATTCTTCTCTCCTCTAAACATTATAAATATAATTATCTTTCATACACACACATAAATTTTATAGACCACGGGCCTTGCTTTCCTTCCAAAGTTCTTTCCAATCTTTTTATTTGTCTTTGAATGATCTAAAATTATTGATCGCATTTTCTGTATTCTCTCCATGTTCCCAATTCTCATTAAATTGTATCTATTAAACTGAATTTTTAATTTCACATAATTTTAAATAATTTAGATATAAAATTAATCAGCCACACTAGACATTTTAAATGCTCAATAACTACGTGTGGCTAACAGCTACTATATTGGACTGTGCAGATATAGAAAATTTCCATCATCACAGAAAATTCTATTAGAGAGTGCTATGTAAGACCAATTTTCAAATGAGATTCCATGAATAAAAGTTTGCTTTTTTATGTGAAATATGCATTTATTATTGAATATAGAATCCACTGCTCCAGAATCAATAGTTTTCCTGACACATTTTTGATGAATATGAAAACAAATACTCATATTACATCAAATTTATTTCGACAATAAAAAATATTTGTATCTGTATGTATTTCTGTATGTGAAAGCACATTACTGAAAACCCCATTGTCTAAAATTTATTTTTAAATGCATATTTTGAAATCTGGACTTCCCAAATTTAGATTTTAACACTAAAAAGGGACAATTGTAGAAGACAAGATTGAAATAATTAAATTCAATGAAAAAATATACACGTATACTGGAAGGCAAACTTAAGCAATAGAATTGTTTCCCAGAATGTTTCTAGAATTCTTGATTATTTGAAAAAAAAAATCTAATGTTCTACATAAAGAATAGGACAGAATTTCTCTTGCCAGATGATATAGCTGTAGTAATGTTTTTAAATAAAAGAAGGCTTTATATTTCTTGAAGGTGAATTATATTATTGGAAATTTCAGTCATTTGAAAAATCTAAATGTTATAATAAATGATGCACATTCTTCAATTAAGTTTGACAGTGCACAAGACACATGTATAATTGATGTTCATTTGGATTAAAACAAAAATGTAAATATCGAGCCTTAGTATACTGGGTATTCAGTTTTCTTGGGCATTAAGTTCAAGTAAATTCCATTACTTTTGAATGTCCTTTCACAAAAGATTGCTTTATGCAATATTGCCAGATCATATTCCTGGGTCTGCAAAAGCCAGTACTTCTAGTACTATCTAGCTACTACACAGGTCACACAGATGCC
This sequence comes from Grampus griseus, assembly GCF_964374135.1. NCBI lineage: Eukaryota > Metazoa > Chordata > Mammalia > Artiodactyla > Delphinidae > Grampus > Grampus griseus. Next base: position 129,016,001 of record NC_138997.1, on the reverse strand, counting down.
AAAATATTTGCTAATATTAGCAGTCGAGTAAGTGAATAATTTGCTCTGTTTAACCCAAATTGATATAATATTATATTAATAATTAATATTGGTCATCTACTTAATAATTTAAAATGTACTACTTACAAAGTAGAAATGTTAAATGGGATTTTGGTGGGATAAGAATGAGAAGAAAGTGGAGCCTTTACAGAGGGTAAAAAAGAAAAACTACAACTGTAGTTGGAAGAAGGATCTCAAACTATTATGAATTTCTTGAGAAAACCTTGTGTTTTTTAAAATTCCTTATGCTACAGATGATTTACTTTTACAAAGGAATTTTAAATTCTAGAATAGACTATTTAATTCCCCAGACCTTCACAATTCCATTTCATGTTTTTGTGTATAAAGTGTTTTTCACTGAAAATAGAAGAGATCAACTCAAGCTAGCTTAAACAAACATACCAACAAAGAAATATGCTTTAAGGATGCAGTTTTTGTTTGTAGTTTTTAAGTGGAACTCAAGTACAGAAGTGCAACTGGGCATAATTGACAGGAAGTAGAACCAGGAACAGGAACAAAAAACCCACATGGGATATAAAATATACACCCTGTGACTTTCCTCTATTCTTCTCTCTCCTGCATTACTGCTTAATTTTCTCTCTGTGGATGAGTTTTCTCTATTACTTGGTTCACAGGGCATAAAATGGCTGCCCCCAAATCCCAAGCTTTTATATCTCCACCATTCAAACAACAAGCCTATTATATACTCCACTTGAACTTGCTGGCTATCTAATCTCCCATTAGTGAGTCACCAACCCATCTCTCAGGACAGGAGACATCCTTGCAGGAGGTTTGGAGTAATTACCCAAAATGTGATATAGTTTCCTATTAAAATGGCTTAACTTCATATACTAGACAGCCCCAAATCATTAATATGATGGAGAGGCTATAACTTCATAATATCAGTAGAGGAATGGCTACGCGCATGTGACAGGAGCAATTAAATACCTAATATTTTGGTCTCTAAGCATCTAATACAGGTAAATATGGGCCAGGGCATATAAACTATCTAGTTCTGTACCCATTCTGAGACATACTTCTCATTTGTTTGTGCAATCACCTGTGAAACTTGCCAAAAGATATCTGAGTAGAGAAGAAGGCTAATATGTTAAAGAAGAGAATGAACTGATGCAATATATAACTTCTGCTAAAGATTTTTCAGAATTTTTTCTTCCAGTGTTCAGTCTTACTTTGTTCATCCTAACATACTGGCTTGAGTTATATTTTGCTTTCACTGTTTTTCCTTTATGTAAATGGAAAACTGCTGAATTTATCTGAATTCCACATTTTTAGGTCAATATGCAACAGTACATGCATACCATAACCAGGCTTCATTGGAGAACAGATCAGATCTCCTACTTGCTCATTAGCTTTTGGTGCAACCTATATTGAAACTGGGCAAAGATTTCTATTCCAAGCTATTTTTAATTAAAATATATATTTCTTCACCCCTTCTGTCTATTTAAATGTAACTTCTAACCTTTTACTACTGAATCTGGAGAACAGGTCATAAAACATTAAATATGATAAAGCTGGGAAATGTAACACACAATAAATGCATGAAGGTAGAAACTCAAAATGTGTGGACATAGAGATTTTATTTCCTTACGTAAGGTTTAAATGAAGAGTTTGCTATATAACTCTTTACTTTCAAAGTAGACTATCATTTTTGAGCAAGAAGAAAGGAATGCTTGATTATTAAGAAGAAATCATTATACCTTAAGAATAATTCAAAAGAACCAAAGTAAAGGCTATATACACATAAACTTGAAACTCCATTTCTTTCCGAAATCACAATGCAAGTGTCATAAATATTGTCGCAAATTATACAATGTTTGTTATTTGTGTTAAATAATTTACCTTGAAGGGGAACATAAGCTGAGCAAATTAATTGTGTGCACAAATAGTAAAGCTTTCTGAACAATATGCAATGTCTTATATAAACTTATCTTGTAAGGGTGAATTTTGTATATTATTTTATGCTTTATTATATGCATTAAAACAGTTTTTCAATTTTATCTCATATAAATCCAATGTTTTATCTTCTATTCATAAATGAGGGACCTGTGACTAGCAGAGCTAAAAATGACTTAAAATAAACCACACAGACAGTGAGAACATCTCCAGACACCAAACTTTTTTAACTCGATTAAACAGTGCCAGGATGTTTTAAATGGCAAAGAAAATACTGTGTTACTATCACTGTATTCATATCTGAAAGAACTTTAACATAAACTAAAGTCTTTTACAGTGTTTTCATAAAACTTGTAGTTTTCTAGTGATAGTGGTAGTGATGTGGAAACACTAACTGCTAGTATACTAGAAAAACCATGCACGATCATGTACCACCTAAAATTCATGCTGGAACATGCAGAAAACTGGAAAAAAAAAACAACAAAAAAACCCCCAAAAACCCAAGAAACAAAAAAGCCCGAAACCCTAAAAAAACCAAAACAAATGTAGGTGTATGTTAGAAAACTAATGCTATTTGATGTGCTGGATTTAACTGTGCATGGACTTGAATTGCAAACAAAGTCTTTCAAAGGAGAGACTTAGTAAGTTTGGAATGACAAAAGTATGTCAGGAAATTCAGGTGAAATGTATTTATAAAAATCTTTTAGGGCTTCCCTGGTGGCGCAGTGGTTGAGAGTCCGCCTGCCGATGCAGGGGACACGGGTTCGTGCCCCGGTCCGGGAAGATCCCACATGCCACGGAGCGGCTGGGCCCGTGAGCCATGGCCGCTGAGCCTGCGCGTCCAGAGCCTGCGCGTCCAGAGCCTGTGCTCCGCAGCGGGAGAGGCCGCAACAGTGAGAGGCCCACGTACCGCAAAACAAAACAAAACAAAACATCTTTTAGCCACACAACGGACTAAATAAAGATGAAAGAGGGATTTGCAATAAGAAGTAAATCATCCCCAAAGCTAACTTTCCTCTTCTGTACAATATGTACAACTTAGGACAGTAAAGTATGGGTTCCTATCAAATATATAGTAGAAAAATGCACTTAAAATTAAATTTGGATTTTCCCTCTGATTCTTAAGTTCTTTGACTACACTAAAAAGAGGATTGATCATGTCTTCTAGTCACAGAAAATCTCACAACAGTTTTCAAAATAAAAGCGTGTGATTGACTAGACAGAATTACCTGTCTGCCAACTTTGTGAATTCTAAGCACCTCATGTGTCAAATTGGAGACAAGTTATCTGCTCACAGATGTATGAATAAAATGTCTGTAGAATCAAACCTTTTATGCACTGCAAAGCACTATTCAAATTGCAACCATTATTTTTAGTTAACTGTGATATTGAAAGATACTAGAAATTGTTTTTCTAATGACCTCAGGAATATATCATTATAATCCCATAAATAATTGTAAGAATTTTAAATTATTCATTCTGAGTCCTCTAAATGTTCTTGTTTTAGTCTTAAAGAGTTTTGGGTTTTTTTTTTGCAATTGCCAGTTCATTTGTTGCCAATTCTGCAACAAATAAAATTAAGGTGTACAAGGGTATGTCATACTGTTTTCATAATTAGGTTAATTTTAAAATAAATGTCTATGCCTCTTTAAAATTTTAGTTTTTTAATTTTAGCAACTATTATAAAAACCACTGGTGATACTATTTTCTCTAAAATATTAGCTTAAACAAAAGCTTTTTAATGGTTCTTCAACATTATTATCATTTATGTGGAATTCATTTATACACCTATTTTACCTTTTAGCTTTTACTAACCTTACAAAGTTTATACATTTTCATACAGAGTGGTCTAATTTGAGTTTTCTTTAAAACATCATTTAAACTCAATAGATAAAATGAATCTTGAGCCTACACAATAAATGTCATATATGATTTTGTTGCTTAGGGAAAACTAACTTTTCTTGAGGAAATTTGCTAGCTGTTAACAAAAGGTACTAGTAGAAATTACAGTATTTATAGCATTTTCATTACAAATAGATTCTCCAAAGCTCTGACTTGATTCAAAACAACTCATCATATATTCTTTCATAATTTCCTTTATATTCATAACAGACTGGGTGATAGGAGGAGGGGATAGGATTGAGAAGGCAACTAGGACCTTTAAAATACAATCAAGTCATTGAGATTAAATGGGACTGTGGCACGTTGTGGCTTTAAAATTATACAGAACAGAAACTCAGGGTCTAAAATTTTACATTTTAATCATTAAAAAAATCTCCCACAACTTTATAAGAAAGTGCCTTACTGTAGCAGGTGCTCAGTAAATACTTGTGGAACAAACTGGCTTGGCTCATCAATACCAAACCAAGTTCACTACTATCATTAGATAGCCCCACTGGACTTCCCACTAGATGGCAGTCCCACACAGAGATGTCTCCTTTGCAATTTGCTTGGTAGAAAAATTGCATTTATGTGAAAACCTGTGTTTTTTTTTTTAATATAACAACAGCAAAATCTTAGAATAAATATTTTAAAATTAAAACCACTTCAATGTTTTGTTGTAATTTGTTTTCCAGTTTTTGTTTTGATTTCTAAAATCAATTTTGACAATTATAAAATTATAGTCGTCCTGGAAAATAATACAACTCTTGGGTTCAGGTCACTTGTATGAAATTATTACATGTGGGAACACTTCTAGGGGTAGAGAAGGTGTGAGAAAAGCAAGCACTGAAAGAACTTTCCTCATTCATCATGGTACAGCTATGTAGTGGGGTTGTTCTTCTTTAAAGCCAAGCACACCAGAAGTAGTACTTGGAGCATTTTGCTTGCAATGACTGATAACCATTATTCATGACCAAGGGAAGCACAGATAAGTGAGACTGAACAGAACACCATAATTCACTTCTATTATCCAATAAATCTTGCAAAAAAGATTTTAATCCTAGTATGTGGCATTGTAATTAGAGTCTATCATAGCTGAAGTTGAGGAACCATTTAGAGATACAAGAAGGTTATTTGTGCCCTACTTTTATTATTAAAATTTAATATGCTAAAAATAATGAACTAAATATGTGAAAACTAGTTTTTGAATAAGGTTGGTATGTGATAGTCAAAAATTTAATATTAATGGTTTAACTACGATTTTTATGTCTTGTACAGGTTGATAACTTTCAATATTTGTCACAACCTTAGGGAAAATTTTTGGTGCTATTTAAATAATTTTTGAAATTATTTCAAATTAAAATAATAAATATTTAACTTTGTTGTTTATTTTCAAATAGTATACATTTTCTACAGACAATTCATTTCCTATTCTAGGAGCAATAAGATTTTGTTTAAAATACAGAATGATTTCTCATTATTTTAACATTTCCCCAGTAAAACTTGCTTTTATCATTTATACATGTCCTCAAAGTATCTTATGCAATTACCTTATTAAGTGGAGAAATGAGTTTAAAGTGTCAGGACAATTCTCTTTCATAACTTGAATACGAAGATACAGTAAAAAAGCATGACAATAGATATTTATAATTTAAAATTCAAGGATCTTGTTTTTTAAAGGCAAAATCAATATAAATGATACATTGCTATATATAGTCCCCTTCTAAGTACTGGGAAAGTAAACCATAGACTTTTTCTTTCTACCATTTGAAAAAAAAATGTAATATATTATAATGTATAGAAATTATGGGACTTTGGTATCTATATGAGCAAGGATTTCCCATCTCAAAGTATAATACTGTAATGCATTTGAGCTTAACTGATACTGTTAAAATGAAAATAAGTTAATGATGGAAACACTGGTGACTCTGAAAAAACTAAGGTTTATTAAATATTTATAGTGTTCCTAACCCATTGAATTTTTGAATTTTATTATTTATAATTTTGTTTAGATAATGGAAGTTTTTAAAAAATTGAAATCCAATTGACATAAAGTTGTGTAAGTCTAAGGTGTACAACACGTTGATTTGATACATTCATATATTACAATATGATTACCACTGTAATATTAGCTAACACCTCCATTACCCCACATAATTAACATTTCTTTCTGGTGGTGAGAACATTTAAAATCTAGTCTCTTAGCAGCTTGAAGTGTATAATACAGTACTGTTGACTATAATCACAATGTTGTGCATTAGAGCTCCAGAACTTACTCCTCTTATAACTGCAAGTGTGTGTCCTTTGACCAATATTACCTCCTAATTCTACCACCCCACTGCCCTTGGCAAGCACCATTTACTCTCTGTTTCTACAAGTTCAGCTTTTTCAGATTATACATGTAAGTGAGTTGTTTGTATATTTTAGAAATTAATCCCTTGTTGGTTGCATCATTTGCAAATATTTTCTCCCACTGTGTAGGTTGTCTTTTCATTTGTTTGTAGTTTCCTTTTCTGTGCAAAAGTTTTAAGTTTAATTAGGTCCCATTTGTTTATTTTTGTTTTTATTTCCATTACTCTAGGAGGTGGATCAAAAAAGATATTGCTGCGATTTATTTCAAAGTGTGTTCTGCCTATATTTTCCTCTAAGTTTTATAGTGTCCGACCTTACATTGAGATCTTTGATCCCTTTTGAGTTTATTTTTGTGTATGGTATTAGAGAATGTTCTAATTTCATTCTTTTACATGTAGCTGTCCAGTTTTCCCAGCACCACTTATTGAAGAGACTGTCTTTTCTCCATTGTATATTCTTGGCTCTTTTGTCATAGATTATTTGACCATAGGTGCATGAGTTTATTTCTGGGCTTTCTATCCTGTTCCATTGATTTATATTTTTGTTTTTGTGCCCATACCATACTGTTTTGATTACTGTAACTTTGTAGTATAGTCTGAAGTCAGGGAGCCTGATTCCTCCAGCTCCATTTTTTTTTCTCAAGATTGCTTTGGCTATTCAGATTCTTTTGTGTCTCCATACAAATTTTATGATGTTTTGTTCTAATTCTGTGAAAAATGCCATTGGTAATTTGATTGGGATTGCATTGAATCTGTAGATTCCCTTGGGTAGTATAGTCATTTTGACAGTATCGATTCTTCCAATCCAAGAGCATGGTATATCTTTCTATCTGTTTGTGTCTTCTTTGATTTCTTTCTTCATTGTCTTCTAGTTTTCAGAGTACAGGTCTTTTGCCTCCTTAAGTAGGTTTATTTCTAGGTATTTTATTTCTGATGTGATGGTAAATGGGATTGTTTCCTTAATTTCTGTTTCTGATCTTTTGTTGTTAGTGTATAGAAATGCAACAGATTTCTGTGTATTAATTTTGTATGCTGCAACTTTTCCAGATTCATTGATGAGCTCTAGTAGTTTCCTGGTTGCGTCTTTAGGATTTTCTATGTATATTATCATGTCATCTGCAAACAGTGACAGTTTTTCTTCTTTTCCAATTTGGATTCCTTTATTTCTTTTTCTTCTCTGATTGTTGTGGGTAGGACTGAATAAAAGTGGTGAGAGTGAGCATTCTTTTCTTATTCCTGATCTTAGGGGAAATGCTTTCAGCTTTTCACTGTTGAGTATGATGTTAGCCATGGGTTTGTCATATATGGCTTTTATTATGTTGAGGTGTGTTCCCTCTATGCTTACTTTCTGAAGGGATTTTATCATAAATTGGTGTTGATTTTATCAAAAGCTTTCTCTGCATCTACTGAGATAATCATATAGTTTTCATTCAATTTGATAATGTGACAGTCAGTCACTCATTGAATTGTGGATATTGATAAATCCTTGCCTCCTGGGATAAATCCCGCTCAATCATGGTGTATGATCCTTTTAATGTGTTGTTGGATTTGGTTTGCTAGTATTTTGTTAAGAATTTTTGCAACTATGTTCATCAGTGATATTGTCCTGTAATTTTCTTTTTCTTGTGATATCTTTGGTTTGGTATTAGGGCGATGGTGGCATAGAATGAGTTTGGAAGTGTTTCTTCCTCTGTAACTTTGGAATAGTTTCAGAAGGATAGGTATTAACTCTTCTCTAAATGTTTGGTAGAATTTGCCTGTGAAGCTATCTGGTCCTAAACTTCTGTTTGTTGGGAGTTTTTAAATCACAGTTTCAATTTCAGTACTTGTAATTGGTTTGTTCATATTTTCTATTTCTTCCTGGTTCAGTCTTGGGAGATTGTACCTTCCTAAGAATTTGTCCATTTCTTCTAGATTGTCCATTTTATTGGCATACAGTTGCTTATAGTATTCTCTTATGGTCCTTTGTATTTCTGTGATGTCAGTTGTAACTTCTCCTTTTTCATTTCTAATTTTGTTGATTTGGGCCTTTTCCCTTTTCCTTCTTTCTCTAGTTGCTTTAGGTGTAGAGTTAGACTGTTTATTTGAAATTTTTCTTGTTTCTTGAGGTAAGCTTTTATTGCTATAAACTTCCCTCTTAGAACTTCTTTTGCTGCATCCCATAGGTTTTGGATTGTCATATTTTCATTTGACTTCCTCTTTGACTTATTCAGTGATTGGTTGGTTGTTTTAGTAGCATGTTGTTCAGCCCCCACATGTTTGTGTTTTTTGCAGTTTTTTTCTTGTAGTTGATTTCTAGTCTCATAGTGTTGTGGTTGGAAAAGATACTGGATATGATTTCAATTTTCTTAAATTTAGGCTCTTTTGTAGCCTAGCATGTGATCTATCCTGGAGAGTGTTCCATGTGAACTTGACAAGAATGTGTATTCTGCTTTCAGATGGAATGCTCTATGAGTATCAATTAAGGCCATTAGGCCTAATGTGTTATATAAAGCTCTGAGTTTCCTTATTGATTTTCTTTCTGAATGATCTTTCCATGGATGTAATCAGGGTGTTAAAATCCCCTACGATTATTGTATTACTACTGATTTCTCCTTTTATGTCTGTTAACATTTGCCTTATATATTGACTTGTTCCTATGTTGAGCACATATGTATTTATAATTGTTTTACCTTCTTCTTGATTTGACCCTTTGATAATTATGTAGTGTCCTTCTTTGCCTCTTGTCTTTACTTTAAAGTCTATTTTGTCCAATATGAGTATTAATACTCCAGCTTTCTTCTGATTTCTATCTGCATAGAATACCATTTTCTAGCCCCTCACTTTCAGTCTGTATATGTCTCTAAATCTGAAGTGGGTCTCTTGTAGACAGCATATATATGGGTCTTATTTTTGTATCCATTCAGCCAGTTTGTGTCTTTTGGTTGGAACATTTAATCTATTTACATTTGAGGTAACTACCGGTATGTATGGCCTTACTGTCACTTTGTTAATAATTTTGGATTTGCTTTTGTAGGTCTTTTTCTTCCTTACCTCTTATGTTCTCTTCTCTTATGATTTGGTGAATATCTTTAGTGTTGTGTTTGGATTCCTTTGTGTGTGTGTGTGTGTGTATCTATAATATAGATTTTTGCTTTGTGGTTACCATGAGATTTGTATAGCGGTCTGTATATACATTATTGTTTTAAGTGCTGATCTCTTAATTTCAAATGCATTTTAGATATTCTTTATTTGTACTCTCCTCCTGTCACAGTTACTGGGTTTGATATCATATTTGTGTGTGGATGATTTCCTATCTTTACTGTTTGTTTGCCTTTATTGGTGAACTTTCCCATTTCATAATTTTCTTGTTTATAGTTGTAGCCTTTTCTTTTCTGCCTGCGTAAGTTCCTTTAGCATTTGCTGTAAAGCATTTTTGTAAAGTTTTGTGGTGCTGAATCTTTTACCTTTTGCTTGTCTGTAAAGCTTTTGATTTCCCCATCAAATGTGAATGAGAGTCTTTCTGGGTTGTAGGTTTTCCCCTTTCATCACTTTAAATATATAGTGCCACTTCCTTCTGCCCTGCAGAGTTTCTGCTGAAGAATTGGCTGATAGTCCCCTCATCTCATGGGGATTCCCTTGTATGTTATTTGTTGCTTTTCCCTTGTTGCTTTTAATGTTTTCTTTGTCTTTAACTTTTGTCAATTTGATTACCATGTGCCTCAGTGTGTTCCTCCTTGGGTTAGTCCTGTATGGGACTCTCTGTGCTTCCTGGACTTGGGTGACTGTTTTCTTTTCCATGTTAGGGAAGTTTTCAGCTATTAGCTCTTCAAATGTTTTCTCAGGCCCTTTTTCTCTCTCTCCTCCATCTGAGACCCCTGTAATATGAATGTTGGTGCATCCATTCTTTTCCTGAGTTCTTGGATCATCTTTATGATCATTACTCTGAACTCTTTCTCGGGTAGATTGTCTATCTCCACTTCACAGTTGTTATTCTGGGATTTTATCTTGTTTCTTCACCTGGAACATATTCCTTTGCTGTCTCATTTTGTTTAAATTTCTATTTGTATTTTTATGTATGTATTAGATTAGTTACATTTCTCAACCATGGAGAAGTGGCCCTCTGTAGGGGATGTCCTATGTATCACAGCACTACACTCCCCTCTCGTCACCCAAGGGCCAGGGACCAGCTGGTCCCAGAGTATGTTCTGACCTGTGTTTTTGGACTCAGTTCTGAAGGCTGTGGGATTGTAGTTTTCTTGTTTCTGATGTCTGCCCCTTGGTGGGTGAGGCTGGTCTAGAGGCTTGTGCAGGCTTCCTGGTGGTAGGGGCTGTTGATTGCCCACTTGTGTGTGGAGCTGGGTCTTGGCCCTCTGGGGGACAGTGTCGTGTTAAGGGGCATACCTAGAATTGACTGTAGGCTCAGGAAGTTTTCAGGCAGACTGTGTGCTGATGGGTGGAGTTGTGTTCCTACCCTGTTAGTTGTTTGGACTGAGGCATCCCAGCACTGAAGCCTACAGGCTGTTAGGTGGGGGCAGGTCTTAGTGCTAGTGACCCAAGCAAGATGTATGCCTCCATCAAGAGTTCAAGTAATGAACACTCCCTGATATCTCCACCACCAGTGTCCAAATCCCCAGCGTGAGTCACAGCCACCCCTCACCTACCCAGGAGACCCTCCAAGACCAGCAGGCATGTCTGGACCACGCTCCTACGAAGTCACTGATTTTTCTCTGGGTCCCAGTGCACGTGAGAACTTGTGTGCACCCTCCAACAGTGGAGTCTCTAGTTCCCCCAGTCCTGTGGGGCTCCTGAAATCAAACCCCACTGGCCTTCAAAGCCACATGCTCTGGGGGTTCCTACTCCCAATGCTGGACCCCTAGGTTAGGGTGCCTGACATGGGGCTCAGAGCTCTCACTCTTGTGGGAAAACTTCTGCAATATAATTATTCTTCAGTTTGTGGGTCATCCACCTGAGTGTTATGGGATTTGATTATATCACGTGTGCACCCCTCTTACCATCTCATTGTGGTTTCTTCTTTATGTATTTGGATATAGCATATCTTTTTTGGTAGGTTTCAGTCTTTTTTTAATCAATGGTTTTGCAACAGTTAGTTGTGATTTTGGTGTGCTCATAAGGGGAGGTGAGCTCAAGGTCTTTCTACTCTGCTATCTTGTCTCCCTCATTGAATGTTTATTTCACTTTAGGCAGAGTCATTTGTGAAGACTAAATGAGATCATTAATGACAGTCTCAACTCAAATAGGGAAACTGATACTCAGAGCCATGAAGTGGCTTTATCTGAGGTCACTAGTCAATGAGGATTAAATATTTTCTAACAACAACAGCAAAAAGACCAAAAATTAAACTTGAGCTCTTCCATGGTTCTAGAATTTCAGTTACAGGTATTAATTATATTACACATAATACTAGCACACAGGTCTCTGATATACTGTTCATTTTCTATTCAACCTTTTTATCCTTGCTGGGCATTATTTTGAATAGTCCCATTGCAATGTCTTTAAGTTCACTGATCTTTTTTTTTTTTGCATTGTCTTATCTGCTCTTAATCGCATCCAGTATTTTTTTTTTCATATATTGTATTTTTCATCTCCATAAATTTTATTTGGGCTCTGTTGATGTATATCATTTCTTTTATTATATCCAGAATTTCTTCAACCTTCTTGATCATATGGAACATATTTATAATAGCTGTTCTAATGTCTTTTTCTCCTATTTCCACCATCTTTGTCATTTCTGGTTTCGTTTCAATTGGTTGAGTTTTTTTCTCTTGGTTATGTTTCTGTGCATGAATGATGATTTTTAATTGTATGCCAAACATTATAAATTTAAGATGTTAGGTGCTGGATTTTGTTTATTTAAATAATTTTCTTTTCTGGAATAGAGTTTAAATTACTTGAGATCAGTTTGACCCTTTTCATGACTTGTCTTTTAGCTTTGTTAAGATGAGCCTAGAGCAGCCTTTAGTCTCAGGCTGATTTAGCTGAGCTAGTAAGGTGATACCCTTCTGAGACTCCTACTTCATGCCTGATGTATTGGAAAATCTTTCTATTCTGACTGGTGGGAAAAGAAGGTATTCTCTACCCTAGTGAACTCCTAGAATTATTCAGCTTATTATTTTTCACTGGTTCTTTTCACAGTCTTGGGAATTTTTCTCTCATATATGTACAGATTAGTACTCCACCAAATGATTGGTTGGACCTCTCTGCAGATTCCTGGAGCTCTCACTATCTCTGTAACTCCCTGCTTTCTTGCCACACAAATCCTAGTCACTTTGTTCTTCACACCTCTAATGTCTCTTTTTCCTCTGATTGGTGAGACCACTGAGCAGCATTTGGATACTCCCTTCTTTTCTGTAAGTTGGAAACTGCCCCAAAACAAAAAACTTAGTCTTCATATTTCTTTGAATAACTTTCTATATGAGAAACAATAGAATTCTTAAGATAATTCTCAATTTGATTAGGCACAGTATTCTAAAGTTGACAAAAGAGGATCATAGATTATCTAAGAGTTATTAGTTATAGGCCCTACAAGGCAAACAGAAAAGAATATAGGTTAAAATTATTTAAAAGATATTGAACGTAGGGTGAAGGCAATGATCTCTTTCTTGATAGAATTTTGGAATGTGCAAATGTATGTATTGTCAAAACTTAAGCAAGTATACAATTCAGATTTCTGCATTTATTGGATGTAAATTTTACATAAAATGAAAAACTTTATAAATAATATTGAATTATAATTAATAATATGCATACTGAAATATTTAGAGACAAGCTACATATACCTATAGTTTACTTTGCATCAAAAAAAAGATTGATGAATAGATGGACAGATAGATGAAAAAAATGTGATGAAACAAATATAATAAAATGTTAACGGCAGAACATGATGAAGAATTTAAGGATATTCCCTCTAAAATTCTTTTGACTTTCTTGTGTGTTGGAATTTTTTTCATGAGAAAATGTTGAATAAATTGAATATATACATATTTTTTGCACAAAAAGTACAGAAAAACAGGGTAAGAGATAAAATACCAGGAGCCAAGAAGAAAGGAACCAGACAATCAAAGATTTCCTGACATGCTTCTTTTATTTTAAAATATTTCACAGATCTATGAAGTGAAAATTAACCAAGACTCAGGGGAAAATTTGTGGGTGTCTGTGGGTGTTTGCAGGAACTTATGAATACCACTGAACATCTGCAAAAATATTTTCTATTCACTATGTACTATTCACAGATACTTTTTCAATGGACAAGACAGCTTGGAAAAGCTGGTATGAACCAAACTGTATGATGGGAAATTCTTGGCCCATAAATGCTTTAGTCTCTTCTGAATACAATGTGTTTAAATAATTTTACTTGCTGTATTTCTGAATGTGTTGGTACAGTGTAATGCATACTTTTCCATCTGGAATTATGTACTCTGAAAAAGTGGCTGAAAGAAATGACTCATGCTATGTCAGAAATAACAAATAAATACTAAAACTTATATTTTTATATTTATTATTTTTATTTGAATACCCCAGAAAATCTTAGATATAATAACATTTTTACTTGTCCAGAAACTTATGTAATTAGAGAGGGTAGTGGTTTACAATCCTGGACAAGATTACATGATCGTGAGTCTGGCTGTACATTTACTAGCTAAGAATCTTCAGTTTTCTTACTTATAAAATGTATATGATAATAGTAGTAATCTCCTAGAGTTGTTGTGAGGGTTAAATAAACACTTATAACAGAGCCTGACACATAGTGTAGTGAGTGCTTAGCAGACGTTAGCCAGCATCCTTTTTTTTTTTTTTTTTTCTTTTTGCGGTACACTGGCCTCTCACTGTTGTGGCCTCTCCCGTTGCGGAGCACAGGCTCCGGACGCGCAGGCTCAGCAGCCATGGCTCACGGGCCTAGCCGCTCCGTGGCATGTGGGATCTTCCCGGACCGGGGCACGAACCCACATCCCCCGCATCAGCAGGCGGACTCTCAACCACTGTGCCATCAGGGAAGCCCAGCCAGCATTCTTAAACCTAGGCTTACAGCTAGAAAAATTCATAGGATAAGTTCTACACATATTTAGAGATCACTAGGATGTGAAACAACAGACCTAGAATTCTGGTTCTGTGGTCTATTCTAACCATAGAAAGTATTATATTAAAACATGATCCACAAAATCTTGGAAAATTAATAAATAAAAGTTAGTTTAGTGTCAAGTTGCTTAAAGGGTTCCCAAAGGAGTTCTAAAACACAACTTTGAGAAAGAATTCCAAGACCCCCTCCATGGTATGGTTGGCTGACTATTTTAGGATAGAGCTTAAATTTCACTATGTCCTTTACTACTTCAAGGTTCTCTTGCTCTGAGGCAATCTGTAGAACAATCATGTGGAGAAAAATGAAATAGTGTTCCAAAAGAGAAAACAACTAATAAGAAATAACGAGTGGATGAAAAATTATTAGAGTTTGTTTCAGCATGAATGTGTGGTGACACATTTTTCTAAAATATATAATATACTTTATGTTCTTAAAATATGCCAACCTTATAAGACATTGATTTCTTAGAGGAAATGAAATGTTATTTAAACACAAGTGTATTCTACCTGTTGAGATTCGTTAGTTATGAGTACAGTTTCTGAGGCAACATTCTTGCCCTCATGAAAAGTTCTAATGTTACTGTCTTCCCTGTGCATAGAATACTGTTGCATACCATATTAATTAGCAAGAGCTAATCCATACCCATCTCATAAACATAGGCAGCTTCTTTCAGATTGCTTTGGAAAAAATAGCCAAAAGAAGACTGGAAATGATAAAATATTGACTCATGGAATCATTGAAATTAGGTCCAGTGTTGGTCGGACACTGTCTTTGACTTATCTGGGTCACAGGTGCCTGGGCTAGAGTCTTGGTGAACTACTTCATTTGGACTGGAAATTCAGATTGTTTGTATGAATACACATTCTGAAGAGTTTTGACACAGAAAGCTAAAACCCGTGTTGATGGATGTTTTACTCATTTGTTAGTTACACATTACACTGTAGCTCTGCATTTTCCCCCTCATATTGGGTCTGGCTTATCATTTTTGGATACTGAAGGCATGTCTGTTTCAGTTATAAAAAACACAATTTTTTAATGCAACGAGAATTTGTTTTAGAATATAAGCGCAATGGGAAAGAAAATGTCATTGTGAGTTCTTAGTTACATTACTAATCATCTAATTGAATTTTAATGGAGAGAGGAAGATGCCTAGGGGTTATACTGAAAACATATTTTCACCCATTTATATTTATCATTCAAATAAACTGGTAATAATATACAGCAAAAATGTCAGTCATATTTAGCTTCTATGCAGATTAGAACAGCCACAATTCCTATCCCACTATCCTTTTGTGTCCATCACAGTCCCAAGCAACCTCAGCCTCCAATGTGTTAAATAAATCATTATCTAAAAATGTGAAAGCTTAGGTGCATGACATCCTGCAAGCAGTCACTTTGTGTTTATTTTCTACAGTAACAGAATCTTTGATCTCTCTTACTTATCATGGAAGAATTCTGAAATAAAACTACTTAACAACACAACAGTTTATATGCACTCTTCCTTAGGCTAACAAAATAATATAATTCACAATGTAATACACTGAGTTTACAGAAAAATAATTAGGTAACTCTTTGCCCTTATAATAAGCAACGATGAAATTGATATGACTTGGTCAACTTGTGAATCAAATGCACCATCCCAAGGTATAATGCATTAATTTGACACGAAGTCAACCTGCGCTGGTTGTTAACATACCAAGGACTGGAATCTTATCCAAGCATGTACAACCTGTGAGAGGGAGGAAAAATTCAAACAGTAAATTGAACACAGAGAAGACATTTTCAAAGGCAGTTGTCAGGATCAGAAAGGTAGTTGGTTTTGTTGCAAGAATGTGTTGGATCTAAGAGATCCTGTCCAGCATAGTTTCACTAATTGAAAGCAGTTTTCTCTATGTTTATGCTTCCCATGAGATGGAAACCAGGAAGCCCAGGAAGTCACCCACAGACTTCCCTCAGTAATTAGGGCCATAAAGGAGAGGACACAGCACACTAAGCAGAGACAAGTTAAAAGGCACAAGGAAAGAGAAAAGTTTTTCCTCTTTACGAGTGGGATGTGGATTTTGAGAATGAGAAGCAGATTGAGTTACAGGATCCATGAACCTTTGGGTATAATTCTGTAGAGAACATTCTGAGAACCAGTGATATAAGGGGACATGTTAAGGAACTCTTAATCAATGACATGTTATCTTGGTTTTAGGGTTCATTAATATTTCTTCTTATGTTGATGTATAAGAAATTTGAAAAAAATTGAATGTATGCTAAA
This sequence comes from Grampus griseus, assembly GCF_964374135.1. Classification (NCBI taxonomy): domain Eukaryota; kingdom Metazoa; phylum Chordata; class Mammalia; order Artiodactyla; family Delphinidae; genus Grampus; species Grampus griseus. Next base: position 128,999,476 of record NC_138997.1, on the reverse strand, counting down.
CTATTCATCAGTTTCCTCACAGGAAACAAGTTACATTTAGCTTTATTTAAAGAGATTTGGGAAGGGCTAAGGGAACCAATAAAAGATATTGACACACCAAGGAAATAGCAACAGTGGACACCCATTACTAAGACTAAAATGACAGTACAAGGAAAGAAGTTACTAGAGCCTATGAAAGCTCAAGCAATTTAAGGGAACCCTCATGGCTTCTTTCATCTGTTCTCTTATCCTCTGCCAAAACTTTCATTAGCTGAACCCAACTAGAAGTCCAAGGGCAGTGAAACTGGGGAGAAGTAGTCTTTAAGTTTATCTCCTCCTCATCTCGAGTCACAGAGCAGGCCAAAAACAAAAGGTGGAGAATGAATCAGGAGAAAAATGAAGAATTAAGTACTATAGTAATAGAGAACAAAAGGGATCATGATTGATAGAAACAGTTTGTCCCAAATTCTAGGATCCTCAAATATGTTAAAAGTCACAATGGGGTCTGTGGAGGGAATATTATCAGATAAGTCTGACTAAAAATAATATTTTCCTTTCTAGGTTGTTGACCTAAAACAGAGAGACTGACAGTTATTTCTCTAGCAAAAGTGGGCTTATTTGGGATAAATAAATAATTGCAGTTCGGGGTCTGCAGCCATGGCAAGCCATGTGCAACTCCTCAGCAAAAATGGAGAGAAGAACTCTTTTAAAGAGGGAAGAAAGGAGTTAGGAGGACTAGAGTAAACAAAGAGTTCAAGACTTTTCATTGGTTGACTTGTGACTATCTCTCCTTGGCTGAGCTCTTGCCAGGCAAGAAGAGGGAGTCTTTCTTCTTCCTGCTGGGTTCTGCTGTCTTCATAGGGCATGAGAGCTCCCCCTTTCTGGTGTCTCAACTCTACTTAATTGAGGTTTCTGTTAATTTTTTCATGGTTTGACCTGAGAGAGAAAGGATGCCTTACGGATTATTATCAGAGCCTCAGTTTCTTCAAGAGACCAGTGGAGAGTGGTTGGGGAATCTGACATATTTGGAAATCTTAGTATATTTAGAAAATATTCTAGAGAACTTTGAGAAAGCTTAAAAATATCTCTTTAACAACTTGCCTTGAAGAGATAAGGTTGAAATCTTTGGTTGACAAGTGTTCTTTTGCACTGCTCTTATATTTGTGTAGAATGATTGTTTCTTAACAATGGGTAAACTCAGGTTTAGACATCTCTCTTGTTATTCTCTTTGGTCTGATAAATATAAACAACTAAAGATCTTTTGGAGATTGGGTGTATATTATAGGATGTTTTATAGATCAAACATCTCACAAATTTGTCTTTGAATTGTCACTAGAATCTCAGTCTGGCGTTGTCAGGGGAATCCTTGATAGGTCCACTGGGATTGTTGATGTTGGAGCTGGGAGAGAAGCAGGCTTGAAAGAGTTATCACCACATCAGGAAATCAAATCCCCAAAATATTTTATATCTTGATCTGAGTTTTGCTTCAAGGGTGTATATATGTTTTGGTATTATAAAAAATAAATATTTGGTCTTTCCCCCCTGTCCCTGGCACAGAGCTCCTAAAAGCCCTGGAATTTTCTGAATGATGAGTTTTGTTTTTTCTTTTTTTGGTGTGCTAATGAGATGACTGGTGACTGGACCTCTAGATAGCTTCAGGATTGAGGCTGGTCACCAGAAAGACCAAGTAAGCCATGATTAGCAGACTAGAACTTTCAGTCCTCTCCCCAGGGAGGGAAGAAGGACTAAACTTGAGGTTAGTAACTGATGGACAATCATGCCTATATAATGAAACATTCATAAAAGCTCTAAATGTTAGGGTTCAGGGAGTTTCTGAGTTGGTGAACACATCAAGGGTGATCTGCTCTGAGAGGGCATAAAAGTTCTGCACTACCCTCTCACTTATAAGCCTGAGAGGGCAGGGAGTTAATGTGTCCTAAAGAACCCAGGAGGCTTTCAAGTGTCAGAGCTCTCAGATATGAGGAGTGGAAATGATGCACGAGACCGAAGAAAAATACATTGTCTTTGGAAAAATCTGTCTGAGGAATAGTTGACCCCCACGTCTGCTTGCAGACTGCCCCTCAGACAAAAAAGTGGAAGAAATGGAAACTAAATCCAAATAGAGATGCTTCTCCATTTAAAATTATTAACACTTTAGTAAAATCTAGTGCAACTATTTAATGGCCAAAGTAAAATTCAGTGTTGTCTTATTTAGGAATCTACCAGAATTGAGGGCAGATTCTTACACACTTCCAGTAGTAAGTAATGTCCACCAGCAAACAAGGCAAAATTATGTATACACATTTATTTTTATTGCTTTATTATTACATATGAATCAACAACTTAGGATAACCACTCATTTGAAGAAATTAGGAACATAAGAGAGAATGATCAAGATAAAGAAATAGGGAAATATGACCTGGAGGAAGCAGATATTTTAGGAAGACACTATTAAGATAACAGAAAAGAGAACAATAACAAAAATTCTTAAAAATATTAAATGTTCTCTAATTAGTCTCATTTTTAAGTGAGATTTTAAGTGAGATTCTCCCTAAAGAAAAACCCAGAATGCTCTAAAGAGAATATCAGAGAATTAGAGAAGCTTCATGGAAAATAAACAAGTGAATGTTGCAATTAAAACAAACAAAAATAAGCCACAACAATAAATATGAGAGAAAATATAAAACATAGATATTATTAATTCAAGGAGTCCAACATTAAAATAGCAAGAGTTTCAAAAAGAATAACTAAAATGGAAAAGGATGCAACATTTGTGAAAGTATTCCCAATTTTCCACAAACTTGTCCCAATTTTTCTTCTTCTTTTTTTTTTATATATATATAATAATCATCCTGACAGGTGTGAGGTGATATCTCATTGTGGGTTTGATTTTCATTTTCCTGATGATTAGTAATGTTTGGTATCTTTTCATATACCTTTTGGTCATTATATGTCTTATTTGGAGAAATGTCTATTCAAATCCTTTGCCCAATTTAAATTGTGTTTTTTGGGTTTTTTTTGCTATTGAATTGTAGGAGTTCCATATATTTTTTTCATATTAACCCCTTGTCAGATATACGGTTTGCAAATATTTTCTCCCATTCTGTAAGTTTCCTTTTCACTCTGTTAGTTTCCTTTGCTGCACAGAAGCTTTTTAGTTTGATGCAGTCCCACTTGTTTATTTTTACTTTTCTTACCTGTTCTTTTAGTGACATATCCATGATTTCATGGATTGCCAAGACCAGTGTTGTAAAGTTTTCCCCCCAATGTTTTCTTCTTGGAGTTTTACAATGTGAGGGTCTTACATTTGCATCTTTAATCCATTTTGAGTTGTTTTTTGCATATGGAGTGAGAAAGGTCCAATTTCATTCTTTTATATGGGGATATCCAGTTTTTCGAGCACCATTTGTTGAAGAGACTATCCTTTCTCCATTATGTATTCTTGGCACACTTGTTGAAGATCAGTTGACCCATATATACATAGGTTTATTTCTGGGCCTTCAATTCTGTTCCATTGGCCTATATATCCATCTTTGTGCCAGTACTATACTGTTTTAGTTACTGTAGCTTTGCATTATAAATTGAAATCAGGAAGCGTGATGCCTCCAGATTTGTTCTTTTTAGATTTTTTTTTCTATTTCTGTAAAAAATGCCACTGGAATTTTTATGGGAATAGCATTGAATCTGTAGATTGCTTTGGGCAGTATGTGTGTTTTAACAATGTTAAGTCTTCCAACGCTTATTTGTGTCAATTTGTTTCATCAATGTATTTAGTTTTCAGCATACAAGTCTTTTATTCCTTGGTTATGTTTATTCTGAAGTATTATGTTATTTTTGATCCTATGATAAATGGTATTGTTTTCTTAATTTCCTCTGTGAATAGCTTATTGTTTGTACTTAGAAATGCAAATCGTTTTCATATGATTTGTACCCTGAAACTTTACTGAATTTTTTAGTTCTAACAGTATTTTTGGTGGAGTCTTTCAGATTTTCTATTTATAAGATTATGTCACTTAAAGACAGAGGATTTTACCTCTTCCTTTTTAATTTGGGTGCCTTTTATTTCTTTTTCTTGCCTAATTGTTCTGGCTCAGATTTACATTTGTTCTTTTGAAATACTAGAAACATTTTTATGTGTTATACCAAATTTAACCCTAGCATATATTTAGAAAGAGGCTATTTGAAATGGCAATGCACTTTGAGTCAGGGAGAGAAAAAAATAGAAATCCGAAACTTCTTTCTGTTTATTCAAAATAAAAATACACTTAGAGTTATGAAAATATAGGTTTACCATTTCCACCTTGTAAGTTGATGCATTAAGTGCATAAAATTTTTGACTACATGAACATAGTATGAATGGAAGAGTATCTTGAGATTAAGTTTTCAAAATACTTTTTAATTTTTTTCATTAACTAGTAATCATTTATTACTGTTTCTTATATTTTTAGCTTTAAACATTTAAGCAATAGATAACTATGAAATAAAATTGCATGGTATATGCCTGAGAATTATATAAATGAATAATGGTAACAACTAACAGGATGAATAGAGGTGTTCATATTGAGAAAACGAATCATGAACAAATTTATTGATCACAGAACTAATACAGGTCTGCTTGTAATCTTCTTATATGCCCTCAAATGCCTCTAACATGGATGGAAATACTATTGAAAACATTTGTTTTTAGTAGTTAGAAAAAAGATGTTGAAAGTGGAGAGCTATTCCATGTTAAAGACAGACTATGAATCCAGTCACCATAAAGACTCTATAGTACACCATCTTCCTTTATCTGTCAGTGATGCTGGATAGTCTTCACAGGTACAGTATTGTGATTTACTGATTAAGATGGATTGTATTACTCAGCATGCCATCTTCAATTTATTGGTTAAAGAATCTTAGGTGTTATTTGAAACTTAATCCTGATCCATTGGTATCTATTCAAATTCCCCACATCCCATGAGACTGAGCTTCCTCTGGAATGAGTAGTGACGGCTACAGTGCCTAGGAGATGATCCCACCATTTTTGAGCCAACACTAGGGTTCGAGCTCATTCTTTATCTGTCCCTCCATCAGTACCCACACTTACTTTCTCCACACACCCAAAGTCACATAGTGTCCCTGCAGGCTCCAGCTGCACCCTGTTTGACTACCTGGGAAACCTCATAACTCCACCTGGAACAGGCCCTGAATCCCTCATGTTGTTCAAAAAAAGAAAAAAGAAAAAAAAAAGAGAAAAACCTCCAACACTAAGCTGAATGTGTTAGCTAACTTTATTGTGGTAATAATTTTGCAATATATATGTATTTTCTTTATAATTATTTTAATGTCTAAAGCATATAATATAAGGGCCAGAGCTTTCTCCCAGACTGAAGTTTATAAATTCTCAATTGGCTTGTGAGGTCAGTAGAGATACTTCTACTTGTCTAATTTAGTTTCCGGAAAGACTTTATTCAAGTCCCCAATGGTCATCTGATCAAATGTAATTATATTCTTCATCTTCTTCAGCTCTTTCTTGTACTCCACAATTCTGGCCTTTGAGAGAGACAAAAACTCAGCATAACTTTTCACATCTTCTTTTTCTTCACTGTCCAACTGGCAGTATATTTATTCTCTGGCACAGAAACCTTCAAGACATTAAACTGAAATAGATGCTTTTTCATATTTTAAAGCAATGATAGGCTTATGCTTCTAGATTTTCTTTGGCTTTTCTTCAAACTAATAGAAGAAAAAAAGGAAGAAGCAACTATGTAGGATGTGTTTTTACTAAAATTATAAAACCATTAATGATGTTTTCATCAAGTCGAAAGAGATCATTTTTAACTCTTGAAAATGCTGGAAACAGCTCTTGTCTTTTAAAATTCCTCTATGCAGCATGTTTAAACATTTGTCTTTTGTTTGTTTTTGTTATTGTTGTTCACACACAATGCATGACTAAAGAGTCGGTTTTCAATTAAGTTCTAGTGAAAGTTAGCCACTTGCAACTCTTAGAAACTGCCAAAGTGACAAAAAGAGTTCTTCAACGCATGCTTTACCAAAAAGCTTGTTACTGTTTTCATGAATGTATAAATGTTAGCATAGAGCACAAGCTTGGCTTTATAATATTGAAAAATAAGTGACTAGCTCATGTTTATGATGGTGGGAAGTGTGGTGTAACTTATGTCAAATATAAGTTTTAAATATTACAATGGAATCTGGCTAGTGACTTGCTGGAGACTTTGGACATAGCAGTGTGCTGTATTTGTGCAAGTACTTTGCAGAAAAGATTTCACTCATCTTTATAATATCCTTTTCATGGAAGGATATTTGAGTGGAGATTGGAGGGAAGATTGCTAGTTGCTTAGCAAATCAGAAGAGTTAGGAGGGGAATCAGGTCTTTCCAAACCTTGGTTCAGAGTTACATGTATTTCAGGTGATGCATCATTACAGTACGGCTTTGTCCCTGACTGTAACGTGTATGGGAACAGTTTGTCACACGCTATGGAATTCTTCAAAAGATTGTCCCAAGTATTAATATTGCCAAAGACTGCAGGCATTGGCAAAAGCTCTTTCCATTTGTTACCCCATATGTGATATTTTTGTTTGTCTTGGTATGTGTAAAACTGGAAAATTTTGTTTATGGGATTTTTAATATGTGTGCATGATCTTAAGCAAAGTATCTTGTATTTAGAACAGCCCGTAAATATCCAAATAGATATAAAAATTTGAAGTTTATGAAAAAGTGTTCCAAATATCACAGCTACCATTAAAAGGGGATCAAGTGTACAACCTTTAGGATGAAGAGCAGCACCTCTCCCCCAATGGTTGTTTCTTAAAGGACCTAGAAAAGTTCAGGTGTAACATGAGAAAAGAAACATTACAAGTTGACAACCTTAGATATGGGCTCCTTAAGTAGCACTAAGCAACAGCTTATTCATTCATTCATTCATTCAATTATTTTCAGCTCATACAATGTACAAAGTACTGTGAGAATAAATAATCCAATTATCAGATCTTAAGTGCTTTAGGAAATTGAAAGTGCTTTAGTAAAACATCATCATTTTTCATTAATCAGATTAGGGAACATTAAAAATATTTGGCAGTTTGAGGATTGCTGGTCAGGCATTTCATATGATGTCCCTCAGTGGGGATTTGTCTGATTTTTTCCTCATGATTAAGCTGCGGTTATGGGTTTGGGGGGAGGCTACAGAGGTAAAGTGCCATTCTCATCACATCATATCAAAGGTACATACTATCAGTATGACTTATCACTGTTTATGTTACCTTTTATCACCTAACTTTACTGTTGTCAAGTTTACCACAGTAAAGTTACTCTTTTCCTTTTTTTTCCTCCCTTCCTTTTCATAGTCCTTTTTGGAAAAAGCCCATGCTGAAAGTGTAGGGAGTTATGGTCTTCTTACTTGATGGTAGAATGTCTACATAAATTACAAGGAATTCTGTACAGGAGATTTGTTTATTTTTCCTAATTTACTTACTCATCATTTATGTATCATGAAGGACTTATGACAAAAACGAAGTCTGAGAAATTCTCATAGCCAAGGTTGCCTAAGGAGACATAACTAAATGTGATGTGATATCCTGGATGGGATTCTGGAACTGAAAAAATACATTCGGGAAGAACTGTGGAAATATAAATAAAATATGGATTTTAGTTAATGATAATATAAAATATTGGTTCATTAATTGTAACAAGTATACCGTGCTAATATAAGATGTTAATATTAGGGAAAACTGGGTAAATCTCAGTACTATCTTTGCAAGAATTCGGTAAATCTAAAACTGTCCTAAAATTTTTAAAACTTATTAAATTAAAAACATACCCTTCCCACACAAAAAATATTAATGCATTCAGGAATTGTCAAGGTCTGGGAATCAAATCCACATAATTTTAGTGGAAATGTGAATGGGCACTCTCAGTCAGTAACTATTGAAATGTTAGTATGCACATATTCTTTGGTGTTTCAAACTCATTTCTAGGAATTTATTCAGTAGAAATGAAAGCAAAATGGAAGTGTGTCACTTTCAAAATGGAAGTGTGTCACTTACAAAATGGAAGCGTGTCATTGCTGCTTTTTTTGTAATAGTCATTACACAGTAAAACCTATAATAACTAAAACAAGCTACCTCAATATTCAACAAGGTGTAATGGTTGAGGGAATTGTGATACTTGTCCGTAGAGTCTCCATTATAGAGGTGGCTGAACCTAGAGTCTGTCATACAGAGTGAAGTAAGTCAGAAAGAGAAAAACAAATACCGTATGCTAACACATATATATGGAATCTAAAAAAAAAAAAAAAAAAAAAAAAAGTGGTTGTGAAGAACCTAAGGACAGGACAGGAATAAAGACACAGATGTAGGGAATGGACTTGAGGGCACGGGGAGGGGGAAGGGTAAGCTGGGACGAAGTGAGAGAGTAGCATGGACTAATATATACCACTAAATGTAAAATAGATAGCTAGTGGGAAGCAGCCACATAGCACAGGGAGATCAGCTTGGTGCTTTGTGACCACCTAGAGGGGTGGGTTAGGGAGGATGGGAGGGAGATACAAGAGGGAGAGGATGTGAGGATATATGTATACATATAGCTGATTCACTTTGTTATACAGCAGAAACTAAGACAACATTGTAAAACAATTAAACTCCAATAAAAATGTTAAAAAACAAACCAAAAAAAGGAGACTTCTCTATATGTATGTATTCTCTGGAAAATATAACTACAATATAATGAAGATATATATACCTATCTCCTACTTTTAAATAACCAGATAAACAAGAATATATTATATATGTATAGAATCATACACTCTGAACTATTAACAGAAGCTTCCTTAGAAAAGTATAATTGTAGTGGGGAATATTAACTTTTCATTTGTATCTCTTTCTTATTGGAACTGGTACAATCCTCGTTTATTCCTTTTATAATAAAACTATAGCTTTTCTTAGTAGAAGCAAAGGATGTGTTTGTTCACATATACATTATTTTTTGTAGTAGTTATGCTACAATTCATTAGTATGTTCTTAATTAATCAAACTCAGTTCAAGTTCTCATAATTTCATTATCTGGAAATTATAAATCTAGAGCTCCTACCTAAATTTAAGAAAATTAGATGCCATTTAGTTATTAACTTTTTCATTCACTTAATGGTTCTCATAATATGTGCCTTCTAGGCTCATTGTATAGTTGGGGAGTTAGATGACTAATTAATAGAACAAGGTAGTAAATGGCTTTACCTGTATAGGCTTTGTAAGTAATATGCCATTGAACATGAGGTGGGTGCTAAGAGGCTGTAAGACACTTGGTATAATGGAAACAAGCTTGGAGATATGTTATATCTGTAAAGTTAAGAAGAGGTCACATCACAGAAGTCATAATTGCTGTGTCTTGGGTGACCATCAAGTTTCACATCCCATGCCAAGGGCTTTCAGTTGATAGTAGTTTTCTGTAGCAAAGTGTTGAGACAGATCCTTAGGCTGAGTATATACTCTGTGGCAAAAACTGTGGCAACTGCTTGTTGATATCTGTCAAAGGCACTCACTAGATAGGGGTGACAGACCTTCCAGGTATTTGCCTGACACTCAGAGGTTTTTCAGTGTAGTTTTAATTTTTATCCAGTACTATTTAGCAAGCTATAGAGTTAACTCAAGAGGATTATTTTCCTTCTTAAAGTGGTGCACAAGAAGTAATTAAAAATAACTATTATGAATGTGATATTAGAACTTTATAAGAATAATGTATGTGTTCACATATACTTAAAATTTTTTTAATTGAAAGCAGTTCAAATCACTAAATTTGGATAATTAAGTTTAACAGTTTAAATCACAAACTCTCTGAAATATAGAATACAAATGAGTAAAAGAAAAAGTCTCAAGTATAGTGATCACTTAATCCAGCCTGAACTCAACAGAGAAGTGACCACCAACTAGGACTGGGCATCAGTTTTCCCCATTCAGTATTCAGAATATAAAATGAAAAAATCCTAGGTAGCTTACAGCATTAATTCAACCATTATTAATTCATGGGATCATTTTATGATTCTTGAATGAAACCAACTATTTGGTACCTGGAAAGTCTATATGGTGATTGCTTAGAATCAGACCAGTAGTACAGGCATACCTCGTTTTATTGCACTTTGTTTTACTGTGTTTTGAAGATACTGCATTTTTTACAAATTGAAGGTTGGCAGCAACCCTGTGTAGATCAGGTCTATTGGTGCCATTTTTCTAACAGCATTTGCTCACTTCCTGTCTCTTTGTCGCATTTTGGTATTCTCTCAATAGTTCAAACTTTTTACTTATTATATTTGTTATGGTGTTCTATGATGAGTGATCTTTGGTGCTACATTGTAACTGTTTTGATGTACCACAGAGCAACTCTGCCCATCTCTCTCCCTCTCCTCAAGCCTCCCTATCCCTGAGACACAACGATATTGAAATTAGGCCCATGAATAATCCTGCACTGGCCTCTGAGTGTTCAAGGGAAGGAAGAGTCGCATGTCTCTCATTTTAAATCAGAAGCTAGGAATGATTAAGTTTAGTGAGGAAGCCATGTCTAAAGCCTAGATAGGCCAAAAGCTGGACCTCTTGCACCAAATACAAAGCAAAAGTTCTTCAAGGAAATTAAAAGTACTACTCCAGTGAACAAAGGAATGATAAGAAAGTGAAACAACCATATTGCTGATATGCAGAAAGTTTCAGTGGTCTGGATAGAAGATCAAAACAACTACAACATTTCTTTAATTCTGTGAAAGCTGAGAGGAGTGAGGAAGCAGCAGAAAAAACTTTGAAGCTAGCAGATGTTGGTTCATGACGTTTAAGGAAAGAAGCCATCTCCATAACATAAAAGTGCAAGAGGAAGAAACAAGTGCTGATGTAGAAGCTGAAGCAAGTTATCCAGATCTAACCAAGATAGTTAATGTAGGTGCCTGCACTAAACAACAGATTTTCAATGTACAGGAAACTGCCTTATAGTGAAAGAAGATACCATCTAGTACTTTCATAGCTAAAGAGGAGAAGTCAATGCCTGGCTTCAAAGCTTTAAAGGACAGGCTGATTCTCTTGTTAGGGGCTTATGCAACTGGTGACTTTAATTTGAAGCCAATGTTCATTTACCATTCTGAAAAACCCAGGGCCCTTAAAGACTGATGTCAAGTCAACTCTTCCTGTGATCTATAAATGGAACAATAAAAAACAATAACATCTGTTTACAGAATGGTTTACTGAATATTTTAAGCCCAGTGTAGAGACCTACTGCTCAGAAAAAAAATATTCCTTTGAAAATATTGCTACTCATTGACAATGCACCTGGTCAAGAGCTCTGATGGAGATGTACAACAAGATTCATGTTGTTTTTATGCCTGCCAACACAACATCCATTCTGTGGCCCATGGATCAAGGAGTCATTTCAACTGTCAAGTCTTATTACATAAGAAATACATTTTGTAAGGCTATTGCTGCCAAAGAAGGTAATTCCTCTGATGGATCTGGGCAAAATAAATGGAAAACCTTCTGGAAAGGATTCACCATTTTAGATGCCACTAAGAACATTTGTGATTCATGGGAAGAAGTCAAAATATCAACATTAACATGAGTTTGGAACAAGGTGATTCTAATCCTCATGGTTAACTTTGAGGGAGTCAAGACTTCAGTGGAGGAAGGAACTGCAGATGTGGTGGAAATAGCAAGAGAACTAGAATTAGAATTGGAGCCTGAAGATGTGACTGAATTGCTGCAATCTCATGATAAAACTTAAATGGTTGAGGAGTTTCTTCCTATGGATGAGCAAAGAAAGTTTCTTGAGATAGAATCTACTCCTGGTGAAGATGCTGTGAAGATTGTTGAAATGACAACAATGGACTTAGAATATTACATAAATTTATGTGATAAAGCAGCAGCAGGTTTTGAAAGGATTGACTTCAGTTTTTAAAGTTCTACTGTGGGTAAATTGCTGTCAAACAGCATCGCGTGCTACAGAGAAATCATTTGTGAAAGGAAAAATCAGTTGATGTGGAAAACTTCACTGCTGTCTTATTTTAAGAAATAAAAACTGCTCCACCAACCTTCAGCATCCACCACCATGATGGGTTAGTAGCCGTCAACATGGAGACAAGATCCTGCACCAGCAAAAAGATTAGGACTTGTTGAAGGCTCATATGATGGTTAGCATATTTTTAGCAATAAAGTATTTTTTAATTAAGTAATATACATTTCCTTTTTAGACATAATGCTGTTGCACACTAAGTAGACTATATTGTAAATATAACTTTTATATGCACTGGGAAACCAAAAAATTCACGTGACTTGCTTTGTTGTGTTATTGACTTTATTGTTGTAGTCTGGAACTGAACCCACAGTATCTCCAAGGTATGCTTGTACATAATTAGGAAAAATCCGATGATAGTTGTAGATGGTGTATATAACATACAATTAGAAGATGTACAAGTGTAAATCCTTTTTTATCTAGAAACCAACTAACCAGGACATAAATTATCTCTGTCTCTAAATATGAATAAGGGTGGTTATGCATACATTAGTATGTGCATGTACAGACACAGACATTCTCTTTACCAGAGAGATACAACTTTGGAAAAATAAACCTCTGTAGCAGAGATTTATTGGTCAACATACATTAAACCTCATATGCTAAATAAGACTGTAAGATGTAGCAAATGATAACCCCAAGGCACTGTAAGACCTCCAAAACTCCAAAGGACTCAAATAGGAGAGAAGACAACTTTGATTTTAATTATTTTAATAAAAATCATTTTATAAGTTATAAATGTTAATCAAAACCCCTAAGTCCTTGAAAAATTTACATAATTCAAATACTCTTGCATTTTAGAGACTATTTAAGTCATTAAAAATAAATATAACATTTCTTCTCAATTATAGAAAAATAAATGGATTAACCATCTAACTTAATATTGTTAGAAACCAAATTTTTACATTTATAGTAATTAGCCAATTAACTAACTGTTCTAATATTTAATAATGAAATAAAAGATAGAGCTAATTTACATTATATTCCTTAAGAGCAAAGCAAAACTACATATGAAAAATTGAAGATAAAAGGAAACACCAGTGCTTACTAAGTGTCCGTTCAAAAGGTTTAATATTTGTTATCACAAATGAACAATGCAAACATTATATTATCATGTTTTCACAATGTACCTGGTTACATTATATATGACATTAAAATATTTAATATAGAGTTAATATTTTATATACATTAAAAACAGTAATAAAACTACATAAAAATGATTATACATTTAAATGTCACTTGATGATTTACTAGAGACACTATCAAATCTTCATGAATAAGACTGGGAGAAGAATAGAAACTGTGTTTTGTGTGCTCACATCGATGTGTCTTTTTCAACTGTTATATGAGCTAATGATATGAATAATAAAATAAAACAGTCATATAATTTCTGTTCTTGAGCTATTTTTCCCATAAATTTGCTGAATTCCTTTCAAAATAAACTGAATTAACAGTAATTATATAGATAGATAAATGAGAGAGAGAGAAAATCTTGGGTATATAATTATTTTATTCACAGATTTTATACAAATATATCCTTAATCTCTGAGTGTTATAAAACTTCTATGTATTCAACTTTCTCCAATTAAAATATTGGAAATCAATATTAATTACTCTTTTTAGAGAAATCCTTCTAGAAACCTTTCTAAACCCATTCTCTTACCAGCCATCTACCCTCATTCTCACAGAGGCTTATGGCTAGTCATTCAGAATTGTTTTTCACCAGGAGAAAGAGGAGTCCAGAAGCAACTGAGATTTAGAGACCTTACTGACTGGATCTCAAGGTCATTCCCTTGTATTGCTTTTGTGCTTTGGTTTCCTAACATGGGTGGTCCAGGTGTTTTTCTTGTTGATCAGTATGTGCGTTACCTTATTATATCACATCTTGCCTTACCACTGGTATTTTCCTCCTTCTACTTCATTGTATTTAATTGCTGATATTCTACCTAGACTTTTATGCTTCCTTGTTGCCTTGGGATTGGCATGCTACATAGCCCATTGCTACTCTAATGAGTGTGTCAGTGATTAGAATGCACAAGTAGGCAATGTAATATGACCTTAAGGCATTCATGGACAAATTAGCTAAACTATTATTGTTTTGTTTTGTTTGCTCCTTTTAAACCTAGAGAATGTTGAACAATGCTGCTTTCGGCTTATATCTAAATTATAACTTATGGTAAGTCTGTCATTAGTTATTCAAAGCAATCTCTGAATATCTTTGGATTTCCCGTTTTAAAAACTCAGTGAATTCTTTGAGGAAGAACAATGTTATGGTATATAATGTGTATTTTTCTATATTTATTCATAGTGAAAATGCACACCATTGGAAGAAGAGTAGGTAAAATATTTTGAAAAGTGGAAGAACTCTAAAATTAGTTTTTTTCCTATATCAGCAGACACGAAAGCAGGATTGTCAGGAAAATGAAGTGAAATTAGAATTTAGAACAACGATGCAATGCTAATTAGTGAGTTTAATGTGCATAAATAGAGAGAAAGGAATGGGAAAGAGTACAGGAGAGCCATAATTGTGCTTTGTTTAACTTAACCAGTTAACCAAAGCTTTTTACAACTAACTCTTTTATAGCTATGACATCTTTATGTAACTGTCCTTTCCTTTTTCTGACTTGGCTGCTTTTGTACACATTTCAAATGTTTTTTATCAAATGCATATATAGGCCAGTGTGTATTTCGTGAAAGCACTGTCCCTTGACTAAGGAAACCCTTAAAATTTAGCTTTCATCAGGAATAAAGGTATGAGAAGGGGGGTGGGACGATTATAGGAAGCAGTATGCTGGCTACATTTTTAACAGTTTGAAAGAGATTTGAAGGGAGATGGCATGACCATTAAAAGCCTGTTGGCTGGTCAAGGAAAATGCATCTGCACAGCAGAAAGATTAGTAAAATACCAATGATTTTATGTGTAGCATTGTTCATAATGGTTACTCCTTCTTTCCTCACTTGGATGAAGTAAAACGTGAAGTTCATGCACAAACTCCATGCCCCTGTCTCCTTCAATGCTGGCAGTGACCTGCACAGATAGGATTTCACATTCACACATACAGATGGGCTAGTCTCCCCTATTACCCTAGCGCTTCATGGTTATGATCTAAGACCTTCTGCCTCTCCCACAACATAAACCTTTCTTCTTTGGAAAAAAATTAAAAGGACTAAGCTAGTGGGGACAGAATATATTACTTCACTCTCTGCAATGGCTCAAGATTAACTAGACCACTGAATAATCTTATTTAGCTAAACAGGCAGGCAGCTCAAATTGGATCATTTTGTTTTGTTCAGCACAGGAAAAGAGAAACAAAACACATTGAAAGAAAATACAAGTAGCATTAATTGGAACAGTCATTGTTAAAGTAATTTTACCAGGATAATCCAACAGTATTTTTGGTTAAACTTGGGACTCTGGCATTATGGAGAAAAGGAATTTTGTGAATTAGAATTTTCTATATCATCCATATGATTAATATATTCACATATGTTGAAACTTTATAAGATGTTCATAATGTTTATATTTAATAATTGAATATTTGTCCAACATGGCAAAGGGAAAGAATAATAAAGGCAATATAGTAAAGTAGTCATTTCTTATAAATACCACAATAATCTATCTTCATATATAAATTGGTGATAAACAGTATATTCTTAATGAAAAGATAAAGGCTTTCGGGCTTCCCTGGTAGCGCAGTGGTTGAGAGTCCACCTGCCGATGCAGGGGACACGGGTTTGTGCCCCGGTCGGGGAAGATCCCACATGCCGCGGAGCAGCTGGGCCCGTGAGCCATGGCCGTTGAGCCTGCGCGTCTGGAGCCTGTGCTCGGCAACGGGAGAGGCCACAACAGTGAGAGGCCCGCGTACCGCAAAATAAATAAATAAATAAATAAAGCCTTTCTATTTTGGTAGGCCATTGGAAGGGTCACTTGAGGCAACATGTGTAGATACAAGTTAATTTTTTTAAATAAATTTATTTTATTTTTGGCTTTGTTGGGTCTTTGTTGCTGCACATGGGCTTTCTCTAGTTGCGGTGAGTGGGGGCTACTCTTCATTGCGGTGCACCGGCTTCTCATTGCGGTGGCTTCTCTTGTTGCAGAGAATGGCCTCTAGGTGAGCACGCTTCAGTAGTTGCAGCACATGGGCTCATTAGTTGTGGCTCATGGGCTCTAGAGCACAGGCTCAGTAGTTGTGGTACATGGGCTTAGTTACTCCACGCCATGTGGGATCTTCCGGGACCAGGGCTCGAACCCGTGTCCCCTGCATTGGCAGGCAGATTCTTAACCACTGTGCCACCAGGGAAGTCCCCTAAATACAAGTTGTTGAATTACTTAGTGTTTTTCTTTTGTTTACAAAATGTACATTGTCAAGCTGTTCTTTGAAAGACTGGTATTTGTCCCAGGAAGGGTTTATGCTAGCAACTTGTAGATAAAAGCTGTAGCCAGTTGTTCAGGAGTTAGTTTGTGGAATGCAGGGTGGAATATGGGAATGTTATAAAGGAGGAAATTTACCTCCTACTTGAAAAACGCATTCTTGAGCCTTTAGAGAGAAATTATCCCATAGTGCTCTAAATGAATGTATATTTCAAATAAATTTTACATTTTAGAAATGTCAATAAGTGACACAATTCATCAAGTTTTACTATGCTTTATACCTCAAAAAATAAGTTTTACTACGTTTTCCCTTTAACTTGGGCATATAATTTCAAGGAAGGTTTTGTCTCCTTTTTATCTCCTGGTATGTGTTTTTCTTCCTTCCTTCCATCCATCAATCAGTCTTCCATCAACCCACCCCTCCCTCCTCTCTTTCTCTCTCATCTACCTACCTACCTACCAGTACATGTATTGATCTACCTCTTATTTACCTACAGACCTACTTAAATTAATAGAAGGACTCATAGATACTTATTTTGGAACTTGTGATGGAGTGTTTGATTAATCATAATCTCAAGTTCTTAGGACGCTGTTATTAGAGATTTATGCAAGGCCTTCCCTTGTTTCCCCCTTTCCTTCAACCCATCCTTTCTTCCTTTTCTCCTTCCTGCCTTCTCGTCTAATCCTTCCCCTTACATTCCTCTCCCACCATTAGTAATCATTCTGGTACACTTGATATACATAATTTATTTGCATATGTTTTGTTTTATGTGCACATACATTTAATTTACATAATTGTTATTGTTATAAACTCATCCTATTTCTTTTCCACCCAGCTCCATTTTTTAAAGATCTATTAATGTATCTGTGTTTAGATCTAGTCTTTTTCTAACTGCTGCACAGTATTATGTCACGTTCATGTGCCACATTTTATTGTCCACTCCTCTCAGTGAAGAACACCTGGATTGCATTCAAGTTGCTTCTACTAAAAACAACACTGGGATGAGCATTCAGATATACTTTTTCATAGTTAGGCAAGAATTGCTCTGGGATATACATCCAGGATATGACTTTATCTAGATCATCGCGTGTACCTACACTGAATTTAACTTAAAACTGTCACATTACTTTCTGGAATGGCTGGTCCATGTCATTGTGGGCCATAAACTCCCACAAGCAGTTTGTGAGATTTTTTTGTATTTCCACTTCCCCAGCAACACTTGCATTATCCAGTTTTCTAGTACTTTTCACTATTAGAAGTTCAAATTATGTCTTTGTCTTAGTGACCATCCTTTGAGTCTTTCCTCCTGTGAAATGCTTGTTCACATCGTTTGCCCATTTTTTTCTTATTTTGACTTGTATTTTCACTGTGGATTAGCAAGAGTTCTTTGTATATTCTAGATATTAGACCTTTGTTGGTAATAAATATTGCAGGTGTTTTCTGTGGATAATAAACAATTAGTCTATTAACTTTCTCCATCATATCCTTTTGTTGACACAGAGCCTCCATTAGATGCTGTAGAAGCCATGAACTTTTCACCTCTGTAACCTTTTGTTAACCTCTAATAACTTCATAGAATTATCTTTCACAATTTGATCTTTGATTCTTTGGGGTGTATCTTTTTTTCTTTGAAGTGGGATAGAAATCCAGTTTTGTTTTCTCCATACAGTAAGCCAGTTTTCATACATCATCAACTAAATACTCAGTCACTGGGCCATTGATTCATGTCTTATTTAAAATACATGACCTTCTTTTCCCCAAAAGACCTCTAAGTTAGAAGGCAATGAAGTAACATTTATAAAGCGCTGAAAGGAAACAATATATGTATACTGTCAAGTCAGAATTCTATGCCCAGGGAAAATATCTTTTAGAAACGAGGACAGGGGAGATATTTTCAGACAGATACTAATGGAATTTCCTGCTACAGGCGTACTCTATAACAAAGGTTTAAAATTTCTTTACATCTTTACACTACTTGAGAAGCAGTATAAATATTATTTAAAAGTGAAGTCAGCCACTAAATTTTCTTAAAGAGAATGATAAGTCAATAGAGGTGATAAAATGGAATCATATATGTTGCTCAATCAGTCCAAAAGGAAAACAGAAAATAAAGGGAAAAAAAAAACAGATGGAACAAATAGAATACAACTCTCAACATGGTAGATCTTAACCAACTATGTCAATAATGATATTAAATGTTAATGGCCTAAACATACCTATTAAAAGATAGATTGTCAGATTGTATTAAAATAAGAAGAGATCAGACTATATAATATCCACAAGAAATCATCTTTAAATGTGAAGATATAGATAGGATAAAAGTTGAAAGGATGGCAAAAGATTGCACCATGTAAGCCCTAGTCAAAATAAAACTGGTGTACTTATTTTAATATTAGATAAAATAGATTTTAGAACAAAACATATTGTCAGGGATAAATAGGGTCACTGTATAATGATAAAGGGGTCAATTTTCCAAGAAGACATAGCAGTCTTAAGTGGTTTGCACCTAACAACAGAGCTTCAAAATATACTAAAAGAAAAGATTAAAGTGAAAAAAAATTGACAAATGTACAGTTAGAGACTTCAGCATTCCACCATCATTAACTGATAGAACAAGTATATAGAAAATTAGTAAGCATATAGAGGACTTGAATAACACTGTCAATCAACTGATGTAATTAATATTTATAGACCAATACACACCCAACAAAACAGAAAACACACTATTCTTAAATGCACGTAGAATTTTCACCAAGATAGGTAATATTCTGTGCTATAAAACAAATCTTAAATATAAAAGAATGAAAAGGATACAAAGCTATGTTAATAAAATTTGATTAGAAATCAGTAACAGAAATGTATCTGAAAACTTCCTGGATATTTGGAGATTAAAAAGGTACATATCTAAATAACGTATAGGTCAAAGAGGAAGCCTCAGGAGAAATAAACAAAAAATACATATATTAAACAGAAAATGAAAATTCAACATATCAAAATTTGTGGGATGCAATTAAAATAGAACAAGACCTCAAATCAATAATCTAAGCTTCCACTTTAAGAACTGCCTTCCTTAATTTCCACATGTACAGGATTTTCTGATTTTCTTTTGTTTCCTAGTTGAATTCCATGGTGTTTAGAGAGCATATTCTGTGTGATTTAAGTATACTGAGTTTTCTTTGAGATTTGCATTATGACTCAGCATACGGGGAAATATGTTATAAATCTATATGCATTTGAAAAGAACATTTACATTTATTGGGTTGTCTGTCAACTAGATCAAGTATACTAATCATGTTATTTAACTATTCTATATAACTTATTTATTGCCTGCTTGTTCTGCCATTTAATGAGTGGTTTATTAAATGTCTGTGATTGTATTGATATGTTTATTTCTTCTTTGACACTATTTTTTGGGCCATGCTGTTAACTGCATGCATTTATCCCTTCAAATTCAAAATTAGACTTTCCTTTTCAGATGGATACTCACAGTTTTTCTTATTTATTCCTCAAATCCATGCTGCCTTCATGCTTTTGATTCATTTACATTTCTCTGTGATTAATTTTTAAGGAGAGAGGCAGCAACTCAAGCTATTTTTCCATTTGTCAGGAGCTAGAAGCCAGGTCCATAGGTTTCATTTTAACACATCTTCCAAGAACTCATTATCACTGTGTGTATGTTTATATACAATGATATATATATACACACAATATATATATATGATTGTGTATACACATACACATATTAGAAGTATTGACACTGAGTTTTAGGTGGCTAAAACTTATTTTTTTGGCACACAACAGTGCAACTTTTAAACACATATATAGTGTCCTGCTGAATGTTTTTATAGGAAAACTAACAAAATATAGGACTGAATTTTCAAAGGCTATTACTTGAACTTGCGATTGGCCCAGTGCCTTTTCATAAGTAGATGTTTCCTTGAATTGTAAAGCAATAATTGGACACTGGAGGGCTATTATTTGTGGGGCCTCTAAGTAAATTTTGTTTTAGTACGAAGCCAAAGTGTAGGGCCGGTAAAGGGTATCTGGAAATGTGGCTCAGTGTATCTGAATATAGTGGTTTTGTATGGAAAACACATTTCCTTTGCACTAGGGCGTAGCATCTAAAAAGTTGGCAATCTGTATAATCCTTGGTACTTCTGGATAATGTCATAATCAGAGATAAAGGCACAGAAGTGCATTAACATCTCCAAAACAGTGTACTGTGTCTCTTGACTTCTTTCGTTTATTTTTCTGATATTTCATTATATAAGATTCTATTGCAATTTAAACCCATATTTAAGGGGAGTAATTTAGGAAATGTCTTACCAGTCGTGGACTTTTTGAGAAGGCTTTTGAGACAAACTAAGCTACTAACTAACTAGTTTAGAATTGAAAGTTTTATGTGTTATGACTGCTTCCCCTCCCCTAGCGGAATAGTCTGGAAATATATCATGATGATATCTGAAGAATGATGTTGAAATCAATTCACTGTAGTGTGTTCATTTCTGGATGCTTGATGATAAATTTTAGGGATCTGAGAAACAATGTCTGAGAAGAGTTGGACATTAGAGGTAGTAAGAGAGAAGGTTAGTGCCTTGGAAACGTTTCAGCAGGAACTTGTCTGGATGAAAATAAGAACACAAATACACCTTGTATATTTTTTCTTTTCCATTATAGTTTAGTAAAAGATATTGAATATAGTTCCCTGTGTTATACAAGTAAGACTTTGTTGTTTATCTATTTTATATATAGTAGTTTGTATCTGCTAAACCCAACCTTGTGTATTTTTTTAGTGTAAAAACTATTGATACCCAGATATGTAAATATATGTATTCAATTAATTTTTAGTGTGATTTTATGATTGATTTTAGTTTGCAGAGGCATTTAAAAATGTTAGATCATTTAACCATTTAACAATCATAATTTATACATGTGTACTTAGTAATATCAACCTACCTCTTATAAACAACTCAACATTTGATAGCCCCATTGGTTATGTGTTGGGTTATGTGTTCCTTTTTCTGGGTTATTGTTCCATCCTCATTTTGCAACAGCTCTTTTCAGGACCTTTATTCTATCCTTGATGGCAGAATGTGAGCTTTCAAACCAACTCTGAATTTTCTTAGTGTCCCATAATTTAATATAAATTTATTTACTCATTCCCCAAAGTAGTTTTGTTTCATATCTGTTGCTCCTTTCTCTACTGGATTTCCTTAGCCTCTGGATTTTGGGGTTAAATTACCTACATTTGTGCTCTGCATGTATTCTCAATGCAATATTTTCATTTTGATCAGGTTCCTCTCAGATAAATCTCATATTTCCAGACCTTGTATTGATCAATGATTGTGCTGAAAGATCTGGTCTTGTTGCTGAATTAGTCAGACTAACTATAGCTCTCATTTGTAACAAGTTGATTACTCTAGCCTTATACCTAATAATGTGCTAATCTTGATAATTATGATTATACCTTTCAGTTGGTTCTATTCCAAAAGTCCATTTCGATCTGATAGTTTATTCCAAAACATTGTGAGAAGGTTATAATTTATCTTGTTTTTGTGTGTTTATCATATGTGTGTGTGTGTGTGTATACACACATATTTCTGGAAGTATATCATTAAAGATTCCTCACAAAAATAATTGGTACCTTTTAATGTGCTTTACATGTTTACTTGGAAAAATTGTACCTCATTGTATTTTGGGCTGATAGGGATTAAAGTCCTGGTCTATATACCTTAAAGCCTATTTGTGGTTGGAAAAAAACATCTGGGCAATAATAATTCTTTATTTTCTCTCTCCTGCTTGTCTGACCTCCAGGGTGTTCAGGTTAAATTCATGCTGCTGAGGTTTCTTTCAAGTTCAGTTTTTATAAAACATTAATCTGTTTTTCTCCTTTACATTTGTGCATCACTAGCAAATGACAACAGTAGACTCATTTGTAATATTGTTATTTCAATATGGATCTTTTGAAAAAGCGGACACAGTCGTTGGTCAGGCCTGCTTTGGGAAATTACTGGAAACTCTTTTATTCATTGACGTTGACCAGTGAGATATACATTTTTCACTGTTTTACTTTGATCCTTTTTGTTTAAACCTAGACTCTCTCCAAAAGGGATAAGGGGTTACATGCTTAATAAATGTGTCAAATATATTTATTTCAGATCATAAAACAAAATATTTCTGTATAAACTTGCTGACCACAGATATCTGCCAGAAATCTATGCAATTTTTGCTGGACTAGAAATAAAAAGGGGCCAAATAAAATTATGATCAGTTGCCCAGTAAACAGGACCATGTTATGTGTAGTATTACTCTTGAGATTAGTGTTAAACCCGCCCCCCTGACAACTTTCATACATATTGGGGGTGAGAGAAAAAAATTGGTACTTTTCCCTTTTGTAACTTTTCTTAATATGGTGTTAATAAGCAGGTTTGGAGAGGGAAGACAGAGAAATTTTACTATATTTTTCTTACAAACATGCAGTTCTGCCCTCCCTCATATACCTTAGGTCTAGGCCAAATAACACAGTCATTCCAATTTAGCAATGTGTGGGGGGCATGTGTGTATGTGTGTATGACTGAAAGGATATATATAAAATATGCACAGTGATTGTTTCTAGGTACTAGACATACGGATGACAGCTATTTTTCTTTTCATTTTTCAATGTATTTATACTGAAATATTTTGAATATTGAAATTTTAATAGATTGAAATACTTATATTTGTGTATATATTACTTTTATAATCAGAAAAATAATGAAACTAATTTTGAAACTAGAAAGAGAAATTCATACTTCAAGGCATAAGAAACATAAAGTGATTCAAAGTCATGTCTTTGTTTTCCTTACTACTTTTTCTTTATGTAGAGAGCCACGTGAGGGGGTACATCAGCTTACCGTAAACTTAATTTGGAATTTGGATAAGAAATTCTGAAGTAGCATTGAACTGTAATTCAAATAGGGGTGTACCTTGGAATTGGAAGAGGCCTCATGGATCCAGTCCTTATCTAAATAATTACTCTGTTGAAAATGCCTCTTCTTGCTAGTCTATATTTGTTACATTACCTGCTAGCTTTCCCATGAAACTGCGTGTTCTTGAGGAGAGGGACATGTCTTTCTCATTTTTATTTTCCACGTGCCAGGTATATGAAAGATCCTCAAGAAATATTTGCTGAACAAATAATTTCAATGAATGGATGCATGGAAGTCTACCTTTTCCAGATTTGTATAGAGTTTTCTGTTAGAAATATTATAAATTCTTCAAGTGAATGATAGTAGATCTTGTGAAAATTTCAGTCTTCAGGCCAGTGCACTGTTTATTTTAAATACTCAATAAAAGTCTGTCAACTGTACTTCCTGATAGTTAAACAGAATAGTCTATGGAGTAAGACAAGGCCACCCAGAACACTTGAATCGCAATTATGTCACCTCCCAAGTAGCAGGAAACTGAACTCCACCTATTGTACTTGACTTCAGCTGTACACTCATATCCAGTTCATAGCCTGAGAAATTTATATGACTAGCACAGCATTTTGGTAAAATTCTGGCTTTTGATGATTCAACAAGAAGAATGTTTAAAGTAAGGTAACTGTTCTCTCTGAAATTATTGTCTCAGAAAATAGTACCAAGCTTCAATAATCAAAACAATATGACATGTGACTAGGAGGCATTATTTTCAATAGACTCTTATAGAAACGCTTTATTTCTCAAACAATAAATAAAGATCAAGGAGGCTATTAAATTTCCTCAGCATTACACAATTTGTCAGTGGTAAAAGCAGTTCTCCAATATAAGTCTATTGACTCTAAACCAGGCCCCTTCACTAATTTACCCAAAGAACCTTGCTATTATAGTAATCCTGAGAATGCAGGGAAGGCAGCAGCCAATTCTCTTCCATAGTCCTCTCCCACTTCTGTCTCCTGCACTGGATCTCATCAACCCTCAGTGATAAGAGGTAAACACACTTTGTAAAACAAAAAGCAGAGTCTCAGAAAAACAAACTTGAATCTACAGGTATTATAAATCTGTCTGATATCTATACATAGTGGCTCTCATATGTGTGTTGAATATTGTATATATGTATATATAATATATATTTATCTGTATGTGTGTATATATTCATATATATATATATTCATATATATGTGAATATAGAGATTATTGCTGTTGAGGTCTCACTTCATCTCTGATCAGTGAGGCAAAAATTACTCTAGCATGAGAGCATGATAATTAGTTATCAAAACTGAATAATTGTATGGATAGATTTTAATATTTGAAGCTCTCTTAGAGAGATTACCCCAAGTTATTTTCACATTTATAGAAAAGGAATAGTAATCTGAGAAACAACCTGAGAAGTGTACCTTTTACCAGTGTGGCTTATAGTGTTTTGTATTTTAAAATATCTCATGAGTCATGAGTCATCCATCATGGTGAATGACTAAATGCAAATGTATAAAGCTTCTGAATTTTATTTGCTTTTAATTTTTCAGTTTCTCTTTAAAATATTCAATGCAAAATTCTAGTTAATTCAAAACAAGCAAAGCCCATTATGTAATTACACACTATATTTGCAAAGAATGAGCACAGCATTTGAATTTCATGATATGTGTAAGACCAGATACCATATAAAACAAAATCTGCATGTCAGTATCAGTAATCACATGATACAGGATGCTTTATATCATCTTCCATTACAAAGCTGTTATTTTTTTCTTCTAATTTTAGTTGCTTTACTAAAATGAGTACATATGAATGTCTGTCTGAGTTATTCATATATTGGACAGGATTCTGAGGCCAAAGACCTAAGCTAGGCCCTGTGCTATTGAGCTGAAGAGATATTGCCACTTGAGGAACTGGGACTAGCTTGGTTTGCTTGTTAACGTCATGCCAGATTCATACAGTTGTCCCCATGTTTCTTAGAATTCAGTCTCCCTGCCCAGATTTAAAGGAGCAGAACTTAATATAAAGCTGTGAAAGAGTAATGCAAATACATGTAAAGACATTTTATGGGACTTTAGCCAGATCTAGCCCCAAAAGACTTGGTAAAATTTAAAGTAGCAGGGACGAACTGAATCTAGCAATAGTTAAAATATAAAAGTCTAAGACTGTGTATCATTGCCGCTAAGTAAGAAAATTTCAGGAGGAATTGAAGACATTTATAGCTTTTTCAAGAGCCTTAAATAAGCTTGACAAAATGATACAGGCTAACTTTTCCATTCCTAAAACCCAAGAATTGACTTCTAAAATCTAAATGAAGAAAGAGGTATTATTTTCTTTTTCCTGCAACCTATTAGCTATTAACATTGAAGTATTAGACTTTGATGACAATTACTATGCTTCTTTTAAAAAAGAATTCGATTTTCTAATCTTTCAGGGAAGGCAAAAGTTCAATACACTATTCAGAGTGATGTTAAGATATTTCTGATGACTGAAAAGCATAGAAAGGATATGACACCTATTCCATATCATCTATAATAGATTTTGGATAATGCTAGGGTGGAAAGAAAAACAGAGGAGATATCTGGGAAAGTAACATCAACCTAAATCTGAAATTCCCAGATCTCTGAAACATTCTAGTAGTGTTACCAAGAAAGGGCAGTTGATTGGTTATAAACAGTGTCCTTAGCTTCTCTATACAGATCTCCTTCGCCTGGCACATTCTTTCTTAGCTGGCTCCATCCTGTGTTTGCAGCCTCATCCCCTGGTGTTTCATGTACTTTAGCCACACACAACCACTTTCTGTTCCCTGAATTTGTCACAGATCTTTGTTCCATCTTTGTTTCCATCTTTCCTGGAATGATAGTCTCTCTACAAAGAATTCCTTTCTAATATCACTACACTTCAAAGCTTCTGTTCACTTGGGTCCTCAGCCTTCAACTCCCACTTCAAATATCAATGCCTGTGCAGCTTCTCTACCTCCGTAGTCTACCATAGTGACGTCTACCTCTGTGCACCTGTGCAGTTGTTTCAAATGATTCTCTTATATTTCACATTATAGGGTGTTTATTCATCCATTTTTGAACTTGTCAATTAGAGTATTATATCAAATTCTGTATTTTGTATCTTTCTGTCTTTCCTTCTCTAGTGCCCAGAACATAGTAGGTCCTGAGTAAGCAATCCTACTTAGGCATAGATTGCTTTAGGAGAAAGTATAATTTAAAAGTATTTGTTTTTAAAGAAGTTATTGCATTACAGTTTTCAGATTGCTTTCTTCTAATCCTTCTACTGCTTATACCATAGAAGAGTTGGGAGACTTGCGATTTACTGGGGGTGTGTGTGTGTGTGTGTGTGTGTCTATAACATATATATATATATAATTTGTATCATATTTGTAATCTAGTCAATGCATAGTTTTCTTTTTTAGGTATTTAATGATCTGGATGTGTACTTAATGTTTGAAAATTTATCTCTTTATAATTCTCATGGAATGTAGCACAGTTATGTAAAATGGCAAAATTGACTAAGAAATTCTTTTACTTGGATCTGAATCTGTATAGCTAGTTAAGATTTAAATTAAATCCATGCTTGCAGTTCTCCCTGAAGTGTAATATTTTGTTATGTGTCACTTCAAATGTTATTTAGTGACTTCTATTTAACTGATTTAATATCACCCCAATAATAGCTTAATACTCAAATCAAATATTAATAAATGCACACCTTCACTTATTTCACCTAATCTTTTCCTAAATATCCAAGTTGAGGTGTTTTGTTTTACGTTGCATATGGGTTAGGAATTCTGTCAATCAGACATTTGGTTAACTATGGTCGACACTTACCTGTGTCTTATTACAGGATTTAGGGAAAAGTTAAAGAGACTTGAGAAATACTCTTTACAAAGTCAAGTTTTCATAATGTATGACATTTGTATAATTTCAAGTGTATTACATTCTCATTGAGTAGCATTGCCCATGTCCTCTATCAGTCACAATCTCCACGGCACAATTGGTGTCTCATGACAGGTTTAAGGAAGAGCATTCTGTGGTAAGGTAAATTTGAGGAAACTGTTAGTTTAAAAAAAAAAAAACAAAAAAAAACCAGAATTTTTATTCATCATTATTATCAATGTGTGACTTCCCAGATATTCTAATTCACTGTGGATTTCCAAAACAGTTGATATAATGTGAAGTTATTTGCTCATGAAATATTTTTGAGGAACATCTTAAGTAATTGCTCTTAGAAACAGATCTTGTTTCTCTCAATACATTTTGGGAAAATTAGTGAAACTCAACTGGCCTACTCTAGGATTATTTCTTGGCCTCCTGCTTCTTCACTTCTTCTTCTTCCCCTTCCCCTTCTTCCCCCTTCTACCTCTTCCTCCTCCCCCCTTAGTGTTGTTGTTATTATTATTCAGGGAGATTAATTTACCCATCAAATTAGGAGAGAATCAAATTCCATTCTTGAAATTGCTCTGTGTGTGTGTTTAATTTCAGTTGCTTAGGTTTGTGTGTATCTGTGTGTGATTGTGTGTTTTCTGCATTCCTAAAGTGTTATATATCATGGGAACTCTAGAAATGCTGCTGATTGTCAGAAAAAAACATGCTGAGTCTGGAAAATGTAACCAAACATGCAGAGAAGTCATTGTATAATAAGCTTCAAGGGGCAAATGTCTAAAACTATTTAATTTTCACCTGTTAAAAATTGATTTAGATTTGATTAAATTCCACTTGAATAATTACATTCATTTTCATTCTCATGTTTTCTCTGTGGAAGTGGGAGGATGGGAAACAACTGGTGACTCCCTGGAGGAATAATCATTGGATTAAGGTCCAAGAGATCTATGCTACATGAATACTTTATAAGGATTATTTGTCAAGCATAATTTCACTAATAAGTATATGATCGTGTGCTAGTCACTTATATTTTAATGACCTCAGTTTTTTCATATGTAAAATGAAATGACTTAGTTCCATGGAATCTAACATGTTTTCTTCCAATCCTATGCTCTGACACTAGAAGCTAAATTTTGGAATGCTTTTGTGTCATCAGAAGAAACAGAAGTCAGTCTTTGTTCAGTAATTTTAAAGGTAATCTCTTAAATTCATGCAGGTGAAACCATCTGAAGGTATAATTATTTCTTCAACTGTGCAAAATATCCTACTTTGGGAACTGCCTATTTGTGGGCAAGTATATGCCTTAGAGATGGTTTCTATGACCTAGGTAGATGCTTTTATGTATGAAAAATAGTTCAAATTGGTTAGGGTATAGATAGTCATGTGTGTGTTTGTGTGTGTGTGTTTTAATTTATATTTTCTTCTGAATATTTAGTGACACATAAAGAACATAGCACTAGGGGCCTGGATACCTGAGTTCTATGACTGTCTCTGCTTGCTGGCTCTGTGACTTGGAGCAAGTCATTTCACTTTCATAGCCAGTTTTCTCATGTGTATAAAAGTGAACTTGAACCCAGTACATTTCATGTTCCTTCCGGCACTATAATTTTATACATTTTTAAGAAGCATGCTCTGCCCTCTCCCAACACAGGTATAATAATACCTATTTCACAAATCATCTTTGGTAAAACTCCTTAAAATTCTCAAAGGACTGGCACCCTATATAATAGGATAAAAGAAAGAAAAAATATTTGTAGAGTATTACATATTTTGTTCCAGATTTATTTTCTGAAAGATTACTGAGCAAATAACTCCTTTTATCAACATTCTTTGTGGTTTCTACAGTTGTACTGCTTACCATGCTTGTTCCATGGACAGTCACGGCAAATGAGCATCATGATTTTTGACTTGGTTTGGAGGAATCTGCTGAGTGACTGGAAGTGAACTCAGCTTGGGAAGGTTTATTAAGGCAACGTGTGAAAGGACACTTTAGTACCTTTCACACTGAAGTATAACCATAATTAGTTTTTATTTCATTCTCTTATTATAAGGTAAACCCATTAATATAAACCTCTAGAAATAGTAGTAAAATTAATTTGAGAAAATGGTTTTCATCCCAGGTTGCTTTATTTTACAAAGACTTAAGCTAATAAATTGAATATGTGAGAGGAGTTTCCAGTGGCCATATTTCTTTGTGTGCCTTGGACTCCAAATGAGAGCTGGAGAAGCTGAAAATATATGTATGTGTATATATATATATGTTTATTATAACTCTCATCAAACATTATTGATTATTAGCCAATAGTATTAATCACCACTGATTTCTTCATCTGTTTTTTCCTGATTCAAATGTGAGCTCCATAAAGGTCAGAATTCTGTCTTTCACATTTGTGTTTTTTGTACCTAATAGAGCAGCCAAATATGAAGGATATTCATACTCAATAATGGAGTAAATTAAGTGAATAATACTTAAACTTTTATACAGTACACAGACATATATTTGAGAAAAGGCAAAGGACATTTAATTCTGGTCCTGTGGTTTATTTTTTCCTATCATTGTTGCTAACCTTTGTTTTAGAATTGGGGAAAACATACTGAGGTAACGGGATGTCATTAAAAATTGCTTAACTCAGAGATTCTGAGGTAGAATTACTCAGGACTGGTTTTCCTCTGTGCTTAGAATACTTCCAACATGTTCAGCTGGGAGAAAAAGACCAAAATGGAATGGAAATACATATAACACTAGGAGGGATCCCTTTTAATGAGGAAGTTGATGATTACCTGAACATCACTCTAAGATCCTGTTACTGGTTTGGATGCTTCCACACAAAAGAATAAAAACCACATGTGAACCCCTGCTTTGGGAAAGGGTATGGAAACATGGATATCTGAATATCAAGGTCATGGACAGCTGGGGGTGATTTCCTTTATGGCTTCTGTGTCTCTCGTGTTGACACACACCATGTAGTCAGTGAACGATTAGGAAAGGTACACAGTTATTGGCTCTGGTTTAAAAATGCCTGTAACAGGATTCAGCGAACGTGCTAAATCTATATGCAGTTTCTGCAGAAAAATACTCTAGGTTTGGTTTTCTAAAGGAAATAAAAAAGTTCAATGCAATCTGCTTCACATAACCCTCTGCAATGAACAATAAAATGGCTGTAATGTAGATAATTTTTTCCCATATGGAAAAAATATAAGTATTTGTGTAGCCCTGTTCTAGTTGAAAGTTTCTGTTCAAGCTGTTTATTTAAAATTTATATGCTGCTTTGGAAGATGTTGGATGATACCAAGTGGAGTAATTATTTTTATTTTTAAATATCTGACCTTCTACCATAATATGTTTTCTTTAAATATGGTACAAACAAGCACATTTTTCAGTGTTTTGTTATATCTTCATATATATGTGTAACTTATACATGCATGTAATACAATTTTCAGTGCTTATAAAATATATGGAAAACATATTCCTTCCACCTGGACAAACAGAAAAGAAATGAGTGAATTGGTAATACTGTCTAGTCGAAGTGTGTAGCCTAGAGTGCTGCTAAATTGATGATAATCTACAGAATAGGTGATATGGCACACAGTACAGAATAAAACATTTAGAGGCCACAAAATTACCTAACAATACTAGCTTTTAAGCTTACTTCTCTGTGATTGGAACCTTGATTTAATAAAATAATCTGCTACTGATATGACAGGTTGGGTTGGCCAAAAAGTTCCTTCGGTCTTTAAGTAAAAATAAAAGACACCTTTTTCACTTCCACCAAGAACTTTATTGAACAATGTATTCACCCTTTTGTTCCACTACCTTCTGCCATTTTTCAGGCACCTCATAATTCCGTCTTCCCAAAACTTTTTATCTTTTTGAGCAAAGAACTGTTCCAGGTGCCTTTTACAGTCTTCCAGGGAATGGAATTTTTTTCCATTAAGAGAATTTTGTAAAGACCGAAATAAATGGAAATCTGAAGGTGCAATGTCTGGTGAACACGGCGGATGAATCAAAACTTCCCAGCCAAGCTGTAATAGTTTTTGCCTGGTCATCAAAGAAACACGTGGTTATCCTGATGGAAGATTATGCGTTTTCTGTAGATTAATTCCTACACTTTCCATCGAGTGCTGCTTTCAGTTGGTCTAACTGGGAGCAGTACTTGTTGGAATTAATCGGTTGGTTTCCCGGAAGGAGCTCATAATAGAGGACTCCCTTCCAATCCAACCACGTACACAACATCACCTTCTTTGGATGAAGACCGGCCTGCGGTGTTGTTGGTGGTGGTTCATTCCACTTGCCCCACGATCTCTTCCTTTCCACATTATTGTACAGTATCCACTTTTCATCGCCAGACACAATTTGTTTTAAAAATGGAACATTTTCGTTACATATAAGTAGCAAATTGCACACAGAAATACAGTCAAGAAGGTTTTTTTTGCTCAACTTATGGGGAGCCCAAACGTCAAAGCAATGAACATAACGAAGCTGGTGCAAATGATTTTCACTGTTTGACTTGGATATTTTGAACATGCCGGCTATCCCCCATGTGGTATAATGTTGATTGTTCTCAATTAATGTCTCGATTTGATCGCTATCGACTTCAACTGGTCTACCGGACTGTGGAGCACCATCCAGTGAGAAATCTCCAGCAAACTAACTTCGCAAACTATGTTCAGTCAGTCACAGCACCGTCTTCATACCCTGCACAAATCTTTTATTTGCGTTTCAGTTATGTTTTTACCTTTCTTGAAATAATAAAGCATAATATGTTGAAAATGTTGCTTTTTTTCTTCCATCTTCAATATTAAAATGGCTACACAAAAATTCACCAATTTTGATAGGTTTTTTCTTTTTAATGCATGCTGATATGACAGCAGTCACAATACAGTCTAACAAAATTGTTTCAAATGAAGTTAAAGACGACTAAGCCCAACTAGAGCCGTCTTACGGAAAAAACCGAATTAACTGTTTGGCCAACCCAATATTTTCCATGCTCGGTTTTAAGGTCAAATTTTGTTTTCAGAATTAAGAAATCTTACTTTGGATATTTGAAGTATCGTTTCCATAGTCAATCTATTTTCTGACCTTTGGCTTCCTGGAAGTCCAGCAATATTTTAAATGCTAGCAATTATTGAACACTTACTATGTGCTAGCTAGCTACTGCTCTAAGTGCTGTGGTATTACTTGGGGATATTATTTCTAGTACTGTAAAAAGCAATTGCCAAATCTCAGTGACTTAAGACAACAAAGGTGTGTTTCTCATTCATGTCATAGTTTAACTGGGTTTTCAGGAGGTGGTCTTTCACATGGTGATCAAAGATGCTGGCTCTTTCCAACTCTGCTGGAAATGGGCAAGAAGCAAAGTGAGAGAACAAAGATCATGCCAAAGGTATTATGGCAAGACCTGGAAGGGGCATACATCACTTCAAATCACACTCCTCTGGCAGGAGCACAGTGGTGTTGCCCCAGCCTAAATGAAAGGGAAGCTGAGATGTGTAATATTCTTCAGAGCCTCTGAAGAAAGAATAGGGTTGGTGAATATTAAGCTAGTCTGTGCCACATTAATATTTATTTGTTTAATTCTCACAACATAGACACTATTACTATCCCCATTTTACAGATGAGAAAACCGAGCCACACAGAGTTTCATACACATCCCAGGTTTTACAAAGAGAAAATGGCAGAGCTGAGTGTTAAAGCCGGGAAGATGGTTTCCAGAGCTCAAATATTTAATTATTATGGACTTGAAGTTCAAATTAAATGTCATTCAAGTCATAAAATACTTTTATTTACTAGGCATTATTTTATACTCTTTTCAAACTCAAGAAGGAAATAATTGCTTCTTCAACAGATTATTTCAGGGCTACTTATCACTCCCAATCTTTTGTGTGTGAGTATATGTATGTACAAGTGTATATGTGTGTGTGTGTGTGTGTGTGTGTGTGTGTGTGTGCATTTTGAAATATCTTCCTTTTAATTGTTGTTTTATCTCAGAGCTATCGTTATCAGTTACCTTCAACATCACTGAAGTGTCTATTAAACACGATGATCAGGCATTTGGATAGATTATTTCAGATTGAAAAAGCCTTGGGAGGTGGGTAAGCGCTAGCAGTATTACAATTTTAGAAATAAATTGATACCTTGAGAGGTTAAGTAATTTGCCCAGGTGATATCCCTAAGGATAGTGCTATTTAGTTTCTTACTCTGGATGATCCTCTATAAACATTTATTTTTATATATTTATATGTGAAAGAATTGCGATAAATCTCTGAAATTTTGCTGTTTGCATTGTACACTGCATCAAGCTTTCCTATGTTGTTGCTATTATGGTTTTTTAACCCAATTTTATGGGCTCCCTTTGGACAGTTGGCTGATATGTTGACACCTGTAGTTTGTAAATTTAATGTAAATAGAAATACAGTGTTTTAACAAGTATTGTCTAATCATTGCGTGATAGAATCCAGTTAGCTAGCACCCTCACTCTTCTGGGAACATCCATTATTCCCTCTTTCTCCTCCATTTCAACTCTTAATGCTCTAGGGATCAATTCAGTCAGCTTTTAAACATAATGAGATAATTCCATCTTTAAAAATAATGTTTAAATGCATAAAAATATACAAATAACTGAAAACTTCAAAGACCTAAAGTAATCAGAATATGGTAGACTGTCTTGAGCTCATCATTCACCTTTCACAGGCTTAGTCCCTGCCTTTTGTGGATAGACTCCTCCAGAAGTGGGCTTCTTCCCAGCACCGTCACATTTTTAAGAAAGATTGTCAATAATTTATAATTGTCATCTGTAGGAAGGAGCATTCAACCAACTACTCTGCCAGACTTCCTCCCTCCTTTGTGAAACCCTGTCTCCCCCTAGCTTTTGTGACACCGCACTCCGCAAGCCATCTCCTTTTTCCCCTGAACCTCCGAATTCTTCATTATCATTTGAAGTTACTCAGGGATTGAGCTTGGGTCCACTTCGTGTCTTGCTTTCCACTTTCCCATGACACCCTCTTCTACTTTCATGGCTTCAAATACCATTTCTGCATTGATGACTTCCAAATTTATATTACTAAGCCGACTTAGTCAAGTGACATCATTAACATGTTAAATGTCCAATTCTTAATCTTTTCCCCAAGTTTTCTCCACGTCTAATTTTCTGTATCTTGATAACAGCACTACCAGTATTCAGGCCAGAAACCTGGGTGTAAGTCTCTCTATTCTACTCTAGCTCACGCCTTAGCTGGAAAATTTCAAGAGACTCTTTTTTCTTTATACACTTCTGCCCTCTAGCAATATTTTTTCCGTCTTGTAGCCAGAATGATCTTTTAGAAACAAAATTTGATCATGCCATTACCCTGCTTAAAACCCTTTGAAGGCTTTGGAAGTGCTTGGAATAAAGTAAAAATAAGTAAACATGACATACAAGACCCCACATTGTTTGCCCCCTGCTTAATATTAGGAATTTATCTCCTGCCACCCTCTCCTTCCCTTTCTATTATGCATCAGCCACACTGGTGTTTGTTGTGTTTCAAAATGTGCTGAGGTTTCCTAGTATTGGACATTCACACATGCTTTTCTTCTCTCCGGAATAAACATCCTAGCTCCTACAGATCTCACGTATCAACATAAATGCTGCTTCTTCAGAGACATTTTTGTAATGAATATAAATCCCAGGCCAAAACAGTGCTGATTTTTTTGTTTTAGCAGGCAGTTAACTTGACCGAACTTAAATTCCAAATCGCGCTCTCCTGCAATGGGCAGCAGCTGAAATCTACGGTCCCTTCCTTCTTTCACCTTAGCTAGGCTGGCTGGACCGTGCCAGCGCATGCGTGGTTCAGGCACCAGCTAGACACGCGGGCTCAGCCGCTCTTGCTTTCTCCTGGGATTTCCCCCTCCCCTTTGCAGCTGCTGTAGGGGGCCCGAAGTCTTTCCTCTGACTCCTCAAGCCTGTAAGGGATCAGGCTTCTATCAAAGATTTGGTCTTCACAGAGGTGACTGCAGCTTCCCTCAGGATAAAAGTTGTAAACATGGGAAACTTGACAAGTGCTGTTCATGTCCTTCTGCCAGTGTGTTTACCGCTCACCAGTTTCTGCCTGCTTCTCCTTTGTCTCCAGGTGTGTGTGTGTTTGTGTGTGTGTAAATACACATTTTGTTCAGTGCTTATCATTGTTTTCTGTGGGAAGTTTTGTCCGATGTGAGCTATTCCACCATTACCAGAAGCACAACATGTGTTCAAACAAAAAACGAAAGTATTGTGTTCCAATTATGTGTAAGATACTCTGCTAAGTGACAGCAGTCAGTATCTGTGATCTGATAGGTTTTATGTTCTATTTGGGGAGAGAGGCATTAAATAATTAACCAAATAATTAATTGAAATTGTCAAAAGGGATATGAAAGTGAATTTCAAGGGGACATGAGACTATGTATCAGGGAAACCTTATTTCCCCAGGTGAATTAGGAAAGTACTCTAGAGGAATGAAGTATTAACTAATATTTGAGCCTTCTTAAAAGTTAACTACTCAACAAGGTCAGAGTCAGCTGTACTAGAGAAAGCATTCCGTGCAGAAAGAATATTGGAATGGAATTACTGAAGCATAAAGAACCTTTGAAAGAATTTCCATGTGACCAGAGTTTAGAGAATGAGGAGAGAATAGTTAGTGATATGCAGTTTGTTTTAGAAAAAAATAGAATGTCATTGAAGCACTGTAAGTAGGGAAATCATTTGGTCAGGCTCATAGTTCCACTACAAAAATAACATTTGAATATATAACTTTTAAATTTTTAATTCAAAAAATTATAATGCTGTAGAGTGAAACTGTGAACTGTATTTTCAATTGTCCTTACAGAGTAAGCATTTTTCCTGCCTAATTAATTTGAAAGAACATTTTATCAAGTGCATAGTATTCCAATGAAAGTATGCGCTGCAGCTTTTTTCAACTATTTTCTAGAGTTTTATTTGATTCTTTCCCGATTAGCCAGGTCACATAATGCTGCTAGGAATATCTCTGTACAAAAGCCTTCCTTACATTTAGAAAGCTCATATACCTTGAATATTTGAAGATAAAGTTGCTTTGTAAAATAACATTAATGAAGAACACATTTAAACATGGAGTAATTGAACTAATTTTTTTAAATGAGTTGCTTTAAACAAAGCATCATTTATATAGATCTATGTCAAGTATCCTTGTGAATGACTGAATGAATAAAAATATCACTGGAATAAGAAAATTTCCATCACAGATCATCCTGTTTCTAAGGAGGAATCTTCAGGTGCCACAAGCTGCTTTTGAGCATTAAGTGTTCCCTAACATGATGACATTTGTGATTATGTTCACACAAATTGCTTGAAAAACTCCAAATACCTTAATTATTTCACAGCTGCAATATTTTCAAACTCGTTTGAAGATTTTCCAGGAAAAGTACACTTTATGTCTGATTAAGAGAAGTATCCCAAGTGAAAACCATGGTTTGGCTTTCTTTCTGTTAAATCTGTTCATGAATGAAAACTACAGCTGAGGGTGATTATAAAGAGAGTACTAGAAACTGAAAGAGACAGTAAGTGTTCAAGTGATCAAGCAATTACTGAAAGCATCAACATGATTGTTCCTTTATCTTTTGTTGCATTAAATAAATGAGGATCTTTTTTCCATTCTGCAGCTCAGTAAAATACTCTGTCTACTTTCTCACCAGACTGTCACCTTCATCTATGTAAGCATAAAACTGTTTTAACAGAGCTTCTGGGCAAATATATTATGGATCCAATTCTTAGAGCTTCCTGTCTGTAGGTAATGCTGCAGTCATTTTGGATTAGTGATAAACGGTCATGAAATTGGAAACAGGTTCCTCCAGCTTTTCACAAGAATCTGAAAAAACACAAATACGTGCACCCAGAAAGTGTGAGTCCAACTCAAACATCATAAAATAATACACAGTGCACGCTTAATGGCATGCAGGACCATATGAACCTATTAAATGACATTGCCTGATGCCAAAGTCAAGTATGGTTTCAACATTCAAATGTGTAGAAATTTGGAGCAGTATTAGTTTAAACTTGAACTAATGACACAGCATTATGTTTGCCCTTGTGATAACAGAAAAACATGTTTTACTCTCTCTTCATCTCTCGCCTTCAAGACAGTTAATAAGTGATGCTTTGCAATTTATTACCCTTGGAGATAAGGATTATAAAATGACAAAAACAGCAACAATAATGGGGTTAAACATTTAAAATGTGCCAGGAAGTTTCCAAATATTACCTCATTTAATTTTCACAACCACCCTATAAGGTAGGTAAAAATCACTATTATCCCCATTTTGTAGTGGAGAAAGCTGAGTCTCTGGATTGTTACCTAGCTAACCCCTGGTCACAGAACAAATAAATGGTGATGACTGATATAAGATAATGTATTGGGGAATAAGGTGCTATTGATACCAAAGGCCCTGCACTGGACAACTCCCTTATATTGAGAATACTAGGCTTTTCCTAACTGGACAACTCAATTTCCTTCTATAGTAGTTAGATCCAACTTCTACCTCTAGCATGAAGCATAGAGGCAAGAATGGCCTTGTAGTAGATCCCTAAGGGTACTTCCTAAGATGTGAGGCCCTGTTTCATTGCTTTTTGCCACAGACAATACTGTTGCTTCTCAGAGCTCTAAGCTGTTCAACCTATAGAAGCACCACCCCACCATCTCAGAAGATTTATAAAGAGGGTCACAGCAGTCTTCAACCTGTGGTGAAGGGTGAACTCTTTATTCAGGTATCTCAGAGACTGAAATTTTGGAAGGGCAAAAAATTAATCCTTAGTCTCTGGAACTCTCCACAACATCCAATTTAAAGAGATCCCCTTCTGTGTTATTCTACTTAGTCATCCAAGCAGAAAACAGATCCAGCAGGGAGCCTCCCTGGGAATGGATATCAAGATATTCACCTTTAGTTTTATGTCTTTCTCTTTCTTATTAGGGAAATTGGAGCATAAGGAACATAGACATCTAGGATTTTGTGAGGTGAAGCACGTGAAGTTTAAGACTCAGAGGCTTTAGGCACGTATTCAAATTTGGGAGCTAACCTGTCGGGAGCTAATTCTGTTCACTCTGACTTGACCATTATAGAAAAATCTTTAATTCCCATCATCACCTCTTGTGAGGTCATAGGCAAAGATTTACACATTTCCATAAAGAGATAGAAAGAGGTATGAATGATTTGATGCCTAAATGGTCATATCACAGATTTGGAGTAAGCATCTATTAATATATGGTTTCAGGGGTAAAAAGGTCCCCAGCCCACCCCTGCCCCGATCTTCTTAGCTGCATCTCTCACCTGCTCACAGAGATCATAAATTATTAAAGTTAATTACAGAGTCATTCCTTTGATTTAAGCCTCTTTGTCTGGGGTGAAGATTCAAATGCACCTGGGAATGGCAATACACTAAGCTTTATAAATAGAATATGATGAGTTAAACAGATCTTTTTATGAGAATATGTTTTGATAGGGCAGGACACTAAACAAATGGAGAGTGTGAGCACAAGAGAAAAAAGGGGAGGGATAAACTTGGAAAACTTGGAAAAGGCTTCAGAAATTCATGAGGATCTCACCTTCATGTGCTTACTCTGAGTGATAAGGTCACTGTTCATAATGACAGAGACACTGAGGTGAGCCCAACTAGAACACTAGCTCTTCACAGCTGCCAATCTGGAGAATATGACCTATGGCAGGTCAAGTTAGCATTGTGTGCAACGAGCAGCATTGAAAATAGGAAGTGTTGAAATAGACTCCCATACAGGATACAATCCCCGTAAATAATCAACTGGTTTGAGGAGGAAGGAAGGAAGGAATCTGAGAAATCATTTATTCTGTGTATCTCATCAAAAATAGAGGGCAGACACTTCTGAGGCTATAAATCTATGACCGGAACACAAGTGAGTAACGATTCTTCATAAGCAAAGGCCCTCATGTTAGTTCTCTGTTTTTGAGATTTGTTCAGGCAATGACAGATCCAGGTTAGCACACTAATCACCACCCCAGATGAAATGACCTAATACCAAGAAGGAGCTCCTTTCATCATCATAGCCCTCAACCTTGACCTTGAATCTAAAATGAATCACATTCCAAATATTTTAGAGTTAACAATATTTTATTGATGATGATGATGAAAACAAACAAAAATCACGGCTACCATTTTAGCACAAGGGTTTGTTCTGTTTTTTTCCGAAGTATCAAAATGTGAGTCTCTGAAGCCTCTTTACAGAGAAACTGTTCTGGTACACATGGCTTGTCTGAATACAGCCAGCTTGTGCTTACTGAAGGAGTAATAAATTTGAATTTCCTCACTTACAGTCTCATAAAATCTCAAAACAATGCTACACTCACATAAGAATCTTAACATTTAATGTTTTGTTATGCAACAGAAAGAAGTAAAACCAAAGAGAGACATGACTGATTGGGCACTGTGCATGAAACTAAATTGAGTCATTGACTTGGGAGGAAACTTGAGGAAAGGTAAACAAATTAATCAGTTTGATTCTAATTTTTATGCTCAGGCATGATATAGCAGTCCTTACTACAAGAGGAAATGGTGAAAACATGGACTGACCTGAGGAGTATTGGAGAAAAATATAAGGAACACTAACTCCTGGTTTACTGCTACCAGTAGCAGAGGAGTTTTATTTGTATTAACTCACATAGCAGAACCAAAGTCTAGCTTGATTTTATACCCCAAACTCCTCTACTAATATGAATTATGTGAGCAATTCTACCTTCCAGACTGCCCATGCCTGTCTTGTACTATGCGACTTTTGGGGAAACTGAGAGACCAATAGTCAGAAAAGCAGGTTTATCTAAGAAACACATTGCCTGTTCGATGGAAAAGCCCATGTGGGCCCTAAAGCAGTCTCTTCCACAGAGTTCAGTTAAAATAATTTACTTGAGTCAGTGGATTCATAAGCTGCTTCTATCATTTTTGTTTCATTTTCCTTCAAGCTCTTCAAAACACATATAATTAATTTGTAGGTATTAATAATTGCATTTTGTTCCTTTGTATAAAATATGGTTAAGCTAACATTTTGGCTATAAAAATATTAGTAAAAGTGTTGCTTCACAGATGTTTCAATGCTTCAGAAGTTGCTATCATTGAAAAGTGATTTGAGGAAAAATATAAGTAAGCATAATTAATAATTAAAATGAAATATTTTTGCTAGTAAAATATATATTTCATTAAATATGAAATATGTTTGCTAAACATTGTATATGACTAATTAAATTACTTAAGGTCATTTTGAGCTTGACAGTTTCCTAATTCCTTTCCCAAATAACATCTAATTTGAGGCCTTCAGCAAACATGTGGGGCAGGCACCTTTTTAATCTAAAGGAGATAATAGTGACATTTCAAAATGTGGCATTAGTACATGAGGCTTGGGAATATCAAGGGGAAATTGATAATTAGTAGTATGAAGACCTGAACCTAGGCCATCTAACTTTAAATATTAAAAGCATTTTGATTTTGAACATACTCTTGTGTGTGTAAAAATATATAATGAAAAATATTTTGTACTAAGATAATATTTAGCATAAATTCATCTCATGGTATATACATGTTTATTAAAGTATAAATTAAAATATAGAAAAGTGTGTTTTAATAATGCCTGTAGATATACTTATATACACATATACATCAGTATATTCTATGTACTTATATGTATATCTATTTAATCTATCTATAAGGTAGTAAATAGATGGATATAATCTTCTATGATAAAAGTTGTTGACATTAAGAAGTAAAGCCTGCACTGTGATAAGCAGCATTCTTCATGATTTAGTCACTAAATACTATTCAGGATATTATCATTTCAGAGAACTTAGTGAACAGAGATATGAGACAATCAACTCATTTATTCAGAAACCTTAATTTCAAGATGCAATAATCTTATGGCAATGTTTTAAAATATACTTAGCTTTTAGTAAAGAAAACTCCTTTTTGTTAAGTAGGGTAATCTATCCATTATTGTCAAGTGAAAAGAATTGGGTCTTATATTTGTATTATCTAGGGACACAACAAATCTAGGATTATGCTCTCATCACTTACAGTTTTCTGAATGCATCTTTAAGATCTGTTCACCTTGGCACGTGGACAAATATATCTAAAAGGAAAATTGGCTTGTTAGAAGTGCAGAGCAACTTTTCTCTAAAGAACTCATGACACTGTCTTAGGATTTTGCATGTAAAAGAAATCAAAGAAAGAAGCACATGGGACATACTGCTAGATGCACTAATATTTGCTTAACCTTAAAATTGACTTTGGAAAGAACAACTTCCCAGGGAATTTGGGACCCTTGAAATAAATGAGCCAACATGTTCAGGAAGAAGCTGTGTGACAGGCTTTCCATAGCTTTGACCTCAAATGTAAACACAAGGCCAAAGAGCCCCCTGGTGTTCCTGGAACCCAAAGTTACCCAAGTGAACAAATTTGCTATGTTCACATTCAGAGAGGGCAGTAGATATTAAATACAGACCCTGAAAAGCAAATGATGGAGAAATGGAACTTGAACTTTGTTACATGAGTGTGTTTCTAAGAAAGAATGTTCTCCAATAGTAAAAATTTAATCCATCTGTGGGAATAAGAACCATAAAGGAAAGCGCTTAAGCATGAAGGAGCTTCAATTTATATTTCTACTCATCTCCTAGGTCTGCTTGGGAGTCTGAGACTTGGCAGAAGGTATGGTGTCATCTTGGTGGGCTGAAGTGGAGATTTACACTCTCTGTCTCAGCCAGCTTTCAAGTTATATTCGGGCAGTCTGTGTTCTCAGCAAGGCTGCTCCTCAGGCTAAGACTCATATATATGCTGTCTGCAAGAGACCCACTTCAGACCTAGGGACACATACAGAGTGAAAGTGAGGGGACAGAAAAAGATTTTCCATGCAAATGGATATGAAAAGAAAGCTGGAGTAGCAATTCTCATATCAGACAAAATAGACTTTAAAATAAAGGCTATTATAAGAGACAA
Source organism: Grampus griseus (assembly GCF_964374135.1). NCBI lineage: Eukaryota > Metazoa > Chordata > Mammalia > Artiodactyla > Delphinidae > Grampus > Grampus griseus. The sequence continues at coordinate 128,957,275 of NC_138997.1, read as the reverse complement.
ATAAGGACACTACATAATGATCAAGGGATCAATCCAAGAAGAAGATGTAACAGTTGTAAATATTTATGCAGCCAACATAGGAGCACCTCAATACATAAGGCAAATGCTAACAGCCATAAAAGGAGAAATCGACAGTAACAACAATCATAGTAGGGGACTTTAACACCCCACTTTCACCAATGGACAGATCAACCAAAATGAAAATAAATAAGGAAACACAGGCTTTAAATGATACATTAAATAAGATGGACTTAATTGATATTTATAGGACATTGCATCCAAAAACAACAGAATACACTTTCTTCTCAAGTGCTCATGGAACATTCTCCAGAATAGATCATATCTTAGATCACAAATCAAGCCTTGGTAAATTTAAGAAAATTGAAATTGTATCAAGTATTTTTTCTGACCACTTTGCTTTGAGACTAGATATCAATTACAGGAAAAGATCTGTAAAAAAATACAAATACATGTAGGCTAAACAGTACACTACTAAATAACCAAGAGATCACTGAAAATCAAAGAGGAAATCAAAAAATACCTAGAAACAAATGACAATGAAAGCACGACAACCCAAAAGCTATGGGATGAAGCAAAAGCAGTTCTAAGAGGGAAGTTTATAGCAATACAATCCTACCTCAAGAAACACCTAAAGGAACTAGAGAAAGAAGAACAAACAAAACCCAAAGTTAGCAGAAGGGAAGAAATCATAAAGATCAGATCAGAAATAAATGAAAAAGAAATGAAGGACACAATAGATCAATAAAACTAAAAGCTGTTTCTTTGAGAAGATAAACAAAATTGATAAACCATTAAACAGACTCATCAAGAAAGAAAGGGAGAAGACTCAAATCAATAGAATTAGAAATGAAAAAGGAGAAGTAACAACTGACACTGCAGAAATACAAAAGATCATGAGAGATTACTACAAGCAACTATATGCTAATAAAATGGACAACCTGGAAGAAATGGACAAATTCCTAGAAAAGCAAAACCCTCACAGACTGAACCAGGAAGAAGTAGAAAATATAAACAGAAGAATCACAAGCACTGAAATTGAGACTGTGATTAAAAATCTTCCAACAAACAAAAGCCCAGGATCTGATGGCTTCACAGGCTAATTCTATCAAACATTTAGAGAAAAGCTAACACCTATCCTTCTCAAAGTCTTCCAAAATATAGCAGAGGGTGGAACACTCCCAAACTAATTCTATGAGACCACTATCACCCTGATACCAGACAAAGATGTCACAGAGAAAGAAAACTACAGGCCAATATCACTGATGAACATAGATGCAAAAATCCTCAACAAAATACTAGCAAACAGAATCCAACATACATTAAAAGGATCATACACCATGATCAAGTGGGTTTTATCCCAGGAATGCAAGGATCCTTTGACATACACAAATCAATCAATGTGATAAACCATATTAAAAAACTGAAGGAGAAAAACCATATGATCATCTCAATAGATGCAGAAAAAGCTTTTGACAATATTCAACAATTTTTATGATTAAAAACTCTGCAGAAAGTACACATAGAGGGAACTTACCCTAACATAATAAAGGCCATATATGACAAACCCACAGCCAACATCATTCTCAATGGTGAAAATTTTCCTCTAAGATCAGGAACAAGACAAAGTTACCCACTCTCACCACTATTATTCAAAATAGCTTTGGAACTTTTAGCCACAGCAATCAAAGAAGAAAAAGAAATAAATTGAATCCAAATTGGAAAAGAAGAAGTAAAGCTGTCACTGTTCACAGATGACATGATACTATACATAGAGAATCCTTAAGGTACTACCAGAAAACTACTAGAGCTAGTCAATGAATTTAGTAAAGTAGCAGGATACAAAATTAAGGCACAGAAATCTCTTGCATTCCTATACATTAATGATGAAAAATCTGAAAGAGAAATTAAGGAAACACTCCCATTTACCATGGCAACAAAAAGAATAAACTACCTAGGAATAAACCTACCTAAGGAGACAAACGACCTGTATGCAGAAAACTATAAAACACTGATGAAAGAAATTAAAGATGATACAAACAGATGAAGAGATATACCATGTGCTTGGAATGGAAGCCTCAACATTGTGAAAATGACTACACTACCCAAAGCAATCTACAGATTCAATGTAATTCTTATCAAACTACCAATGTCATTTTTCACAGAACTAGAACAAAAAATTTCACAATTTTTATGGAAACACAAAAGACCCTGAATAGCTAAAGCAATCTTGAGAAAGAAAAACTGGGCTGGAGGACTCAGGCTCCCAGACTTCAGACTATACTACAAAGCTACAGTATCAAGACAGTATGGCACTGGCACAAAAACAGAAATATAGATCAATGGAACCGGATAGAAAGCCCAGAGATAAACCCACGCACATATGGTCACCTTATTTTTGATAAAGGAGGCAAGAATATACAATGGAGAAAGACAGCCTCTTCAGTAAGTGGTGCTGGGAAAACTGGACAGCTACATGTAAAAGAATGAACTTAGAACACTCCCCAACACCATACACAAAAATAAACTCAAAATGGATTAAAGACCTATATGTAAGGCCAGACACTATCAAACTCTTAGAGGAAAACATAGGCAGAACACTCTATGACATAAATCACAGCAAGATCCTTTTTGACCTACCTCCTGGAGAAATGGAAATAAAAACAAAAATAAACAAATGAGACCTAATGAAACTTAAAAGCTTTTTCATAACAAAGGAAACCATAAACAAGAAGAAAAGACAACCCTCAGAATGGGAAAAAATATTTTCAAATGAAGCAACTGACAAAGGATTAATCTCCAAAATTTACAAGCAGCTCATGAAACTCAATGTAAAAAAAACAAACAACCTAATGCAAAAATGGGTAGAAGACCTAAACAGACATTTCTCCAAAGAAGATATACAGATTGCCAACAAACACATGAAAGGATGTTCAACATCACTAACCATTAGAGAAATGCAAACCAAAACTGCAATGAGGTATCACCTCACACCAGTCAGAATGGCCATAATCAGAAGATCTACAAATAATAAATGCTGGAGAGGGTGTGGAGAAAAGGGAACCCTCTTGCACTGTTGGTGGGAATATAAATTGATACAGCCGCTATGGAGAACAGTATGGAGGTTCCTTAAAAAATAAAAATAGAGCTACCATACAACCCAGCAATCCCACTACTGTGCATACACCCTGAGAAAACCATTATTCAAAAAGAGTCATGTACCACAATGTTCATTGCAGCTCTGTTTACAAAAGCCAGGACATGGAAGCAACTAAAGTTTCCATCGACAAATGAATGGATAAAGAAGATGTGGCACATATATACAATGGAATATTACTCAGCCATAAAAAGAAACGAAATTGAGGTATTTGTAGTGAGGTGGACGGACCTAGAGTCTGTCATACAGAGTGAAGTAAGTCAGAAAGACAAAAACAAATACCATAGGCTAACACATGTATATGGAATCTAAGAAAACAAAAAAAAAACAAAAAAGTGGTTCTGAGAAACCTAGGCGCAGGACAGGAATAAAGACACAGACATAGAGAATGGCCTTGAGGACCCGGGGAGGGGGAAGGGTAAGCTGGGACAAAGTGAGAGAGTGGCATGGACATATATACACTACCAAATGTAAAACAGATAGCTAGCGGTAAGCAGCCACATAGCACAGGGAGATCAGCTCGGTGCTTTTTGACCACCTAGAGGGTTGGATAGGGAGGGTGGGAGGGAGATGCAAGAGGGACGGGATATGGGGATATATGTATACATATAGCTGATTCACTTTGTTATACAGCAGAAACTAACACACCATTGTAAAGCAATTATACTCCAATAAAGATGTTAAATAAAGGCTACAGCAAGGCACTCAGTGAACCAGCCAACAGCAAGAAAGAGGATTATAATCATGGGGTGGGTTCTTTCTGGACAGATCCTTTTTCTGTCTTTCTGCATGCTTTAGTAAACTGAACATTTAACTTCCCTTGTTTTGTGTTATGTAATCCCTTGGGAAATTTTAACTCTACCAAAGCAAACTCTCAGCTACCCTCCAATTTACCCTAAGGGAAAAATAGAGTTTTCTAAGCTTCTTTAGGAAAGGTTAGCTGTGGGTCACTGAAAATGGCAGAGTAACACTCTGCCAGTGAATGACATGTCACGAGTGATTATGGAAGAGCTAAAAAAGGAAACTAACTGATGTTCCAATCAGAGTGTATCAAAAAACTATCTGTTTCTAACGTGCTCTCTCTGTCTCTGTCTCTGTCTCTCTCTCTCTCTATATATATATATGTATATATATATGTATATATATAGATCTAACTCAAATTATATTGCAAAGAGCAAGATAGGCACTGAAGCATGTTTGCACCAAAAAAAGGACCATTTTGGGGCTTATACTGTAAAAATGTGTTAATTAATGGAAACTATAGGGATTTACACATTGGGAAATTTCTACTTTAGTATGAACATTTCTACTTTAGTATGAGCGACACTGATAAATATTTGTGAAGTGTTAGTAATAACACTGTTTTACAACTAAGGTTGCAGAACCTGCAAAATAGGAATGCCTGTTTAATACACTGCAAACCATGTTGCTTAAGCTGCAGGAGAAGAAACCCCATGTCCTTATCCTCTGTAATTGCTATTCATGATTGAATTATGTATATATAGGAAACTCCTTACCTTAAGATGGTTTTGGAGAGACAAATAAACCAGGTATTACAATGAGGAAGTTTTACTATTATTATTTACAACAGAGTTTAATGGAGTGAAAGGTTAGAACTCAGTAAATTTGTTAACAGTCTTAGCCTTACAAGAGAAACATTGGTCAGGCATTGACTCAGGTCAGCAAGCAGCCTAATGTGCTCACCTGCTGTGTCTTTGGGTTAGCCTTTAATTTATGCTTTCTTAAATGCAATCTGAGTTGCTTCTTTCAAGGATCCTGACATGTCTTGCAATTGGAAAATATTAGCCAAATGTACACATAAAGCTCTTGTGAGGTTTGTGTATTCTATCCCCCATTAATATAAGGTCATTAAATTGTGATTTTTTTGTGGTTTAGGTGTGACTGTGTATATAGCTTACTCTATATTAGTTTGCTGAAGCAAACTACATACTCTACCATGTTACAGTTATTATTAATGTTCCTTATTTGCATAGCACAGATCTTAATTTAACATCTATGTCTAGAAGTAGACTAGACTCTGGATTCTGTGCAGTGACGAATCTTATATCCTTTTCCATGATTGTATTTATAGCACCTTACTAGTGTTGAGCACACGTAGGCACTCAAAAAATTTTGCTGAATGAAGAAATAAACCAAGATCCACAAGTTCTACAATTTTGGCTTTTATTCCAATGCTAATCTAATAAACATCTTAGATATAATTATGCTAATCTAGTAAACATCTTGTCAGATGAGTGTAATACCCTTCTTTTACTGTGACTTTGCTACATCTTTCCAAATAAAGACATCGTAGGGTCAGATTCCTGTGTTTGAATCAGGAGCTCGACCAGCTGAATGATCTGAAAAAACTTATTTACTCACACTTCATCTCAAATTATGATAATAATAAAACATGTTAAGACTATTGTGAGGATTAAATGCATTCACACATACAAATCCTTGAGCACAATGGCACAAAGTAAATGACAAATATGAGCCCTTACTAGTGTTACTATTGCTATTATATTTGTATCAGAATTAGTTTTAGGATTAATATTATTTTCATGGAATAAATTTTTGCTCCTCATATCAGTCTTTTCCAAAGTGGGGTCTGAGGGCTCCATATTCTTAGAAATCTGCTAAAATGATTTTCCTTTAATAAATACTCACGACTTAGTCAAGATTAAGACTTTAGTAAAAGGTGCAGCAGCTTTTACAATGAGTTAGTTTTTGGTAAACTTATCCCACCTTCCTTGGTTAGACAGAGCTACCTGCTATACAGCAAGATGAAAGCAGTTTTGGTTAGCAGGGCCATGTTTAAATTGTTATGGAAGAAATTGACTTTTTATTATGGAAATTGGAAGTAATATCTGAGTACGTGTACTGGCAAAGCCTTTTATTCCTCTGTTATTTTATTTTTTATAACTGGTTCACTCTTCTATTTGAGTGTAAACATTATCACAACAGTCCATTTAAGAAGGGGTACAAGGGGTACTTTATAACTTTCAAAATATACTTTGACAGTAATTTCCCCAGCTGTGCAAATAAGAATAGACTTATTTCCTCGGGTGATAGAAATAATTTAGGAGAGAGGAATAAGTGAATCATAGGCTGTTAGAGCTGGAAACAACCTTACACATTATCTTGGGCAGAGATGGCAGCTACAGGGCACCATTGCTACATGTAGCACAAGCCCTACTCATGACATTCATCCATAGTGAGTCTTGAGAATCTGTTCTTGAGCCCAGTTGCATTTGTTCTCAGAATCTTTCTCAGACCAGTGCCTCAGACATCCACAATCAATTGATTAAAGTTGCCACACAAAATGAAACGTATTTTTCATCCCTGAGTCCCAGTCGATCTCTTTCTGTTTACAAAACGTGACATTGAAAACCTGAGATTCTTATTTGACTCTTTCCATGTCACAAAATTATTTCTAGTAATTTATTATGTATAAATTATTATTTATTGTCTACAGGATTTCTGACTCTGAATTCAGTATTCTTTCTATTCCAATACCTAGAAAAATTAATCATGTGTGAACAAAAATGGGATACTAGCAATAGGCAAAAAATGTCCTTAATATACTGTGATTCTTCTAAATTCATTTCCAGGAAACTCAAAGTACTTTACAATAGGCAGATAGGTATACTGGGGTGGGAATGCATTTAGCAGGAGAAAATGATGGAGTAACCACAAGCGTATGAGGAAGCCATTGGTAAATATGGGAAGGGACTATGTCCAATTAATGATCCAAATGGAACACTGACAGGTCTTATTATTTTTGAAATCTATTTGAAAAACTGCCCCTAGTATCGGGTTTTACTACCAATCCCACATGTAAGGGAGGTTGTAAAAAGTTTCACAAATGTTTGGAAATCTTTCATCAAACTTGGTCCAAACTTAGTTAAGCATTTCATCAATGTAGGTTTATTTTCATAGTTTAATATGAAACTAGTAGTTTTCAATTATGATTCAAAATGTGCATAGAACAAGTCCAAGTCAACTAAGTTTTGCCTTTAGAGAGTGTTACCACTGTTAAGCTCCAAATATTTGCAAATTTCTGAAACGTTTAATTTCTTTGAAATTATATTTTCCTTATATGCCAAGTAAACATGTTGCACAAAATAGGTTTTTTTCACACACACACACACACACACACACACACATGCAATTTGAGACATGCGTACTGATTTTCCTAGCCAGAGATGTATGAGACATCAGAAAGGCTTGCCCCATCCTCTTGTCAGTCCTGACTTCCTGAATTTAATTCTTCTTGAGAGGGGGAGTCACTATATCAGTTAACGTGTGGAGATCAGTCAGCCTGTGTGTAGCAAACAAACCAAGTGCTGAAGTGTAGGAGAAATTTTAAGAAAAAAGGAAACCAGATAGCTAGTAGCTAGTGATGTGCATGGTGAAATACCAGAAATTACACTTGAGACCACAAAATAAGAGGGGGTTGGAGTGGTTAAATGTCTGATAATACTGAAATATATAAACATTCCAGGCTTTTGCCAGATTTCAACAAATAATCTGTAAGGTCCACGACATTTTTTAACTTCAAAGGTAAATTCAGGCATTTCTTTTAGTGAACCCAGACGTAAAACATAACTACAGAATGATGTAATAGTCAAAAATATGTAGGTTGCCATTTGTAGATAAGATTGTGAGGATGTGTGTTTAAAATGACTGGGTAGTTGTTCCAGTCAATGCAAATTCTATCTTTCATTGGATTTCAAAACATATTATAAGCTTTGCCTGTTTTTATTTCTGGATTTTTTTTCTCTTGTCATACCACATGGAATCCTTTTCTAAGGTATACCTTTTCATGCACATCTGAACATACTTACTTAGAGATATACTAGATATCTTCTCAGTCATGACATTTGTCAATTTGTATCTTGGAAACAACAAATAAAAATCCATACAATTGCTTCACTGCATATCAACACTATTGTAAAGTTTTCTAAGGCTTCTTTTGAGAAAGTCCAGAAACATTGCAAAGCAGACTTTCAGTAGAACATTCCTCCTGATTTACTTATGGAAAATACACAGTAGATTTAATATATATTGTTTCTTATGTTGCTTATGACATTCTTTCTTGAAAGTCCACATTTTATCATGTATATGTACGTTATACACGCACACACACACACGGTCTAAGATACATTAGGATGTATATAAAACACATTATGTAACATATATAAACATATATATGTCTTTCAGCTAATGATGGTTATTGAGATTATTCAATAATTTTATAAGGTAGACAAATGTAAAATTTCTTTTTGTCAATTTAAAACAGTTTGGATACACACTAGAAACTTTGAATCTACTGGTATTCTAGTTATCTCCTGTGCTATATAATTTCATACTTAATTCTACTTAACTGACTGAATGTCATTTCACTTGTGGAGTTAGTTAAAGGAATGTCATTTGTTCCCTCTTTTTTTTGTTTGCTCAAATTTATTATCCTTTAAAAATATTGCTTTAAATTTTGTAGTTCCAGAAGGTAGCCAAACTTCTTGTAATAATATTTTAGCAGTGTGGAATCAGGTATTCTATTTAGTATGGACTGATCTTAGAGACCACACTTCCGTTTTAATAAAACTAGCTGTGAGGAATTCTGAAATCGTATTGACTGTGAACATCTATATATTCTCTAGGGAAACATTTTTCCCCTTGGGGAAACTACCTTGACCTAAACTCGAAATTCTTTGAAGGCAGGGATTCAGCTTTATTGACATATAATTTACATATAACATTGTTGTAAGTTTAAGGTGTGCAGTGAGTTGATACGTTTATATATTGCAAAATTATCACCACCGTAGCATCTGCAAACACCTCTATCATGACACATAATTACCATTACTTTTATGTGGCCATAATATTTAAGATCCACTTTCAAGCATATAATACAGTATTATTAGCCATGATCTCTGGAATTTGTTAATCTAACAGCTGGGATTTTTGTACTTTTTGACCATTATCTACCCATTTTCCCCACTTCCCAGCCCCTGGTAAACACCTGTCTACACTGTTTCTCTGAGTTCACTTTTTTAGTTTCCACATGTAAGTGATATCATACAATATTTGTGTTTCTCTGTATGACTTATTTCACTTAGCATATGCTCTCAGGTTTCATCCAAGTTATTGCAAATAGCAAGATGTCCTTCTTTCTCATGGCTGAATAATATTCCACTATATATATATATATATATATATATACACACATATATATATATATATATATATATATATATATATATACACATATCACATCTTTATTCATTTAGCCATGATGAACACCTAGGTTGTTTCAAATCTTGGCTATTGTGAATAATGCTGCAATGAATGTGGGAGTGCCAATATGTCTGTAAGATCCTGATTTCAATTTCCTTGGATTTATAGCCAGAAGTGGGATTCCTGTATCATATGATAGTTCTGTTTTTCTTGTTTTGGAAGGGCAACCTTTATACTATTGCCTATAGTGGCTATACCAACTTACATTCCCATCAATAGTGTACAAGTGTTCCCTTTTCTTCACACTGTTGCCAACATTTGTTATCTCTTGTCTTTTTGATGATAGCCATTCCAACAAGTGTGAGATGATATCTCATTGTGGTTTTGATTTGCATTCTCTGATGATTAATGATGTTGAGCCCCTTTTCATGTACCTGTTGGCCATTTGTGTGTGTCTTGTTTGGAAGATTGTCTATTTATTTCTTTTGCCTATTTTTGCAAGTCATTTATTCACTTATTTTGCTGTTGAGTTGTATGCATTCTTTATATGTTTTGGACACTAACCCCTTATTAAATATATGGTTTGTAAATATTTTCTCCCATCCTGAAGGGTGCCATTTTATTTTGCTGATTGTTTCTTTTGCTATGCAGAAGCTTTTTAGTCTGATGTAGTCTGACTTATTCATTTTTGCTTTTTTTGTTTGTGCTTTTGGTGTCATATCCAGGAAATCATACCAAGGCTATTTTCAAGGAGCTTTCTCCTTTTTTCTTCTAGTTTTATGGTTTCAGGTTTTTAGGTCTTTAATACATTTCAAGTTCATTTTTGTGAGTGGTGTAAGAGTTTCCCAATTTCATTCTATGTCATGTGGTTATCCAGTTTTCCCAGCACCATTTTTTGAAGAGACTATCCTCTCCTCATTGAGTAGTTTTGGCTCCCTTGTCAAATATTACTTGAAAATATAAGCAGGGTTTATTTCTGGGCTCTTCAGTCTGTTACATTAGTCTATGTGTCTATTTTTACACGATTACCATACTGTTTTGAATATTATAGCTTTGTAATATAGCTTGAAACCAGGAAGTATGATACTTTTGACTTTATTATTCTTTTTCAGGGTTGCTTTGGCTATTCAGGTTCTTTTGTAGCTCCATATGAACTTTAGGATTGTTTTTGCCAACTCTGAAAAATGCCATTGGAATCTTGATAGGGGTTGTATCCATAGATGGCTGTGGGTAATACGGACATTTTAACAATATTAACTTGTCCAAACCATGAACACAAAATATTTTTCCATTTGTTTGTATCTTCTTCAATGTCTTTTATAAAAGTCTTGTAGTACAGCTCTTTCATCTCCTTGGATAAATGTATTCTTAAGTATTTTATTATTTTTGATACTACTCTGAATGGTATAGTTTTCTTTATTTCTATTTGAGATATTCTGTTGTTAGTATATAGAAACCTAACTGTGTTCTATATGTTTATTTTGTATCCTGAAAATACTAAATTTTTCTATTAGTTCTAGCAGTTTCTCGGTGGAGTCTTTATTATTTTTTTCTATATAAGATCATATCACCTGTAAACAAAGGCCATTTTACTTCTTCCTTTCCTGTTTGGGCCTCTTTATTTCTTTTTCTTTCCTATTCTCTGTCTAGGACATCCAACACAGTGTTTAATTGGAGTGGTGAGAGTCAGCACTCTTGTCTTGTTTCTGATCTTAAAACTTTCAGCCTTTCACCATTGCGTATCATGTTGACTGTGGGTTTGTCACATATGACCTTTATTGTTTTAAGATATGTGCTTTGTATACTCAATTTGTTGAATGTTTTTATCATGAAAGGATATGGTATTTTATCAATTTTTTTTTCTGCCTCTATTGAGATGAACATGTGATTCTTTTATCTTTAATTCCATTAATGTGTTGTATCGCTTTTATTGATCTGCTAATATAGAAACATCCTTGAACCCCAGGAACAGATCCCACTTGATTGTAGTGAGTGATCCTTGTAATGTACTGTTGAATTTGGTTTGCTAATATTTTGCTGAGAATTTTTGCATCTATATTTATCAGGGTTATTGTTCTATAATTTTCTTTTCTTATAGTATCCTTATCTGGCTTTGGTATCAGGGTAATGATGGCCTTGTAAAATGAATTTGGGAGTATCCTCTCCTCTTCAATATTTTAGAAGAGTTTGAAAAAGATTGGCATTAATTCTTCTTTAAAATGTCTGATAGAATTCACCAGTGAACTCATCTGGTCCTGGACCTTTTTGTGTTAGGAGGTTTTTTTAATTACTAGTTCAGTCTCCTTACTCATAATTGATCTATTCAGATTTTCTATTCATGATTCAGTCTTGGAAGGTGTATGTTTCTAGGACTGTATCCATTTCTTCTAGGTCATCCAGTTTATTGGCATATAATTGTTCATGGTATTCTCTCGTTATCCTTTGTATCTGTGTGGTATCAGTGGTAATGTCTCCTCTTTCATTTCTGATTTTATTTGAGTCTTCCCTATTTTTCTTAGTCTAGTGAAGTGTTTGTCCATTTTGTTTACCTTTAAAAAAACAGCTTAGTTTCATTTTTCTTTTCTTTGGATTTCCACTCTGACCTTTTTTATTTCCTTACATCTGCTAACTTTGGGCTTAGTTCATTCTTTTCTAGTTCCTTGAGGTATAATGTGAGGTTGTTTGAGTTATCTCTTGTTTCTTAATATAGGTATTTATCACTAAAATCACCCCTCTTAGAACTGCTTTGAAGTGTCCTATAGGCTTTGATATATTGTGCTTCCATTTTCATTTGTTTCAAGATATTTCTTGATTTCCCTTTCAATTTCTTCTGTGATCCATTAGTTCTTCAGGATATTGTTTAATCTCCACTATTTGTAAATCTTCCAGCTTTTATTCTGTTCTTGATTTCTACTTTCATACCATTGCGGTCAGAAAAGATATTTAGTATGAATTGAATCTTCTTATATTTGCTAAGACCTATGTTGTAACCTGTCTTGTGATCTATCCTGGAGAATTTTTCATGTGCAGTTGAGATAAATGTGTATTCTGCTGCTGTTGGGTGGAATTTTTTGATTATGTATGTTACTTACATTTGGTCTAAAATGTGGTTCACATCCATTGTTTCCTTCTTTATTTTATGTCTGGATGATCTATCCAAGTTGAAAGTAGGATACAGGAATTCCCTACAATTATTGTATCATTTTCTATATCCCCTTTCAGATATGTTAGATGTGGGGTGAATATATATTTGATTGTTATATCTTGATAAATTGACCTGCTTATTATATAATGACCATTTTTTTCTCTTGTCACTGTTTTTGGCTTAAAGTCTATTTTATCTGCTGTAAGTATAACTACCTCTGCTCTCTTTTGGTTTCAACTTGTATGGCATGAAATATGTTTTGTCATCCCTTCACTTTGAGCCTATGTCTATAACTTAAAGCAGAAGTGTTTCTCTTGTATGCAGCATACAATTGGATCTTTTCTTTTTTTAATCGATCCAGTCACTCTATACCTTTTGACTGGAGAAGTCAATCCATTAACATTTAGAGTAATTTTTAATAGGTAAGGATTTACTAATGCCATCTATCAATTGTCTTCTGGCTCTTTTGTAGTTCCATTTTCTTTCCTTTCTTGCTGCCTTCCTTTGTCAATTGATTTTTTCTTTTTATAGTGGTGTGATTCATTTCCTTTATCTTTTGTGTGTCTTTTGTAAATTTTTGCATTTTGGTTCCAGTGAGGTTTACATAAAACATATGTATAAAACAGTTTATTTTATGCTGATAACAATTTAACATTACCACATACACAGCGATACCAAAACAATCTATCCTTTTACCCCTCCCAGTTTATATTTCTGATGTCACCATTTACATCTTTTGTTTTACATATTTATTGGAGTATTATTGCTTTACAATGGTGTGCTAGTTTCTGCTTCATAACAAAGTGAATCAGTTATACATATACATATGTTCCCATATCTCTTCCCTCTTGCGTCTCCCTCCCTATCCCACCCCTCCAGGTGGTCACAAAGCACCGAGCTGATCTCCCTGTGCTATGCGGCTGCTTCCCACTAGCTACCTACTTACATTTGGTAGTGTATATACGTCCATGCCACTCTCTCACTTTGTCACAGCTTACCCTTCCCCCTCCCCATATCCTCAAGTCCATTCTCTAGTAGGTCTGTGTCTTTATTCCTGTCTTTCCTCTAGGTTCTTCATGACATTTTTTTTCTTAAATTCTATATATATGTGTTAGCATACAGTATTTGTCTTTCTCTGTGGCACATATATACAATGGAATATTACTCAGCCTTAAACGAAATTGAGCTATTTGTAATAAGGTGGATAGACCTAGAGTCTGTCGTTTAAATCTTTTTTATGTTTTGTGTCCTTTAACAAATTGTTGAAGCTACAGCTATTTTTAACACTTTTGTTCTTTAAACTTTGTACTAGAGTTAAGTAGTAAATGCATCACCATATTACAGTATTTGGGTATTCACACTGGTAAATTCTGAATTTACCAGTGTGTTGTATATTTTCATATTACTAAATTACATCCTTTTGGTTCAGCTTGAAGAACTCCTTTTAGCATTTCATATAAGGCAGGATTAGTGGTGATGAAATCCCTCAGCTTTTGTTTATTAGGGAACATCGTTATTTGACCTTAAATTCTGAAGGACAGCTTTGCTGTGTAAAGTATTCTTGGTTGGCAGTTTCTTTCTTTTAGCATTTTATCTTATCCCATTCTCTCTTGGGCTACATAGTCTCTGCTGAGAAATCCTGATAGCTGATAGCTTTATGGATATTCCCTTGTATGAAAGATTATTCTTCTTGCTGCTTTTAAAATTCTCTCTTTGTCTTTGTTTTTATTCAGTTTATTATTATGTACTTTGGAGAAGATCATTTTGGATTGAAATTTTGAGGTAATCTGTTAGCTCCATGAACTTGCATGTCCAAATCTCTTCCCAAATTTGGGAAGTTCTTAGCCATTGTTTCTTTAAATAAGCCTTATGTCCCTTTCTCCCTTTCTTCTCCTCTGGGACTCCAACTATAGGTAAATGATATTTTTTGATGGGCTCCCCTAAGTCCTATAGGCTTTCTTCAGTCCTTTTAATTCTTTTTGCTCCTTTAACTGGATCAGGAGCCAGTTGCAGACACTCACAGTCATGAGGACTAGGGCAGGTGGCAAGGGCAGGGGCCAACTATGGGGTCACTGGCACCTGCAGAGGCCCTGGCTGTCAGTGTGCTCTCCTGTGGCTGTATACTCTCCACCCTCTGTGCACACTGCAGTGGTTCAGGCTGGGGACATACAGGTGCACAGCTGGAGGTGTTCACTACAGATTGCTGTGATGATGCTGGCTGTTAACAGAAGGTGGGGTCTGCTCTGACCTGCAAGCAGTTGTGGGGACCCTAGCTATTAACGTGCTCACCCACTGCTGCACTCTCTCCCCTTGCATGTGCGTGCTGCAGTGGATGCTGATGCCAGGCATCAGGCCAGTGGTATGCAGTTGCAGAGCTGGAGGTGTTAGCCACAAATATGAGCACAGTGGTGGGAGTCAGCTGGGATGGCCCAGGCTTGTGTCTTGCACTTGCACGAATGCAGAAGCCTGAGCTGGCTGCAAATGGGGCTCCCTGGCTTTGGAGGGTGGGGGTGGGGAGAGACTCAGGCAGCTGGTGCCAGTGATAGAAAATACCTGTGGGGGGAAAGCTGGCGAGATGTGCAGGGGGTCCATTGGCAGCTGTGCTGGCTGTTGGCTTCAACAGTGGCAAAATCTGCTAAGTTTGTTACAGAGCCAATCTCTGTGAACTGTGATCACTCCTGCTGCCTGTCTGCTAAGAATAGCCTCTGCTTTTCTTCCCTGTCCCAAGCTGACTCAATACGTCTCGGCTTTCCCAGTCTGTGTGAGGTGAAACCAAAATGGGACCTTGGGCAGTGCCCCACTAGGGTGGAGAAGCTGGTCATTCACCTCATTCTTCCTTTCCTGGCGAGAGGAGCTCCTAGCTGGGAAGTTCCTAAAGGCAAAACGAAGTTGTCTTCCTTCTCTTCTTGTGCAATTATTCTCAGGGTTTTTTTTTTGTTGTTCCACAGTGTTGCTAAATCTTTCTAAGTGGGCTCTAGAGGAATTTTGGAGCTGTTTTTGTTCATGGATATTGGTCCAGTTGTTGACCTTTGTGGGTACACATGGAAGCTGGGTTTTCCAATGTTGCTTTTTTTCCACCCTCCAAACTAATCCAAGAGATTAAGTTTTGAAATTCTTTTACGAATCCTTTGAAATGTTATATCTCTTAAATTTCTTATAACCACTCAAGGTTTTAAGTAAAAACTTTAATAAAATGATAATTAAAGCAAAATAAAACAGTTTCGTTAAGTATGTGTTCCTTTAGATTTTATTTTGGGGAGAAGTTGATTCATGATCACTGTTAGGGAAATGTGTACTGGATAAAATGGAAGTAAAGAAACTGAGTTGTGCCTCTGTGGTTCAAATACCCCTGACTTGAACTGTCTGCCTCATGGAACTGACAGATTTCTTCAGATACTTACTAATAGCACTTATCTTTCAAATTTTTACTTTGTAAACTACTTAAAGCAGAATTGCCATATTTGCCTCTCCAAATATAATGTAAATTTCCTGTAGATTAAAGAACAAGAAAAAAATAGACCAAAACCTACCTATCTCTGTGCCATGGTGATTAAAATAGTGCCTTGTACTTACTCTCAATATCACTTTCTTTGACAGTGATTAATTTATTTAAATAATTTGACTGAGAACTAGAAAATCAGGTTTAATTAATACCATTCTGGGTCTGATGGAGCCCTAGTTATTATTTAGTATCCTTCATTGACATCAAGATAGTTTAGATTAATTTATCCCATAATTTTTTATTGATTATCTACTATGTGCCAGATGCTCTTCTAGGCAATGTGGAATCAACACAACAACAAACAAGCAAATAAAAATAAAATAAAATACAATAAAAACCCATATATTTCTGCCCTTGTAGATTTTAAGGTAAGTCACATAGCGGGTTAGTGGGCTCCTGTGAAGGTAATTAAACTCTCCTGTGCTTCTATCTTTAAATTTGCCTTTTGAATTTTTCTCACATTCATTCCATTCATTACTTTTCTACTATTACTAACTTATTTCAGACCTTCATTTTAGTTGTTACCAAAATTATAAAATATTTTAATAGCAATTATTTTGTTTATATGTTCAAATGTTACCACTGTTTTCCAGAATAGTCTTCCTAAATCATGAATTTAATTATGTCTTCCACTTACTCAAAAAATCCTTGCCTATCTTTTTAATATTTAATTATCTGAATATGATGAGAGAAGAACAGTCCAAAGTGCAAAAGCATGTGCTGTGGTGCCACAGAAGCAAACAGGGAAGGCTTTGCATCTGAGCGAAAGAGCAAGTCACTAGGCAACTCGGCATCTGTCATATCTGAAGGGAGAGGTGACATTCAAAAAGAGTAGGAAAGGACACAACAAGTATTCTTGCCTACTTCACTCTTTCATTCAGGCAGAATAAATAGACATTCAATTACCAATATGTGTTAATGCTTTCTGTAGTTTTTCACTAGATGATTTAACTCTATAACAGCAAGGATGTCAGTCTGTTTTTTGTGAGCCCAGTGGCTCTTCAGTAAACATTTATATGGTGGTAATGACATAAAAATAATATATTTTTTAATCAAGGTGCTTATCTTTTGGTGATTAGATTAGGTTTTGTGATAAAACTCAGCAGTTACCTATTCCACTTGAACAAATTAGATTCTAAAGTTCCTTGTGAGAACTTACTGTCAACTTTAAATGCTAGAGAATTTACATTTTCCAGCATTTAAAACCTCATTTTAATTCACTGTAATGCAGCACGCACACACACACACACACACACCCAACACACTCTTTAGCTTTTCATTAAAAATTCAGTACAAATTCTACCCATATTAAAGTCAGGAAACAGGCCAGATGAAAAGTTTTTAAAAAGTATTTAAAATTTTTAAATTATGAATAATTTTTAGGAATGAACATTTTCCTATCACACCAAAACCTTTGGGATGCTGAATCCTAACACACATGTTCCTTTCTTTGAGACACCGATTCAACTTTTCCCCATCAGTGAATGATGATTGGGAAAGAGATGGAAATTACACATACATATTGAACGTACAGGACTGGAGGGAAGGAGAAATGGTGTCCAATAAGAGAAGGAGTTGGCCAAGTGAGAGTCAGGGAGCCTCCGCTGGTATCAGCCAACTTTATAAATGGTGTCATTCTCACATACGTCTGTTCCAGGATTCCTCCAAGGGCTTGATCAGGGTGAAGGCAAACTCTTATGAGCCTCATTTGTTGAAAATGTAATGTTTCCAACCAGGCACCATAGTCTCCAAACATGAGGTTCTGTTATAAATATGACAGACCATAATGATACATTTCTTTCTCCCACTTTCCTGGCTTAAACAATTAAGCAGAAAACCAGCAGTATTTGTATACATGGAAGGACCTCCACATATTTTTGCATATGCCACATCCTTCCTGAGGTGGGCACACTAATATTCCAAAATCTCCCTTGGGTACCAGCCATCAGCATCACATCTCATTCTGGCAGTTATCTTTATGAGCATATAAATTATCTCAAAAGGCGCTTTTTGCTTTGTTTTGTTTAAGTCAGTGAAAGCTTATTAAAATAAAGCTCTCTATTTTTTAATCTCAAGTATTGATTATTAAGTTGGATCATTTGGACATTTCCTTCACAGTCTGAGGTTTTTCTCCACACGTTTTACATATATAGTCATTACTTTTCTGTCATTTCTCCACCTTCTGTCACTACTGTGGGTTTTCATTCCTTTTCATGGCCTCATCCAACTGTAAATAAAGAGATTTGTTGCTAATCAACAGAATAGATTCTCATTGTTTCTGCTTTTTTGCCTCTGCCCTCTCAAATATTTTTTTAAAGGTTAAATGTTGCATTCTAGAAACATCTTGAGCATATAGAAATATCCATGATGTGTAGTCATTCAGATCTGGTATTGGAACATTAACATTGAGAAATTAAGCATGCAAGAGTCAGGAAATTCCAAAGTTAAAATTCCCATAGCAACATTAATTTATTTACATTAGAAAGATAGAATTAAAAGTCCTCCATAGGTACCTTAACAGAGAACTGTTAATAAGGTATATGTACATTTTTACAATTAAAGATATATTGTGTGACACTCAGCATTTTACACAGTTTACAATTTCACAGTAATTATGCTTTATAAAATAAGGAGTGGAAACATTGAGACATATTTCACTCACTGTCATACACTGACTTGATACTTACATATCATGTACCTGATTTAGAAAAGCTTTTCTACTTTCATTCTAATATTAACCTCTCTTAACTCATCTAATCATTATGTAAAAATTCCTCCACACATAGCGTTTAACTTAGACTGAGATTTGGCTAGTTTATCAAGCCATCTGCTCATATTTATTTCAGTAGCATATTTCATAGAGGAAATTGCTATACCTATTTTTCCTTTGAAAAGTTTTCAGACATTCAAAAATGGTCTAATAATTATTTAAACTAAGAATACTCTTCAAAATGCTTTCATTTTAATATTTTGTCTTTGAAAATTTGTGCAATAAGATGTTTACTGTTGCTTTATTCTTCCTGAATGGTTTATTAATATAATATAACATATGCAAGTATTTATGCCTATTTATACATATTTTTAGGTATAAAATTTATTATATATATTATTATACATTATATTTATATATTATATATAATATGTTTATACCTATAAATACATAATATATATACTCCCAAGCCTGTGGTATAGCTAACATATTCTTTTTTTTTATAAGGAAGTTCAAAAATATGCACTGAATGGTCTTCAATCAATTATTATCATTTTACTTGGCTTCATAAAAGAGAAATTTTGTTCAGCAAGGTAAGAAATACTACAATTTCTTTTTTTTGTTTGGTCATTTGAGTTTTTAACTTTTAAAAATTCATCACATCCTTATAAGTCTTTATAGTTTAACATGTACGTTTTCCTCCCTCACATCACTATCAGAATTTTCTAATGGAATTTATTAATTTGACTCATCACAATTTATTTATACTTTTTTATTTCAAAATTTACTCATGACTTAGTAAAAAATTATCAAAAAATTGGGTTTGTTTATAAACTCACACCATTTCATCATTCATTTTATTGCCCTATTGACATGGTATGATTTGGTTTTAAATATTTAAAGTAGATCATGATAACAGGTAGGTCAGTTCATCACTCTTCTCTCCTTTGCTTCAACTTAACAAGTTTATTCATGTTCAGAATAAAATTTAATATTCTTGCCTGCTTACATCCTCTTATAAAATTTAGTATTATTTTATGTTATTCCTTTAAAATTCTGTTGGGATTTTAATTTGAAATATGTTAAATTTATAAATTATCTTGGTGAGAACACATAATTCTATAATGCGTATTTCTAGCTAAGATCAGAGTATGTCTATTCCTTTACTAACAATTTATTTAAAATTTTTCTATTAGAATTTGTAAATTTCTTCATTTGCTCTAACCCAGTTCTTATGAAGTTTATATCTAAATAGAAGACAAATGCTTACTGATGCTAATGAAAACTTTTTTCAATATTTTCAATTGCTAGTATATAAGGATGATATTTAGCTTCATGTATTAGTCAAATATCCATGCTCCTTTTAAAGCTACTTCATTAATTCATTTAGTTTTTTGTTTAGCTCATCAATCTTCTTGTTATAGAGGCTGTTTCTGAAGGAATTATTATCAGAATACCATGGTATTAATATGGTATTTTTAAAATGAAGCTGTAGAACAGAGGAAATCATTCCATGTGGTTGCTAAAACTCAATACTTAGAGTGAGTCAAAGTGAGCAAATAGCAGAGTGGTATAAGTATTAGGGTGTTGTTATTAATATACTTTCCATTATTAATATGTATCGAATGTTATTTTGTGGTATAGAAAGGAAATTAGAAAATAGTAGATTTCACACTTTTTTGCATTCCTTTCAACATATTGTACACATTTGTGGAAGTCACAGCAAACCATCTTTAGGGCTATAGATGGTTTTGGAGTCTATTATAATGTTGCAACATAAATAACACCTAAAATTGAATCTTTGTGAAAAGCATGCAGAGTAGAAAAATTAGAATGCTAATGCAAGAGCCTATGTTGCTTTCCCTAGAGACTATGCATATAGAATATACATGCAGTTATCTTAAAATTGTGGTGGGCATTTTCTCTAAAAGTTAAACTCTCTCAAGTCTTTTTGTTTTGGTTGGTTGAGTTGGGGTTTTTTTGTTTGTTTTTGTTTTGGTCAGGGAAGGTAATGATTTATACCTATTTTAATAGTACCTATTATTTAACCTATTACATTGACCAGTTTTTGGTAAATTTTTGTCATAGTTGCAAAGTTAAGTTGCTGAGCGACTGATTGGTCTATGGATCTACTTAAGTTGTTTGCTTTTTCTCTTGATTATGATTCACACTTTTTTGCTATTTGACATGTGTATTAAATTTTATTTCATATACTGGGCATTGTAGATGATACTTTATAGAGACTCTGGAATTTGTTACCTTTCTCCAAATAGTGTTTAGTTTTGCCCAAGTAGGGAATGAAATTACTGGATTACCATGATCTTGTGGAGGTTAGGTTTTCAACTTTTGGGGGGTACGTGTGTCCTTAATCCTAGATCATATCCCTTAGCTAAAAATATGTGTCTAGTTCCTAAGGCATAGCTATTCTAGAGTTTCAGTGGAACATGTGTGTTTCCTAAGCCACTCTAACTCAGCAGGACTCCAAATTATGCATTCTCAACACCTCATGGTTGTTTAATTTTCTATTCAAGTGAGTTAACCTTCCAAATATTGCTTTCTGTGAAATTTTTTGGATTTTTGTCTTGTGCACAAGCATTTTGGAAATCACCCAAGGATTTGAGTGATATTTCCATGGGGGTTTGGAGGCTCTTCTCAACAGTGGCTCCCTCTAGCCTTCCAGGCAGTTCAGAAGTCTGACTTCTAAAGCCTTAGCTCTGTAAGGCTGCCATTTCTCTGCTTGGGACTTGACCCCTGTGTTCCCTGTAAACTGGGTAATGCCCTTTGTGAGAAATCTGGTTAGATGTTGAGCTCACCTACTGGGCAGTACTTTTTTGAGTTGCTCTATTCCCTTTAATGCCTGTTTGACTTTGGTGACTGTCTAGAGACTTCAGTCATTTTTATCTTTTTATTTATTTATTTTTCCCTCTCTTCACCACCACTCTAAGTTTATAATGATTATTGGTAAGTAATCTTTTTTCTTTAAAATAGCATTCTACTTTTGTTTGATTGAAAATCTTCTCAGATCTTTTGAAGATTAACAATTAGACTCTTCTATGTTCTCTTTTTTCCTCAATTATTTCTCATCCAATCAGCACTGGGTTTAAAATTATTGTCTTGATATTTTTCTTTCATGTTATTGTCAGCAGTAAATGTGATTTGCACCCTATCCAGTCACTCTTCACCAGGTTAATTTTACCATTCTCTAGTTGATGATTATGTTAGCCACTAACAGTTCACAGCTTACAGTTGCCTTCTCTTTGGGAGAATTGCCCTAGCCACCTTGCCTGGGAAATCATATTTCTTCTCTGGGCAGACTGCAGATAATGGCTGACTGATGCAAGGGTAACAAAAGGCCCCTTTCGTTAAAGTGTGGACAATTCTGCAATGTAATTTATTCTCCATAGCCCTCGTGTTATGCTCCCAAAGCTGAACTTTCCTGAGAAAACATATTTACTTAGCTCTTTACCCCTCCTTATCCTGTTTTCCTCATTCATTTAGAGGGTTTCTTATCACTCCCTAAAAACCACTTGTGCATAATCTCTATATCAGGTTTTGTTTCTAGGGAAGCCAAGACACAAGACATTGACTTTCCGTAAATATTTATAATCCTTGTACATTAATTCTTCTTTAAGAGAAAGTCATTGAACAGTGGACTGGGAATTCTGTGCACTTGAAATGGGCTTGTCAGCTAGCAGGATTTAGCTGTTGATATTTCATACCCCCAATATAGAATCTGGAGTGATTACTAAAAGGTGAGAAGGCTTTAGTCATTTGAAAGTTGTTCCACTGTATATAAAGATGTAATGATTTTTTTTCTGAGTATCTACATTGTGCCTTAGCATGTTTCTTTTTTTTTCTTTTCTTTTTAAAAATTTATTCTATTTGGTGGTCATTGAATATCTTGAATCTGTAAATTTATGTCTTTCTCCAAATTTAAAAAGTTTTTAGTCCTTAATCATTCAATATTTTTTTTCTGTTTCAATCTCTCTCCTCTCTTTCTGAGGCTCCAATACCAAATCAATGAGACTCTGTTCATATATTTTTTAATAGAAACAGTTGTGCTTGAGGTATCAGTGCCCAGTAGAGATGCTGTGTGGAGCCTTTGCCTGACAACTGTATGTCAAATATAGCAAAGCTAATGCCATCCTCTGTAGATACTATTCTCCTTTTGAGAAAAAATAATTAAAAACAAAATATAAAAACAAACAAACAAGCCCACAAACTTCTCTTACTACTGAAGTTTAGTAGAAACTAAACACTTAAACATGGGCCATCAAGTGCCTGTGAGATCTGAGAGACTCATCATGAAATGCATGTGGTTTGACCCACAGAGCCATACAGTTGGGTGTGCCAGTGGGTGACGTATGAGATTGGGTTTGAGCAGAACCTGAAGCCATTATGTCCTGTGAGCAAGTATGTTCCCTACTTTGTTCCCACCATTTCTCCTTCTGCTTTACGGGCTCCTGTCTTTCAATGTAGAACTATAGCTTAATGGCAAGTTTCCCTATGACTAATTGACTGAAAAAGAAAAAATTCAGTTGTGGTTTAGTGGTGGTTCTGCATGATTATGCTGGCTCCACCCTAAATTGGATAAATCTAGCACTATTGCTTCAAGGATGGTCTTGGACGAAGTAGTAAAAGAAATTTCTTAGAATGGCAGAACTTTGCGAAATGCATCTGTTGTTCATTTTATGTGTAATGAGAGAAGGCCAGAGATACAAATTTTCAGTGATTTATTGTCAGTAGATAATGATTTGGCTGGATGTTTAGAGACAAAAAAAGAGCACAGTTTTGAAAACTGGTGACAAGGTAGTCTGAGGAAGATGACTATCAATGATCTTCTTCAAACAGACAAAGAGTGTAAAAGTATTCTATTCCATTGAACAAAATACTCATCAGAGAGCAAATTCAGCTGAAAAGAGTCTTAGTAATAAGGTGGTTAAAATGACCTGTTCCATGGATGTCAGTCTGCCTCTTGCCTCAGCCTCCCTTATTCTTGCCTAATAAATAGTCTTATTAAGCAATCTTATTGCTTGAGCTTATCACATGGGCTCAGGAACATGGATTTTTACCCAAGGCCAAAAAACCCCTGGACATTATGAGTGCCCATTTGCCCAAGAGAGTCCAACAATGACTCTATGATATAACAGGTTGATGACATTGGAGCACCTCAATGATAAAAGAGACAGTGGTTTGTTCTCACTTAAATAGACAATTACTATGAATATGGATATACCCTTCCTTCTAATAGTACTTCTAACAAAATTATCAATTACTTATAAAATGTCTTGTGTATCATCATGGTAATCCACAGAGCATTGCTTCTGACCAGGGAACTTATTTAAAAGCAAATGAATTTTAGAAATGGGCTCATGCTCCTGTAATTCATTGGTTTATGCTCCTCATTGCTTGAAGCATCTGGACTGATAGAATTGTTTAATGGCTTTGAAGACTCATGTATGGCTTCAGGTGAAAAGCAATACTTTGGTTGGGATAATGTCCTTTAAAATGTGGCATATCCTCTGAATGAGTAACCAATATGTGGCACTTTTTTTTCATAACCAGGATTTATGGCTTCAGGGATCATGGTATAGCAAAGGGAGCTCTTCTCTCGCAGTTACCCATAAAGATTCTATAACAAAAATTTTGCTTCCTGGGTCTGTACCCTGGGGCTCCACTAGTTCCTGGGTCTTAGTTTTCAAGGGAGGACTGCATTCACAGGGGCAAAGCAATGGTTCCACTCAGTTAGACGTTGAAACTGCCACACAGCTACTTTGGGTTAATTATGCCACTGAACCAATAGACAAAAAAGGAAGTTAGTTTATGGAAGAGGCGATCCTGACTATCAAGGTTAAAATGAGTTGTTAGTGTGCCCAACTTAATTCTGGTGACAGAGAGGAGTGTATCTGAAATGCAAGGGGTCTTTTGGGGAACCTCCTAGTGCATTCATATCATGTGATAAATTTCAACAGGAAAATAAAACAACTAGATACAGACAAGACTGTTGCTGGCACAGACTCTTCAGGAATGATGGTTTGGGTGGATGCACCAAGCAATGAACCATGAATAGATTAGGGGCTTGCTAAGGGTAAAGGGAAGAAGAATGTTTTAAATAGCAGTTATGACCACCTGACTAGCTGTAGTAAAAAATGCTTTATAGTTATATTTTCCTTCACTTTGATGGGAATTTGTATGCGTGTATTACCCAGTTCTTTTTTTTTATTACTCCTCCGCTATCTACATAAGATGTGTTAAGAACAATTAACCTTCATCACAATATTTGAGTTATAGAATATGAAAGGAGGAGTGTAACTCAACTAGAAGAAGATGGATAAAGTGAGACTCTATGTAGTCTCTTTTGCCTAAGTGTTAGCATACCTTGTTTGTAAGATGGAGAATTGCATAAATTTAAGTGGAAGCATAATTTTGATGATATCTTTTTTGGATGATTATATGTGCTTAAAAGATGATTATAAGAATACCAAGTTGGCATGGCTAGGTTGTGTGGTATGGATTAGAGTTAGCATGCCTGAAGTTTGGAAGGTAGAAGTAAAGCAGTGGCCATTATTCTCAGAAGGTTGTATGGTCAGATAAGTATCAGACAGACTTCTGTGGGTCCCAGTTTGTCTTCTGTTCATTGTCCAATTTGTTTTCCCAAACACTGGCCCTTCTAACACTGGCCAAGACCCATCACCAAATGACTGACTGTGGATTCACAGAGACAGGAGTTTCCATAAGCTGCTCCGATCTCCCATTTGTGTCTCCAGTCTAGTGCCTGGATATGCTTAGTGTGTTGGGTTTACCTGCAAACTCCTGCCTTACCACCCGTGCTAGCACTTCAGGCAGTTTGATCAGTAATTCTTTCTTTCATTATACGTCAACTTCTCTAGACTTTCGCTTTCCTAGGACCTCAATATTTGTATAAGATATACTTCCTATAATAAATCTCTATTCACCATTGGTCATAGTTGCTCTACTTTCCTGATTAGACCTTAACTAATATATTCAGTGACATCACTTTAATCTCTAGTTAATTTTGCTTCATTCATAGAAATAAATCTGATCTCCTTAAAAATTTATCTTATTCCTTCATAATTTGATTTTTAATGTCATTTTTAACTTCATATATTTTATTGTGTATCTGAAATCCTATTATCTAAAGTCATCAGTATGCATGCAATTGCCTTCTAATAGGTTACGTCAAAGAACAGCATTGTACGCCACACTAACTAAGAAAGTCAGTCTTCAGGGCACCAAGATATATTCCCCACCCCAGGTCTTTCTGCAGGTGATAGCTCATTGTACTTGCAGGGAATTAGACATGGGCTCTTTGAGAGGTTGCTTTGAATTGTCTTAAATAAAGTTTTAAGCC
Source organism: Grampus griseus (assembly GCF_964374135.1). Taxonomy (NCBI): domain Eukaryota; kingdom Metazoa; phylum Chordata; class Mammalia; order Artiodactyla; family Delphinidae; genus Grampus; species Grampus griseus. The sequence goes on along the minus strand of NC_138997.1, from coordinate 128,931,128 downwards.
GGAATTTACTAGAAAATTCTTGGAGTAGATTGAGTTGTCATTGATTTTAAGCTTAATTCTCATTGCTATACAGCAAGGTATGGTGTTTAACAAAAATCTGGTAGCAGTTATTAAAAAAAATAAAATTCATTCATATACATGCCATACTTTGTTGAACTCCTTAAACATGGAAAGCTAAACTTAACAAGTCAAGCTTAAGTCTCATCCTTTTCATCTCAATGGCCTCTACATGAGTTCTCTTTCCTCATATTTTCACAAAACACCAGAAATGATCTTCTCCTTCCAGTGTTCCATCTTTCTACAGGGGCAAATGTGATTTTTCCTGTCCCCTTTAAATGTCTTCCTGCTGTCAGAGAATAACATACAAATCATTAGTATGATTTGTCCCACACCACCTTAAAATTTATCTCTTGTCATACCATCCTCTCCCATACACATTGAATTAAAAAGCCATAAGAAATTACCTAACTTACTGTGTCAGGCTTTTCCCACCTGTCTGTTTGTGAACCTGCTTTTCTGTTTTGGGCTTCCTAGAAAATCCTACTCATTTTTGGCTAAAACATCACTTCCAAGGGGCTTTTCTTAATCTCCCATATTATGATTTATAAATATCTTGTGACAAGGATTATGATAATTTATATATATTTATAATAAATTATAATAAATAATAAAATGTTGCAATTATTTGTGTATAAATCTGTCTCCCCCACTGGAGTGTCTCCCTCACTGGCTTTAAACTCCTTGAGGAGAGGAGCCAGGTCATTGAAACTTATATCTCCAGTGGCTGACATGGATGTCTCATGCTTAAGTGCTCCGTAAATATTCAGTCAGCAACACGTGTGCTACAGTTTGGTGATGAATTATTGAAATACTCTGACTATAAAATCTTTACAAATACGTCTGTCCCTTAATTATATGGACATTAGTTATATAGTTTAGTAGTGGTACTTAAAGAAGTGTTAAAATCGGCCTAGATACTTTATGGAGTTCAGAATCACAATAGGCATGGGACAGAAATTAATCTAGTAAAATTACCTGTATGATAGTTATATACTCTCTTGAGCTTTTTTCTTAATTGTTTATTTTTTTCCCAATAATAAAATTGAATATGCATGTCAGGATATAAAGGAGATATAACTAAAGACCCGCATTTGCAAGAAGATGATACATTTTAGTAATTACTAAAGTTAACGGCAATATGAAAGCAGGGCTGCTTTTTCCAGAGAAAAATATTTTACTAATGGTACAAGCATAACAGCTTCTAAAGTTAAAAATGAGCTTGAAACTTTTGAACTCATTATCTTAAAATCTCCTTTAGCTCTGGAATAATATAACTTTCTAAAAGCCATTTCTAGGATAAGTTTAGAAGCAGAGCAAGAGATTCAAATAAATATTTTTGTACATTTGCACAGATCAAGCTTCCACTTCAGTGGAAGAGACATTCTAAAATGACCTCTCCATCTATCATTTATCAGCCATTTAACAACTCGGTGGTTTGTATTTTTAAAACTCCAAATTCCAATAATTTGATAAATTTGGAATCCACATGTTTCTGTCAACAATGAAACATTCTGTTTGAGAACACTCTCCTCACAAAGTAAAGTATAAATTTCCTTAATAGTTGGGTGCATATTAGTAATCCTGCAAATTCTGCCTAAAGTTTATCCAAACGTGGAGTCATAGAGTTTTTATAACTGAAAAGACCTCCCCAAATCATCTTTAAACAAAACTGCAAAAAATATTTTGGCTTCATCTTTAATTAGAGTCAAGCCTTTTCCCCACAGGACAAGCACCTCATTAAAACACATTTCCAAACCATGTATATGATTCTTTGACAATCTGGATCTCCCAGGTGCTTTTCAGCTTGCTGGGGAATCTGCTGATTGGCGATCACTTTGAAGACAGTTCAGACGTAGATTTATTTAGAGGCCTGGAAAAAAATCCCTCCCAAATGAAGAGAATTCCTATAGGACTTCTTAGAGTTTTTGAAGTGCCCTAAGGAGCTGCCTGGACAGGCAGGAGAAGTGAATTCCAATACAGATGTGCAGCTAATCATTTGTATGATCTTAGACAATTCCCCCAAACTCCATTTGCTTTATTTCATTGGAAAACTAAGTATGTGTGGTAATAGGGATGTGGAAGAGTTGACAAGATTATCTCTTAAATAACTTCTAAGAAACTCTTAATACATAATTCTGGTACTGTGTGTTCATGAATTTATTGGTCTCCAGGATTACGTCAAATAAAATACCTGAATTACCATGGGTTTCCATGTCTGTCCTACATTTAGATATTCTCTTTTGAAAAATGGAATCCTACACCTCTCCCTCCCCCCACAAATATACTCCTTAAAAAATAATACCTTGAGAGGATTCTTAATTCTGTCCCACCATGAAGTATATGAAACCTCAGGTCATCTATATACAAGAGCATGGTCTGGAACTGAAAAACAGTGTTACAAACTCATCAATGTGCATTCCTGGTTTCTCTATTTCCTTCTTCCTTTTCTAAGTTGTTTTGTTTCTTTGGCTGTTGGTTTTGGAGGAGAGGTGGAGCATTGTTATTAACATTTACTTTGCAACTTTTAGAGTTGCTAACGCAGCCAGGTTTTATTTCAGGCTACGCTCAATATTTTGTTTGAAGAACACTTTCACTCGAGTTCCAAGTGAATACACATTTTCAAAGAAGAAATTCGTAAATTCTCTTGGGGGTTCTTTTACTTCAAGACAGTTCTCACCCTTCTGTAACACCTATAATACATAAGTAAGGGTATAGAAAATATTTGTAACACTATATCAGAGGAAAATATGTACTACAATGAGGAATTTTGAGACAAATCCTAAACGAGGGAGTTGGCAAATGCATTATTCCTTCCTTTCTTTCACATCCCTCAACTCTTTTAAGAACCAGGGATTTTAGTTTTTATTCTGAGCTGTCCTTTATTGTGTCATATCATTCCAGGTCTCTCTTTCCAGGCAATACCTAGTGCTGCATTTATATATTTTTGATTGTCCCTACCTCAATTCAAATCCATCTTCTTATATATTATTATTTAGGATCTCTGATTTTTCCACAGAAATCACACTTACAAAAAAATCTTATAAACTATTCTTTATGATGTCTGATATTTAAAAATCATTTTACAGTATCATCTGAAACACATTTTACACAATATCAACAGTACCAGTCTAATTCTACATATGATGAAGATCACTCAGGTAGATAAAAACATCTCAAAATTTTCGTTCTTTATAGTTTCTCGTTTTAAGGTGATGTTTGAACATGAGCATTAATAAAATAAAACACTGAATTAGCCAGAAATTCCTGACAATCAAGAAAGCTGTTTGGAGAAGTGAAAAAGAGAATAACATTTTAGCCAGATTTCAAGGATTTGCATGTAGATCTAATCTTTCATTAGCTGTGTGTCCTTGAGAAAATTGTACATCTTTTCTGGGTATGGCAGTTTACTCATCTTTAAAATGGGATACTAAAATTACCTGTGTCTTAGACTTATTTTGAAAGTAAAATAAGAAATTATGTGATTTACTTAAAGTTTAATAACACATTATACATACTCAGTAAACAGTAATTGTTATTATTGTATTTTAAAAATTCCGTGTAATATAAATAGTTGGAAATATTTGGAATGTTTGGAAATAATTGGAAAATAATAAATCAGAAAATCTCTAGCAGCTCATTACTCTAGTTAATCATGTATCTGAATGATTTAAAAAATTAAATATCTTCAAAAGCAGTATATATACACCAAGTGATATACTGGGGTTCCTTTCTTTGCCTTGTTTTTTTTTTTTTTTTTTTTTGCGGTACGCGGGCCCAGCGGCCATGGCTCATGGGCCCAGCCACTCCGCGGCATGTGGTATCTTCCCGGACCGGGGCACGAACCCGTGTACCCTGCATCGGCAGGCAGACTCTCAACCACTGTGCCACCAGGGAAGCCCAGCCTTGGTTTTGTTTTGTCTAATTTAAAATTACTCAGACCATTTTAAAAAACTCTTTTTCTCTGATATAGATAGATCTGTCCGTCTGTCTGTTCAATGTGAATTGCAAAAGAGAAATAAACCTAAAATGATTACAGTAGCCAAATGTAGATTATCTTTGTTATTGTAGCAATATTGCATTAGATAACAATCAAATTATTATAAACAGTTTATGTAAACTTTGTATATCAACTATTTGGTCTTCAAAGTATGTGCAAGCCAGGATCTTAAGTTGCAAGGTATCTGTGCACCCATATTTTCCCAAACAGAGCTCATGTGTGATCACTCTAAATTGGAATTCTCCTTTTAGGTTTCTTCCTCATTTCCTGAAAACTGACAGAAAAAGATTTATTTTTTTATATACTGGATTAGTCAAACAACAGACTCCTTAGAATTCTGAGCGATATTTGAACTCAGGGAAATCACTGCTAAGTCCCAATTAATCCAATTGTGATCAAATACATCAAAGACTTTATGAAGTACTCTGCTTCAAAGCATATTATTCATTGTCATTTTCTTCCTTCAAACTTCTTGACTCAAGTGAATATTATTATGAAGAGATATTCTTATTTCAATTAACCTCTTCACAAAAAGTTAATAGAGATTATGTGAATTAAAAAAATGTATCTGAGAAATTACTAGTACCAAAGAAGAAATACTGATTACAAAGCATACAGTAAAGCTCTAAGAAAATGAAAAACCTAGGGGTGAAACAGGAATAAAGACACAGACTTACTAGAGAATGGACTTGAGGCTATGGGGAGGGGGAAGGGTAAACGGTGACAAAGCGATAAAGAGGCATGGACATATATACACTACCAAACGTAAGGTAGATAGCTAGTGGGAAGCAGCCGCATAGCACAGGGAGATCAGCTCGGTGCTTTGTGACCGCCTGGAGGGGTGGGATAGGGAGGGTGGGAGGGAGGGAGACGCAAGCGGGAAGAGATATGGGAATATATGTATATATATAACTGATTCATTTTGTTGTGAAGCTGAAACTAACATACCATTGTAAAGCAATTATACTCCAATAAAGATGTTAAAAAAATACATTTACTGAAGATTTTATGTGAAAAGAGAATTTTAATTTCTGATGAAAAGATAAGTGGCTTTTTTTCTTCCCTAGGAAAGAAACTTGAAAGTCTACATGCACACTGGCTTTAGGAAATTGTACCTTCCTTAGATGCAAGGAGAATGTTTCAATGTTTAAACACTTTTGTATGTTTGAATATAAAATGTCAAGTGACATATAAAAATAGCATATTATAAATAAAACCTAAATGCTGATAGATATGACGTTTGGAGAGTCATTCTGAGACTCTGTTATGGTAATAAACTAAGATTAATTTTGAAGTTGCTTTATAAATTACAATTGACTTTAGAGTGATAATTTTGTTTTCATTTAAAAGAAGAAAGAATAAATAACTTTTAAATTGTGATTAAAAATTATAAATGAAGAATTTAGTAAAAGACATACATTAGAGAAGACTTAATGAGGACCTAGAAGGCTTTGCACCTGCTCTGCCACTTCCTTGTAATGAGACCTTGAACTGAGCACTTAATTTTCTGCTCTCTTAATCTATCAACTAAAACAGTGATTCTAAGTTATCTCTAAATTGAGCTTCAATGTTAATAAAGCAAGAACTAAAAACTTCTATGGAGGAAAAAATTGATAACTCGATTACTTGTTAATACAGTCAATCCAGCAGCACCATTTTCACACAGCCTTCATACAAATAAAAAGACGTTTAATACACAGTGCATGCTCTCCACATATTTTTTAATTTGCTTGCAGTTTTGTTTGTTTGCTTTGTACTTCTTTTCTGCCACACTCCCAAGTGGGTCTGTGAAAACCTCTTCAGAATAAACCCCTACGTATTACATAAAGCACATCATTAAAATACGAGTTCATATGGAAAGAACACTAGAGAAAAAAAGGCAGTATGTTGACAATACTTGTCAATATGCTTGCTGTGAATAAGCTTTTAGATATCTGGCAGTCAAGGCAAAGTGCGGTCTGTGATGTTACATTGCTCTCATTATAAAGGAAGAAACAAGATTATTTCCCAGGGAAGAAAATCTTTTCTTGAGAGTAAGTCCAATAGAAGCTTCCCTCGAGGATACTCAAGAGAGAGCTCTAAGAGACATATTAGACAGTTTCCCCACAGTTTTATAACCATGTAGAAGTATGTAGCAAAGAGCTGGAATTGTAGCATTTTTCAATGATATTTTAGGACAATGTGTTAGAAAAAGTTTTAGTGAAAATTATGCTACATGAAATTCAGGTAATATGGCCTAAGAATGTAACAAAATTCCTGGTGCCCAAATAATCCTTCAAATAAAACTAGAGTAGTTAAAGGTATAAAAACAAATAATATTCCTTTTGTCATCTCCCTAAATAATTCTCTTGGCCAGATTTTAGATAACTATGTAGCATAGTTTACTGAGGGCCCAAAGAACTGTGCTGATGATTTAAGATTATTTCCTAAGCTTTAGAAAACCAAAGTTGGAACTCTGTCTTGGAAAATTGAGAAGTATAACTTGATTATACGTGGAATGGAAGAGTATTCCATCTTACTTTAGGAGCAGACCTCAGAAAAACTGCAACCAAAGTTATAATTTTGCTGAAGAAATAGATTTCTTTTTTTTTTTTAGCAATGTTTAAGATGAAATTTTTTTATCTTTTACTTTATTCAAATAAATTACACTTATGGTATTCCAATATAAAATCATCCTAGCATTCTTTTTTTTTTTTTTAACATCTTTATTGGGGTATAATTGCTTTACAATGGTGTGTTAGTTTCTGCTTTATAACAAAGTGAATCAGTTATACATATACATATGTTCCCATATGTCTTCCCTCTTGTGTCTCCCTCCCTCCCACCCTCCCTATCCCACCCCTCCAGGCTGTCACAAAGCACCGAGCCAATATCCCTGTGCCATGCGGCTGCTTCCCACTAGCTATCTACCTTACTACGTTTGTTAGTGTGTATATGTCCATGACTCTCTCTCGCCCTGTCACAGCTCACCCTTCCCTCTCCCCATAACCTCAAGTCCGTTCTCTAGTAGGTCTGTGTCTTTATTCCTGCCTTACCCCTAGGTTCTTCATGACATTTTTTTTTCTTAAATTCCATATATATGTGTTAGCATACGGTATTTGTCTTTTTCTTTCTGACTTACTTCACTCTGTATGACAGACTCTAGGTCTATCCACCTCATTACAAATAGCTCAATTTCGTTTCTTTTTATGGCTGAGTAATATTCCATTGTATATATGTGCCACATCTTCTTTATCCATTCATCTGATGATGGGCACTTAGGTTGTTTCCATCTCCGGGCTATTGTAAATAGAGCTGCAATGAACATTTTGGTACATGACTCTTTTTGAATTTTGATGTTCATCAGAAATTCCCAAAGTCCTCATCATGAAACCTGCAAAGGTTATTTTTTTCTCAAAAAGTGCACAGGGAAAATACTTTGAATCTCCTACCATAGCCAAAGGCAAATATGAGTAATTCTCCTGGGGAGTATCTTTCATGTTATCCTCTTCCTTTCTTCTTAACAAGGGTCAATAGTTGACTAATTAGACTTGAGACCTGATGTGAAGTTTTATACACCAGGATCCAACCTTACATTATGGAAAAAGTTAATGTGAAAATTTTGGGACTGTATTCGAGGGAAAAAAGAAAAAGGCTTTAACTTTCTTTTAGGGCACATGCCTACCTTCTCTACCACCAAACACCAGAATTAGAATCCGACAAATGGGCAGTCATTTCTCAGCTCATTTAGGTATTAAAATAATTTAGTCAGTGTAGGTCAAATTTATGACCATGGCTTAGATATTTATCTGAATCAAAATGAAGAAAAAAGTGAATGGAATAGTAGATTATGAACTTCAGAGTAAACAGATTTCTGTTGCTCTTTCCTCTGCTAACTTTTCTTGATCCCACTAAGGGATCAGCGAAAAATTCCAAATCTTTCCTATAGGATACAAAGACACATTTAGATGAAAATATGAGGTGTCAAGGACTGAGTATGGGTTATGAAGAGTACAGCAATTCAAATATGAAGGAATATATCGCATTCAGTATAAATTCTTCCAAATATTATAGCAAGGATTGGCAAACTTTTTCTGTGAAGGTATAAATTGCAAATATTTAGGCTTTGTGGGCCATGAGGTCTCTGGTCTAACTGCTCACCTTTGAAATTGTAGGTCAAAAGTAATTCTAGATAATACGTAAAGGAATGGCCACAACTGTGTTCCAGTAAAACGTTACTTGCACAAACAGGTGGCAGCTGGATTTGAGCCATACTTGGCTGACACCTGAGAAGGCATATCAGCAGATTGCTTTGTTTTGTCAGCTTGCTTTTGGCTTTGCTTTTGGCCTCTCTCGTTTCTTATTCTTACTTCTAGGGGGTTACCCTTTCTATCTAGCAAGACCTACTCATATGAGATAGTAACCAACCAACCCAAGGAAATACATTTTCCTTAGGGATTCAAAGGTGACAAAGAGGGGAAATGACACCAGAGGGGTGAAACGATGCAGTTGGACCACTAGACAAGTTGTGATATCCTTACATTAGGTCCCATCATTGAAAACTAACCAGAAACTCAATATGCAGTTGGTGGGTCTCCTTTTCCTCCTTCTTCTGTATAGCAGCTTTATTGAAATATAATTCACATATCTTCAAATCTACCCTTTTAAAATGTACAATTTAGTGGTTTTTAGTATATTCACAGAGTTATGCAACCATGACCTCTTTCTAATTTTAGAAATCCTCAAAAGAAACCATCGTATTTATCTTTTTACTTTGAAATTTGCGTCATACACAGATGATACTTTAATTTTATTAGCACTTATTTTACTTAATCCCCTATTCACCACTGTTTTGAGATTTAGATTTAACAAGGGCCTGAGACAGTTAATATGTGAGAACTCACATGCTTGCAATTATATTTTTAAAACATAGGTTTTGAATGCACTAATAATAGGTATTTTAAGTCCTGACTGTATATTATTGCATAATTCAGGAACTATTTGCAATCTTGTTCCTGATTTTCACTGACCAATTATGGCAGATTTTTCAGGCATAGCTTTAGAATTGACACTTCAGATTGAAACTCAACCTGAGAATCGACTACTTTTTATGGATTATTTTTCTTAATGAGTACATTGATCCCACATTAAAATATTATGTAAGCACATGACTTCTAACACCAGTTTATTTTCATTGAGCTTACTAAAAGTCCTCAGGGAAAGTAGAAGGGAATTAAACATTGTATAATGACAATAAAGGGGAAGGATAGAGTCAGAAAATGAGATTTCAAACAGCTACCTTTGCTGTTTACGGATTTAAAGAATAAAATCCATTAAACATCTTGCTTTTAATCTAAGCAGTTAAATGCTCTTTTCAATTTTACATCACCAAACTCAGTGAATTCTCAGGGTTAAAAATAACAAAAACAATTTGAAAAGAAATTCAAGTTTCTTTCTGCTTCTGTAAAGCAGATAAACTCAACAATATATATCAGACATTGATCTGATGAAATGAGACCCTCCTTGAAAAAATTGAGGAGGTCAATTCACACATTTTAAAAAATTAATTAGTTACGGAGTAGTCAATTCAAATAAATGATGTTCAAGTATGTTTTGATTACCATCTTAATGACTGAGCTATTATACAGATCAGTTGCCATTGCTTAATCATTCTAGTCTAAAATCACCCCCCCCCCCTTTTTATATCTAAGAATAACTGTTCCTTCAGGGCTCACTTCAAAGTGTAAATAGGCCTTTTTTCCCTGTCCAACTGAAGCCTCTGCAATATCTACAATATTGTACCCTGTACAATATTCTAGGAATATCTCTATCATTTGTTTTTAAAAATGATCATTAACATGAGGAATAGTTCTCTTAGTGGTTTTACTTTATTTTGGATGTATGCTCATCTTTCCAAATTAGATCATAAACTTGTTTATAACTTAAAGCATTTCTCTGTGTTTTAGTATCCCCAGCCTACAGAAAAGGATCAGTGAATCTTTATTGATTGCTACAATTTAACTCTAAATAAAATTTGGTACTATTCAGAAATGTTTTAAAAGACTGAAAATATTAATTAATATTGAACCAGAGTCATAACATTATAATTAATCATTTAGATAATCTTCCCTGAGGGCTGACTAATTGTTTTGAATTTTTTTCCCTCAAGTGAATAAATAGATCTCATATAACATTGAAGCATACCTCAGAGATATTGCAGGTTTGTTTTCAGACCACTGCAATAAAGCAAATGGCACAATATAGTGAGTCATATAAAATCTTTGGCTTCCCAGTGCATATAAAAGTTATTTTTAAACTATATTGTTGTCTATTAGGTGTGCAATAGCATTATGTCTAAAAAAACAATGTACATATCTTAAAAAATACTTTATTCCCCAAAAAATGTTAACCATCATCTGACAATGCAAGGTTACCATGGACCTTCAATTTATTAAAAAAAACAAACAAAAAAAAACCCTGCTAAATCTGCAAAGTGTAATAAAAATAAGTGCAATAAAATGAGGAATGCCTATATATGAATTCATTACTTATATCAGCATTATCAATGTCCAAATTTATGTTGAAAATGTCTGTCATTAAAAAAAATAGACTTCATGAAAGGTCTAACTTGGACGAGGAAATTAATAAGGATTTGATAAGTCACGTTTGTAGTCATTTATACTTTTCTGATTACTTAATTGTAAGAGGCATATCCAGTAAATTAAGAACACAGTAATTCCATTCTGAAGGATAAAATGAATCATTCTGGTAGCTGTTGGAGGAGGTCATTGAGAGGACATGACTACCTGTTGACCCATGAGTTGGACCCAAGTGGTCAGAGGCTCCTTATCCACTCCCCTGTCCTTGGAATGTGTATCCTGCCCACCATTCCCACAGTGGGAATCATTTTCAAGGACACAACCTTGAGAGAATAATATGTTGCTGAGACCATTTGGACCAAATATGTGACTGAACTCACTTAAGGCCTATATCAATTTTGAAGATTCTGGCCGGTGGGTGCAGAGATCTGCTTGTCTTACGGCTGCCAAAGGCAAGCCTTGTATATAAGTTTCCTTGTTTATTAAGCCTGCTGCCTATCAATCTAGTGTGATCTTCCTCTTTCTTCCATCTCTTCTTGACCTCTGAGTATGGAGGTTAATTTCAGATTTCACTTGGGAAACAAACTCCCATGGTTGTGACCCATCGGTATTTTCATCAGTTGTCTGAATCCCTTGCCCTCTTGGGAGCCAATGTTGGCTGGGGAAGGATGTAGAACCTGACTGTGTTTAACCCCAGGGACAGGGATGGAATTACTTTTACTGGTACCATATGGGATGCGAAGATTCAGACAGAAGGAAAAGTAAAATCTATCTGAAAAATTGAATTTTTAAAATTTCAAATTAGTCCACATTCAAAGTAAGTGGCCAGAAGAAAAGATCTGTATCAGAGTCACAGAACCTGAAATGTATAGCCAGGACTAGATAGGGTCAGAATGGAAGCAGTTTGAGTTTAAAAATGTAGGAGGATTCCACAATGATTGGAATGAATGCTATGAGTATTTGGTTTTATTCTAATTCCAAATAGGAATTAGATAGGGAAGACTATCTCTCAAATAAGCTAATTAAATGAATATGATATCTTTTTCCATAATGAATTCAGAAATACAAATGAAATTTTATGTTGACATAGATCAAAATTCTTGTTTTTTGTGCCAATCTAGAGCAGTTTGCATTTCAGTCTCTGAATTCATTTATGCCTTTCTGCTGTATATTTCAAGTCATGTAACTAATGACCATACATTCAAGGTAATCACTGTATTATGCTTTAATTTTTATGACAATTTTGTAAAGATTGGTGAATTGGAATCAAAATCTAAAAAGTAATATATACTGGTGAGGAAATGAAGTACAAATGCTGTATTTATATTTTTATGGTATAGAAACAAGAGTAAAATATTGTAGCCTCTTCTGTTAAGAAAATTTCACTCTGAATATGTACCCTGAAGCAAGCTAAAGGAAAAAACTTCAGTCCATGGTTATCAAGGGAAAGGTTCTAGGTTTGCAGATTAACTTCAACATACGGAATTGGAGTAAAGTGACAACTGAGGATTTTTTATGATAAACTGATAATCTGGTGAATGAATTGTGAAAGATCTGTAAAAAGAATGAAGTGAACTAGAAAAACTTTCCATGTCAGAGTTTCTTTATGTTACGGAATTAAGAAAAAAGTTATATATTTGTATATATGTATATATACAAAATTATACATAACATATATGTATAAACCAACAACATATTTTAAGGTTTAATCTATGACATGAGGACTCAGTAGATAGTAGAAAGCTACAACTTGGCATGTCTTGTTAGCATAATACCCCCTAGATACACCCATGTTATTGCAAATGACAAGATTTCATTTTTTATGGTTGAGTAATATTTCATTATATATATATTGTATGTATGTATATATGTGTGTGTGTGTGTATATATATATATATATATATATAAATAAATCTGGTCTAATGTGTCATTTAAGTCCAGTGTTTCCTTATTCTTATTGATTTTTTGACTGGATTATCTGTCCATTGATGTAAGTGGGATATTAAAGTCCCCTACTATGATCATGTTGCTGTCAATTACTCCCTGTTTGTTTGTTAATACTTACTTTATGTATTTAGGTGCTCATATGTTTGGTGCATATATATTTATAATTGTTATAGATCCTTGTTGGATTCATCCCTTTATAATTGTTGTATATCCTTGTTGGATTCATGCCTTTATCATTGTGTAATATCCTTCTTTGTGCCTTGTTACAGTCTTTGTTTTAAAGTCTATTTTGTTGATGTAAGTGTTGCTACCCTAGCTTTCTTTTTATTTCCATTTACATGGGATACTTTTTTCCATCCCCTCACTTCCAGTCTGTGCCTTTAGATCTGAAGTGAGTCTACTGTAGTCAGCATATATATGGGACTTGTCCTTTTATGCATTCAGCAACTCTATCTTTTGATTGAAGCCTTTAGTACACTTACCGTTAAAGAAATTATTGATAGGTATTTACTTACTACCATTTTGTTCATAGTTTTCTGGTTGTTGTTGTTGCTCTTTTTTGTTCCTTTCAATTATTTTGCTCTCTTCCCTTGGGATTTGATGAGCCAAATTAGAATGTTTATAGCTTTGGAATCAGGGAGACTTAAACTTGACTCTTGCCATTGCCTCTTATTCACTGCAAGCTTCATTTTCTCCCTCTATAATGTGGGTGCGTTGATGGTTATTTCATAGGGCTACTGCACAAATTAAATGTTATACTTTATATAAAGAGTTTAGCTTACTACCTTGTGCATGGTGAGCATTCAACAATGATGACTCATATTTTTCAAGGTTGGTAATAAAAAGTGATAATAATAACTTGATTATCTTTTAGTTTCAAGTATAATACTTTAATTTGAGGGGGGCACAGAGGGAAGGATACAGGATAAGATGGAAAGCTTTCCCAGAACATCTCATTTATATGGTCACTCATTCATTAAGATATCCCTGTTATTATTATAGTATATTACATTATATTATATTTATTATATTATAATGTGTTACAGTGTTATTATGCCAATTATGTGTTATATTCTTATTATATAAAAATTAAATGTAGAATTTTTGTTCATTCCTTTAATATCCAAGATATCCTTCTAGGGAAAGACGAGACTGAAACACTTTAAATATCCTAAATGGATACTAGTTGTGGATATCCAAACTCCATTCCAGAAAGTTGGGAGACACACAGGTTTCTGGTTTCTAGCATAGGCTGTGGTTCTCTACTACAGTCCATCAATCTTGAGTTTTGCAGTGCTGGAGAGAATGCTAAGAACCATATTTCTTCTCCTCTAAGAGCATAAAAAAAAAAAAAAAGAAAGAATAATGAGTAAATGTGTGAGATCACCTATTTGGATGTGAGTGCATATTATGTTTTTTTGGATTGAATGCGTAAAGCCAGGTCATGATGGATCCTTTCTATTTCAATGAATTTTGACTCAGTCTAAAAGTAAAAAGAAAGGGACATATTACTCTTCTTGAAGAGAATAATGCTATGAAGACAACATGGCTTTCAGTTTCAGGCTAATAATGTACTTCATTGAGGTTGAAACACTGAAATTCTGAAGTTCATTCTGTAGTTCACAGTTCCACTGATGAGGTTCCCCCAGGTGAGTGGGAGTGGAAAAGAAGACAAGTATTTGAAACAATGAGATAAGTAAAGGAAAAGAATAATGAATCCACTGCTGACTAGTATGACATAAGTCTAGGAGCATAGGAGTCAACGTGTAACTCTCTTTTTTAAGTTTATATCTGTTATGATAGAGTGAACAGAGAAATCAGCAAGAGGATTTTTTTTTTAAAGAGAAAAAAGAGATTGAATTTAGCTGTATACATGCTAAATTAATGTTAATAGTTTAAAATTCAAGTAAAAATATATCAAGAGGGAGTAAATATTTGAGACATCATCTTGATAAGTAGTTATGTGATAAATGCCTCTTGTACAATCACATTTAGAATCCTGCAGTTAAACTGGTGATTTGGATTAGGTTTGAACTGATAATAAAATATAATCAGCAGTTATCTCAATCTTTATGTAATTCTTTTATATCTTGCGTATTGTAAGTTGTGAAATTCTAAAAATAGGCTAAGTGCAGAATTAGTCTGGTAAATATTTGGTTTGCAAGATAATTTGCTTTTCTTTTTTGTATCTCTCTGCTTCAGTGTGCTTTCTAAGCAAAGAACATTAACATTATAATCACCACTTTAAGCTTTAAGTTGAAAACATTTTATTGGTTGACTGAACTTATCATCCATTAGGAATGTCCACATCTGGTCAGATGGGGCGTTCAGTGTTTGCATTCCCCAGTCCACACTGCTGAGTTCAGATACTTTACTGGCTGGTTTACAAAGCTTTGCTTTTTTATAGCTACTCAATGTACAGGCTTATATAGCATATACCTCCCTGAAGCAGTTTCTTTCTCATACCATCTGGTAATGAGAGGATCATTTACACTACATAAAACCATGGCATCTGGAAAGGAAAAATAATGTGCTAAAATCAGTCAACTACCAGGAATGGCAATATTTCTATTTTATTTTGGGGAAATTATTTAATACTAAAATGAGATTTAAAAGAACCAATATTAAGTAAAAAATGTGAATAAGTAACACCAGCAAATCTTTCAATGGTTTCAACGGTTTCAACTATACACACTTTTCTAGGAAAAAGTCCAAATAATTAAAAGCTGTATATTTTAGCGAGATATAAGGCAAACATTTGGAGGGTAAAAGAAATTCGTTTGGAGTGAGTGTCAACATTATTCTTTGACATAAATTTGAAGATTGTGACAAGACTTCCATCCCCACACATGTAGCTCTTTGTCAGATCTGCATGAAAGCCAAGCAGCAGTTCTGGACATTAGAGACAAGTGGAGATCAGTTATAAAAGTATTTGGTGGTTATGTTTTCCAGGGAGGAATAATACATGCACTCATTCACTTAGGTCCCTGTCACTGTGCTTACTATGTGCCAGGTGGTAGACTAAGTACTGAGGGCACAGTTTTGAACAACATATGTTATTGTCCTTCTTACATTCTAGTGAGGGAGGAACAAAATGATGTAGGTGCTACAACAGAAATAAAATGGAGTGATGAGGTAGAGAATGACTATTGGATGGTAGGGGAAGTGACATGGATGAGGTGAGATTGCTTATAAGACAAATAGGTCCAGGACAGGCCTCTATTAGGAAGTATATGTAAGATGACATCTGATTGAATACCAGGAGATAGTCATGCAAATGGTCTGGTTTCCGGGAGAGAAGATATTGAACCATGATTAAGAAAAAGACTAGAAAGAACCAAGGAAAAGAAATCAAGCAAAGGAAACCTGGTATGAAATCAGACCCTTGGACAAAGAAAAGGAAGAGTTTAGTGCTAGGACACAGTGGCAATCTTTGGAGAAATTTTCATGTCACTCTAACAAACCCTGTTTCTGTGATATGTAATTTTTTATAGTATATATGTATGTGTATTTAATAAAAAATATTTTTTAATACAAAATCTCCTGTTACTCTAGTGAGTCACCCCAAGCCATGTACTGCCCTATATTTAATCACTTCCTCACTTCCCAGTATCAAATGGAGTAGTGATTCTCCAGGGCAGCACACCCATGGGAGAGAGGGAGTATAGCAAATACTGGTGAAACTTTTGGTATGATTGAGGAGAGGCTTCTTTAGTGGGCCAAGACCAGGGATGCAATGCATACAACAGTCTTACATAACAAATAATTTTCTCACAGACCACACAACTTATAAGTATTCTGTGGCCAAACCTTACGTCAAGTGTAAGTGTACATCTGGACACAATAATACAGAAAGCAAAAATTACAGGAATGTTCACAAAGAATCTAGTGATTTAGGAGAAAATCAGCATGTAGATAGAAGTTTAATTAGAATAAATGTATTTTATTGATACTATTAGACATTTGAATTCACTCAGGACATGTCTACTCAGTCAGTAAATGTATAACTGCGATGCCATAACATTAACAGTAAATAAACTAGAAAGGGACATCTTCTTACTGATTTGGTTAAGAATTTGCTAAATATTTTGTGCATATTTACCTTTATTAACATGTTAATACTTTTATTGACAACATGATATAGGTATCTCACATCTTAATATTTTTCACTTTGCAGTTAACCACATGGCATTTTGACTTGACACACTTTTTCTTTTCTTCTTTCTCTTCTATACAAGTAAGATTAGATTATCATTTCTTATCTTAATAAAAGTTTATACTTAATGCCCACTTGACTTTGCCTTTTATTTTCCATTATTTCATATTCAGAATAACTCCTGGGTTTTGTCACTTAAATAAAAATATATTCATAATAAACTGTTGAAACCATTTGACTATTTTGTTACTTATCCTATGAGTCATACCATAAGATTTATAAAGGCTTATTTTATCTCTGAACTGCATAGTAAAGGGGAAAGATAAAATTATTTATTGGTGAAAAGGAGCTTGTGTCTGATGGAATTTGAAAATTAGAAAGGAAACAGAGCCATGCATTTTGGAAAATGCACAGTTGAAACATATATTTAGAAGATACATTTTGGACTTGTCTTTAGGCAGCTGCACTCAAATTACAAATTAATTGGAAATTTAGTCTATTTTAATAAAAATTCCTTCAAAGAGTGCCTGATTCTGGCTGGAAAAAAAGTTCACATTAGATAACAGACTTTTCCCAGGAGTTTATAAATGATACTAGAGATTTAATACCCATAGGATTAATGTAATTTTACTTATTTAAATAGTGACAGCAGGGAAAAAAAAGTATTTCTCTTCCTTTATATTTCCTTTTAGATCTTAACTTCACATGGATTTTTTAAAATAAATATTTTAACTTTGAATTATCCAGACACCAAGTTCTAGGTGCAGATTAGAGGTGGAATTTTCTGATTTATTTGCACGTAATCCTAAATAACAATTTTCAAAAGTAAGTGATTACTAACACTGACTCCCCTCATGCTTGTATGTGATTTATATTTCTGGTATATGGAAAACTCTGTCTATTAGGGCATGTATAAAGGTAGCCCACACAATGGGAATGAAAATCTGTAATACTACAGATTATTTAATGTAGAATGTTCCATAGAAAAAGTCACATCTCAACAGTGGGGAAATTTTGTAAAATAATATTCAGCTTAGAAGTGATAGTTTTCTCCCTCTAAAAAACTTGGTGAATTTGTAAAATCCCTTCTACTGTGGCAGCAAGAAACAGAATGAACAGCTTGTATAGGTAAAATTTTACAGGCATCAGGCATTTTGGAGAACACACAGTTTTCTTTCTTATTGCATAAATCTGGAGAGTTCCTATTAAAAATAGCAGCAGCTAAATGTACATTTACATATACTTGATGAACACTCTGTGTTTAGCTTAACATCTGTTGTGCAAAGGAATATGCAGGTGGTACAGCATGGCTGCAGGGGGGGTAAAGAAAGGTTGCACAGTCAGAAAATGAACGATGAGAAACTGACTAGTGCTAGAACATAGAGCAGGTGTAAATAAATATGTTGACAATTGCACACTGGGGTTGGATTGGCAGTGTAATAAGCTGTATAGGAGGTACCTATACTGTATCTGACATTAAGCACACTTTATATGATCAACAATTTAACATATACCAATCCCTTCATGTGTACTAATTACTAACTTTTTATCTTTTCATTGACAATTATAGCTATAAAAAAGGACCTGCACATAACTGTTTCATCACTGGGTCACAGACTAAGTGGAATAGTTAAGAGCAAGAAGCCAGACTGAAAAATAAATAAAAGGTTACATAATCATCTTATTGAATGCTTATGGAATATATATATAACTTTCAAACAACCTTGTGGTGTAGATACTAATTTCTCTAATTTACATTTAATGAGCCTGGTAACTTATTCAATATACTAATGTAATGTTAATGCTAGGATTTGAAATTACCTAATCTGATTCCAAAACTCATAAGCTTAACTACTACAGTATCCTGTTTCCAGAAACCTGAATCAAGTTTCTATTTCATCAGTTCTTGTTGGGGGGTTTTGACTTTTTTTTTTTTGACTTATTAATTTGTATCTTTATGTGCCAGTTTCCTTTCTCACAAGGATTAAATATTAACTGCAATGATCATGTTTGACATATAGTGTTCAGCAAGTGTCAGCTGTTGTTATTTCTATTCTTCAACAAAGAATTTTTTAAAGTTCTATTGAATAGTTTCAAATGCTTTGGTCATACATTCTTAAGACAGGCATGGCCCCCTATAGAGTCCAGCTAATTCCTATGCATTCACTTAAATAAAATAATAGCAACAGTATCCTTAACAGTGATTGTAGACACTTCTAATGTGGTTCTAACTATATGCCTAACCAGAATATGGTTAGAACCACATTAGAAGCAGGTTAATAATCTTGTTTCTCTGAGATCTTAAGCTGCTCATTAGGGCAGGGACAAGGAAAAACAGAAGGTTATGCTGAAAATGCTGTTGGATATTGAAATGAATTCATTCAGGTTGGCTAATCTACCCTCCATAGAGAATATTCTCACAGCATGACTGGGATCTTCATTTCCTAAACTTTGCAGTATATGTAGTGAATTTGTTTCATACTTTCTTTTGGAAATTCATTAGTATTTGTAATGACTTAACATAGGTTAAAGAGATAGACATCAAGTTTAACCTTATTTTAATAGGACATTTTGTAAAATTTGCCATAAAATAACTTGAGGTCTGTCAAACCAATCCCCATGGTTTTTTTGGCCTTTACTGGATGACTAAGACCCATATGTTGAATTACTGTAATAGTGGAAACCTCATTCCCATTAGAGATTTAGAAATATTTGAACAGAGAGAAAATGATGAATATTTGCTGAGAGGCTTTAAATCTTTAACTCCCAGATCTTATTTGGGAATGTACGTAAGTCAAAACCCATGTTACTTTAGGTCAGTGGAATGCTAGATCTCCAAGAGCTGTGAGAAAGGAAGAAAACTAGGAATAGGGAAAACTTAGAATTTAAGAACGCTTTTTACTTTGGGGTTACCCACAAGTTCCCAAGTGCAAGTTGAATTAGTGTATATCTCCAAGGATCGGAGCAGGTTAGAGGGCATCAGAGTGGAAGTCTGGTCGAAAGTGAAATAATTAATATGGTGGTTGACAGCATATTTCTTAGTAATCTCATTGGAAAAAGATCCAAGTTAGATTATTCAGGGAAGGATCCAGATCTTGAAGGCAAGGGAATGTGCAGCCTTCTGGGAAACTTTCAGGCTCATGAGAGGCTGGATATTATTCAGAAGAGGAACCCAGCCCTAGTTGGGGGATGGAGGTCAGACTAGGGAGCTGGAATGTATTTCTAGGATCAATCATAAAACTTCAAAAGGATGTGGGAACCCTGAAGAAAACTTTGTTAGAGCTGTGGACCTATTATTGATCTTGGCTATAGTGTGACCTCCAGAAATGCACTAGGTTCAAGCCTCAGTCACCAAAGAGGACAAGTTTCATGATATATTTCCTTACTGGGTCAGTTACAGAGTGGAGCACAAATTCTTGCCCTTGAGTAGGGATGAAATTGGGTCTGGCGAGAATCAATATTGATTCATCTAATCGTTATGAGCAGAATATTTTATAGTATCACATACATTAGGAATTTAAGTTGGTTTATGTTTTAAATTAATGCAATATATAACCAAAAGAACTTTAAAAATATGTTGTGTCTAAGCTGGGGCTCCTGGAAAATAAATCTTGAAGGATAAGCTTTTATTTGTCAACTTTCATTTCAATCCCAGAGAAGGAAGAGTGAGAGGAAAGAGTCAGACTTGCTATAGGTCCATAACCTCTTATCTGAAACTGTGGAGTCAGATACATTGATGTTCAGAAATTCAGGAGTTTATAGAGATAAAAAGGTGCAATTATTATATTTATTGTAACATCTACAGTGGACTCTGGGGCAGCATAATTTACTTAATCAAACAAAAAGAAAGCATGAATAATTACAGTAAGGAAGATAAAGAATTGGGTCCTCATGAAGAATTGTGCACCTGTACCTGAATTCCAGAAAACCTCAAGCAAATACTCAGTTAAGGTTGTCTGATACAAATCTCAGAGGCAACTGAGAAACTGTCTTAAAGATTGTACTATAAACAGGCCTCAGAAGAACATCAGTTATCTCCCTTAACCTCATTCCTGCACTACCAGTTCCTTTTTCTTTTCTTTTGCTGTTTGGCTTGAAATGACAGAAATTTATTCCCACCCAGTTCTGAATGCTTAGAAGTCTAAAATCCAGGTGCCAACAGGGCCATGCAGCCTCTGAAGGATCTAGGGAAGAATCCTTCCTTTCCTCTTCTAGCTTCTGGTGGCCCCAGGAATTCCTTGGCTTTGGGAGCAGAGCTCCCAAAGCAGAGCAGACCTCTGCCTCTTTCTTCACATGTCTATCTTCTGTGTCTCTCTGTGTCTTCTCTGCTTCTTATAAGGACACCAGTCATTGGATTTAGGGCTCACCCCTAAATCCAGGAAGATTTCATCATGAGATCCTTAATTAAATCTGCAAAGACCCTATTACCAAATAAGGCCACATTTTGAGTGTCCAGGTGGACATGACTTGTAAGGGAACACTACTCAACCCAACATAAAGGAAACTCACCACCATACTGTTGACCCCTTTACCCATTTTACCTTTTGCCCACCCCTTACCCCTCTGGTAACCACTACTCTGTTTTCTGTACCTATGTGTTTGCTTTTGTTTGGTTTGGTATATTCATTTAATTTTAATTTTTAAATTTTCCGCATATGAGTGAAATAATAATATATTTATCTTTCTTTGACTTATTTCACTTAGCATAATATCCTCAAGGTCCATCTATGTTTTGCAAATGGCAAGATTTCATCTTTTTTATGGCTGAGTAGTATTCCACTGTGTGTGTGTGTGTGTGTGTGTGTGTGTGTGTGTGTGTGTGTGTGATGATACTGCATCTTCTTTATCCATATGTTGATGGATGCTTAGGTTAATTCCACATCTTGGTTATTTTAAGTAATGCTGTGATGGACATAGGGATTTATGCATCTTTTTGAAGTAGTATTTTTGTTTTCTTTGGATAAATACCCAGAAGTAGAATTGCTGGATCATATGTTAGTTCTATTATTGATTTTTTGAGGAGTCTCCATACTATTTTCCATAATGGCTGCACTAATTTACATTCCCACCAACAGTACATGAGGGTTCCCTTTTCTTCACATTCTCTTCAGCACTTCTTGATTTTGCCTTTTGATAATAGCCATTCTAATAAGCATGAGGTGATATATCATTGTGGTTTTGATTTGCATTTCCCTAAGAATTAGTGATGTTGATGGCCATGTGTCCATGGACCATCTGTATGTCTACTTTGGAAAAATGTTTATTTAGGTCTTCTGCCCATTTTTTAATTGGGTTGCTTATTTTTTATTGTTGTTGAGTTGTATGAGTTCTTTATATATTTTGGATATTAACCACTTATCAGATATGTGTTTGTGAATATCTTCTCTCGCTCAGTAGGTTGCCTTTTTGTTTTGTTGATGGTATCCTTTGCTGTGTGGAAGCTTTTTAGTTTGATGAAGTCTCATTTGTTTATTTTTGCTTTTGCTTCCCTTGCTTGAGGAGACATATCCAGAAAGATATTGCTAAGACCAAAGTTGAAAAGCGCATTGCCTATGTTTTCTTCTAGGAGTTTTATGGTTTCAGGATTTAAATTTGAGTCTTTAATCCATTTTGAGTTGATTTTTGTGTATGGTGTGAAATAGTGGTTGAGTTTCATTATTTTGCATGTGGTTGTCCAGTTTTTCCAACACTATTTATTGAAGAGACTACCTTTTCTCAATTGTATGTTCTTTGTTCTTTTGTCATAAATTAATTGTCCATATATATGTAGGTTTATTTCTGGGCTCTCAATTCTGTTCTATTGATCTATGTGCCATTCCTTTTTTGAACTCATCTCCTACTACTCTTACCCTCTAGTTCATTCTTTCCAACTACTCTGTCTTCTGGCAGGTTTTCAGACTCTAAGCATATCTCATCTTAGTGTCTATTACTAGCTGCTCTTTCTAGTGAAATACTCTCTTCAGATAACATTATAGCTGATTTTTCACCAGCCTGAAGTTCTTGCTTAAATGTCACCTGCTTAATGAAATCTTTTTTTACCCACTCTACTTAAAATTGCAACACAGATGTGGGATTGCTAGATCACATGGTCATTCTATTTTTAACTTGTTGAGGAATCACCATACTGTTTTCCATATGTTTCAACATTTTACAATCCCACCAACAGTACACAAGGGTTCCAATTTCTCCCCATTCTCGCCAACATGTTATTTTCTGGGGGAGGGGGTTGGTATATTTTGGAATAATGGTCATTTTAATTTGTGTGAGGTGGTATGTCATTGTGTGTTGATTTGTATTTCTCTAATTAGCAATGTTGAGCATCTTTTCTTATACTTATTGGCCATTTTGTATTTTCTTTTGAGATATGTCTATTCAAGCGTTTTGCCTAATTTTTAACTGGGTTGTTTAGGGTTTTTTGTTGTTGTTGTTGCTGTTGAGTTGTAGGAATTCTTTATATATTCTGTATATTAACTCATTAGATATTTGCAAATACTTTCTTCCATTACATAGATTGCTTTTCACTCTGTTGTCTCCTTGATACACAAATATTTTTAAGTTTAATGTAGACCCAAAAGAAGGGAAAGCAGTATCCCCCAGAGATATTATACACCCACGTTCATTGCAGCATTATTCACAATAGCCATGAGATAGAAGCAACTCAAATGTACCTTGATGGAAGAATGGATAAGCAAAATGTGGTGTGTATATATATATATATATATATATATATATATACACCAAAATGTTATTCAGCCTTAATTAAAGAAATCCTGTCACATGCTACAATAGTGATGAACCTTTAGGACATTATGTTAAATGAAATAAGCCAACCATAAAAAGACAAATATTGTATGATTCTACTTATATGAGCTATTAAAAGTAGTCAAACTCACAGAAACAGAATAGAATGATGATTGCCAGGGACTGGGTGGGGGGAGAATGGGGAGGTGTTCAATGGGTGTAAAGTTTCAACTTTGTAAAATGAAAAACTTCTAGAGATCTATTGCACAACAATGTGGACATACTTAATGCTACTAAACTACACACAAAATAGTTAAGATGGTAAATTTTATGTTATGTGCTTTTTACCATAATTTTAAAAATCTTAACCCATTTCCTCCTTCGGACTTTTGCAATTCTGATTATCCTTACCCTGTCCTTTGTTTTTTTCTGGAGAATGTATTGCATTTAATATAGCATAGAATTTTCTTACATTTTACTGTCTGTCTCCCCACCACTCCCACTCATTATAAGTTCAAGACAGACATGGCTTTTTGTTTTGTTTTGTTTACTGATGTGTTCTGGAACAATGCTGGTCTCAAAATGGATATTTAATGAACAGTTGTTCAGTGCAAGAATGAAACCCAAAATTGCAATTAAAAATTACTAAATACTAAAGACAGGAGGAAACAAGCCAAATTAAGTGAGAGTAAGTATATATTGCAGAATCCTATTTTCACAAAGACTTCAATTATTGTAATTATCATTGTCCTTTGTGACTCAAATGCTAATCAGAATTAGACATACCAGAGATTTATGGGAGGAAATGTTAATAATGGATAAAGGAGAGTTATGTGGAGGGCATATCTGATACCTATGAAAGAGAAAGGG
The DNA here is from genome assembly GCF_964374135.1 of Grampus griseus. Lineage (NCBI taxonomy): Eukaryota > Metazoa > Chordata > Mammalia > Artiodactyla > Delphinidae > Grampus > Grampus griseus. The sequence goes on along the minus strand of NC_138997.1, from coordinate 128,906,779 downwards.
AAGGAGGAATTAGATAGGAAGAGCCTTGGGTTACACCAAATTGTAAGGAAATGTCTGCCATTTCACTGGGAAGTCCACCATTGGAAGAGTCCTACATAAAACAATAATGGGCTGCCTCTCTAGAAACCCCACCATGCCTTATCATTTGTGAGAGCCAATAAGGAAACATGTCTTTAATATGAATGCTCTAGAGAATCCAGAGGGGCAGCAGCAATACTGCTTCCTGTAATGGATTCTCTTCAACAATATCTGTGTGGTACACATCAACAGCCACTTCAAGAATTATAAAAAAGTAAAAATAATAGAGAGGATGAAAAGTATTAAAATTAGGCATATTTGAAAAGGAACCAGTTAAAGTTCCAGAAATGAATTATATATAGTAATTGATAAGAGTACAGATGAGAAGTTCCTGTATATACTAATCTAAATTTCAGAAGAGATTAAAGAAAATGGGGTAGAGGTACTACTGGAAAAATAATGATTAAGCAATTTCTAGAGTAACTGAATGACTCCAATCCATATAACCAGCAAGTACAACATACCCCAAACTGTGTTAATTAAAGGAAACCATCAATAAAATACAAAATATTAAAATGTATCAATATTATAAAAAGCTAAAGATAAAAAATATTAAGACAGCTAGAGAGATCAGGCAGATTATCTGCATATTATTTATAGCAACAAAAGAACATGTAAGGTAATGAAATAGTATCTTCAAAGAACAAAGTGTCAATCTAGACATTATGTATTTTAAAAAGGTCAAAAAGACAAAAAGCTCACATGAACTCTCACTAAAGGGATTTCTAAATGAAAATTTTAAAAATTAGAAGCACTTGTGGATAAATCTAACAAATATTAAATGTGTATATAAATACATTTTATAGATGTAAAAATCAAAATAAACCTAAAAATCTTATACAACAGGTAAAAATACAAGGTAAACATAAAATCTTGTACAGCAATTAGTCCCTTCATTGTACAAGAGGATAATGGGATTAAAGTTTCTAATATCTTTTCTTATGAAAAGGAAATCTCTAGATGAGCTTTAGTCTTTGTTAAGTTAAATGTGCATATTAAAATTAATATGGCACCATTAAATAATACATCAATTCTTAAATTATATTCATATAGTAATGTATCTTCAACATATATAGGGCAAAAAACTGACAAAACTCCAAGGAGAAAATGTGAAACCTACTTGATAAAACACTTTAACACAACTTTTTCAATAATATATTCAAGATGACAGAATCAGTAAGTTAAATGGAATGTTTTTCTTGCTCTCTGGGTTCATAGTTTCATTTAGCTTAGGGCAGAAGGCCTAAAAAAAATTTTTTTTCAGGCTTTGAATATCAGCTTCCAGTTTGGCCAACCTCTGACCATAGAGCTTAAAAAAAGAAAGAAAGAAAGAAAGAAAAATCTTTCAAATATCCTGTCAGGTTTCAGCTGGGACAAACAGTAAATATTCCTGGCAGTATTGAATGACCCCACGGACCCAAGAGGTGCCCTAAGGAGTGTGGAAAAGATACTACTCTCCCAGGATCCACAGCCACTCCCAAAGATAACCAAAAGAAAGAAAGATTTAAACAACTCATCTGAGAGCTGACAGCAGTCTGTGGGATCCTAGAGGCAAATGAAGTGAAACCTACATTTCTGTCCAGCCATATCTAGCTGGAAATGGGTGCAGATCATACTTCTGTCTGGCCATAAGTTTGGGCCCCCAACCTGATAGTTAAGTTGTCTGCCAATGCAAGAACCAACAACCTGCCTGTCCCAGGCTGGAAGAAAGCCAAGCCAAGTTGTCACAAAATGAGACAAGCCAGAAGGCCATAGCTGTCCCTGGGAGAGAAAAGGATTGATAATCAATGAGGAACAACATGAAATTTTACCTTACTGTCTCTTGACTGGGCACTGTAGAGATCTGGGGGAGCTGATTCTGGTAAGAACTCTCAGCCTTCACTGGCTTCTGCCAGTTTCCCCAGGATCCTATCATCAAGCTCCAGAGCAAGTGGGTTTAAAGTAGAGAGTGTAGCCCTGATATCTCCTAGAATTTGTCAAGGTTTTTCATTCGTTTTAACTTTAGTTTTTCCTTGGCTATTTAAGGGAATAACTGGGAGCAGTTCACCAGAGAATCCGTCAGAATCCCATCAACCCTGGGAAGGACCCATATTGGGGGGCACTATCCTGAGGGTAGAGAGGGGTCATTTGAGTTGATGTGGGGAGATTTGGCTTTTGTTTAAGGCCTTGAAGTCTTTTCAGAGTGGAAAGGCAATTCAGACAGAGAATTAGTAGACTGAGTACTCAGTTAAAGTAGGATAGAGAGGAGTAGTAAGGGTCATGACTTCAGTCTTACAGTCTTTTGTTTTAGGTACACCTTGTGTCTTTAATTTTTCATAAGATTTTGCAATGAATCTTTCAATAAAGGTATTTTGGAATTTTGGAGTCTTCTGGGGACTTCTGCATGTCAAGTAAAATAGGTGTCCCATCCTGTTTGTTTGATTTGGGAATCCTTGCTTTCAAGTACACGACTTAAGTGAATGATCTTGTCTAATTGGAACACACCCCATAATGTCCATTTTAAGTCTAAGTTGTCTTAGTAAGATTTTGCCATTTTTGTGGATTTCTACAGCTTCCTGGACCACAGTTCTTAGACATAACATAAACAGGTGTGAAGGAGGATGATGGGCTCAATTCTTTGAAACATGAGGGTCCCATTTCTTTAGCTAAGCCTTGGTTCTCTTGGAGCCAAATAATACTGAAGAGTGATATGCCACTAGGTTGGGGATTTTGTGGTGTTTTACAGTGTGCCTCATTAGGTGGAAATTTTCTTGAGGTTGGCAGGTGATCTTGTGTCAGTCTAACTCCTTCCATGACCACCTTATCCTAGCACAGGAGTCTTAGATTTAGGTGTCCTGCACTCTAACAGCTTTTGAGTGTTCGACCTATGCCCACCAATTTTGTAGCTTTGGCTTCTGAGATTCCTGTTAACATCAGATCTATTATTCCTTTCACAAGATTTCTTTATAGTGGCAGATGCACTATGGCTTTTAATAGTCTGACATTCCTACTGAGATTTTTATTTATTTATTTATTTAAAAACATGAACAGATGCATGATATATGCAACTTACTTTCAAACAGTTCAGAAAAAAATAGACATACATAGAGTGGAAAAGTAGATTTTTATTTTGGTGGTCAAAACAGTCCAAGTTTCTTGGACTATTTATGCTATCGACTTTTACCACAAGGCTTTGTGAGTCCCCTAAAGGCTGCTACCTGTTGCAGACTGCCTGTATAACTATCCCAGAATTTTTCTGTGACCCCAGAACATTTCTGGGAACTTTAACAAACCCTGGAACTTTTCTAGGGTCCAAGAACCTTTCTGGGAAATAAGTATATATATATATATATATATATATATATATATATATATATACTTATTTATAATAATATATAATATTATTATAATATAATATATAATATACATAATAAATATATTATATATAATATAAAAATATATAATAAATAATAATATAGTATTATAATAATATATAACAATTCCAACACTCATAATTAATAATTATTTCTTATATTTGTATCTCTTAGATGGTACTGGTAATACTATTACTAAAAGCTACAATTTTCAGCCCAGCATTGATCTAAAACACTTTGTATGTATTGTTATTTAATTTTCTCAACTACCAAAATGATGTTGTACATACCTTTATGATTCACATATTCACATATTATGAATATGAGGAAAAGTGAGGAAAGGAAAGTGAGGCAGAAAGTTTAAGTAACACAAAGTAATACAAAGGTTAGTTCATACATGGTGGAGCCAGGATTGTAAACTCCAAGAGAGTAGGCCCACGTGTCTCTAGGGTCTTGTCCAGTAAGGTGCTTATGATACTCAATTAATATTTGGTAAATGAACAAATGAATGAATGTAAGTTTAAGAAATACAATTTAGAGGTTTGTACAACATGTTTCTTTGCTTAGTCTGATCTAAATAATGATGCAAGATCTGAAAAAAGATTTGACAAGGTTTCTGATTAGTCTGATTTGTCAATCAAGTCTTGGGTCATGTCTGTATGGACACAGTAAGTGCACTGCACAATATTGAGTCTTCCCTTTATGCTCTCTTCAGATAAATTCATACTATTGTATAATTGGTTGACCTCAGAGATAAGAGGAAAATTGGCTTTCACATTTGCTCAGAACTTAACCCTGAGGATACCCATACCCAATTAATATATAAAATCATTGAGTATGCTGTAATAAATACAGTTCACTTACATTTGAAGAATGAGTGAACATCAGGTTTTGTATAAACAGTCAAAGAAGTAAAATGGATAATATGAGGTCATTTAGAAACATTTTCACTTGAGAGAAACCAAAGAAGAAGAAAGAGAAACAGTTCAGCATTTTGTAGTAATAAAGTAGAGAAAAACCAATGAAAATGACTATTATGGGGATTAGAAAAAGTGATATAGGAGTCTTTTAGTATTCTTCAAACATTTAAAATGCACACTACTTTTTAAACTTTTCTGTGAAATTTATTTTATAAGTTGAAATTAACTAATTCTATATCTCTAATTTTTCTTTCACCCAGACAAAACAATATTCTATTGTAGGAATATATACTTTGATCACTTAGGTAAACCTTTGGCACTAAATGAGATTAAAAGCTCTGTATGAGTCTCAGATAATTCTGTTTTCAGGCAAGTCTGAAGTTCATTTCAACATCAAAGCTACCAAAGGAGTGAAATAAAGCAATTTACTTTATTTCTAATCCTGTGGCCAAACAACTCATATTAGTTGTAAAACACTTAATCAAAATAACCTAAATGATAGCGTACCATTCCATATTCATATACTTTCTTCATAGTGCTCAGTGTTATTAGCCAAAAGAGAAGAGGGAGAAGATGAGGATATGTAAGATGTGCAGATGCAATTTGTTTTAAAGTAAACATTCTGAAATTGCACTCTTCTTTTCAAATGTGAAGCAGTTTTACAGAGTAACACTGTTTTAATTTCAGATATTTACTCTGGGTGTTGGGTATTGCATATAAAATTTATCATTGTTGGTAAAGTTTTATATGAGTAAATAAACAGTGTGAATAATCAGATGTGAGATTAGTCACATAGTCTTTGACACATTTTCTTCATTAACGTGTATCAGTGCAGACTGAAGATTGCATTCAACCTGTCCTCAAAAGATCTTCAAAATGGAAGATTTTGAAAAGGGGTCTCTTAAGTCCCCTGATAGAACTTATTCAAATTCCATTATCTCAAATTCGTGAAAATGAAAGACCCATCTCACAGGAAAGATCCCCTTAGGTGAATTAAGTGCAGTTTGACAGTCTGCACAAATGCAGAAACATTAGGCTGTTAAGTGGCCACATGTGTATACACATGTTTAGTGTTAAGGCCATAAAGCAAACATTAGCAATCAATAACATCAAATTGATTTTGGAGCATATGTTTTCCAAGACCCCACGAAATCTGGACAACAGCTTGAGAAAGATTCAGACAAGTTCTTATACCGTATGCCTCATCCTCAATTGCAAGAGATTGTGCTCATGTGCTAAACGTACTCAGAGACTACCTAAAAATTCATCTCTACCTTTGATAGGACCAAGAAGTGAAAATTATAAAATCTGTGTGTCATCACTGATCTCCATCATAATTTACCAGAAGACAGTAACCAGTAAGCTCTATCAAACCCTACTGGCTCTGCTGACACACTTAGAAATGTTAGTGCATAATTTGCTATTACGCATTATTTTATGTGCAGACTCTCATTATCATAGTCGTATGAGGCATTCGCACATATGTATGCAGCATGTTCCCACCAGGTGTAGTCGGTCATCTTTGGCAACTTAGAGACAACAGTGCTGTCTTGCTTTGTTGTTATGGTTTCAGGCAAATCTTTCCAACCTTATCATTTATGTATAAAATGAGGTCTGCATAATTGTGATTATCCAAATAATTTATAACAAAATACTATTTTAGTTGATTAAATAGAACAGTAATTTTTCACTTTTGCTTTCCTTTTTCAGTAATCAATGAGATCTTTTCTTCAAACAAATCTTGCACAGATAAAGCACAGAAAAAAACAATCTTGTAGCTGAAGTGTGTGGGATGGAGAAGGCAGGAACTTCACCTGCTTCGATGGCTGTTTTATTTTCATAGTAGCCCCTGAGGCATCTTTTAATTACTTGAGGGCTCTGTACAACATTTTGAATACTACTGATGCCCAGGATAAAAGAAAAAGGATTTCTCTCTTTCCGTGTTAGACTAACTTTCAAACAGTAACTTAGGTAATTACTGTAACAACATAGTACTTGACAAAGGTTACTTGATGACATTCAGGCATAGGAAATCTGTCCCCAAGGAGTAACTAACACTCATCTTCTGCATGAGACCCATGTTGGAGTGGCTATTGGCAATTTTTAACAAATAGACCTGAGCTGGTCATTACAAGTCATGACCATGAGGCAGTACTTACCCTCTGTAGTGCGAATGGGCTAAATTACAACTTGCAGGCAACTGTCCCACAGACTGAAATTAGGAAGTGACATCACTAAGGAAGTGACACAGGGCATTGTTGCTAACAGGTAGCAGCATTTGGCTTTCAGCCTTTATTCATTAAATTGAGCCACCAAGGCTAGCTATGGAAACAGAATTTGAATTCTAGCTCTGGTCCTTGGATTATCATATGGGCATGCCATTCTTAGAAGCAAGACATACCTGATCCTGGACTTTTAAGATAACAAACCTATCTGCCTCAGACCCATCCTATCCTTGGTGTCTGAGTTCCTCTTTTCTAGTTATATAGGTCAAGATTCATAAAATAAATAAAATCCTCTCAACCTCATTTTGCAAATGAAAATGGGTTTATTACATGCATTCCTAATGAAACAATACACTTGCCATCTGTATGACCTAGAGCAAGGCTGTTTTTCTCCTAAGGCTTAAAGAGCTGCTATCAATTCCCTGGCAGTCCAGTGGTTAGGACTTAGTACTTTCACTGCTGGGGCCTGGGTTCAATCCCTGGTCAGGGAACTAAGATCCTGCAAGCTGAGCTGTGCAGCCAAAAATAAATAAATAAAGAGCTGCTCTCTTCTTATTCTGCTTTGAGCTCCATTACTGGGAGAATCAAAGACATTCTGAACTGTTACATATAATTCTGCACACCAGTGTTCTAGTTTTGGAACCTAGTTGGATAATGAATACTGGAGTCTCTGGCTGTGGAGAATCACATTGCGATGCAGTTCAGTTAGTCCAATGACATGACATGTCTAGTAAATCTAGCTTATATAAACTAAGCTGCAATTTAAAAAGATTATTGAAGCTACTGTCATTGCTTCCCAGAATGCCGGGTGAGGAACTTGTCATTTGTCAGTCTAAAGCACAATGCCAATGATAGGCTACAGTTTGCTATTGGTTAATACTGAAGCCAAATCCAGCCTCTGTATCCTAACACTGAATTAAATCTCAGAGACAGAGTTTTGGGTAAAGTAGAAAAGAATAGCTTTATTGCTTTGCCAGGCAAAGGGGGCCACAATGGGATAATGCCCTCAAAACTGTTGTGTCCCCACCTGGAGGGGGTAGTGAGGAGTTTTATGGTAATTGTTCAAAGAGGGCGTGATCAGCTTGTGGACATTCTTCTGATTGGTTGGTGTTGAGGTAAGTGGGGGTCAGCATCATCAACTTTCTAGTTCCAACTGGTCTGGGGTCTATGTGCTTGAGGGCAGCTAACCATTAACTTCTCCCACCTGGTGGGGTTTCAGCATCTGCAGAATAGCTCAAAGATATTGTTATGTGTATCCCTTGAGGGGGAACCAGGACCCTGCCCCAAGGCTACACTATTGTTTCTTGACTGTTCCTCCCTTATCTTGCATCCCCTCCTTCCCTAATTAGCAACCTTCTGAACCTGCCCACTGGAACGCAGGGAAGGTCCTGGAGGCTGAATGAAGCCTATTTCCTGTAATTAAGAAATGGGGAACACAGAAAGGCTTTTGTGCCCAGGAGCCCCACAGGGTCTTGCTCGTTTCAATACCTTGGATCTTGGTTATCACCAGATCTGGGGAAGAGATAAAGGAAAAAAAAAGCTACCAGGATTGAGAATGAAGTACTCATTTAATTGGTCCAGTGGTGTCATACTAAAGAAGAGGTATCAGGAATGCAAGGTGGGGACAAGGATCGATAGTATAGCCCCTTAAAATATTCTGAAAAGGTGGAATTCTACCCTCTTTATTTATGGAGAGAGATGTAAGCAGAATGGACCAAGTTTTCTATCTAGAGTCTGTCTCCTTACCCAGAGGTTCTGAAACAGGAGGGAAGGGGGCAGGGCACGACCTTTAAAAGAATGACATAGCCTGAGGACATGACATAAACTGATTAGAGCTAAATAGGTCCAAGATGGCAGACTAGTCAACTTCCACTAGACCTTGAGCCTCAGTATAAGCTCATTGTAACACAGCAGCAAGATAAATGACACACCCACAAGCACCATGACAGTTCCAAGGCCGACCATAAAGGTCAAAAAAGTGGGCAGTGACCCAATTTCTGGAAATCCTCACCCCTTCCCCAAAATACTCGGAACACTCCTCTCACTCATTGGCCTATGAAATTACGCACCCCTATAAAAACTGACAACCCCATACCCTGGGGCTGCCCTCCCCTTCTTAGATGGCCCACACTCTGCCTGAGGAGTGTGTTTCTCTCTAAATAAATCCACTTCTTACCTATCACTTTTGTCTCTCACTGAATTCTTTCTGTAATGAAACATCAAGAATCTGAGTTTCATTAAGTCCTGAGACCAGGTGTGTGATCTCAGTTAAAAGACTGTGGGTTCAAATCCCAATGTGAGTTTCACGGTTTCAGTTACAGGAGAGCAGTAGGCTAACTTTATGCCATAGAAAAGAAGATATGTTCACATTATTTTTCAAATTTAAATGATCCATATTTCTTATTTAAAATGCTTGATTCACTTTGATTTTAATGCATATATTTGCCTTCCCAACTATGTGATAGCTTCCTGGGGATTGACTCCTCAACAAAGTGCTTAGAAACCAATATCAATGTATGCTCAGGACCAAGTACAGCTAGTGCTCTGAATGTGGTGTGTGGCCAAAAACGTTTTGCAATTGCTAACGTGTAACCTGAATCTAAGGATCCAAAGAAGCTATTATTAGGGTCAACTATGAGGATGATCTTGTTCTATAAGTGCGAAAAACAAAATGTGTAATTATTTTTTTTATTCATGTTTTAAAAACTCGACTCTGTTGTTTCTGTTGGTTGTCTAATGGACACTCATTTCCTCATGTATTATGCCACTTACATTCTTGGAATTGGGTGTGTGGGGTTTCCTTGAAGGTAATAGTGACTGTGGCTTTCTTGAGAGAGGCCTGGGAGTACAAACTGAGACCATTTTAAACTAAATTATCAGCTTGAAATGTCCAGGGAAATATAAAATTCAGCTGTAAACACATATGACTGCCATCCTGGGGGGACAAATTCTCAAGGGACAGATTTTTTTTTTCTCTTCCATCTAATTCTGTGGAAAGGTCTAAGACAAACAATTTTCTGTGCCGTCTTTTTGGTGACAGTCAGGTCTTATTTCTAGTTTATCCTGCACACTATGGAAGTTAATGTGGGGTTTCCTCTTGTGTCCCCAAATTTGGGCAAGCCCTGAATCCTTTTTCTTTCTATCCCATGTGCTCTGCAAAGACAACTTGCCAGAGTTCAGCGAATCCTGCAAAGGAAAAGCCACCTTTGATGCTCTTTCCATTTCTCAACCACATTTATTTTTGCCTCTTAGTATTCCTTGCCAGATTATCAATTTGCTTTAGAAGACTTTATACATCTTCTATTATATTTTAATTCTTTTCATCAGGGGTGTATTTCTAAGCCAAAACTAAAACATGGCCATCACTACTGCTAATAATACTAACTTCCTGGGATACTGTTGCCATTGTGATATTTAGTCATTCTGTACCAAAAGTGTCCATTAAATTTACACATCAGCTCATATTCTGAGAAAAAAAGTGCTTCTTCTTGACAAACAAAAGAATTGAATGAATCTTCTGTCTTTACAGTCTGAATATTGGCAAAGGGAAATGAGTTAAGGAGATGAATTGAAAGGAGTTGAGAATGTCAATAAGAAGAAAGCCGTAGTTCAAGAAAAGATGCAAAATCCTCCAACGCGAGAGTCTTATTCAAACCTCAAATGTCACTATCCCACCCTCTGACCACAGCAATCCATTTCTGTTGCTCTAATTGTCATCAATATCAGTCTTTTCTCTCTTTTAGTTGTTGTTCACTTTATTGTCTGTCCAGGCTATGCCCCATATTCTTTCACTTTCCCCTGCCAATACCTCCAAATTCCTTACTCCTTACTAGCCCTACCATGACCAGTACTTCTTCCACACTTAGTGGTGAAATACCAACCCGGAATCCTATACTCGTAATGCAGAGGATCCTATGGCCTATGGATGTGTCCCATGATAAGCTCATAGTTCCATCTGTCCCATGATAAGCTGTCCCATCCAGCTTTCAGGTGGATTTTCAAAAATGCGTACACTACTTTCTGTTGCCTCTCTCAAATCCTTCTTTCATCTCTCACATATATTTAAATCTTTATCAATTTTCTTAAACGCTTTTCCCTAATATCTACACTTTCATTCCTGCATATCATCTCCATCATAATATACATAGGAAATGTATGTCTTTATTTGGATGCAAATCAAATTTCTACCCTCTTTTTTGCCCCCAGTTTATGTGCATTTGCTTCCTCTACCCTTAATGCTTTATCTCGGTGAAAGTGGTTCTTTTCCCACACCACAGGTGTAAACCCTGCCTCCATAGCTCTGGTTTCACCTTTTCTTACTTCTCCACATTTCCTTGTACCCTTTTCATCTGGTATTCTGCATCAGTTAAGGATGTCCTGGTTACTGTGCTCTCTTAAACTTTTTATCCTCCAGAGTAGGTATTCATACCCTGCTGAAGATCTAAACCTAATATTATTAGAATGTTATACTAAACATTGTAAAACTTTTGAATGGATGACAGAATTATGTAGATTCACTTGTCACTTATTGGTACACACAAACCATACTCTATTACATATTTTGTAAACAATTTGATTAAATTATGCACACCTGTTTTTACAATTTCCCTATGTTACCATGGCACATTTCTTCCCAGTTTTCCTACCAGCAGCTGATTCTAGAAAATTACAAATGCACAGCCTTGAAAATTTCCTCTCTAAGTTTTTAGTTTTACCATATCTCTGCCAATTTTATTCTCCACTCACACGTTCAATCTCCCATCCATCTAATTGTTTCTTATATATTTTAACCCAATAAAGGGATTGGATGTTGGGACCAAAGCTTTTTGTGTCTAACTAGTTTAGGAAAATGGGATTCTCCAGTGAACTTCACTGATGATGGAAAAAAAGTCATCTTTTAATAAAGCACACTTAGATTTCCATTTGCAATTTTTACTTTTAAGGAACCATCTGTTTCTTTGGAGGAGATCCTCTTTAAACTTTGGGCCTTTAATTATGGTTCGATTAAGAAAAAAGCTTGATAATGTAGTGGAAGCATAAAAGCTTATATCAAGTTATGAGAAGAAACATAAGTCCTTAGCACTGCTGTTAATATCAGGAGATATAAAAACTGTTTTTATGGTGGTCATTTAAGCAGTTATTTTAATCTTAAAGAACAAAATGACTTCATCAGGCTACAGAACTAGGGAATCCTGGATGAGGACATTTGTGAGAAAGCAAGAATATGGAAAATGACAAACTAGTGAGATGAAATACTAAAGAGCCTTAGGCAAGGTGTCGAGAGCTTAAAAGCAAAACTGCCCCTCTCTGAAGGAGAGGACATATCCAAGTCTTTATTTCTTTGAATATCAGCCTATCAGCTGCCATGGGCCCAGCAGTGTGATGAGGAAAAGAGGAGAAATAATGATAATCAAGGGATTGCACCTTTACAAGAGAAGGTGTTACCTTTTTTCTGCTCTCTACCAATTCCTCTTATGTCTGATATCCACCCCCTAGACGTAAAATGCTGTAGTGTTTTTGGATTCTAGGGAGCACTGAGAATTAAAAAGCCAGAGCACATAAAGTTGTCTTCTCTTTCTGTCTGATTCACTTATGGCAGGAGTTGTAAAAATATCAAACTTTCTTTCTACTTTTTTTTTTGGTGGTCAATATGTGGTAAAATTGTAAACTACATTTGTTTAAACAAAGTTATATGAGGTTTAGCTGGGAAAAGAGTAGTCCTCAGGCCTCAGAGTCTGCCTTGATTAGATTTTATTTTGTTTTAATTGTTTAGGAAATGGGGTCGCTCCATAAAACCTAATCTGATTTATCAGAGTTCTCTCCATAGAGGTTTTTGTTTATCCAACTGACGTGATAGTTTGGTTTCCATTTGCCATTGATTCTCATACCTATGTCATATATAGGGAAATTTGAGTAAAAATAAGGGCTTGGGGCTAAATTTAGACATTTCTGGGCTTCCTTAAAATAAAAGTTATCTGAATATCACGTGATAGCACTCCAGGAATATTTTTTAAACCTACTTTTGTATAGTGTAATATTGTATATATTGTAACCAGGAGGAGAAATTTCACTTTCAAATCAACACTAATGATAATAATTAAAGCAACAATGGGCAGTGACCAAGATAGTCTTAAAGCTTCCTTCAGCCTGACTGAACTTTAAATATTTTCTTCCTAACTCAAGGCCCTGACTTGCCTTTACCTTAGAAAACTTGGAATTGTAAATTATTTATCTATCCCTTTAAGATGTAAATCTTTTTAAAGGCCTCTTGCCAGTTTTACAGCCAAGGAATATCTTACTCAAGGACCTGGGAGCCATCCCATTCAAATGGAATCACCAAGGAGGATAGAATTCCTATATCTCAGTCTGTGATAGAACCCTTACATCTCAGTTTCTGTGTGAGCACAGGAGCCCAGTTTCGATGGAAGCCACTTAGCAAACAAAGATGGTCTAATCACAGTGCGAAAAATAAATTGCAAACTCAGGAATAACTCTACAGCTCACCATGCTCAACACATTGACCGATCTCTTACCTAATGTCCTCCAGTACTATTTCACTTGTTCACCTCAGTGCTTAAAAACCCTCTCACCTTTTATTTCAGCGGAGTTGAGTTCAGACTGAGTTCTTGACCTTCCTCCTATTGCAGTAGCCTTGAATAAATGATCCCTATCGGTTTAACCCTGTCCAATACAGTTTTTGCTTTGACAGCACTTGCATAGCACTCACAACTTGCCGTGATTGAAAGCCAGAACTTTATACAAGTTCTTTTTGCTTTTGCTTTTTATGGAAGAGAAACTGAAGCCCAGAGTGATTAAGCCAATTGCTCAAAGTTAGCCCTGGATGGAAGGGGCAGAGCTGAGGTCAAGTCCAGATTGCCAGGCTCTACAATCTATGCTCTTAACCCAGTGCAATACCTTCAGTCAGATAAGTTCTGAGTTCATACATGTTGATGCAGAATAAAGAAAATAAAAACAGCAGAGCCACAAGTCAAGAAACTTGTGTGGGTTGTTGGAAAAAAAAGAGTTGGTATTTCTGAATGAGAGGTCTAGTTCTACTGGGCAAGAAGAGGTGTCCATATGGCTTTGAAAACAGATTTTATTTAAATTTGAGTGGTAGACACAGATTGTTAGGACACAGTTTCAGGCCTCTTTGACACAGATCAGGAGCTATTTACATCTTTTGTCTATGCTGTAATTATATTTTTTGAAGCAGTGAGCAAATATTCAGATCTTAAAGATAATAGATTCTCTTTTAAACCAAATGAAATAATATAAACATTCTACCTTTTGACTGCCTAATTGTTATGTGATATCTCGAAATTCTTATGAATTAATCAAACATTTTTATGGTAAATTGCATCTACTATGCTGTGATGGATGGAGTGTGTCTATTTAGGAGGAGTTCTTCAAGCGAGAGAAGAGAGATTGGTAAATCCCAGGCGGCTAGCCTTTCACAAAGAGAATCTTTGTCCTTCAAATATTATCAGTAGAACATTGCTAAGGAGACTTTTGTTTGAGGATTTTCTGAGCAGTATTCTTTCTCTTCTGATGTCCAGCTTTGTTTTGCTAGCCAATCTGGCCAGACTCACACATGATCTGCATGGGTCAGTGCTTCTCAGAAGAGAAGGCCAAAGACTTGCATGGTGGTCTTTAGCAGATCTGTGGTGTTCAGTATGCTGACCTGTAGCATGAACTATAATCCCAGCTGTATCTGCTAAATAGAGTTCAAGTAGACCTTCTTTGCAGGTAATGAACTCTATTCTTTACTATGAACTCTGAATCCTTAGATGATTAATATCAGTAAACACTCTTACTTGGTTCTGAGAAAAATCATTTTTTATTACCAGTATCATCCTCTTCTCAATATTTTACTTGTAGTCATTTTTCTGATACCTTAGAACTTTGATCAGAGTTCTGGAGGTCACAGACCTCCATTTGGAGTGCTTCCTCTTGCATTCTGAACGGGAGCAGGATAACATTAGACTATGGGTCTTTAGGCTAAAGATCTTTACTAGTGAACACAACAGAAATGGAAATTTCCCAGCTTTATGCTTCTTAATTAATGCCTACTGATTGGATCAGACTCTAATCAGCTTATCTTAAATAGCAATGTATAAACAAATGTCAAAAAGAAACTATAAAACCAAAAATGAGGGCTTCCCTGGTGGCACAGTGGTTGAGAGTCCGCCTGCCAATGCAGAAAACACGGGTTCGTGTCCCGGTCCGCGAAGATCCCGCATGCCGCGGAGCGGCTGGGCCCATGAGCCATGGCCGCTGAGCCTGCGAGTCCGGAGCCTGTGCTCCGCAACGGGAGAGGCCCCAACAGTGAGAGGCCCGTGTATCACAAAAAAATAAATAAAAAACTGAAAAAAGAGATTGTCTGATTTTAGTAATACCTGTATACACTGGTCCCTTTACTGCTCTCAGTTCATTAGCACTATTTTTTTTTTTTTTTTTTTTTTTGTGGTATGCGGGCCTCTCACTGCCGTGGCCTCTTCCGTTGCGGAGCACAGGCTCCGGACGCACGGGCTCCGCGGCCATGACTCACGGGCCCAGCCGCTCTGCGACATGTGGGATCTTCCCGGACCGGGTCACGAACCCATGTCCCCTGCTTTGGCAGGCGGACTCTCAACCACTGCGCCACCAGGGAAACCCAGCACTGTCTATTCTTAACTTCCCTCTTTAACCAGCTTACTTTACCTAGAACAGAGTCTCAGTAATAATACACACTCTTGCCTCTCTGTGGTTTTTATATCACATGTCCCCATACAACCCTAATCCTCGATGATTCTAACCATGCATTTTCCCTGGACCTGCATTAGAACACATGGGAAGAGGCACGTCAGCAGAGACAAGTTCTGTCATAAATTGATGACCACTCACTTTATATACTACTCATAATTTTTACCACGTTTCTCAAGTCTAATAAGCTCACAGATTCTCTGAAAAATTAAGTCAACACTCTAACCACCTTTGTTCTAACTACCCTTGCTCTCCTCCTTCCAATTGTTTGATGACCATTTCTAATTGATAGAAAGTTATAGCCAGATGCTGGGAGCGCCTCATTTCTCAGCATCAAACATAGAAACATGGCCTTGCTACTCCATATGTGCTCCACTTACCAGCAGCATGGGCATCACCTGGAAATGTGTTAGAAATGTAGACCTACTGAATCTAAATCTACATTTAACAAGTTCCCTGGTGGTTTTGTGTGTATTAAAGTTAGGGTAGCACTGAAATGAGGAAGACACAGATTCTTTCTTTCTCTCCTTTGAAAGCAGTTTCTTTTCCTGTAGAAGGCATGTGTCTTTTCTTTCTCCTCCTAATTTCTCAGAAATTTACACTGAGATTATTCCTTCTCTTCCCAGTGTATTCAGTTTCACTTTCTCAACTCCGATTCCCTGCATTCACCTTTTAGGTCTAAAATTTCTCCATTAAACACTTGCATTTATCAAATTAAAAGAAAATAAACACACCAGTTACTGCCTTAGTTTCTTCTTGTCTTCAGAGCCAACTTCTCAAGTGAAATGTTCATACTTAGTGTCCATTTCTTCATCTAACATTCTGTTCAACCCACTGCAAATTGGCCTCTCGGCAGTCACTACACTAAGTACTATTCTCAGCAAATTTGCATATTTCATGCCTCATCATAATCTCTCAGCAACATCTGACACTGTGAGAAGCACATATAAATGAATGAAGGACAGTATAAATACTGGCAGCTCAGACTCTTAACTTTCTACTTTCTTCTCCCAAGTATAATCTTTCTAGTCACTTCACCTTTCACCTCTGATTTCTAAGGAAAATAAGCAGATATTAAGGCACATGCAAAAACTGCTTCAGTTTTCATAATTGCTCTATATCTAGCACCTAGTCTAACACTGGGCCCTCAGATTTTATCAAAAGAATGAATATATGCTTTAGGTTACATGTTCTTCCCCCAATCATCTACTAAAAGTTTTATTTTCTTCCCTTAGTTCATGTAGTAATTACCCTTTACTGAAATAAAACATCCAGCCTTTTCTTTCTCCCCTCCCCCTGCCCCGGGATAGACTTGTGCTTATATCAAAGGATGTTCATATATGATGAATGAACAGGATGGAGATAAGGAGCTTTTCTACTTTTATTATCCTTGGGATTTTATCCAGTATTTAACCCTGAACTCTCTTCAGGATTATAAGCAAGAAATTGGGCTTGCACCACTTTCATTATTTGAATATCTGTTCGAAATGACTCTATGAATTAATGGAAAGAAAGAGAGAATTTCCTAAGCCTCTACTCTATTATAGAATTCAAAAGTTTGAAAGCTAAACCCAATTTTATTCTCAGAGACTACTGGGAGTCTTCTAGGTCAGTATAAGTCTTTCAAGGGCCTGTGTCTTTGCCCTATTTTCTGCCAGTGTGTGTATGTATTCAATTTATGATTGTTCTGTAGGTTACTGCAGAAAGACACAGGGCACTTAGGGTTCAATCAATACCATGCAGGAAAAATAAAAAGATACCATAATTTAAAGTAATTTGGGGAATGCTTATATTAGTATACTCCCTTTTAAGTAAACTCACAGTTTACATTATTATATAATCTTTATTTTAAAGGCTCCCTGTGTTTTTATCTTATAAATCTAATGTTTTGAGAAATAATTTTGAGGCAGCACTGCTAAAGAGGAGACCCAAAACAATTACTAGCAATAGCTATAAGGCTAAGGCTTCAGTTGCCTTAGTAATAATAGTTACTAGTTTTGGAGCTCCTACCCTCTCAGACATTATATATAACAATTTTTGATATTGTGTATACTTCTTTTATAGATAAGGACACTAAAGCTTAGACAGATTAAATAACATCCTACCTAAGATCTCTCAGTTATTACTGAGAGAACTGCAAACCAAGACGATCTAAAGTTTACCTTCTTTCCACCTCATCTTCATTTCTTCCCTTCCACTGTCAAGTTAGCCGTTAGAGTAGAAGCACCATCTGCTTTATTGGAAGTTCCACACTGTTTTTATTCAGTATTGAGTTTTGGGTAGGAACTTCTCCTTAAATTGATGTAATCTATGTATACTTATTTACTTGGCTTTTCTAAAGAAATAGTAATAACATGATGGCTTGTTTGAGTGTACTGACAGATATACCTGCCAAGAGTGTAAGATAAACCCTGCAATTTTCTCAAAATTCAAAATTATTTTCCACTGACCCTGGTCAAAATCCGTCCCTGTAAAGAGAGAAATTTCCCATATAAGGCATTAGCCAGCATCATGGTAAACCTTTCCAGCTTCTTTTGTTTCCTTTCTCCTCTGTAACTTCCACCATTGGAAATAACAATCCCCTGATCACTCCTACAGCCTTTCTGATGTGAACTGACTCAGGAGTTGCCGAGCATAAATGAACCATCTCTTTTTAAAAAGCTGTCGAATGTGCCTCCTTATCGTTTTAGCTGTGTGATGAGAGATTTGTCTCAACATGGTTATTTACACACAATTAGAGGAAATTAAATTCTACTGGTAGTCTTTTTTTGTAAAAATTAATAATATAAAATGTCCTTTCAGAAATGCTCTGAAGTGTATTCTTAATGAAGTATAAATTATCAACATTTGAATGTGTTTTTATTTTTAAAATATTTATTTATTTATTTGGTTGAGCTGGGTCTTAGTTGCTGTGTGTGGGATCTTTGTTGTGACACATGCGATCTTTTAGTTGTGGCATGCAGGCAAGATCTAGTTCCCCAACCAGGGATCGAACCCAGGCCCCTGCATTGGGAGCATGGAGTCTTAACCACTGGACCACCAGGGAAGTCCCTGTATGTGTTTTCAAATGTCACCCTTAGATGACAATTTTTGAGCCCTTCATGTCCTGGCTCAATCACTTAGTCAGTTAGACGTGGGGGGAGTTACTTATTCTTCTAAGATTCCGTTTCTTCATTAGTAAAAAGGGGCCATCCATAGTTCCTATGGTTTAGGGTTGTTCTAGGAATAAATAAAATATAATCTTCTTAGCACAAAGCCTGGTACACGCTGTATGCACATTAAAGATTAGGAATTTGGTGTATCATCTTTCCTCCCCAACATAAGGACTGAAAATAGATAATGAGCTTATTTTCAACCTTAAAATGCTAATCAATTTAAGTTACTATTTTTGTCTTTTCTTATGTTACACACTTGAAAGTAGTCTTGTGTTTTATTGTTGTTTTAGTCTTTTATGAGAGAGTAGAATCCACCAACACTCTTGCTAAAAGTTACTCTTTGGAGGAACTTTTTCTTCCCCCAGTAGTACTCTCACTTCCCCCTGCACCATAGGATCCATGAAGCAGCCTTATTTCCAGCAGGAGATGGAAACTTCATCTGAAGTCTTTTTCAGTCATATTTGTAAGGTGCTTTATGCTATATTACACTCTTCTTTTAACCTAAAATGAAAATCCCCATACTTAGGGATTATAGTTCCTTTTTTTACATTCTTAAGGACATCCTGATACCAATGACCCAAGCCTTCAGAACTCCAGTTAATGAATAAGAGATAATGTTTTGAAAGATGAAGTCCTATTTTTAACCTAAGCACCACGTTATTAGTGTTTATGGTGTTTATGCTTTGAGTTAGAGATATTAATGCTGATATTATTAGAGATAATATTTGTTTTTGCATAGTGACTAAGCTGCTAGCACCTTTCAGTTCTCTTTGGAAGTTTGATTTGATGCAAACATCATAAAATTTGGCTATAAAAATTGTTGACAAACATTTAAGATGGGGCAAGAATTTCATTTTTAAAATGAGAAAAAGTTTTCTTCTATTCATTTTATTCCTCTACTGTCCCTGAGTATCCACAATATTTATAGACAACAAAAACAACAAAAATCTCATGAAGAATAGCACCATGCTATAGGAGAATTAGAAAGCTATACTAAAATGTGCTGAATTTCACCTTAGCTCAAGCAAATCCTGAAATCCAGTATCTGTATGCCAGATGGTTCTACATTCCTAATAGCACTTGTTTCTCAGTGATATAACTTAGACATAAATTCTATATTTAATTATATATATAAAATTGACAGTACACATGCTTAGCTATTTTATGACATGTAACCCAGCAGACAGCATACCTTTAACTAGCATTTTGGCTACTTCTGCTAAATTCCCCCCAACTAATGCAATCAAGGAGAATTACCATACCAGTTGCTTATGCTTATGCCACATGAGAGAGCCTTGGACATAAGCTGTGCAATTCATTCTGTTTGCTACCAAGTAATTCTTTGCAGACCTGTAAATCAAAACTGTGGCCGATTTTCAGCAGTATGATTGTCATGTTTTAGAAATTTGGCTAATTAAAACTTTACGAGTAGACAATGAAGCGTAAAGGTCTCATATTTGAGAATTAAAAGTGTCTAGACAAGAGCAGTTTGTTTTTTGGTTTTTTGGTACCATAGTGCATATGTATTTTTAAATACAATTTCTTTTTTTAATTTGGGAGAGGGGATAAGATTAGTAATATATTCAAATGATTATTTATATTTGACCTTTAAATCTTCTAAAGTGTCATTTGGGCTTGCATCCTATAAACAAATCTCCTTTGTGCTTTCAATTATGCTATGATAGGGTGTGAAACACTTTTCTGCACTGATTCTTAAATGAAATAAGCATGGAAATAGTGGGCAGAAAAATTTCAATTGTATTTCTGTAGCTATTAACTCTTACAAAGAGTTTAGGGGAAAAGATTTTTTTGTTTTTTGAGTTTTTTTATTTGTTTTGTTTTGTTTTGTTTTTGCGGTACGCGGGCCTCTCACTGTTGTGGCCTCTCCAGTCGCGGAGCACAGGCTCCGGACGCGCAGGCTCAGCGGCCATGGTTCACGGGCCCAGCCGATCCGCGGCATGTGGGATCTTCCCGGACCGGGGCACGAACCCATGTCCCCTGCATCGGCAGGCAGACTCTCAACCACTGTGCCACCAGGGAAGCCCTGTTTTGTTTTGTTTTTAATGTGTTCCCTAACAAAAAAGGAAAGATAACAAACATTTCAAGAGAAGAAAAGGGTTAGAAACTTGGGGAAATTTTTTGGTTTTCTTAAGTTTTTTTGTTTGACTAATATCATTGAGACAACTTAAAACATTTGCTTGATGGTTAACTAATGATAAGGCTAGTATTATCGCCAGCATATTTATTTGAGAATGCTGGTTTGCATTTGGTTTAGATTTTCATTTACAAAGCTGTTCCAAATATCAACAAGAAGAGTCATGAAATAAACAAAGCAACAGGGCAATACTTGTAGTGTGCTTTACACTCTGATCACTACTCCCCTACTTATTATTTTTGGAAACACAGAGTAGGATAATCTCACTCCCAGGTGGTGAGAGGAGCCTCTGGAAGAACCTCCTATATGACATGTATTTAACATACATCTATGATGAGGCCTGCCTATATGTGCTTGTTTTCTGGGGATGGTAATATTTTAATATGTCAGTCATTTAAACATTAAAGTAAAAGGCTTTGAGGGTAGATGTTGAAGTATAGAAAACAAGGAGGGTGTGTTAAGTATATCTTTTTATTCTTATGTTTTGATATCTGGGCCTTATGGACCCTGGTGAGACTGCCCCTTCCAGGGCTGGCTGATACCTAAGGACAGTAAAGGACTGGACATGAATGCACATTTATAGGCAAACTAACCAATTCAGAGCCTCCCCTCACCTCTTCTACAGGACTTTTACACTCTGGGTCAATATTCCCCTGCCCTAATCATCCCAGGATCAGGTAACAGGCAACTAAGGCCAGCTCCCATGCCCTAGAGCCTGCTAAGATTATTCAAACTACTCAATCCTAAAACTGCCTACTTTGCCTCGCTCATTCCTTCCCTCTAAAACTTCAACACATCGTCCCCTGGTTCCTCTGCCTCCTGACAAACCTGGTACTTCTCCAGGGAAGAAGAGAAGAGAGAATAAAGCTATTAATATATTCAAATGAAATTTTTATTATTTTTTTAAATCTTCTTAAAGTTTCATCTGGCCTTCTATAAGCACATCTAGATGGCCCTACCCCCTCCTCTTGGAGACTATGAAGAATAAACTATCTTTTCAACGGCAGTCCTTTCCTGATCTGGCCTCACCATTTTAAAACAGAAGAATACTTGACTGATACTATGGCAAAAGGAAGAAAAGCCCAATACAGTAGTCCCCCCTTATCCATGGGGTGTACATTCCAAGACCCCCAGTGGATGCCTGAAAACATGGATAGTACCGAAGCTTATATAAACTATGTTTCCTCCTATTCATACATACATAAAGTTTAATTTATAAATGAGGCACAGTAGGCAATTACCAACAATAACTAATAAAAAATAGAATGATTATAACAATACACTGTATTAAAAGTTACATGAATGAGGTCTCTTTCTTTCTCTCTCAAAACATCTTATTGTACTAATTTAATGTCTTTTCCACCTTAACTAAGTATTTATCAGGCACTGTGACCATAACTTTCGTAGTTTGAGTTGTGACAGCAAAACTAGTACACATTTCTTTTTCCTTCTTCACAATTCATGGATAGAAGAGTCGGTCTTAGCATAGATCGTGGCAACCTCAGTACGCTATTTTTTTTCTTTCCATATTGAGAACATTTAACTTTTCACTTAGAGGAAGCACTTTATGGCTTCTCTTTGGCAATTTAAATTGCCAGCATCACTACTTTTGTGCTTTGGGACCATTATTAAGTAAAATGTGGGTTACTGTGATATCACAATAGTCAATCTGCTAGCCTAGATGGCTACTAAGTGACTAACCAGCGGGATGATTCACATCCAGAGAGGGACAGTGTACTAGATCTCATCACACTCCACAGAATGGTGCTCAATTTAAAACTTTATGAATTGTTTATTTCTGGAATTTTCCATTTAATATTTCAGACTGCTTTTGACAGTTGACCCCAGGTGACTGAAACCGTGGAGAGTGAAACCATGGGTCAGAGGTACTACTGTACCTGAAAGTAACTGAAGAGATTTTTTTAATCTATGGATTCTCCATTTTAAGATACAAGATGAAAAACTATATAACAATATATGCTTTGCAACAAGTAAACTCAATTGAAGTTGAGAATTCATGAGAGAAAATTCTTCTGTCATTCCCATATGTTTGATGAAAATAACATTAGACTTGGAGACCATAGTCCTGGACTTAGCCCCAAACAAATGCATGACCATGGATAAATCACCCTTGCTGAGACTTGGGTTAGATAACAGAGGGTAGAGCAAGAGAGTGTGACAAGAGGGTGCATTCTAATGCTGATAAATGTGCTTTCAAGAGTATAAAATACTAAACACACTAGAGATAGTTGTATGTTTGCTGGTATTCTAATTCTTTAAATTAGACATCAATGTTGTCTTCCATACAACATCCCTTATTGTGAGTGTGTATATATACATATACAATTGACCCTTGAACAACTCGGGGGTTAGGGGCGCCGACCCCTGCACAGCCTAAAATCTACGTAAAACTTTACAGTCCCTACTCTGTATATGCCATTTCATATCCAAGGATTCAACGAACTTCGGATCATGTAATACTGTTTTACATATTTAGTGGAAAAAAAATCCATTTGTAAGTGAATCTGTGTAGTTCAAACCTGTGTTGTTCAAGGGCCAACTGCATATCTATATGTAAGATGTATCTATATCTGTATCAAGATTCTGGCCATGAAAACAAGTAGCAAGTTGTGGGCATTGTGGGGGAGTGGGGGCGGTGTTGGTGCAGTTTGTTCCACAGGCAGAGTGTTTGTAAAAATCAGACAATATCCTTTGCTGTGTTGCAAGAGTGGCCAGCAGCATGCTTGTGATGAATGACTACTAAATGCCATAGTCTCTCAAATTAAAGCCATCTAACCTAATTCTATCACTTTCTATTGTCTCTTCTTTCCTCTTTCTCTATTTTCAAAAAGGTGAGGGAACACTTTAGGGAAAAGAGGTAGGCTGAAGCAAGCAACAGAAACCATTACCTAGCCCCAAAACATGAACATTTACACATAGGTATTCTTTCAAGAGTTTTAGAGTTGTAGCTCTTAAATTTAGACCTTTGATCGATTTTTAGTTAACTTTTTTGTGAATATTAAGGTAGGGTCCAATTTCATTCTTTTGCAGGGGGCTCTCCCATTGTATTGTACCAGCATCCATTGTTTTTTCTTTTCCCTGAGAACATCCTTCTTATTTATTTATTTTTTATGTTTATTTATTTATTTTCCTATTAGTCATCCATTTTATAAACATCAGTGTGTACAGGTCAACACCAATCTCCCAATTCATCATACCACCATCCCCACCCCCCACCGCTTTCCCCCCTTGGTGTCCATACATATGTTCTCTACATCTGTGTCTCAATTTCTGCTCTACAAGCCGGTTCATCTGTACCATTTTCTAGGTGCCACATATATGTGTTAATATATGATATTTGTTTTTCTCTTTCTGACTTACTTCACTCTGTATGATAGTCTGTAGATCCATCCACGTCACTACAAATGACCCAATTTTGTTCCTTTTCATGGCTGAGTGATATTCCATTGTATATATGTACCACCACTTCTTTATCCATTTGTCTGTCGATGGGCATTTAAGTTGCTTCTATGACCTGGCTATTGTAAATAGTGCTGCAATGAACTTTGGGGTGCATGTGTCTTTATGAATTATGGTTTTCTCTGGGTATATGCCCAGTAGTGAGATTTCTGGGTCATACAGTAATTCTATTTTTAGTTCTTTAAGGAACCTCCATACATTCTCCATAGTGGCTGTATCAATTTACATTCCCACCAACAGTGCAAGAGGGTTCCCTTTTCTCCACACCCTCTCCAGCATTTGTTGTTTGTAGATTTTCTGATGATGCCTATTCTAACTGGTGTGAGGTGATACCTCATTGTAGTTTTGATTTGCATTTCTCTCATAATTAGTGATGTTGAGCAGCTTTTCATGTGCTTCTTGGCCAACTGTATGTCTTCTTTGGAGAAATGTCTATTTAGGTCTTCTGCCCACTTTTGGATTGGGTTGTTTGTTTTATTAATATTGAGCTCCATGAGCTGTTTATATATTTTGGAGATTAATCCTTTGTCTGACGATTCATTTGCAAATATTTTCTCCCATTCTGAGGGTTGTCTTTTTGTCTTATTTATGGTTTGCTTTGCTGTGCAAAAGCTTTGAAGTTTCATTAGGTCCCATTTGTTTCTTTTTCTTTTTATTTCCATTACTCTAGGAGGTGGATCAAAACAGATCTTGCCATGATTTATGTCAAGGAGTGTTCTTCCTATGTTTTCCTCTAAGAGTTTTATAGTGTCCAGTCTTACTTTTAGGTCTCTAATCCATTTTGGGGTTATTTTTGTGTATGGTGTCAGGGAGTGTTCTAAGTTCATTCTTTTACATGTAGCTGTCCAGTTTTCCCAGCACCACTTATTGAAGAGATCGTCTTTTCTCCATTGTATATGCTTGCCTCCTTTGTCATAGATTAGTTGACCATAGGTGTGTGGGTTTATCTCTGGGCTTTCTATCCTGTTCCATTGATCTATATTTCTGTTTTTGTGCCAGTACCATATTGTCTGGATTACTGTAGCTTTATATTATAGTCTGAAGTCAGGGAGTCTGATTCCTCCAGCTCCGTTTTCTCCCTCAAGATTGCTTTAGCTATTCGGGGTCTTTTGTGTCTCCATACAAGTTTTAAGATTTTTTGTTCTATTTCAGTAAAAAATGCCATTGGTAATTCGATAGGGATTTCATTGAATCTGTAGATTGCTTTTGGTAATATAGTCATTTTCACAATATTGATTCTTCCAATCCAAGAACATGGTATATCTCTCCATCTGTTGGTATCATTTTTAATTTCTTTCATCAGTCTCTTACAGATTTCTGCATACAGGTCTTTTGTCTCCCTAGGTAGGTTTATTCCTAGGTATTTTATTCTTTTTGTTGTAGTGGTAAATGGGGGTGTTTCCTTAATTTCTCTTTCAGATTTTTCATCATTAGTGTATAGGAAAGCAAGAGATTTCTGTGCATTAATTTTGTATCCTGCTACTTTACCAAATTCATTGATTAGCTCTAGTAGTTTTCTGGTAGCAACTTTAGGGTTCTCTATGTATAGTATCATATCATCTGCAAACAGTGACTGTTTTACATCTTCTTTTCCAATTTGTATTCCTTTTATTTATTTTTCTTCCCTGATCGCCGTGGCTAAGACTTCCAAAACTATGTTGAATAATAGTGGTGAGAGTGGACATCCTTGTCTTGTTCCTGATCTTAGAGGAAATACTTTCAATTTTTCACCATTGAGAATGATGTTTGCTGTCTGTTTGTCATATATGGCCTTTATTATGTTGAAGTAGGTTCCCTCTATGCCCACTTTCTGGAGAGTTTTTATCATAAATGTGTGTTGAATTTTGTCAAAAGCTTTTTCTGCATCTATTGAGATGATCATATGGTTTTTCATCTTCAATTTGTTAATATGGTGTATCACATTGATTGATTTGCATATATTGAAGAATCCTTGCATCCCTGGGATAAATCCCACTTGATCATGGTGTATGATCCTTTTAATGTGTTGTTGTATTCTGTTTGCTAGTATTTTGTTGAGGATTTTTGCATCTATATTCATCAGTGATACTGGTCTATAATTTTCTTTTTTTGTAGTATCTTTGTCTGGTTTTGGCATCAGGGTGATGGTGGCCTCATAGAATGAGTTTGGGAGTTTTCCTTCCTGTGCAATTTTTTGGAAGAATTTGAGAAGGATGGGTGTTGGCTCTTCTCTAAATGTTTGATAGAATTCACCTGTGAAGCCATCTGGTCCTGGACTTTGGTTTGCTGGAAATTTTTAATCACAGTTTCAATTTTATTACTTGTGATTTGTCTGTTCATGTTTTCTGTTTCTTACTGGTTCAGTCTTGGAAGGTTATACCTTTTTAAGAATTTGTTCATTTCTTCCAGGTTGTCAGTTTTATTGGCATAGAGTTGCTTATAGTAGTCTCTTAGGATGCTTTGTATTTCTGCAGTATCTGTTGTAACTTCTATTTCATTTCTATTTGTATTGATTTGAGTCCTCTCCCTCTTTTTCTTGATGAGTCTGGCTAATGATTTATCAATTTTGGCTAATGGTTTATCAATTTTGTTTATCTTCTCAAAGAACCAGCCTTTAGTTTTATTGAGCTTTGCTATTGTTTTCTTTGTTTCTGTTTCATTTATTTCTGCTCTGATCTTTATGATTTCTTTCCTTCTGCTAACTTTGGGTTTTGTTTGTTCTTCGTTCTCTAGTTCCTTTAGGTGTAATGTTAGATTTTTCATTTGAGATTTTTCTTGTTTCTTGAGGTAGGCTTTTATAGCTATAAACTTCCCTCTTTGAACTGCTTTTGCTGCATCCCATAGGTTTGGATCATCGTGTTTTCATTGTCATTTGTCTCTAAGTATTTTTTGATTTCCTCTTTGATTTCTTCAGTGAGGTCTTGGTTATTTAGTAACGTATTGTTTAGCCTCCATGTTTTTGTGTTTTTTACATTTTTTCCCCTGTAATTGATTTCTAATCTCATAGCATTATAGTCAGAAAAGTTGTTTCATATGATTTCAATTTTCTTAAATTTACTGAGGCTTGATTTGTGACCCATGATGTGATCTTTACTGGAGAATGTTCTGTGTGCATTTGAGAAGAAAGTGTAATCTGCTGTTTTTGAATGGAATGTCCTATAAATATCAATTAAAACTATCTGGTCTGTTGTGTCATTTAAAGCTTGTGTTTCCTTATTAATTTTCTGTTTGGATGATCTGTCAATTGGTGTAAGTGAGGTGTTAAAGTCCCCCACTATTATTGTGTTACTGTCGATTTCCTCTTTTAGAGCTGTTAGCAGTTGCCTTATGTATTGAGGTGCTCCTA
Organism: Grampus griseus; assembly: GCF_964374135.1. Lineage (NCBI taxonomy): Eukaryota > Metazoa > Chordata > Mammalia > Artiodactyla > Delphinidae > Grampus > Grampus griseus. Next base: position 128,879,346 of record NC_138997.1, on the reverse strand, counting down.
TGTTGGGTGCATATATATTTATAATTGTTATATCTTCTTCTTGGATTGATCCCTTGATCATTATGTAGTGCCCTTCCTTGTCTCTTGTAACATTCTTTATTTTAAATTCTATTTTATCTGATATGATTATAGCTACTCCAGCTTTCTTTTGATTTCCATTTGCATGGAATATCTTTTTCCATCCCCTCACTTTCAGTCTGTATGTGTCCCTAGGTTTGAAGTCGGTTGCTTGTAGACAGCCTATACATGGGTCTTGTTTCTGTATCCATTCAGCCAGTCTACTTCTTTTGTTTGGAGCATATAATCCATTTACATTTAAGGTAATTATTGATATGTATGTTCCTATTACCATTTTCTTAATTGTTTTGGGTTTGTTTTTTTAGGTCCTTTTCTTCTCTTGTGTTTCCCACCTAGAGATGTTCCTTTAGCATTTGTTGTAGAGCTGTTTTGGTGGTGCTGAATTCTCTTAGCTTTTGCTTGTCTGTAAAGCTTTTTTTTTTTTTTTTTTTTTTTTGCGGTATGCGGGCCTCTCACTGTTGTGGCCCCTCCCATTGTGGAGCACAAGCTCTGGACGCACAGGCTCAGCGGCCATGGCTCACGTGCCCAGCTGCTCCGCGGCATGTGGGATCTTCCTGGACTGGGGCACGAGCCCATGTCCCCTGCATCGGCAGGTGGACTTTCAAACACTGTGCCACCACGGAAGCCCCAGTGTAAAGCTTTTGATTTCTCCATCGAATCTGAATGAGATCCTGGCTGGGTACAGCAATCTTGGTTGTAGGTTCTTCCTTTTCATCACTTAACTATATCATACCACTCCCTTTTGGCTTGTAGAGTTTCTGCTGAGAAATCAGCTGTTAACCTTATGGGAGTTCCCTTGTATGTTATTTGTTGTTTTCCCTTGCTGCTTTCAATAATTTTTCTTTGTCTTTAATTTTTGCCAGTTTGATTACTATGTGTCTTGGCGTGTTTCTCCTTGTGTTTATCCTGTATGGGACTTGCTGTGCTTCCCGGACTTTGGTGGCTATTTCCTTTCCCATGTTAGGAAAGTTTTCAACTATAATCTTTTCAAATATTTTCCCTGGTCCTTTCTCTCTCTCTTCTCCTTCTGGGACCCCTATAATGCAAATGTTGTTGCATTTAATGTTGCCCCAGAAGTCTCTTAGACTGTCTTCATTTCTTTTCATTCTTTTTTCTTTATTGTGTTCTGCAGCAGTGAATTCCACCATTCTGTGTTCCAGGTCATTTATCCATTCTTCTGCCTCAGTTTTTCTGCTGTTGATTCCTTCTAGGGTAGTTTTCATTTCAGTTATTGTATTGTTCATCTCTGTTTGTTTGTTCTTTAATTCTTCTAGATCTTTGTTAAACATTTCTTGCATCTTCTCGATCTTTGCCTCCATTCTTTTTCCCTGGTCCTGGAGCATCTTCACTATCATTATTCTGAATTCTTTTTCTGGAAGATTGCCTATCTCCATTTCATTTAGTTGTTTTTCTGGGGTTTTATCTTGTTCCTTCATCTGGTACATAGCCCTCTGCCTTTTCATCTTGTCTATCTTTCTGTGAATGTGGTTTTTGTTCCACAGGCTGCTGGATTGTAGTTCTTCTTGCTTCTGCTGTCTGCCCTCTGGTGGATGAGGCCATATAAGTGGTTTGTGGAAGTTAGTTGATGGGAGGGACTGGTGGTGGGTAGAGCTGGCTGTTGCTCTGGCGGGCAGAGCTCAGTAAAACTTTAATCCACTTGTCTGCTGATGGGTCAGGCTGGGTTCCCTCCCTGTTGGTTGTTTGGCATGAGGTGACCCAATACTGGAGCCTACCCAGGCTCTTTGGTGGGGCTAATGGTGGACTCTGGGAGGGCTCACACCAAGGAGTACTTCCCAGAACTTCTGCTGCTGGTGTTCTTGTCCCTTCATGAGCCACAGCTGCCCCCCGTCTCTGCAGGAGACCCTCCAACACTAGCAGGTAGGTCTAGTTCAGTCTCCTATGGGGTCACTGCTCCTTCCCCTAGGTCCCAATACGTACACTACTTTGTGTGTGCCCTCCAAGAGTGGTGTCTCTGTTTCCGCCAGTGCTGCCAAAGTCCTGCAGTCAAATCCCACTAGTTTTCAAGTCTCTAGGAATTCTAGGAATTCCTCCACCTGCTGCCAGACCCCCACGTAGGGAAGCCTGACGTGTGGCTCAGAACCTTCACTCCAGTGGGTGGAATTCTGTGGTATAAGTGTTCTCCAGTTTGTGAGTCACCCACCCAGCAGTTATGGGATTTGATCTTATTGTGATAGCGCCTCTCCTACCATCTCACTGCAGCTTCTCCTTTGTCTTTGCATGTGAGGTATGTTTTTTGGTGAGTTCCAGTGTCTTCCTGTTGATGATTTTCAGCAGTTAGTTGTGATTCTGGTGTTCTCGAAAGAGGGAGTAAGAGCATGTCCCCCAGCACCCATTGTTAAAAGACTGTTCTTTCCTCATTGAATTCTTGGCACTTTTATTAAAAATTTGCTGACCATAATACAAGAGTTGATTTCTAGACTCTCAGTTCTATTCCATTGACCTATGTGTGTATCCTTAAACCAGTATGACAATGTCTTTTAAAAAATTTTGTGAATACATTAATCTCTTTTTTTCAGCTTTATTGAGATATAATTGACAAATAAAATTGTAAAATATTTATAGTGTACAACATGATGATTTGATGTACATATACTTTGTGAGTTTACTCCATTGAGTTAATTAACACATCTATCACCTCACATATTAACCTTTTTTTTGATGAGACCATAATATTTTGATTATTGTAGATTTATCTTAAGTTTTGAAATTGGGAAGTGTGACTCTTCCAACTTTGTTCTGTTTTTCAAGATTGTTATTTTGGGCTCCTTGAATTTCTATATGAATTTCAGGATCAGGTGATAAATTCTATGAATAAACCAGCCAGAATTTTGATAAGGATTGCTTGAATCTACAAATCACTTGAGAAGTATTGGCACCTAAGCAGTATTAAATTCCTATTCATGAGCATGAGATATCAATCATTGTCATTAGTTTGATCTTCTTTACTTTCTTCCAACAATATCTTATAGTTTTCAATATAAAAGTTTTACACTTCTTTTGTTAAATTTATTCCTTTTGTTAAATTTATTTCAATGTAAAAGTTTTATACTTCTTTTGTTAAAGTTATGTATTTTATTACTTGCCATACAGTTATAAGTGAAATTGCTTTCTTAATTTCATGTTCAAATTGAACATTGCTAGTAGATAGAATACAATTGATTTTTCTATGCTGATCTTTTAACCTGCATTCTTGCTGAACTCATGTTAACTCTAATATCTGTATGCTGATTCCTTAGAATTTTCTCTATATGTACTTTGTATTTCCTAAGATAAATTTATTTATACCTTTTGATAAATTTAAAATTTAATAATTGCATCTGCATCAGTTAGGCTTCTTCAGAGAAACAAAACCAATATAATTAGATGATAGATAGATATTAGATGATAGATAGAGATCTGTTTTAAGAAACTGACTCATGTAGTTGTGGGTACGACAAATCTGAAACCTGCAGGCCATCCCAACAGGCTGGAAACTCAGGTGGTTTTGATGCTGAAGTGTTAAAGGTAGACTTTCTTTCCTTGGATATCTAGTTTTTGCTCTTGGGGCTTTCATCTGATTGAACGAGACCCATCTACATTATTAGGGGTAATCTCCTTTAGTTAAAGTCAATTTACTATGGACTTTTAAACATCTTTACAAAATGCCTTCACAGAAACATCTAGATTAATGTTTGATTAAGTAACTTGGTACTATAGCATAGTCAAGTTGACACATATGACTAACCATCAAAAAAAAAAAGTGATACAAATGAACTTATGTACAAAACAGAAGCAGACTCATAGACTTCAAAACAAACTTATGGTTACCAAAGGGGAAAGCTGGGGGGTGGGGAGGGATAACAGAGGTTGGGATTAACATACACACTACTATATATAAAATAAATAATCAACAAGCACATACTGTATAGCACAGGGAACTCTACTCAATATTCTGTAATAACCTATATGGGAAAATCTGAAAAAGAATAGGTATATGTATATGTATAACTGAATCACTTTGCTGTACACCTGAAACTAACGTAACATGTAAATCAAGTATACTCCAATATAAAATAAAAATTTAAAAAAGACTACCCATTACAATAACCAAAATATCACTTATTATTGTGCATTTTTATCCACAGTATTTCTGTATTTTTAGTGAAATTTAACATACATCAGAACTAGACTTGAAAGAAACTAAATATTCTATGATATTTTAAGAAAAGCCTATAAGTTTATTAGTTTTTCCCTCCATAGCATAGATTGATTAGACACATAATCTCAAAATTTTGTTTGGGCACTGAATTTTTCCTTAACATTTAGGTGAGTGCTATGCAAAGAATTTTATTTAAATCAACTATACTTCATTAAAAATAACAGAATTTTACTTATCTCTCAGAATGACAAGGGAGGAAGCCTTACCGAGTCCTTTGTACCTTCCCATCGTTCTTCCTATATCAGATTCACTTTCATTTTTTCTGAATTAAATATAACCCTGACAGTATTCAAGAAAGCACAGTGGAATGGACCATTTATTCACAGAATGGCAGTAGTGAGACCTCAAGGTCTAAACTTTTAGTTTGTCCTTTCAGAGCTACTTCTGCTGATTTCTCTTTGTTGTGCTGGGAATAGTTGGGTGGTCATTAAACAGTAGGTGAAAGGTGAGTGGGTGAAGAAAGTAATCCATTCTGATCTTCAAAACTGGCTATTACTTCACCCCATGCTGGGTCAGAATCTCCAGAAGGGATAAGATGGGCAGTTATAAAAAAGGAACAGCCAGAGAATAGCTATAAAATGTTTATAGAACACCTATAAAGTGACCCCCGAGGCTTAGTGAAATGGCTGCTTTATGGTTAAAGCATAGATTCCAGACTACTGTCTGACCCCCTGCTCTGCAAGAGACCACTTTCACACTCACTAAACCAGTTCAACCCAACCACTTGCTTCCACCTTTTTGTCCTTAAGGAGCCTGTAAATTAGGGGGTGGGGGAGAAGGTACATCACATTTGACTTTGAATTACTTAACTTAATTTGTTGGGAGAGGTCTGCTGATAGACACACTTAAATAATGGCTGATCCAGAAGGAATATCAGGATCTGGTTGGGCTAAAATGCTATGGGTCTTTATGGGGCTAATATGGGTGGGCCACAGTTCTTGGTCCTAACAACTTGGTGTTGGTGGTTTATGTGGGTAACAGTCAGACACCCCTCCTCATCAACCTACAAAACATTAAAAAAGGTTGTCCTCTGAGAGATATTAAGTCAACTAGGAAATTACTGAAAATATGAGTGAAAAGATTGAGACTTTACAAGCACTAGGCCATGTAAATGTATAAATTATTTTTATTACTCAATACATTTTATCGAGATGTTAGTATGTAACAAAAGAATAATTTTGAGTGATATTTCAAGCGTAGTGTGATGAGTCAGATGCATCATCCCTGCTTCACAGTAAATGGACTTCTGGAACTAGAAAATTCATGTCTATTTTGTTCCTTGCTCTTGAATATACTGGAAAATGTTTAGCTTTTGTGACTTGGAATTAATATTTTTATTCTCCCGATAAACATGTGATAAAATTAAATAAAATTTTGCCTCTTTAATTATATTCCAGGCTGACTCTTTTTTAATATTGTGCTTTGATGAATATAAATTGATAGATAATGAGAGATATGAATAGCAATCTCAGCAGATATATCTTAATGTCACAATATAGGCTTCATGTAATTTGCATCTTTTATCAAAAAGATGGACCAAATAATAGCAATGGGCTTCCTGTAAAATTAATTACTAAACACAAAGCCAAAATGATGTCTTCTTGGGTTATATTTTTTTGCTTTCTAGAATATTATCTCATTAACTTAAAACATTAGCCTTTGTTTTGTCAGTATTCATATATTTTCTACTGGTTCTATATCATTGCCCTTCATCATTTCAGATTTTGGGGAGAAGTACTTAGGGAGATTTTTTCATTAAAATTTAGAATTCTTTATTAACATGATCATAATTACAGTAAGATTAAACATCTAAAATGTGATGTTAGGTTATAGTTTCCTGCAGCTCCTTCTTAATGCTTTACTATTTAATAGAATCTTACATCAAGACTAGGTTTAAAAAACACATATGGTCAATATAATATCTTTGTATGGTGACAGATGGTAACTAGATTTATTGTGGTGATCATTTTGTAATGTACAGAAATATCAAATCCCTATGTTGTGCACCAGGAACTAACAGTGTTGTAGGTCAATTACATGTCAAAAGAAAAACAAACTCATAGAAAAAGAGATCTGATTTGTGGTTAATAGAGCTAGAAAAGGAAAAAGAAAAGAAAAGGAAAAAAAGAAAAGAAAGGAAAAGAAGAGAAAAGAAGAGAAAAAAGAAAAGGGAAGGGGAGGAGAGGGGAGGGGAGGGGAGAAGAAAACATATTTTATATTATGAAATGCAATTTCTATGTAATTCTCTTATCTAAACCATTAAAGTAATCCCTTCTCCAACAATGTTTACAAGGTTTCTTTAAATAAAATCTTTTTGACCATAAAAGTATACATGTACATTAGAGGAAATACAAGCAATATAAAAATTATACAGAAGAAAGCTAGGTGACCATTATTCTAGTTATCTCTGTACTTTATATATATATTTTAGGCATTATTATTTTTTTAAGATGTTGCTTTGTAAACATTTTTATTTTTCAACTTCATATTTGTGGTTATGTCCATAAACAGATATATGTATCCATCATAGTAATAATGCCTGTATTATGTTCTGATCTATGAATGCATTATAATTTATTTAACCAAATAATAACTGATATTTGTAACTTTTCACTATTTTAGCACCATAGAAAACAACTATGGACATGATTCTTTGCAAATTTATGCAATTATCTACCATAGCATACATTTCTAATATTGGAAATGCTAAGGCAAAAAGTGTTTACTTTTTAAACTTAGAGAACAAGTATATACCACAAAAAGGGATTTAAAAGTCTGCATCTGCTTATACTCCTATTGATTCAAAGACATCTCCTGTTACCTCACAGCCTAGATAACACTGAAGATGGCAAAAATTACATAGTTTTTAATTTTATAGGCAAAAGAAATTTATATGACCATATCCTTGGAATTTTTTGAGTTTTAAAGAGGTTATATTATGTGTAGTTCATTTGTATTTCTTCTTGTGAAATATCCATTTATATATTTTGCCTGTTTTCTAATGAAAATGTTTGCCAGTTTTTCCACTTGATTTTTTTACCAATTAATTATTTTAGGCTTTCTTAATTTTTAAATTAACATTTATCTAAAATGATAAAAGCTATCAATCTTTATCTCCATATTTTCTGTTTTTCATCTATAATCTAGGGCTTCTTAAAGTTACTTTCTAGCAGAAACAAGTTGTTTTTAGAAGTTTTACAGAAAGACAAGGATTCTCTCAGACATTGAAATATAGATTTTTTTCTCTGATTTCATGGTTTAGGAAAGGCATATGAGTAATACATTTCCTTGTTTTTCTTATATGATAATATATTTCTATCTTCTTAAGTGGAAAAAAATAACTTGAATAGTTTAAGAATTCTTGTTTTATATCATTTTCTTAATCAAAACTCTATACACGTTGGCTCATTTTCTCTGGCACCTCATGTGGTTAAAAGGGCTGTGATCATCCTTATTTTCTGTTCTTTGTAGAAGATGCAATTAGTCTGCCAGGACACTTAAAACACTGTTTAAACCTATAGATGAATAACTAACTGGATGATGATATGACTAAATTGATTGTCTCTCATTAAGTTTTCCTGACACAAAGTAAGATACATTAGTCTGAAAATACATATATTCCTTCAATTTAAGAAAAAGTATATTTATTGTATCTCTGGATATATTTTTTTTTTCAGATTTGCTAATAAATATTCTGGGTCTTTGTTTAGTGTCTGTCTTTTGTACCTACTCTATCAGTCAGGGTTTTCCAGAAAAACAGAACCAGTAGGATGTCTGTCTCTCTATGTATGTATATATGTATGTATGTATCTATCTATCTATCAAGGAGAGAGATTTATTTCAAGGAATTGGCTTACAGGATTGTGGTGGCTGGCAAGTCACAAATCCATAGGGCAGACTGGCATGTTGAAAACTCTGGTAGGAATGATACTACCATCTTTTTAAATTTAATTTTTATTTTATATTAGGGTATAGTTGATTTACAATGTTGTGTTAGGTTCAGGTGTACAGCAAAGTGATTCAGTTATACATATACATATATCCATTCTTTTTCAGATTCTTTTCCCATATAGATTATTACAGAATATTGAGTAGAGTTCCCTGTGCTATACAGTAGGTCCCTGTTGATTATCTGTTTTATATATAGTAGTGTGTATATGTTAATCTCAAACTCCTAATTTATCCGTCCCCCCACCTTTCCTCCTTGGTAGACATAATTTTATTTTTGAAGTCTATGAGTCTGTTTCTGTTTTGTAAATAACTTCATTTGTATCATTTTTTTAGAGTCCATGTTTAAGTGATATAATATGATACTTGTCTTTCTCTGTCTGATTTACTTCACTTAGAATGATAATCTTTAAGTCCATCCATGTTGCTGCAAATGGCATTATTTCATTTTTTTATGGTTTAGTAATATTCTATTGTGTATATGTACCACATCTTCTTTATCCATTCCTCTGTCAATGGACATTTAGGTTGATTCCATGTCTTGGCTATTGTAAATAGTTCTGCAATGAACATTGGGGTACATGTATCTTTTCAAATTATGGTTTTCTCTGGATATATGCCCAGGAGTGGAATTGCTGGATCATATGGTAGTTCTATTTCTAGTTTTTTAATGAACCTCCATACTGTTCTCTATAATGGTTGTATCAATTTACATTCCTACCAAGAGTATGGGAGGATTCCCTTTTCTCCACACCCTCCGCAGCATTTATTGTTTGTAGACTTTTTGGTGCTACAATCTTGAGGCAGAATTTTTCTTCAGGGAAACATGTTTGCTCTTAATACCTTCAACGGATTGGGTGAGGTCCACCACATCAAGGAGAAAGATAATCTCCTCTACTTAAAGTCAGATGATTGTAGTTGTTAATTAACCACATCTACAAAACACCTTCATAACAACACCTAGATTAGTGTTTAATCAAACAACTGTGTATTATTACCTGAGTTGACGCATAAAACTAACCATCACACCTACTGTTCTCAGACTTTTTACCTTTATTCTTCTGCTTCTATAGCATTTTAAGTTCTTTCTTAAGCCTGGATTCTATGGCTGATCAGATGTTATTAGGTTTTGATTATGTGATGGTGTGTTTTTCACTTTAATTCATTTACTTCACTCTGACAGTTCTATTGAATCTTATTTTGGTGTCTCATTAAAGTGTTTCTTATTCGACATTAAAAACATGTGAATCAAAGTTTTAGTCTCTAGAACAAATATTATTTTTTACCAAAGGGGTTTCTAAAATACATCATTTACTTATCATTTTTTTCTAATTTTCTTGATGAACAATTTTTGTCTTAGTTTGTATTAGTTTTTCTTTTTGCCACTTACATTTCAATTGGGAAAATTCTGTTCAAATCTGTTATCAAATCCAAGATAATGGGGCTTGAATCTCCTTAATTCCTAAGCATCTTAATGAATTTTGACTGAATAGTATTATTTAACTTCAATTTGAAATTGTTGTGTTCTCTAATATTTCAGTCAATAAGCTACCTGAGGGATTTAAGGTGGGGACTTCAAATCAGGGGTAGAGGCATTTTGAGAAAGTTTCTGCCATATGTGTCACCTTCAAAACAGTGAAAATCTCTGCACTATGGATCATCTCAGATAAAGATTTTTGGGGTTTCCAGAGAGAATCTTTTTGGTTTGGGCCTATTCTGCTACTTTGGAATGAGCCAGCTAATGCGGTAGATAAAACCTATGCTATTTGTGGCTAACTTTGGTGAAAATCATAAAATTATCTCTGAATAGGTTAATTTCATCATCAAAATTTAAGATATTTCTAAATTATGAATTTGTTTCTTGTCCCAGATCTTCATCCTGGACATTATTCTTTTAGAAGCTCAGTATGGATCAAGGATAAGGCCTTTAAAATCCTATGACCACTCCTTCACACTTAACACCGTGTCTATAACACATTGATAACACAGACCTTTGGAAAGTTATAATCCTCACTTCTCCAAACACCTGCCTTGTCTCTAACCACATACTTTTCTTATAAGGATTCTTAGAAGAATCTACCAAAAGAGCTCTAATTAAATTCAACATAATATACACAGATCTCCAGAAGTGAAATGGTCTGTTAACTCTAGGTATACTTCTCCAATTTGGTACATATTATATTGTTATGGTAACTGCTTCTCAAAAGTGGTGCTAGATGGATGCTCTCCACTTCCCCCAGGTAACACTACCTTCTTTAATGTAGTTATCTTGGTTGATTTAGTGTATTTCAGGGGATTTTCTGCAAATGTGAGCTATGCAGACTGAACATTTCCCAATATTTTCTGAAAACATTTCATTTTTTGAATAAACTCTAAGTTGAATAAGTGGTATAAAGTTAATTTAGAAGTGTATAAGGTGGGGAAAGAATACTTAAACACTAATTCTCACTTTCCTAAGGTGATTTATGAAATTCCATAAAATAAAATAATTAACTTTAGAAAAACTTATTCTTAAGTAACATTTCATTGAAGGTACAAAGGTTTTTGGAGACCGACATTTTAACTGATTTTCTAGAAAGAGCAATTTAGAAATTACAGAAACTAACAATCATTATTTATTAGTGACATTTCTTTTTTTTTTCATTCAACAAATATTTATTGAATGTCAGTCACTTTGCTAGGCACTGAGATTGTAGTGGAAGATGAGATAGACATGGTGACATTTCTGTGTAAACAGCTCTATATTTGTCTAATCATGATGACAATTTTTTTTTCATATAGTTATTTTAAACTTCAATTTGAAAATAAGGATGGTCACACTCCTAGTAAATTGAGAAGGGTGGCTTATCCCAGGATGAATAACTGAACTCTGGCCCAAATCTTCTGTCCAGATGAAGTAGAAAAAGTGAGGAAGGGGGAATGGGAAACATAAGCTCAAAACTTGTGAGTTGTGAGGTTCAGAAAAAAAAATAGTGTTTAGAGGAAAATTTAAATATATGTATATATGAAAAAATATAAATATATATATGTAAATATGAAAATAAGAAAGGTCTAAAATCACTAACCAGAGATTCCACCTTAGACCTTAGAGTCAGAAGAGCAATGAAAGCCTAAAGCAAGCCTAAGTAGGGAAATGAGAAAAATTAGAGCACAAATCATTGAAACTGAAAATAGGAAGGAATACAGACAATCAACCAAAAGCTGATTCTTTGATAAAAATCGGTGAAATTGGCAAATCTTACCCAAATACAAAAATAGTACTTGAAACTAGTCTGACAAAAATTGAAATAGTTAATTTGCAAGGATTTTCTGTGAATCAGTAAAAAGATACAGAATCACAATAAAAATTGGGCCCAAAATATGACTAGTTTAGTTCACAGAAGAGGAAAAATACAAACGGTTAGTAACTATATACAAGATGTTTAATCTTGAGCCACATTAAATGTAAGGAAATGAAAATGATGAAGTATTCCTCCACCACGCCAGCAGAGTTGAGACAGATGATCACACTCAACACCGAAAATCAGTAGGGAAGACAGCTGCCCTTCTGTGCTCTTGTTGAAAGTGTAAACCCACTGAGCGCTTTTAGAGGGCATTTTGTCTACAGTGTTTGTGTAGGGATAAGGAGACATGAGAAAATATTTTGCTCTTTCTGTAAATATTCCAAAAAGATAATTAGAAATAGTTATAAAAATTCCATTTTCAATTTGTCTAAATGAGAATGCATTTACATTTAGACAGATATTCCACTTATAAAAATGTATTCAATTAAGATAAAATTGTGATAACACACAAAGATACATTTACAAAAGTCTTATTTCAGTGTTAATTGAATGAAACAATAATTATAATGTTCGTCAAAGGTAGAACTGCTAAATAAGCCATGATATAATCATTTAAGAACTATTATACAACATTTAAAAAGTAAAGTAGAACCTTACACCCATCAGGATGGCTACTATCCAAAAAACAGAAAATAACAACTGTTTGTGAGGATGTGGAAAAATTGGAAGGAACCCTTGTGTACTGTTGGTAGAATGTAAAATGGTGCAGTCACTATGAAAAAAAGCATGGCTGTTCCTCAAAATATTAAAAAGGTAATTACCATATGATCCAGCAATCCCTGGGTGTACACCCAAAAGACCTGAAAGCAGGATGTTGCAGAGATATTTGTACATACATGTCCATAGCAGTATTATTCACAGTAGCCAAAAGGTCAAAGCAACCCGTGTCCATCAAAGGGAAAATAGATAAACAAAATGTGGTATATACATACAATGAAATATTATTCAGCCTTAAAAATGAAGGAAATTGTGACACATGATACACCATGGATGAACTTCAAAGAACATTATGCTAAGTGAAACAAGCAGCCTCAAAAAGACAAATACTGTTTTATTCCACTTACATGAGGTGTCTAAAGTAGTCTAATTCATAGAAACAGAAAGTAGAATTGTGGTTTCAAGGGCCTGGGAGAGGAGTAATGGGAAGTTGTTGCTCAATGGGTATAGAGTTTCAGTTTTTCAAGATGAACAAGTTCTAGAGATTGGTTGAATGTGCAATGTGAATATACTTGATAAGAAACTATACAATGAAATGGTTAAGATGGCAATTTTTGTGTGTTTTACCATCATTTTGAAAGGTAAAGCAGATTTATTTACATTTTTATCTAAAAATGTTTAAAATGTGGTTGAGAATGAAAAAGAATTATAGTGTTACGTTGTGGATGAAGAATGTGTGTGTGTGTGTGAGTACCAACTTAAGCGATTATCAGATGAGACGATTAGCTTTTGGTTGAGAGAATTTGCATCCTTTTCATTATTTTATTTTAAACATAGGAGCATATGTTACATTTCAAATAAAATAAAAAACTAAAAGGAATAAAAGAACATACAGTCAACAATATTCAATGAATTATGGCCAATCGTATATCATAAATATTAACTATGACAGAAATTAATTGAAAATAATATATATTGTTTTAAAATTAATTCATGCTATTATAAATACATTTTGTATAGATTAATTTTAATTCATTAAGTAATATAGCTAAAAACTGTATTAAGGTATTTCTTAGGTCTCTGACACCATATGGTAAAGGAATATTTTTTTGGATGCTTTTGCTTTCATTCTGATCTAGCTTCCTTCAGAATCTATTGGATGATTTCCAGTCACACTACTTAAAATAAATACCTATAATTTTTATTGACAGCAGCTATCTTCAAAATGTCAAATATACTAATATATGTGCAAGATATTCTAACAGGTGCAATAATGATAGCTTAAGGCCAGAATGAGATACACACACAAAAGTTAATCAGACGCTGTACTTTGAGAATATTTATGAAATTCTTATTTTACTAGTTCAAATGAAGGTCAGGAAAAAGTATTTGTGTAGGGGTGAGGGGGACAGGAGAAGTAACTTGCTCTTTTTGTAAGTATTCTAAAAAGGTAAATTAAAGAATTGTTACAAATAATTGCATACTGAATAGTGTCTAAGAAGAAAGATGTGTTGTACTCTTTAAGTTAAAGGTTCACAGCACAGGCTGAGCAGAGGGGTTGGGCAGAATGGTTCTCTTGTTGCAGGGGTTTCATGCAAGTAGGATTTACCTTGGCACATGCACCCTGAGCCCTCAGCTATGACTGGCTTCCAGCTTCATATATGCAAAGGAGCAATGTTGCCTGCCCATTGCAAGTAAACTTGATGCACCAAAGCAGTTAGTTGCATCAACAAAGTGATTTTGTCAAGATTCATTCAGAGGCAAGTAACAGAAAACCTATATGTTTAAGTATGTCATGCCTGGGACAATCTTCATTCCTCATCAGAGACCTGGGCTAAATAAGCAAATGACAGCAACAACAAAATCCATCTTAGTGTGAAACTTTCTTTCATTGTTCACTGGACTGCCCACTAGAGTAAAATCCACACAGCATAGATATAAAACTGGCAGGTACAACAGTGCAGTTGTTTGAATTTTAGTGCCATTGAAATGTGAATGTTTGACAGGTTTTAGATTCGTGTTTATAAAAGATTGGTGAATCACATTTTGCCCAGAGAATCCCAAATCTTTTCAACCTCGAACCTTTGAAGTTGGGACCTACATTCTTGGTTAATGTCCTTGGGACCAGGTTTCACATCCCCCAATTAATTTTCCTTCTGAAGAAATCCAGGGGAGATTACAGCATCTTTCCAGAGCTGCAGAAGGCAGATCCTGATTCAGGCCATTACTGATGCAGCTACTGGGACCTGCAGGCAAGTAGCTGTTTCTCTCCTGACAGTAAATGGTAAGGGTTAATCCGAGATATCTGGGGACCCACAGGCCGTTGTGACTCAATTCTTTCACACTTTCTTTCTTCTTCACTGTTGTCAAGATCCAAATAGAACATGAACTCCCTTCTTTAGCCAGAGTTCAACCACTGTCTTCCCCACTCAGTCCTGTAAAGTCATGAGTGAGTCTTACAACTGGAGCATGTATTTTTCAGACTATGTGACTGATAAATACCAATCTATATTTTAAGAAAATAATTTTCTCTAGTTCCACCCTTAAAAGTAGACTAGCAAACTTGTTAAAACGGACAATCTAGCAAATAAAAGATAAAACACAGCAAAAATACATAAACATATTCACATACATATAGCTCATATATGCTCATATAACTCAGAGATAAAATGATAAGCATGAACCTACATGATATTGTAAAAATGACAAATCAATATCCTTCTTAAATATAGAAACACAAATCCTTAATAAGATTGTAGGATTTTCATCATAACCAGTTTGGGTTTATCTCAGGAATGCACTGCTTATTTTCCACTCAAAAATAAATTAATGTAAATATCTAAATGAGAAAAAAATACTCTCAATGGATGCAGACAAAAGCATTTGACAGCATTCAACATGTACTCTTTTTCTTTTTAATTTTTATTGGAGTATAGTTGATTTACAATGTTGTGTTAGTTTCTGCTGTACAGCAAACTGAATCAGTTAAACATATACATATATCCACTCTTTTTTAGATTCTTTTCCCATATAGGTCATTACTGAGTATTGAGAAGAGTACCCTGTGCTATACAGTAGGTACTTATTACTGATCTATTTTATATCTAGCAATGTGTATATGTCAATCCCAATCTCCCAATTTACCCCTTACCATACCATTCCCCCCCTAGTAACCATAAGTTTGTTTTCTACATCTGTAACTCTATTTCTGTTTTGAAAATAAGTACATTTGTACCATTTTTTTTAGATTCCACATATAAGTGATATCATATGATACTTGTCTTTCTCTGTCTCACTTACTTCACTTGGTATGATAATCTCTATGCCCATCCATGTTGCTGCAAATGGCATTATTTTATTTGTTTTATGGCTGAGTAATACTCCATTGTATATATGTACCACATCTTCTTTATCCATTCCTCTGTCAATGGACATTTAGGTTGCTTCCATGTGTTGGCTATTGTAATTAGTGCTGCAATGAACACTGGGGTGCATGTATCTTTTTGAATTATGTTTATCTCCAGATATATGCCCACCAGTGGGATTGCAGGATCATGTGGTAGCTCTATTTTTAGTTTCTTAAGGAAACTCCATACTGTCCTCCATAATGGTTGTACCAACTTACATTCCCATCAACAGTGTGGGAGGGTTCCCTTTTCTCCACACCCTCTCCAGCATTTATTGTTTGTAGATTTTTTGATGATGGCCTTCTGACCAGTGTGAGGTAATACCTCATTATAGTTTTGATTTGCATTTCTCTAGTAATTAGTGATTTTGAGCATCTTTTCATGTGTTTCTTGACCATCTGTATGTCTTCTTTGGGGAAATGTCTATTTATGTCTTCTGCCCATTTTTTGATTGGGTTGCTTCTTTTTTTGATATTGAGCTACACGTGCTTTTTGTATATTTTGGAGGTTAATCCCTCGTCGGTCACTTCCTTTGCAAATATTTTCTCCCTTTTTGTGTGTTGTCTTTTCATTTTGTTTATAGTTTGCTGTACAAAACTTTTAAGTTTAATTAAGTCCCACTTGTTTATTTTTGTTTTTATTTTCTTTACTCTAGGAGGTGGATCAAAAAAGATCTTGCTGCAGTTTATGTCAAAGAGTGTTCTGCCTATGTTTTCCTCTAAGAGTTTTATAGTATCCAGACATACATTTAGGTCTTTAATCCATTTTGAGTTTGTTCTTGTGTATGGTGTTAGGGAGTGTTCTAATTTCATTCTTTTCCATGTAGCTGTCCAATTTTCCCAACACCGCTTATTGAAGAGATGGTCTTTTCTCCATTGTATAGTCTTGCCTCCTTTGTCATAGATTAGGTGACCATAGGTGCTTGGGTTTATCTCTTCTCTGGACTTTCTATCCTGTTCCATTGATCTATATTTCTGTTTTTATGCCAGTACCATACTCTTTTGATTACTGTAGCTTTTCAACACATACTCTTGATAAACACTCTCAGCAAATTGGAAATAGAGGTAATGTTCTCAGTGTGTAAAGTACATCCATGAAAAACCAACAGCAACATTATCATAAGTGTGAAATATTGAGTGCTTCCTCTAAAGAATATCTATTCTTGCCATTCTATTAAATACACTCAAAGTTGTACAGAGGTCAATAAAGCAAGGAATAATAAAGACATAAATACTAGAAAGAAAAGTTAGCACCTTCCTTATATCCAGTGCACATACTTTAATACATAAGAAAATTCTAAGTAACTCTCCCCCCTCCCCAAAATACTACAACACATAAGTAAATTTGGCAAGTTCTTAGGATAAAATGTAAATAAACAAAAGTCACTTTTATTTCTATATTATAGAAAAAAATGAATAGAAATATAAATTTTTAGAATACTATTTTAAAGTACATCAAACCATGAAATATTTAGGTAAGATTTCAACAACTTGTGTAAAAACTGTACACTGAAAAAATATGCAAGAGGAATTAAAGATGACTTAAGTTAATGCAAATTACATGGACTGGAAAATTCCATATTAATTTTAACTTAATTCTCTCCAAATTGATGTAGAGACTCAGTCATCACAGTGAAAATTCCACCAGACTTTAGAAATTTTTAGGCTTATTCTAAAATATGTCAATGCACAGTACCTGCCATAGTCCAAATCATAAAATATAAGAACAGTGTAGGAGTAATTACACTACAAGATTTCAAGAGTTACTATAAAGCTACAAGTAATGAAGAGTGTGTGTTTCTGGAGTAAAAGTAGACAAATAGATCAATAAAATAAATAGATAGTTCATATATGTGCGTTTGTATGGTCAATTTTAGTCTGGGCACCAGATCAATTCCACGGATGAACATATGTTCTTCAAAAACGGGAAAAAATGAATGGGAAAAATAATACTTAACCCTCACTTCATACCATACAGAAACACTAATTTGAGAAAGATCAAGTATATTAAATTCAAGAACAATATATGGTGTTAGAAATATTGGGTGGTAGAAATCAGAATTTTGTTTAAATGGGTGGTAGAGTATGACAATGGGGAAAAGAAACTTTCTGGTGTGATAAAAATGTTCTAATATATTTTAAACAGTGGATTGGTTACTTGCGTACATATATTTTTCAAAATTCATCAAAATACACATTTAATATCTCTGCTTCTCACTATAGGTAAATTTTATCTCAATAAAAACTCAACTACAAAAGAAGGTGTAAAAAAAAAAAAAAAGAAGGTGCTAACTCTGCACACTTTGACTTGCATGACACCCACAAGGAAATCTTGACACATCCAAAATAAATGAAAAACATCTTTGCAATTAAAATCTGCTTTGATTTAGAGGAAATATAACTCTTTTTTGAATTTAGCCAAAGAAGAAAAAAATGAACTTATAAAAGGACCCCTTAAAAGTTGAAGAATTAGCCAAAAAAAAAATCTGTTTAAAATTAAAATATTGTCACACTGCTGGAAAACATCTATGTCTATATGACAGTAAACATCCAAGTGAAAAGTGAGAATTTCCAACATGCAGCTGCTTTCTTTCAGGCCAACAAACAGTCTGATGTTTTCAACTCTAAAGACAGAAGTCTTTGTATAAAGTTAATTTTTGTTGGAATTAATCTAACTACATTTGACAAAGATGAAAGAGTAAAAGGAGGTGCTAGAGATAAAGTTACAATTAAATATTGATGAAAGTTGACTTTTGGAAAATATTGTGTATTCCTGAAGTAGAAGAATCCAAACAAATTTTGTAAGGATTCAAATTGAAATGGATCATGATTGTGGCTGCAGCTCTGCTACTTATTTTTACCAATTTGTGTTTTGTAGTTTCTTAAACTACGTGGGATTATATTTTCAAGAAATATATTTTTAATATAACTAATTATAAAATATTTAAAATATATGACCAAATATCTATCAGACCTTAACCTTCATGTTTATTTTCTTACCTTTGTATGAAGGTAAGAAAATTATTTCTTACCATCTTCCCATCTCCTACCGAATAGAATTATGAGGCTCAAGTGACAGTATGTTCATGCATGAAGTTAAAAAACTATGAAAAAAATGCTCACTATATGTGTCATTCTAAATATTATCACTATACAGTTTAGAAGGCTGAAAAATGTTAGTAGTGTCATATAAACCTGTTTTGGAGGAATGCTTATATTTTTACCTATTATTTTTTCTTTTTTTTTTAAAACATCTATTATTTTTTGTTTTGCTTATAGTGTTTTATACAAGTCTTCTAGACTGATATTTATAGACTTAGTATTTTGCTCTCAGCCTTTGGTTAGTCTAATCTTTTATATTCATTTTGAGACATAAGCCAGAGCATTTCATTTCTTTATAAAACTCTATGCACATTCAGAATCCTTTTGATGTTCAGGATAAATATAGATGGTACAAACAGTCTTCCTTTGTAGACCACAGTTGGCGTTATCTTTTGTTAGGGCTTTAAAAGGAAGAGTGGACACTAAGCAGAGAGGCAGATTCACATTGTGTTTATGAGGATAGGCTCAAAGGCCAGTCTCCTTGGGTTCAAATTCTTGCTCTGTCACTTTACTAGTTATATGACTTTTAGAAAAAACCCTATCTTCATAAGTCAGCTTTTTCATCTTTAAATTATTTAAAACATTATACATTTCATAGTGTAGTCTTGCAAATTAAATGTGTTAGTACATTTTAAAAGTTTAAAATAAGGGTAAAAAATGCTACAAGTAACAGTTACTTTTATTAAAAGTAAGCACCATCATCAGGCATCTTAAATTATATAGATAAAAACAACTGCAGGTGGGAAGAGCTTCCATACAGGGAAGCTGATTTTCAAAGAAGCTTTAAATTGTTAAGTTGGCTAGAATCTAGGGCCTTTGATGTACCACCTAATAAAAAAGCAACTCAGTCTGGCTGTACATTTCCTTACGGATTATTGGAAACTCTCTGGCATTAATATTTGAACTAATATGTTTCTTTTTAGTGATTTGGCCTCACATTAAATAAACCTGTAAACTAGTCTGAAGACTCAATAAAATAGTGAAGTAGAAATAAAAGTGTTAATTTTTATGTTTTGATGTTTCATAGCTACTAAGCAATTGATTCTTCCTTTTCAAAAACCATCTTAAAGATCGTCTTCAAGAAGGCAAACAACATGTTGATATATAAAATCCATACCTTCATGTTGACTTAAAAGCTTAAAAGAAGGGTAGAACATGCCATGATACACCTTTAAATGCCTGAGAGCTTTTCCATCCTTTTCTTGAAGATAGGGGGATATTGGTTCTAAAGCTACATATGAGTTGGGAATTCAGTTGATCACAGGGATGGATATTAACTTTAGAGATGCTCAATGTATTAGGGTATTAGGTTCAGTGTTTATGTCATTTTTTTCTTTTTATTTCACTTTGTTCTATTGACAGATGACAGATTTTGGTTATAAGGGGGGTGTATGTGTGTATATTTATATAATAGATGTGATAATCTGAGCTGAATAATAAACAAGGAAATGCTGTAGTTCACTTGAATGTACTGAGAAATTACTTTGACATGCAGAATATAATCTTCCATGACACTGTGGCTTCTACTTGCACTTATTTCTGTCTTATCCTTAAGCATGTGTTTGAAATGTCATGGGTATGTTTTTAGGCACAGAGGACACAATCAATCACATGTAATTTCTATCTCATGGGACTCAAACTATTTTAATGTTACTATGTACTGTTCCTCTTTTCCATGTTTGTCCAAAATGCAATTCTCCAAAATTAATCTCTTTACTGATCTGTTCTTATACTTACGAGTATATGTGTGCAGAGATTACCATTGAGCAGAGCAATTAAATAACTTTGACTAAATCATCTTTAGTATTGCTTTAACAGTTGAACAATTGTGCTCCCCCTGTGTGGTCTACAGTGCATAGGTGTAACTTTGTAAGAGCAGCTGTGAAAACAGTCTGCTTTCCTTATGTTTAGATACCTATCTGGGATCATGGAATGATGGAGGAAATAAAAACTACAAAGTGTAATAAAGGTAGAAAATATACATTAGGCATATTTCTCCTTAATCCTAATAAGAAAACCCAGATTGTAAACTTCTTTATTTTTTTCCAAAAATATATTTAATATATCACCTTTTTAAGAAACCATATATATTATGCATCATGTTTCAATACCCAAATGTGCGCTTTTCGTGGCTTAATACACAAGTGATACAATGCTGTAACTTCAGAAAGTGAGAAGATAATTCCACCATGTAAGAGCACTCAATTATGGGGTAAATTTCTAGATTTGGACTGTAATAAAAAACATTGTGGAGGTGGTCTGGCATTTTATTTTAATCAAATATTCTTTCTTTTTGAATCCCCTCACTCTTTAGGCTAAATGAATACATTTGATTTATATCTGAAATATAATGAAAATGAGTTGAGTTCATACAGCAATGTGTTCAGGTGGACTGTAGGTGGAATAGGAAAGAAACTCAACACAAATACATATAATAAAAGTTTCACTTATTTTCATTTGAATTTAATAATTGAGAAAATGACAGTTTCTGCTTTATCAGTTTGTATTTAGGATAAAAAAATAGTTGGCAGAGCTGTTTACTTTTTGAACAAAAGCTCTATATTTGTGAAACATAAATTAATATTTTCAGAAATATTTTGCAAAGAACATATTTGGAGAAATGTTACTCTAGATCCTCTTCAGAATATTTTGTTTGCTTAAACATTTAAACTTAAATATGAATTTACTAAGTAAATAAAAGGTAACGACTTTGGAGCAAATATTTGTTGTATGAACCTAAATTTAAATTAACTGAGACACTTTCCTTTAATAGAAAAATATCAGAAATATGTGACCTAGGATTTTGAGTTTCTTGAACATGAGTAGTATCTCACATATCTCTTTATAATTCACATATTTTAAATGGGAAATTAGACACATTTTTAGAACTTATAAGAACCCTATTGTATATTGACAATTAAAATTTAAAACTCATGTTCCTGGGAATAAATGCATTGTAATACTGGACAGAATGTTTAGACAGGTTCTAGGTGCAGGCATAAACTGCTCACTTGGTTATGGGAATTAAACCTTGGCTAGGTAGTGCAGCAAACAGAAGGGAGAGAAGTCCAGTGAATAATTTCTGAAAGGTAGTTTTGTCAGGAAGGTTCACTAAAAACAAACACCACCAATAAAAACCTTTTGTTGATGGGGTAATGGAGTTGAGAAGAAAAACTAAGTGTCCATGTTTAATAGAAGCATAAGATGATCAAAAATAGGTGATCCATATACCTATTATATGGATAGGTGCTTAGACACAACGTCCTCCACACCGTGAGGATTAAGATGGAATGAATTCCTAGTATTTTGGAAATCTTCTGCCTCGTTTAGATTTGTTTTGCACCTTACATCTAGCAAACATTATACTGGTAGCTGAAAATAATTGGGTTTGCCTCCTGCTTCCACCATGGGAATATAAATTTAGGCCAATCACATTAAATTCTCTGATGAATACACCTACCTTACTTGATTATAATAGACACTACATGTATATTTATTCCCTGTCTATCTATATACCCTTTGACTAGATTTTTTTTTTTACAGTTTTCAGAGAGGCTCTACCTACCTTCATTAAGCTATTTAGGGTGAAGTTATTATGCAAATCCTGGCTTAAAAATTTAGAAATTATAAATAAGTGGATTAACTCTATTATTTGCCAATTTGAATGGATAGGACTATTTTCACCTTTTGTTTCTTTTTCTGGGAAACATTTTCTTCCTCCCATGAGAATATTCAATATCATTCTTCACGAACAATGAGGGAGACAAACACTTCTTCCTATATTTCTCAAGCAGGGATAAAACTACACATGACTGTCTTCCCCAGTCAGGCAAGTAAAATGAGTGGTGTGGACCAGGTGGGCACATGGGAGTGGATGTGCTTAGCCAACTGTTGTTGCTAAGGAGAAATGAGGGTTTGTTTTTGCCACATGCTCTGATACTTTTTTTTAAGCTGTAAATGCACCTTTTTAAGTGAAATATTTGGATTTTTTAATATTAGATGAATCTAAATATTTTAAAACACTATGTGAGCTAAATAAAACTTGAATGGCATCAGCTAGTTTGTTGTTTCTATTTAAAAAAACCATCATTGTCAACAATAAACCATGAGAGGTAGCTGGAGAATTAAATTCTCTGATGTAAAGCTGGAAAACCATCTCTATTTAAATCAGCTGACTTTCGAACAATGAAATTCATGTCCTCCAAAGAACATTCCTGGTCCCAGCTGCACCCCAGCAGGATTTATTATGCCCTTTCTCAAATTACCCATAGCCCATTTTCATATTTCCTTTAGAGATATGGAATAGTACTATTCTAAAATTTTTTAAAAAATGGCATATGAGGTGTAGAAAGTTCAAATACAATATAATGATGGGATAGGTAATACAGAAAATATGGTGTCTGTGTTATCCTAGGAAAATCTTGGAGATATGGCTTTCATGATAGAATATATACCACAATTTTATCACATTAGAAAAATATACAGTTGTACACACATTATATTGTAACATTTTAAGGAAAAAAGGAGTATGGTTTTCCCTTTAAATTTTTGTCACTTTGCCAGACTTTGTTTAATACGTGTAGAATCGAATTAAATATATCACTAAAGGTTCATTTTGATTTTCCATGTCTTACTAGTCAGGAGTAGTGATTCTTGGCACTCATTTACTGAGGAAACTATCAATGCTCATTTATTCTTTGGCTCCTTAAATATATGTAAAGGCAGTATTATTAAAGCAGGGTTGATACATAACACGCATAAACGTAACCTGGAAAGAATGAGGTATAGCAAATTGTCTTGCAGTGAGATTTAGGAAGTAGTTGCCTAGTGAGTGAAAATCAGTGAAAGATTACTCTTATTTTATGTTTCTTCATCTGCGGGGAATCTATTTCAACCCAAACCTAAACCACAGTGACCTTTGAATCCAAATCTGATTAAGGTCCTCCTGTGAGCTTTTCTAAGGGTTGCTGTTATCAAATAGGCTCAGGTTTCCCATCACTATTAAAAGAAGATGTTCTTTTGTAGCAGTGTTGAATTCTGAGAGTGAACATTTTCTCTTGAATGATTTTGTTATGCCCATGACTTTTAAAATTAGCTCTAGTTATATTCACACTTCTACATACACACACGTGCACACACACACACAGATATATTCAACTAATGCTTTGAACAGGAATTTTTTTTAAGTACCATTTATTGAATTTGTTGAAGATTATAAAATAAGGATAATGATGGAAAATATCAAGATACACAAACATGTTTTCATTGTGTTTACCAAATTCTTAAACCCTGCTTCCTCTGTATAGATACTAAAGTGAAAACATAAATAATTATAAATACATACTTGCTACATCATGACACCAAATCATTGTCTGTACTTAATAATTTTCTTCTGATCTTAAAATAGTCACCAATATGTTTCTTGACACAGTAGTGAAACACACACATATATGCACAAGAGTTTACATATAAGAATTAAAAATTAGGGTTTAGAACCTACTTAGACAATTCTTTACCATGCATTATTTCACATAGATCTTTGAAACATTATGACAGTGATAAACTGTGAACACCTGGCATGCTATCACTGATAATGGCAGAAGGCTATTTGATATATATTTCTTCTCAATAGGAAAAGCAATTAAACTTTATGGAAGCCATAATCCAAAGGGTGTACAGTTGACATTTTTAGAGTCCTTAGGATGATTTTAATCCTGAAATAAAAGTTTACCTTAGATTTAAATAGTAGAACTTCTATATATTTTTAAATAGTGTGATGTTTCCAAAATACTCTACATCTTTAAATCAAAGTTTCTGAAAAAAAATCCTATGTTTAAACATAGGGAAAATATTTTTAAAATAGACACACTTCAGATGAGAAATAATTCTAAGAGCCATTCAAGTTAATTTTTAATTAAATGAATTATTCCTATATCCACATAAGAAGACTTGAACCTCCAACAATAGCATTCTAATAAAACATAGTTATCTATATCCATCTCTGTAAAGTAAAACACAAACTTGTTTGAACCTTTTTTGTGATAATCTAAAATATTGTCAGTTATTTGAGTTAGTATTTCTTCCAATTCAGAATATCTTAAAGAGTTGAGTTTTCCTAACAGCTGGAGAAACTACCATTTTATATTAAGTACCTAGATACTGCTACTTTGTACAGTCTCTTTCTCAATATTGTTTCTGAGAACCCACTATATATATAAGATTAAAAAAAGCAGACATAAAAAGCCCTGAGCAAAGTCAGAGATTCCTAACGTGTTAGGGTTGGAAACTATTTTTATATACCCAACTTGTCTAGGTCTAAACTGTAGTGAACACAAGCTGA
Source organism: Grampus griseus (assembly GCF_964374135.1). Taxonomy (NCBI): domain Eukaryota; kingdom Metazoa; phylum Chordata; class Mammalia; order Artiodactyla; family Delphinidae; genus Grampus; species Grampus griseus. Next base: position 128,854,252 of record NC_138997.1, on the reverse strand, counting down.
GTACAAGTATAAAGGTGATGGATGTCAGCAAGGTCTCTTTGCTTCCTTTACTTTTCAAGGACACTTCTTCCTTAGAGGACTTTTAATATGGTCACCCAATCAACAACTAATGACAATCACACCCTTGACCAATTTACTGTGGTAGAAGTAGTCCTAAGGTGATTAACATGCATATCTAAACTAATCTAATTGATTATCATGTTAACTGAAGTTGAGACTAAAATCTAGACAGAATTCATGAAACAGAGTTTTAATTTTGATTTATATGATTCTATTGATATATTAGCTGTGCAAATAAATGGAAGAAAATCAGTAAATTGTCATTTTAAAAGTCTAATTAAAATGTGTGAGGCCATGTTTTTATTTTTGTCATCATTATGTGGATAAACTTTTTGGAAAATATACTTAAATGTGTTTCAGAAGATAGTCCTAACATTATGTATTTACAAATGCATCAGGGTATAATTGTGTCTCAAAGTCAAATCTGCAGAACTTGTTAGCAGAAACCAGCTACCTTAGCAAATTTAGCTCAAGTCAGTGCAACAATGTTGGTATCTGAAAAGCCACACAGAGTATTACTAAAGACTTACTGGGGCATTTCCATGTTCTCTGTTCAAATATATGTTAAAACTGAGCAGTTGAGTAAGCTGAGATTAATGAAAACTTCTTAAATATTGTTTTTCCCATCTTTGTGCACTGGTAACATAAAAACAGATGAAGTCCAAATATCTTCATTTTTGGTAATGCTCTTGATTGAGACCAAGCATGGAAGATTTCAGCCTGAAATGATTATCTTTGTCAAAGTTATGACATAGTTTTAAAAGTCTTTTAAAACTGTCTTCCCTTCTTAATTATTAGTACTAAAATAAATTTATTTTAAAATTAAGCATGGAAAGTTAGCTTTGTCTTAAGAATTAATTTGTAGTAATCAAAAACAGTGTGAAAAAGAACATTAATATTTTCTCACACACAGACATATTTGACTTGGACTAAATGCAAACACAGGCTTTCAATAATAGATGTTAAAAATCATGTATTTATATATGAAACATATAAGTGGTAGATAGATAGGGAGATAGATCAATGGATATGTAGCTAAGTAGAGGAAGGGAAGGAGGGAGGAAGAGAAAGATGGAAGGGGGAGGAAGGGAGAAAGAAAGAAGGAAAGAAGGAGGGGGAGTGGGAAGGAGGGAGGGAGGAAGGAAAGAAATTGAGAGGAAGAAGAAAAAAGTACACTGAACTTTATGAAAACTTATACAAAATATATACAAATTGGTCATTATAATAATATCACAAAGAGTTCTGCTGCTGAGTTTTCACATTAAATATATAAGAGGAAACAAAAGAAATATAAAAACAATGACCTTTCAGACATAACTATAACACAGCCTTCATTGAAATGTAGTGAAACAAGGCAATATACGGGAATACATACGTTATTCACTACAAAAGATCTCCTTTGCTTTTAAATTTACGGTAAGGTTATAATTGCTGGGTATGGAGGGTGGATTAATAAATGATTATGTGAACATGAAGAATGTTGCATAAAACATCAGTCTCTATTGCATTCTTTTTTCTTTCAGTTTTATTGAGATACAATTGGCATAGAGCACTGTATAAGTTTAAGGGCTACATCATAATGATTTGACTTATGTACATCATGAAATGATGACCACAGTAAGTTTAGTGAACATCCATCATCTCATACAGATACAAAATTAAAGAATAGAAAAAAAATTTTTCCTTGTGATAAGAACTCTTAAAATTTACTCTTAATATCTTCCATCTATAACATGCATCAGTGTTAATTATATCAATCATTTTGTACATTACATCCATATTACTTATTTATTGTATAACTGGAAGTTTGTAACTTTTGACTACCTTCATCCAATCCTTCCTCCCCCCACCCTTACCTCTGGTAGCCACAAATCTGATCTCTTTTTCTATGAGTTTGTTTGCTTTTGAAGTATAATTGACCTATAACACTGTTAGTTCCTGTTACACAAAGTAGTGATTTGATATTTCTATACATTTCAAAACGATCACCATGATAAGTCTAGTACTTTCTTATTCATCCTCTACTCTCTTATCCATTTATGCATATCTAGCAGTTCTTTCCAACATAGCCATTAGGATAAATATATTCAAAAGAATTTACAGGTATATTCCTATGTATACTTCTATGATATTTTAATTATAAAAGATTAATATCTAGAAAAATAATAATCGATAAAATCATTAACAATTATAATAGCTAAATAGCAGTATCCTGGGAAGTCTAGACAAAATTTTGGAAGGAATGACGTTTTGATACGATTTCAATTTTGTTTATGTGCAGATGTGCAGAAATAGATTAGCTAAAATGCTGCAATATTTTCCCAATAAAAACTAAGGAATTTAAAGGTGCATGAAATAATAATTTAAAATGAAAATTATTTAAATAATGTATTAATAATTTCATAATATAATAAAATGTTGTTATGGCATACCTAACCTATTGGAAAATATCTGCTAGATTGCAACGATCTAAAATAACAATGTTTAAACTGTAGAGGAATAACCTTTCAAGATGTGCAACTTTTTCCAAAATAGAATATAGTTCAAACCATTTCAGAGCACTTCTCTGTTAGAAGGTGAAAGTTCAGGAAGGAATTTAATAGGAAACTGATTGTGGTTAGAAAACCAGGAGCTGGCCTTATTTTTCTTGCAAAAGTAAAAGGGACCTCAAATTATACCCTTTTCCAAAACCCAACACCTAAAGCAGCATTGTGACCTCTTCTAAAGTTGCCTGGGGACATAAACTCAGAACTTATTTGCAAAATGGCTGTGTAATTGAAATTTTAATATCACTTTCTAAGCAGCCTTGGTTTCCTTGGGTGTCCAATGAGTGCCACAGACACTTTCAGGCTGCAAGTTCCCTGCTTATGGGGTCCCAGAACAAAGTGGGAGGCCTTCAGACCACAGAAACTAAACTCAATTTTCCCCTCACTTTGAATAAGCAGAATTACAAATTGTAGTGAGTACAAGACATTTCAGAATTCCCTGATGCTGAGAAGGGCTCTTATCCATAGTCTCTCTCCCTATCCTAAATTAGACCCCATGGGAAACTCTGTTAACTCTTCCATATAACCCATGTCTACATAATAATATACAAATAGCAATCTGGAGAGGTCAAAAATGCCTCATAGCCGAATTTAGTGCAGGATTCCAGAGTTTTGGCCACCACAAATTCTGATGGGTTTGTGAGTCTGTTGTTGGCAAAGAGTATTTTATTTTTTAATTTAAAAATTCAGTATTATAGAATCATTTTGAGCACACGAACTCACTTAACCCTTGTAAACTCTCTTCTGAGACACAGCAGTCTTCATTTTCTTGATGCAAGCTTTTCAGTGGGGAAATAAAACAAAGCCAAAAAACAAAACAGAACAACCAACCCCAAACACACTATATTTCTTCATTTCAGTCTATTTCCCGGCAGTGGCTGCATCCAAAAAAGACGGAGTCGAGCCACCACAAGAAAGACTTTTGTACTGGAATTCCAAGGCAGGCACAAACCAAAGCCTACTGGAAATCTCATGGGAAAAAACGTTCTGTGAGGTTTCCACTCTCAAGAACCTCAGTCCATCATTTGAGTCAGCAGGTGATTCAAGACCATCCATCACTAATCATAGTTTTATTATTATTTTTAAAAGAGGTCCATCTCTACATCCTTAACTTACAGTTATGAAGAATTTGTTTCCCAAAATATCTTGTTCCAAATGTAACCATTTCTGAAAACACAGAATTCTCTGATCTTCTTAGGCTTTCTACAACCACAAAGTCTCTAAAAACACCACGACCTGTCTTTGTCGCATCTCAAAGTTTGATGAGGCCTTTGTAATAAAGGGGAGAAATTCAGAATTCACACTTTAGTTTTATATACTTTTTTTAGTATATGGGAGCAGACAATTCTAGACACTGTAGACATTCCAGATAAAAATAGAAAGACCACCAGATTGTGTGGTGAAAGGGGGCAGAATGAATACTCCCTCATGATGTGGGGATTCTGCCCTGGGTAGATTCACTGCCCACCCTGTGATTTTCTCTTTTAAGTCCTGATTTCACCTACATTCTCTTCCATTGCCACATTCATCTTTCCCCTTCTGCTTTTCTTTCCCTTTCAGAAATCTACAGAGTCAGGCAGTATTTCCCAATTATTTTTCATATCTGGTATCTCTGACCAAAGCACACAATCACCTTTTCAGGTTTTAAAGATTTTTAAATATTCTAGTAAACAGATAGGATTAAGCAAAATAATGAACTTTGAAGCAGTTTCATTGTGTGACATCTGGTAAAATCATGGGCTAATATTGTTCATACTTCTGTCATGCATATCATTGCCAATCTCAGTATCCCTCTCTCCCTTACTTGACCCAACCTGGAGATAAAGCACAGATAGCCACTTACTATCTATGCTTTCCCTGTGTCAGCTTCATTGATCTTTTCATTTCCTGCACAAGTGCTTTTATTCTTCAGGACCTTTGAACAGGCCATACCTTCTGCATTGAATAGTCACCCTGACTCTTCACCTGTTAAACCCTATCATTATGCAGACCCAGGACTCAGTATTTTCCTGACTCCACAGTCTAATCTAGATGGCTTTTGTTATTCCTTTTCATATTACCCAGTTCTTACCTTCAGAGGAAATAACAGAGGTAGCATTAATATGGTTTCTTTTCTTGGATTCTTTCTTGTCTCTCTTACATACTGGATTATAAGCTTTATCAGGCCAGGGACAATACCCATGTTTTTCAATGGCACACACCCAACATAACACCTGTGGGTTTCAGAATTTTTTTCCAGTTTGTTTGGTTTATAATACCCTTTACTGCCACCTTCGTCCACTTTGATCTTGTCTTGGCCTTACCGATTCAAAACTTAAGTACTTTACTGCACATTCCTTCTCTTTATCTCTGCCATTCTCATCCTTCCTCTCCTTGAAATATGAAGCTCAGTCCAGACAATGTTTTTGGTGATGGTAATTCCACAATTTCTGTTGCATGGGCAGTGGCCAGGTCTGTATGGCTAATTCCACAATTTCTGTTGCATGGGCAGTGGCCAGGTCTGTATGGCTAATTCCACAATTTCTGTTGCATGGGCAGTGGCCAGGTCTGTATGGCTAATTCCACAATTTCTGTTGCATGGGCAGTGGCCAGGTCTGTATGGCTAATTCCACAATTTCTGTTGCATGGGCAGTGGCCAGGTCTGTATGGCTAATTCCACAATTTCTGTTGCATGGGCAGTGGCCAGGTCTGTATGGCTAATTCCACAATTTCTGTTGCATGGGCAGTGGCCAGGTCTGTATGGCTAATTCCACAATTTCTGTTGCATGGGCAGTGGCCAGGTCTGTATGGCTAATTCCACAATTTCTGTTGCATGGGCAGTGGCCAGGTCTGTATGGCTAATTCCACAATTTCTGTTGCATGGGCAGTGGCCAGGTCTGTATGGCTAATTCCACAATTTCTGTTGCATAGGCAGTGGCCAGGTCTGTATGGCTAATTCCACAATTTCTGTTGCATGGGCAGTGGCCAGGTCTGTATGGTTAATTCCAACCAGATCCTTTTGTTGTGGACGGTAATTCCCCAAACAAGCAGCAGAGTTTCATGCAGCATATCCATTCACTGATTGCCATCTGGAGATCTCTAAAGGAAGGGAAAACAAGAACCAGAGAGTTGGCATGTGCTGAAAGTTGCCTCCTGACACCAAGGGCATATGCCAGAACCTGTCCAGAAGTCAAGTGAGCACATAGTCATCATGTGATGGAAATACACTTTCTTCTTTATGAGCACACTCCTTCTCAAAACAAACAAAAACAAACAAAAAAACCTAAAAATCTCAGACCGCAGGTAAAAGAGGGATGATGCAAATTCAGGAATTAAAGGGCAAATTGCCAGTACTACAGATAACCCTAATTGGGTGGCGATAATGAGGTTGGATCTGTTTGGGGCCCAACATTCACTCTTCTCTGTAGGACCCATGTTGTTTCTGCTGTGACGGAATGTCTAGTATCTCTAGTTAACCCTATGTGGATATGTTTTACTTATGTACTTATTTTAAGTACAGTTTTAGGTCTCAGCTTTTATCGTATAATAATATATTTTCCTTAGTACATCCTGCAAATTGTAATTATCTGATTTATTTTTAACAAACATCAAAAAAATCTGTGAGGTGCTCTAACAGTATCTAAACAGAACCTCTGTGTCTGCATTCTTCCTATGTTATCTGAGATGCCTTTCATCGTGACAATGTGGATGGTAGGTGGACCATTTCTAGCTGTTTTAGTGAGAAGACATCACTTTTCAGTAGTATAATAAATGGACTCCTATCAAACAGAATGTACACTATCATATTTCCATGACACAGAATTCAAAAGCAACACATATGTAGCAGCAATAACTTTGCAAAACTCAGTCACTTCATTAGCAATATGATATAGGTTACATAAATAATAATTTGTTCTGTGTAGTTTTAGAAGTGATTATAAAAAGCACTCAGGAAAAAACCCCAAACTCATTAATAACATTAGTATTTCTATCAGTGACTCAAGCTCTCCTCTAAATAACAGTACAATTGGCAGGAGATGGAAAGTGTTATTACTCCTTTGAATTAAATATTTGTTCATGATACTACCTGTTTTAGTGCAATTGTCCTACGAAATACATACACATGTATCCACTGTAAATACATATGGGCCCCTTCCTCACTTTCTTCAGGACCTTTTACAATTTACTTATCATTGAGAATTTCCTTATAAATGTTATTTAAAATATCACCCCCACCCCCAATCTGGTATGCACTGTGTCCTTTATATTACTTTGCATCTTGCATATCACATAACACCAATTGACATGGTTATATGCATTCATTGTCTGTCTCCCTACTATTAGAATGTGAACTTCATGAGGTTGGGCCATTTATTTTGTTCTGTACAATACCCCCTGATGTAAAATAGTGCCTGAGATTTGAATAGATATTTCACTAAAGAAGATAAATGAATGGCCGTAAACACATGAACAGATGCTCAACATCATAAGTCATTAGGGAAATGCACTTCAAAATCACAAGGCACCACCTCACACTAAGTAGGATAGATGTAAGCACAATGACGAGCAAAAACAAGTGTTGGTGGGGATGTGGTAAAATTGGAAAGCTCATACGTTTCTGGTGGGGATATAAAATGGTACAAAGATTTTGGAAGAGTTTGATAGTTTCTTAAAAAGTTAAACATAAATGACCCAGCAATTCTACTCCTATAGGTATATACACAAGTGAAATAAAAACATATATCCGCATAAGGACATATATATTAATGCTCATAGCATCATTATTCATAAGAGTCCCAGACTGGAACCAACCCAAATGTCAATCAACTGGTGAGTATCTAAATGAGATGTGCTATATCCATAGAGGGGAATACTTTCCAGCAACAGAAAATAGTGTATTACAGATACATACTACCACATGTATGTATGTGGTAGAAAAAACAAAACAAAAAACTATGCTTTTAAAGAAACCAGGTGTAAAAGGCCTTGTATGTACACTTCCATTTATATAAAATGTTCAGAAAAGACAGAAAGTTGAATAGAGGTTGCCTAGGGCTGGTGGTAGAAAAGGGAAATGACTGCAAATGGACAGAAGAGATGTTTCAGGGGATGAAAATGTTTGAGAACTGGATTGTGATGGTTTTTGCACAACTCTATAAATTCACTAGGAATTATTTAATTTTACACTTAAACATGTGAATTTTAAGGAATGTAAATTAGAATTCAATAAAGCTGACAAAAAATGGACTAATACAAAGTAGGGCCTCAATATTTGTTGAATTAAAGAATAATGAAATATGTTCCTTACTCAATAATCATCACCACCTCAGAAGAAAGAATACCATGAAGTGAATTTGACATATGCAATGTGTGGGGCTATATACATAATGTTATACAAACAAAAATGTACTTTATGTAATAATGTGTGTGTGTATATGTAGGTGTATATGGGTATGCATGGGGGGTGTAAGTACTCATTTTCACAATCTCAGGAAATTTCTTATAATGTAAGAGGCATTAGAACCTAAAATATACAAGTGATGTTTTAGATGTGGTTGTGAATTGGGAAGAAACAAGTCAAGATTCCATTATCACAGCGTATTGTAGAGAGAAGTGTTTTGCCCATGTGCTGTCTCAAGTACAGCCATTATGGTTTGAAAGATAAAAGTGTAATGAAGAGGGGCTTCTGTAGTCTTAGTGAAACAGTCAAATGACCAGAAGGCTGCTCAGATTTGATGGTCTGCTGAAGACACAAACACATAGGCTTCTGCAAAATCTCTACTCTATGTCACAGCGTCTGATGCACTTTTCCTCTTAAAGATAGCCAGGAGCATTCAGAGTAATTAATTTTGATAATAATGGAAAACATATCTGTGTATAGCATTCTGAAGCTATTCATGCAGCAGAAAGGCAAAAAATTGCAAACTTTGAAATTATGATAGATGCTATTTATAAAGTGACCATCTAGGAAAGAAGTTGTGTACGAGCTTTAAAGTAGAGGCTAGGGTTTTAAAAGTTATTTTCAATAATGGAAGCTTGCCATGTAAATTAAGCTTTGGCATTAAATCCTTTCATTGAAAATGTTAAGTCTTGGTTTTTCTGTTTTCGAAATTGTTCCAGGTCTCATCATCTCCTCCATGAGGGGAAACAATTGGACTGGGTCACCATGTTCCAGCTTATGAGTATTAGACATTGCTTTTTTCCTGAGTACCTTAGAGTCAGCTAACAGTCACTGTTTTAAGCAGATTTGTGAAGGCAAGGAGCAGATTCGTGAGGAGAAAAAGTGCTCTGAGAACAAATGGTCAGTCTCCTATCCTTGGCTGCCTCTCTGGTGTGAGATCATAGCAATTGAAACAATTCTTCATCCTCTACTGTAATATACTATTAAAAAAAAAAACAGTACTGAGAGAGAGAAAAAAAAATGAACAAAAGTTTATTTCACTTATTTTTAGAAAGAAGCAGAATGGTTGAAAGAAAGAAAACCACTTTCATGTTATCTGAATATTTAGGCTTCATGAACTGACTGATTTCCCTGGTCACACCCCCCTCCAATAAAACCTGCAGGACGATGTTGGTAATAATAAGTTGGTCAAGGATATTAAAATGTTCTTCTCTTCGCATTCAGATCCAAAAGGCTATTTGCCAAAATGTATTAATTGGATATTTGCTTTCCAAATTATTTACGTATCTGCCAGAAGTGCTTTTGAAACTTTTGGCATGAGTTACTCTGGATAAAAAGAAATATGAGCTGTAAAATAAACTGGAAAATAGCAGCTAAGTGTGTTTCATTTCTTTATGAACAGCCAATACCTCTATTATTCAAAGTAATTTGAGTCCTTTAAAAATGATATGTATAGAGTACAGAGGATAAAACAACCATGGGAAACCTAATCATAACAATATTCCTTATGTTCAAAATTTGCTACAAGAAGGGACCGTTTGTTATTCACATGGAGGGGAGTGTAGTTATAGCTGTATAAAATGGAGCTCATTATTAAGCGATTTAATTTTTTAGAAGTCACATGGCATGAAACTAAGGGAAAACATCAGAGAAACGTGCTAATATACGTGGATAAATGAGCTCTTTAGAGATGAGTATAAACAGAACATTTATTAAAGTACTTCTTAAAATTACAGAGGCTTAGAGACAATTTTTACAGAAACATCTGTAAGGAAAATAGTTTTGGCTAGTATTCCAAATGGCAGTAGTTCTTGGTTTGTATCTACCTGTATTTCTCCCACCTCATTTTTATTCATTCTTAAACACTTAACAATACAAGGTATTCCTCACTTCAAGCTTATCTAAGTTATTTTTCACCTTCTGACTTTAAAACTTTGGAGCAACTTGACTTAAGTTTTCAGACTGCATTTCAATGCAATGTGAGTTCACGGCCACCACTCCATTTCAGGGAGGAGAGCCTATCTTGAGTTCAAGCTTTTGTAATCCCTGGAATACTCCCAAACTGCATAAAAGCCAATTTATGAACTATCACTTTAGAAGAGCAACAGACATGGGTAGGAGGTAAAATGCCTAAGGAGATGATTTGCATTCCTAATTTGAGATAGAATTTTAGCTCATTTGATGGCTCCTACATTTCAGTTTGAGGACAGATGTTGATCTATGATCATTTTTTTAACCACTATATGACAAATGTGGATAATAAAAATGTAGTGCTGTTTTAGGTAAATTATAAAGACTAATTCGAGTGACCGTTGTTTCTTAATATATACAAACACACACATACAAATATTTATGTATGTGTGTATACGTCTGTGTGTGTATATATATATATATATATGTATGTGTGTACATATATGCACAGATACACATACATCCACAAGCACATCTCCGATGTGTTAAAAATTGTTAAAATTCTTCTTTTTAGATGGAATAATGGTATATAGTATTTCCTTAACTTAATTGACTACATGATTGGATGACTGATTGATTTTAACATCTTGATCTGAAAAAATTAAAGATAAGCAACCCTAAGATGGAAATTCCTTTATTAATGATCCAAGAAATTTCAAATTTCAGAAAGCAAAGTGTTAGAGTGACCCGTAAGCAACATTGAAAAATAGAAGTTGGTACCTTCCTTGTGGTACCCACATTTATAACCCTTCAGGTGCCTGCTATTCTCATGCTTTCTCCACAGACCTTCATGCCAATCTTTAATTTCAAATCTGATGGATTTCAAAGGGGGCAGCTTTTAATCACTCATGCTGTAATATAAATGAGTCACTGTTCATCTTCTCTCAGGTTTCCTTCAAGTTAAGAATTAAAAGTGAATTCAAATATCTTTCATCTATCAAGAGGCCTCTAGACATAAACTGTGTTACTTGTAAGCAGTACATCAATATTTATCACTGCCTAGAACCTCTGGCCATATGCCTTTATAGGACGGTGATTTCTCTCCAGAGGAGCCAGGGGAAGGAAAAAGGCTATTCTTCCCTCTAATATTCAATCCATTGATTCATTATAGACTATTCTTCTCTCTAATATTCAATCTCTTTATTCATCCAAATAATTTGCATTTGGCTCTACAGCTGCATGGGACATAAATCAAGGGTTTTGTGTAATTAAAGCGAATAGTTACATAGGAAGATAATTCCTTTTTAATGTGCTTCATATGAAAGTCCCCACAGCTCTAGGTTCTTAGCCTTGCTTCCTTGGCCTCAGGTATTCCTCACTCGAAAATGACTTTCTACCATTTTAATTTCCCCCAGCTTCTGGAACACCTTTCCTCCTACTCACATGGATGGGGGTCTCTGAAGGATTCCTACTCTTTTCAGTGTCACATTTTGCCAATTTTGGTTAGATCAGTCTAGAATAACAGTCAGTTGCAGCCTGCCAGGAATGAGGAGATATTAGAAACTGTAACTTAATTCTACATGGGAGAGAATGACAAATGTTTTCTTTAACTGTGTCCGACTTTCTGAAATTTCAATTATGATGATATATCAAATGGTTTGTGGCTGTAACAGAGCCATTAGGTTTTAGAATTGCTGCATCTTAACTATGAGAAAAGAGTGTTTGTCTTTACCTAGGACCAAGTGGAATTCTTAGAAAAATGTTATCTTCTCAGTACAATATGGTAGCAGAAGAAAAGTAATGTGAGGATTTATGATTCTTGGCTACAAGCAATAGTCAGAGTGCATGAAGGACATGTCCATTTTTAGTAAAGTTGAAATGAAATTTCTTTATAGAATGATAACTTGACAGTTCAGAGCTCTCCCTGTACAGGACTCTATTCTTTTCCTCAGCCTTCCCAAGGAATTTGGAAAAAAAAGTTTCCACTCAGAACTTTTGATGTACAGGGTGGCACATTTTTCATTAACTTTGTTTTCTACATATTGATGGGCATTGAAATCCCTGGAAAATGATGTATGGAACTCTCTTTGAAAGAGTTATAAAGTATTTACTTTGCCAACAGATGGCAAGTGTGGCAGGCGTAGGGAAAGAAAACGAGATTATCTCTGTGGCCTTTCCCACAGAGGACAGTGTGCTGTCGCCCCTTTACCTGAATTTGCCAAATTGTGGCTCTTGATGTCTTGCCCAAGAATTCACCTACACAGCCTAAAATAAGGCAGGCAGGAATAAACAACTAAATTTTTATTTAAAATTATAAAAATGATTGGAGTGTAGAATTTCTCGATCTGAATTTTATGGAATTCAGACTGCCTATGTATGAGATTTCCTGATAAATGCCTTCCTCACAGTTTTTCTCTGTAGGAGGTTTGTATCTTCTGCTAGATTCTCAATGGCAATTCAAGACCCTCAAAGTTCTAACATGCATTAGTGATATGTATTACAATTTACTGATAGGAAATTAAGTGGATAATTACAAGACGGGCATTTTACCTCATTCTATGTAGCATGTTATTTCACTGGTAACCGTCCTAGTTTCGGATTCATAAATGCAGAACCTGAAGAAGGAACTTGGGTGCTGGTGTATTGTTTGAAAGGTAGTCAGAGGCAGTAGGTGAGAAAATTGGGGGAGTGAGACGAGAAAGGAGGAAAAGCCAACGAGTGGTCTGTTTTCATGGTTTCTCTACATGCAACACGCGAGTGCTAGACTTTATAGGAACTTTTGAGAAATGTACAAAACGTTTTTCTGTATTATCCATCCTAAGTATGGAGACTGGAGGATTTGTCTACTGGCTTCCATCATTCCTCACAAATTGAAAATCGTCCTCAGGGCACTAACTCTACCTCCCACGCTGCCTCTTTTTGGGTTGCAGCCACTGGAAGGATGAGAGAGTTGAATCTTCAGAGAAAGCCCTCTGAAGCAGGGAACCACAGAGCATGCTGGAGATGAGGTGCCCTGGCATATTCAGAATCACCCAGCTACAGCTGTGGCTGAAGTCAGAGGGGGTCCAGAGAGCGTATGACATGGGGCACAAAAAGCATGTGTCTCAATGACCCAATGGATTTACGAGAATATTAAAATTAAAACTAAAAAATTAAAATACTAGAGATTATTTATTAGAAAAGTCTGTGATGTCAATACATGCATGTCAAACAAAGCCTCTCCACTTATAAAATTTACATTTAAAATTGGAAGCACTTTTCATGTGAAATGACAGTGTGCTTTTAGAGCTAGATACCAAGAAGCTTTAGGTACTAAGACTGTGGGCAATTCTGCTGTAAGGTATAGGTAAAGATCTTTGTTAACAATGAAATGGAAAAATTAGAATGAAATATTTTGTTTGACATATGTCCAGATTTTTTCCCTTTCAAATGTTCTACAAAGACTTAGGTGGAATTTTATTCTGTCCAAATTCAGTTTGCTTATTCTTTCATCCCAAATGGAATGATGTAAGAAAAACACAAGGCAGTGTTGATTCTAGGCAGGCTCTTGGTTTAATATCGGTGAACTGGAGTGCTGTGACTGCTGACTGTGTCTGTGATGAATGGGCGAGAACAGTATACTGTAGAAATACTACGTGGCGGTTGTCCACATAGCACATAGGCATAAGCACATTGTTCTTCAGGCCTTTCCTCTGGCAGATGAAACAGGGGTACATCCAGCGTTGGAAATGTGTTTTTCAGTATCTGTGCCTACTCTAACAGGAAGAAAGTCAAATTTTGTTTACCCGTCTTGTCTGTATGCAATACCAATGCAGCTGCAAGTCTTGAATTTGTTTATTCTGCAGTTTGAGAGGAAGAGAGTGTCTAGACAAAAGAATGGTGTGTTAGCTTCTTGCCATTGTCAGTCAAATGCAGCATGTTCTTTGTGCCACGGAGCTGCTGTTAGGTATATGCTCTTCAGATTATACGGAGGATGTTAAAGTTATAGATACAGCCAGTTCACTCAATGAGAAAAATACTAGACATTCTGTCCTGAAACAAGAAAGCAAAGAACAAGAACAGTTATAGCTTTAAACATCCGAGAATGAGGATCAAATTCTATTTTTTCCTTTCTTTTGCTGGCATGGACACAAATGTGTAGATAAGTCCAAGAAAAATACAAAACATCCAAATATTATGAACATAAGTCATGCTAGTCTCAAAATCCTTACAAGATACATCATACATAAAAGTTGGCTCCCCTGTCCTTGAAATGAAAAATAAAATGTTAAACAGCTTTGCATATTCTATGAAAAAGATGTTGACTATTATTTAAACAAAAATAATTTGGCCATTTTGTTATTTTAGAGTAGAATTGGGAGGTTTTCTGCAGCTTACTTTCCTGTTTCTGATGGCTCTGTTTCTTTTTTTCTCATAGATTTAGAATTATAGTGTTACATTCAGATAGTGCTCTTAATAGCATTGTGCAAACAAAACTGCTTTATAAATTCTGGACAATTCTCCTCAAAAATAGCTTTGTTTTGTATAACATTTACCATAGCAAATTCTGAAAATTGTCTGTTTTTATATTTTATCCATTTATAAGTTTCTCCATATGAAACTGAATACATAGGCAAGATAATATTTTCTTCCACTGTTCATGTTGTATCTCTGAACCAGTTTTCTTAAATAGTAGGAAAGTGTTTCTGTAAATCATCTGAAAGAAAACTAATGCTGTTTAAATATATGGTAAGAAATTCACATCCAAGAATCACTTTGGAAAAGGGGTGTTGACCAGGGTGGTATGATCAGCAGAAATTAATGTATAATAGAATGGTAAATATGCAATTCCTCTCAATATTAATATGACTGAAAAGATATGTGAAAGGGAGAGGGGGTTAGAGTGTCTCCCCAGGGGAAGCTGCTTGTGTCAGAGATGGTGAGACAAACTGCTGTAAAGTCTGTAACTAGAAATCTTTGGGGCACCACCTCCAAAATATATGCTGAATTTATCCACTTCCCTTCATTTTGACTTGCCTTCTCTAGAGTTCAAGCTACTCTGATCACTTCCACGAACTATTAAAATTGTCTCACAGCTCTGTTCACGCAACCCTGCAGTTCTAGCAGCCAAAGTGTGCGTTTAAAACTTGTGTTACTTGGACTCCCCTGGTAGCGCAGTGGTTAAGAATCCTCCTGTCAATGCAGGGGACACGGGTTCGAGCCCCAGTCCGGAAAGATCCCACAGGCCGCAGAGCAACTGAGCCCATGCGCCACAACTACTGAGCCTGTGCGCCATAACTACTGAAGCCCACAAGGCAACTGGTTCTTTTGATCCTTGTTTTAGCTAGCTCTATCCTATGTCTTGAATCAATTTTAGGCCAGGTTTCTTTCTTTCTTTCTTTTTTTTGTCATTTAAATGATATAATGTCATTTATAATCACACAAATTATTAAATTTGATTATTAAAATGGCTGGCCAAATCTCAAAACATTGTTTAAAATTCAAGCCTCTTTTCTCTCTCAGCCTGGATTTGCGTCATGTTACGAGTATCAGCACGGGACACAGTGGTAACTTCTCCATCTCACCTCTGTGGCTCTCCTTCCTCTCCTCTCCTGTCCCATCCCCACCCAGACTGCCTTTGGATCCTCCCAGATTTGGATCTAGGAAAGGAAGGAAAGCAATAAGTGGGAGAGGCCTGACTTCACTGACAACACTGAGACCTGGTCTCAGTGCTCTCAGGGCAGGATTTAGATCTCACACTCTTTAGCAGAGCACATTCCAGTTTCCTCAGAAATGTCCTCACTGAAAAATTCTAACTGCAATTCCTCTGACCTGAGTGATTTATTTCTCCTTTCACTAGTTACCTAAGAACAAAAACCTTAAAATATAGGCAAACTGTGGCTCAGGCCACAGGGACTGTCCTTTTTGTTAGGGTCTTATCATACTTCCAGTTTAATAATTTTTAGACAACTTCAGGCTGGTTTATTGTCCCAGCTTCAAGAAATAATGACACATACTTTGCCCCCAACATCTGTAGAAGGACAGTACAACTTTTGTCAACTTAGAAGCTTCAAGCTGTTAACAACGATTTTTTCAACTTCAGATTTCTCTGTCACTGTATCCCCCAGACAGCAAGGGATCTTGGTCAATCTTTCTGTTTATTCCCCTTATAGCCCCTCTCATCTGACTTTAATTCAAGGAGAAATGTCTCTCCACAGAGTGGAACAGAATACAGGGGACATGGCTTCTCTTCTGGTCTTTTCAACATCAATCCATTTTTCCCTTAGAAGGGTGTCTGCTTATGAGAAGTACAATAGTTTTCAATTATATCCTTTCAATTCCCAAATAAGTGGGCTAGCACCTAACTTTGTAATGAGGACATACTCGGCACATATTACGTTGTTATTGACTTTCAAGGCTTCAGTCAAACTATATGGCATTTTACTATCCTGGTAAACATAGAAGTCATACACTTCTCTGCTTAAAATTCCATTAAGAGAAATCAATTAAGATTAGTTTTGCTTGTGAGTAAGAAAGGCTCAAAATATCAGTAGCCTAAATAAGAGAGAATTTTGTTTTTATCTCATATAACAGTAGAATGGTAGGGAAATCCAAGCTGATATCATGACTCTGCTCTCACAGAGCCTCAGGACCCTAGTTTATTATATATTCATATAAAATGGATATAATAATAAGTTCACTGCAGGCCAATGATGGCTTTTCTACCTCTAGTCATTACATCCAACTTTCAGCCAGAAGGAAAGAAAGAGAAACTGAAGAAAAAAGGAAGAGACACATAACAACTGATTTTTAAGGAAGTTTACTTAAGCTACCAGTTCTTGCATCTGCTTATATCCCATTGGTTCAAACTTTCTGGCTGTATTTAGCTGCAAGAGAGGCTGGTAAATGTATCTACCCTCCCCCCCCCACTTTGAGTGGTTATGTATTCAATCACTATGGAAGTGTAAAGTACATGGATAGGTGATAATTATGGGTCTCCTCCCAACTTCCTATAGAATTTACAATAAAATCTAAATTCCATCATGAGGCTTACAACATAATAGAATATCTGGCACCTGCCTACCTTGTAAGCTTCATGAGATTCTTCCCCCTCTCACTGTGCTTCAGCCATATACAACTACTTTGTGTTTTATGAACATTCCAGGCTCATTTCTAACTCTCACTTTGGCACTTGTGCTTCTTTCAACCTAGTACTTTCTTTCCTCAAATCTTCTCATTGATAGCTCTATCCAATACATCCTCAATAATGCTTTCTGCAATTAATTTATCTAAGTCAGGAAGTGTCTCTCAGGAAGTCTCCCATTCCCATCATCACTCTTTAATATAATTGATTGTCAGCAGAGATGGTATGCCACTGTCTGAAATTATTTGTTTGCTTATTTATTGTCTCCCCACAATAGTACTATAACTGCAGAGGGTGCTGTCTATCTTCTTTACATTTAATCTTCAGTCTGTACAACTCTGCCAAGCACGTGGTAGCTACTTGATATTGACTGAATAAATGCATGAATATATTAATAGCTTTTCATATATAAAGCAGCTGCAAATGTAGGTGGTTGTATCAGAATGCTTTTAAAAAGTTTTTCATGGTGGTGGTTGTAGTTGTTGTTTGTATTCACCCATTTCCCCCCAGAAAGCCTTTCCTTACCAGGTTATTTTTTAACTAAGGCAATCCTAATATTTATTAAAATGACTCTTAAAAATAATATAGTTTTCAAGGAATAAAAACTACTGTACTTTACTTTCCTTAAGAAAATTGGGCTATATCACCCAGGGAACTTTCAATGATTCTAATTTCCTACTTTTTTTTTTTTTAACAGTATATGAACCTCAGAGTTCATATCTCCATTTAGATAAACCACAGAGAATTAAAATGTCCTAGTTTTTTCCATATTAAATTAAGTTGTATTATTTCAAATATAGGTTTAATTTTATCCTTTTACTTCACAATAGGTAAATATAGCTCACAGATAGAGACACTTAATGGTTTAAGTCATGATGTCTTATTATTCTTAAAAATAGAATTTCTTTCCCCTAAAAACTCCTAAAATTATGGAGATTGCCTGGATATATTCCTTAACAATCCTAAGGGTATTGCTTGTCTTCCTTTTCAGAAGTCCTTCACATACTCTTAGAACAAGTGTTAGTTATAATCTTTCATTGCCGTATTTTGAGGTTTGGGCAAGAAGCAATGCATATTTCCAATGCATATCATTTTCTTACTTTGCTGTGTGATAGTTTTTTAAACAATGCTGCTATTTTTTTTTTTAACAATTGAGTTGTGCAAGACAGCCTTACATATGCCACTACTGACTCTTGGGGTCTTTTAGTCTCCTGAACTGCATGTGCACACTTATTTGCTGAATAACATTTCTCTAGCCTTTTTTTTTAAAAATGTATTTATACAATGGGCAGCATTAACTTACAGTTTCTACAGTTAGGTATTAGGTATTTCATATACATGTTTTATAGACTTTATATTTTGAGAAATAATTTCTAAATAATTTAAGTCATCTGATCATCTCAATGTATGTACATTTTTATATGAATCTAAAATCAATATATAATGTATACATGCAGCACCTCTTCAAAGCACTAATGATAAAACCTAATTTGCTTTGCTTAATTTGCATATTCTACCATTTGATCTTTTCTTTTACTTTCCAAGTTTACTTAAAACTTTCTGGACAGAATTTATGCTTTTATTTTTCTTCACCTCTAGTAATTACCTCCTGTGTATTCTCTTGCCTTATCTTTGTTCTGTGTTTCTCTACTTAGAACTAATCTGTATGTGAACAGTTTCTTATTCTCTCTAGTAGGATGTAGCCTCTTCTTCTGTACTGCCTTAGCCTTTTGTACTTTCTTTTAACCTGTTTTTTTTAACCTCAAATTATGCATTTGTGAAAGTAAGTTTATATGTGTATAAATAATTTGTTGGGCATTATCTTAAGATACTGATCATTTTCTACTAATGTGTCTTGATAACCCTATTAGACTGTAAATATTTGGTGTGCCAAAACCTTGTCATATTTACTTTTTATCTGGTAAAAGACCAAATAACTTTATTTGCCTTCCATAAAATTTTGGTTGCACTCGTCTGAATATGCATGAAGCCTGTTTTCCTTGAAGTTCTTCATTGCCTGAAAAAGTATTATGCAAATCATCATTTCCATAGGACTGCCCTAGTTAAATCAGTTTCTCCCTGTCTTCCCCCTCCTTTCTATTACATTACCCTAGTTTGTATTCATCAGAGCAGGTAACTGTATCTACATTTTGAAAAGTGAATATAGTATGAATATATGTGAATAAGGTAAATAATAAAATACTTCATACTTTTAAGCATAGTATTTTTTGCCTGTTTCATAACTGAAGATACCAAGAAGCTTAGTCAAGTGAAGGAAAAATATAAGGTAGTGAGTGTGGGTCCTTCTGATTGTAGGAAATAGGGAAACCACTGTAGGTCTATCTTTTAGGAAGAATATGGTATCAGAAGGGTTGCGATCTAAAGAACACAACTGCTATTAGGAGTCTATCCACTAATATTAAAAATGTTCCAACACCAGTGTAGAGACAGGGCATAAAATTGCATAAAAATATAATATTTCAAAATCCACAGAGAGGGAGTTGATTGGTATCAGAGAAGTTTGTCAGCAGGTAGCAGTAACTGTCAGATAGGACTACCAGATGCTTAGCAACCATGACATTCAACATGGAATCCAGACATTAACTCAATTACAGTGAATTAAGGAATAATTCATTGTAATTAATAATTGTGATTAATAATTACAATAAGGAAACTGTTACCCTTCCTAACAGGAAAAGCAAAAGTTATTGCTAATTCTTAGCAAAAGTTAAGTATTAAGGTTGCAGGAACAAGTTAAATATTAATTTATCAGACTAGATTAGCAGGATAATAGTGGAAAAGTAGCAACGGACTAGTTACAGAGATCTCAAAATCAGTCTAGAACACCTAACGGATCACCTGCCTGAGATTAAAATAGAGTCTGTTGACCTAGAAAATGAGGTTAGAGCTGAAGGGGAAAAAAAGGCTATATATTTTGAAAACTGGCAAAGGATGACATAATTTAAAATATATTTATTAAAATCTGTGATTGCACATTGAATTATGAAATAATGCAAATATATTTTGTAAGTACATAACGAAACAAATTAGTATGCTATCTACGTAAACTTAAAACATTGTACTATCTCCTTATTGACTTTTCCCATATCCGAGGAGCCCTACTTGACCTTAAACTGAGTATATTTAACAATTTAAACAGTTTTAACAAAAATATTATACCATAAGAGCAAATGAAAAATCTGTAAGAGATATGATTAATTAAAAATAGCTGTGGAAATAAATAAAAATAAAATAAAAATACCACAATCTCATAAAATTTTTGCTGTATTCATTTGCTTTCTCAACATCATAACTCTGTGCCCTACTGTTTGCTCTGTTAAGGGGATTAGCATGTGCTTAGAGGGATACTAGAGTTTCCCCATTATTTAATCAGAAAGATTAAAAGTGAGTAATTTCCAAACTCTGTGGTTCAAAGTTATTTAAGTATGGTGACTCTGCCTCCCCTAATATCTTCTCCAGAATCACCAGAACCCCACTTTTGGCAAGATGTTAATGGAGCAAAGATGCCTCAATGCATGCAAATTTTAATCACTCTGTGTTCAAGGAAAAATGAATAACAGACAAAGAAACAAATCCTAACCACAAATTTTCTACTCAACATTTTTTTAAACATTAGCCAGATTTTTTCCAATAATTGATATTTAGGGTTATTGTTTTTAACTATAGCATAAAAAGTCATATGTTGGTAAATATATTTAAATATTTGGGTTTTTTAAGTTTGGCTGTATTTAGCTGCAAGATTATGCTTATATAGTTTTTTCTGCCAAGTCTCTCTCCCTCTTTTTTCTCACACTCACTCACTCTTTCCAAAACATGCATTCTTTCTTCTCTCTTCTTATCATATATAGTTAAAAATCTCAATTACTTATATACATGTATATTTAGAAATAAAAAATTTAAATTTAAAATAGTATATTTTATGCCATGCATATTATTGATACTTAATGTTTTTTAAGTATAAATCTAGTGTCTATACACAATTATTTTGCAAAATGTTTTACAAAGTTAGAAGTTCTAAAGGTGAATAATAACTTCTAATTCTGAAGATATGACTCAATGTCATGAAAATATGTGGGGAGATAGGTAGCCTCTTTTGAAATAGAAAGCTTAGAAATCAATTTATTAGTCTCTCACTTTCTATTAAATTTAACCTGGAGATATTTTTCAGCTCTAGTCAGGAAACTCAGCTTTCAACATTTAGCAAAGGTCTTTCTTTGAAGATGTAAATAAATTATTTCCAATTGGAATGAGGCTCATCTTTTCTATGGTATAGGCACCTGTCTATGGTAACAAGAGGTAACAAGACTAAGCCCACCACTTCATTGTTCACATGCCACATGGCAGATGGCAGATGACAATGACCTTTAGTCATTTTGTCCAGTGAGAGATTAAAGTTAGCTCATAAATTGCCAATCTGTTGAGCCATCTGGTCTTTCATGGTGGATTTTTTTAAAGTAATTCACAAAGCTTAGGAAAATAATTTATTGACCACCTATGTACTGTATATTAAAGACTCTTTAATTTTGGGATGTACAGTGGGAGGATAGTCTATAAATGCTCCATGT
Organism: Grampus griseus; assembly: GCF_964374135.1. Taxonomy (NCBI): domain Eukaryota; kingdom Metazoa; phylum Chordata; class Mammalia; order Artiodactyla; family Delphinidae; genus Grampus; species Grampus griseus. The sequence continues at coordinate 128,832,646 of NC_138997.1, read as the reverse complement.
GAAATGTGTGCAGTATATCTTGCACATACATATTTTTAGACTATTTAAATTCCTTTTACTTTAGATGTTTCGACATCTCGTGTGTTTTCTGTTACGGGGATGAGGTGTGGTAGGTATAAATATGCTCAATGTGAACTCAAAAACTTTTACTTAGAATTATCCATAAATTTCCTTAAAATAATTTTTTGCTAGACTGAGAAGTTGGTAATTCACATTTTTCTAAAACTTAGGTGTTTTGTCATTATTGTTCTTTTTTAAAAGAAGAATTGGAATAATTTACATCAAATTTAAGACCCAATGTTTAACTTTGTAACATGACAAAAAAATTTCATTAAGACCTCAATCTGACTTTGATTTCAATCAGGTAATTTCCAGCTTTCCATATTCTAAATATGAGGGGCTCAGAGAAAGGTGTATCATCTATATAGTCGTGGTGATTGTGAAAGCTTGGGGCATTCTATGGTGCAAACACCCAAAAGTGGTGTTCACTTTTGTAGGTTTCAGAGATTATTTCAATTAACCTCTTTACAGTGAAAACTAATGTGTATGTCAATCATCCTTAAAATGAATATAATTTAAGACATGTAATACTATAATCCTTGATAATTCCTAAAACTAATATAATAAGCAATTTTCTTCTGAAAGTAAAAGTGAACGTAATTATTATACAAAGGGATAGCCAACTCTTTTTCAAGCCAACTGGCTCCTTGGCAAGAAGGTGATAGGAATTATTTATTTGTTGCTTTAAATGTATCATTACTACTAATATCGTTTTATAAAATAGGAATCATCCTAGGAACAATCCACAGTTTTTCTTTCTCTCCCCTCCTTTTTTTTCTCATTTTTATCTCAATTCTATGACTGCTAAATTGGTGATGGTCTCTGGCTTTTGGGAGCTTGCCAAATGAGAGAAGTGTAAGCATGGTACTTGACCTCTCTATTTCCTGGCGGTCCTTCTGGAGACCACTATTCACTGTGATTATAGACGTCTAAGAAGTTTCTATCCATCTGTCTCCTGGTTGCAGGGTAGATGTTGCATTTGCCATTGCTAAAGAGGGAAGACGGTAGGAAACGCTTAATGATAAGTGTACAACATCTTAGGATAGAGGGTTAAGTAAAAGTATAAAATGTGATTTGACCAAAAATGGGCATGTTTGGAAATGCTTTAAGACTTTTTTCTAATAGTTATTTTTCCCTTCACCCTGTGTGTAAGGCAGCAGGGTATCCTGAACTTCAGTCAGGCTACTGCTTCTTCACATGTTTCGCACGCATACCTACCACATTAGCTATCATTTATTTACTATCTTCCTTTTAGTTGACTTGTTTGAGGCCTAAAGATTTTAATGTACACTTTATTAGAACATAGAAGACTAATATCACTCTCCACTAATACGGCAAAAAATAAATATCATGAAAAGGATAGAAATAGAAACGTTTATATAGATATTGTTGTTTACCAGAAGCTCTAGCCTGAAGCATTCTGTTTCTTTACAGGAAAAAGGAATTGCCTGACCCCCCTTTTTCTTATTTTATAAACATGGAAAACCTTACTTTATAAGGAAGCAGTGAGGGCTGAACAAAGATGTGTGTAAAAGTTGTCCTGTGACTATAATATACAGTTTCTGCAGCAATCAATAGTTATCATAATTGTTGAAGGAAGAACATCAAATGAAAATATGAAGCTACTAGTCAAGGCATGATGACCTAGCGTACTGCCCAGGAAGTCTCTTTGTATTCTTGATTTTTTTAAATATAAAGTCTATTATGATATGTTTGTGGTTCTTTGACATATATTTTCTTCTACTTAGATTAGTTTTTCTTTGCTTCTTTGATTACTTTTAGATCCAAGTAAAATATTTTATTAATTGACATCAGTATTAATAAAACAAAATAAATTTTTAATAAAGTTGTATTTTCCCAAAAGAACCTCAATGATATCTGCCATCCCACTTGCTCTTCTTACAGTGTTAGGGTGACACTCAGAACTAGGCAGGCTTTTGTGACTATTTCCACCACTGGAGTACAGTGGGAAAGATGTTAGGTGTCTTCTCAGGGCAGGTCATAAAAGGCCACACAGCTGCCACGTTGTTTACCAGCATACTCGCGCTGGAGCCCTTAGTTGCCACGTGAGGAGTCTGATGGCCCAGTGGGCTACAATGTGAAAAAGCCCAAACCAGCCCCCCACAGAGAGACTGCATGGAGAAGCCCTGAGATGAGAGGAAGGGAAAGAGGGGCCTGCACAGACTCCAGGTCCTCCACATCCCCCTCCACTGTCCCAACTTCAGACCCCATCTGGATGCTACCATGTGAGAGACCCTGAGCCAGAGAACTCAGCCAAGCTCTTCCTGCAGAAACCATGAGCAAAACCAAAATGATTTTCATTGTTTTAAGTCTCTAAATTTTGGAGTCATGTGTTTGCTGTATGACCATAACTAACCAGAACAACATCCAACATGATGCAATTCTTGATATGTTTATGCGTTCAGCCATATACTACAAATATTTTTTCTTTCCTTCCTCTTTCTGAAATGGTAGTAGGCTACTCTTCTGTCTGGAAACCATTATTTCCCCAAATGTTACCTTCTAGTAATCCCAGGACCTGGTCAATTTTTCTGCATTTTTTTCTGGCAATTTCTTTTGGATATATGTTTTATTTTTCTTTCACTGATAAAATCCATGGGAAGTCCGAGTAATTTTAAGTGGACAATTTAAAATAATTCTAAATTACATATTGTCTATTTTTTAAGTTGGGATGGATTTTTTTTTTTTGATTAAAGGTTCACATTAAGAAAAATAAATCAAAAAATGCTGACATTAAAAGAAGCCCATAAGGAAAATGCATACAATCTTGAAGAAAAACTTTTCTAATCTCTAATTAGAGGATATTTGAATTATTCTAATTTCCCTTTTCTTTTGCATTAGCCCAGAGAAGAAGAAGAAGAAGAAAAAAAAACAAACTAGCAACAATAAATCCCATGATTTTTAAAGGAAAAATTATTTTAGGGAAAAAAATTAGAAAAATAATTTGGAGTATTTATAAACAGCTAAGAAGCTCCCACCATAATACTACAGAAGGTCCAATATTAAAAGAAATAAGAAGAATGACTGAGGGAATATTTTTTTCTGTCATCACATTGGGAAAAAACAATGGTTAAATTATATTTAAAAGTATCTGGGGCTACTAACAAAAGTTTAACATTTCTTAAGGTATAGTTTCTCTCCAGTCAACCTCTCGCTCTAAACCACTACCCAAAGGTTCTCTCTTTTTCTTGTTCATAATAAGTAGAAACATTATCGCATAAGCACCTGGTCCTTTTTACTCTGAAAATTTTCAACCAAAACATCAATTTAAGAAGCAATATATTTGGAAGTAAGTTTTATACACTTCTATTTTTAGCTGATAATAATAAACAACATAGCATTTTGTTTACTGACTTATTTTTAGTTTGTTTTGAAAGACAGACTCAAAATTATCTACAAAGAGTCTGAAGATTCATTGTATGAGAGTAATTGCCAAATGAAATATGATTTCATTTTCACCTTCTATCAAAGCAGTAATCATTCTACTTTCATCGTTTTTGTTTGTTTGTTGTAAATTCTTCAAGTGATGTTTGCTGCAGCTTATCACCCAGATTAACTTTAGCATAAAGTCCTTCTGATCTTGTGAGTTGTATTATGCTTCACCATTTCAGCAGCATGTGCAGCTCACTCTTGCCCCACAGATCTCTGAGAATTTTGCCCTTAAAAACACCTTTAGATTGGGGACCTTCCTTCTTTCGTTAAAAATCTCCCATTACATGTAACTTATTTGCTTGTATGTTTCTATAGAATACACACACACACACACACACACACATATATATGAGAAAGAGAGAGAGAGAATGAGAGGGAGTAGATTGGTTTCCCTGTTTCTAATCAGTCATAAATGTGTCCATCCAATCATTAGAATGTAAAGATCAAGACATACATATTTTCTAAATATGATTTGTTTCAGATAGTTATAGTAATATTCAGTAAAGACTGCAATAACAGATCTTATCACATAAAAGTAAATACATAACAATGTCAGTGAATGTTAATGAAAAAGAGTGCTTTTCCTAATAGGGCGATATATGCTAAACCCATTACTTTTCTGAGGTGTGGGATTGAACATGCCACACACAATCACACCCCTATGGCACTGATCTTTGCCATTCTTATATTTCTCCATGTTTTGTTTATTCTTTTCTCAGAAAAGAAAACCCATTTCCAATTCTGACAAGAAGATGGTTAAAATACTCGCCATATATTTCCTTACCTTGAAACACCACTGCATACATTGGTGACTCAGCAAGGTGTATAAAAATATCTTCCAAAAACAGTTACTAGAATGGAAGTACTGTATGCATGCCTGGACAAACTCTGAGGGTCCACTTAAGAAACTAAATTTCCTAACCAAATTTAATATGGGGAACCTCATGGCTATGTCCACTATTTGTTTTTATTTCCCCCTCCCCTCAAACTCATCTCAAATTCTCAGGAAAGCTATTTATAAGAGTTCTGTATAATTACATTGCCATGAAACTTTTAAAAAATGACTATTCATAAATTTCCCCAAATAATTCCTTCTGAGTTAAAAGTTTTGAAAATTCAGAATGAGGCTGTGTCATGGTATGGAAATTTTGTCTAATGTTCTAGAACTTTCATTGTTTAAGTGTCCACAATTACATATAAAAGTAACCTTTTGTTGAAGACAGGTTTAAAATAATCATTATAGCTCTTATAATGCTCACAAAAATATAGAATTTAATTGCTAAGCATAGTATTAATAAGTGCTAATAAAATGCTCTGTGCAGAGCACAAAGGTTTATTTCACTAGAAAATATATTGCAATAATTTGCCTCTTACATTATGCCATGGTGGTACAGGGCATTGCCTGCTCTCAGAATTCAAATAAAACACATAATTTCAACTTAACGTAAATTTGAGCCATATAAACATTTAATTAAGAATGAATGAAGTATTGTATTTGAACAAAATATAAATAGAAAGCATCTGTTGGGCAATTTCTGAAAGACAAGCTATATTACATTCTGTTATAGCCATTTTTAAAAGAAATGTATAACAATTTTAAATGGCAAACATTTTTCTTATAAATGCTGCCAACTAGTTTTATAGATAGTGTTATTCTAGAATGCTACCTACATCTTGCCAAAGTACATATCAAATAATTTTTTTTTTTCCCCTGTACACTGACTCCACCCATGCTGCAAAATTTGACTTTTGTTAGGAAGTTGGAGTTCATAAGATTTGACGTTACCTGCTCTGAGTGAGCACCAGACTGAAGCAATTTCATTTCATACAATGATCATATCTTACTTAGATTTTTAAAGTCATTTTTGGTAATTTACTCAAAAAGAGATCTGTTTTCACTTTCAAATACTATCCTTAAAAATGATGAAAATGTAGCTACAGATAAATGGAAAAGATTTTTTGGTGAATTGCTATTACTGAAATTTTTAGAGGATATTGTTAAAAGTCCCTAACAATTTAATTTTAAAAATCTTTAATGGCTAGTTTACACTAGAGTCTTTGCTTGTTCTTTTCTATGTGAAATCTGGAGACTAAAGTTCAATTTCTTTTTATTTTTAAACTCACCTTGAGGTGAAATTTACCAATTTAAGTGTATGATTCAAAGAATTTTGAGAAAGTTAAAAAGTTATATAACCACCTCCACAGTCAAGATATAGAACACTTTTATCATTCCAAAAAGTTCTACCATACTTCCCTGTAGTCAATCCATTCCCCGAATCATAGTCTATGACAACCACTGAACTGATTTCTTCCTATAGTCTTGCATTTTCCAGAATTTCATATAAATGGGATCACGTAATACATAAGCTTTTATGTCTGGCTTCTTTCCCTGAACAAAATACTTTTGAGATTCATCAGGATTGTCACATGTATTCACCATTCACTTCTTTCAATTGCTAAGTAGTATCTTACTGTATTGATATACCACTATTGGTTTATTAATCCACTGGTTGATTGCTTCCAATTTTTGGCTAGTTTAAATAATGTTGCTTTGAATATTGGAATACAAATCTTATTGTGGACACATGTGTTGGTCAGGGTTCTCCAGAGAAATAAAACCAAATTGTACTGATACAGTTTGGCCTGTGGTTAGCTTTTTAGTCTCTGTTAAGGCCCAGTAGCAGACCAAGAACTCTTTCTTGAAAGGAGAACAGTTATCAGCAGAGGATGACAGGGTTTTGTTTCAAAATCCTAAGGGCCTGAACTCTGATTAACCTACCTAAAGGGGCCTGCCAAAGGCTCCGGACAGCAGCCCTATCTGCCAGTTACCCTTCAAGCACCATTGGATCTGCTGGTCTTACGGCATAAGTGGCAGAGCAGCTTGCCCAGCAACCTGGACCTGGTACAGAGCCTTCTCTTGTTCTGGGTCCCACTCAAAACTAGCAGCTTTTAGGTTCACTAAGTAAATGGGCCAGAGTAACGCACCCAAATGAGGAGTATGTTGCCTCAAAATCCAAAGCAGCCCTGTTAGTTGTTGTGACTTTTTGTTGTTGTTGTTGTTAGGAGAGGCCAGATGCAAAAACTTGTCCTTCACATTAGAAGGTATATCTCAACATGTCCCGCACTAGTGGGCCCCTAGACGTTTAGCTGAGGTAGAAGGCCCCTGAACTTTTGTCAGATTTATTTCCCACTCTCTCATGTGCAAATGTCTTACCAATAAGTCTAGAGTAGTTGCTGCTATTTGCTCTCTAGGTTCAGCTAGCATAGTGCCATCAATGTAATGTGCCAGTGTGATATCTTGGGGAGCTGAAAGGCAATTTATTTATAATGTTGCATTAATTTCTGTTGTACAGCAAAGTGATTCAATTATACACACACACACACACACACACACACATATATATATATATATATATATTATGTATATACACATTCTTTTTCATATTCTTTTCCATTATGGTTTATCACAGGATATTGAATACGGTTCCATATGCTATACAGTAGGACCTTGTTTTTTATCCATTCTCTATATAATAGTTTGCATCTGCTAATCCCAAACTCCCAATCCATCACTCCCCTCCCCTTGGCAACTACAAGTCTATTCTCTATGTCCATGAGTCTGTTTCTGTTTTGTAGATCAGTTCATTTGTGTCATATTTTAGATTCCACATATAAGTGATATCATATGGCATTTGTTTTTCTCTCTCTGACTTACTTCACTTAGTATGATAATCTCTAGTTATATCCATGTTGCTGCAAATGGCATTATTTCATTCCTTTTTATGGCTGAGTAGTATTCCAATGTATATACATATACTACATCTTCTTTATCCATTCATCTGTCACTGGACATTTAGGTTGTTCCCTTGTCTTGGCTATTGTGAATAGTGCTGGTATGAACATAGGGGTGCATGTATCTTTTTGAATTATCATTTTGTCTGGATATATGCTTAGAAGTGGGATTGCTGGATCATATGGCAACTCTATTTTTAGTTTTATGAGGAACCTCTATGCTGTTCTCCATAGTGGCTGCTCCAATTTACATTCCCACCAACAGTATAGGCAGGTTCCCTTTTCTCCACACCCTCTCCAGCACTGGTTATTGTAGATTTTTTAATGATGACCATTCTGACCCATGTGAGGTGGTACCTCATTGTAGTTTTGATTTGCATTTCTCTAATAATTAGTGATATTGAGCATCTTTTCATGTGCCCATTGGCCATCTGTATGTGTTCTTTGAAGAAATGTCTATTTAGGTCTTCTACTCATTTTTCAATTGGGTTGTTTGTTTTTTTATTGTTGAGTTGTATTAGCTACTTGTATATTTTGGAAATTACGCCCTTCAGACTTTTCATATTGATGCTTTGACTCTGCTGTCTATTACATGCCCACTTTGTCTTTAGTGGTTGAGTGCTGCCACTTGGCCCCTGCCACTTGGTTCCTCTTGGACCCCTAGGTCCAATTACTTCCATTTCATTTAGGTTTCCCAATTCACTGACTGTAGTTCACACTGTGAGGTCTCACCTACAGAGAGGAGTAATCAAAGAGCTCTTCAAGGATTCTGGAATTCCTCTCACAAATGTTTTTTTTTCCCACAGTGTTAGTGAAAGGCAAATCTACTAGACCCTTCTAGTGTGGGTGAGTAGGTCTTAAATGAAAAACCTACTCTAATATTTCTATCTCCCTGAGCCACTGAGTTCCTTCTTCTATATTAAATCAAGGTAGGTCTGGTATTTCCAACTTGCTCACTTTTGTTGGGCCACTTTTTGGTCATATTCTAACCAACCAACCAACCAACCAACCAACCAGTTAGAGTCCTTTCTCCCTCCTGAGCTGCAACATTAAATGCAGACTGTCTGCTTATTGAACCTGTATCAGTAAACTCAACCTTATTCAATTTTATTTTTCTCCCACCATTATCCCACATTTTTAATATCCATTCTCACACATGTTCCCCATATTTCTGTCTGATTCAATTAGAAAACTCAAGTAGGTCTTTTGGAGTGTAATGCATCTCTGATGAGTCACACTTTTTACGTCATCTTTAGGGCCTACCAGGGCTTGAGATTAATTATAGGTCTCGAGGGATAGTGGGGGTGTTTCCTGTGGAGACTCAACATTGCCTTGCTCAGCAACTGCCTCCTGAGAGGCCATTACAGTTTCTTCAGGCAATGCATGGTTAATCTCAGATGGGAGTGGTGAGGCCACTCTCACTGGTCTTGGGAGCCCTCTTTGACTGGCAGAAATGACTCAGCAGAATTGAAGGGCTCAGTGTCCCTAGATTCATCAGGGTCTCCCTACATGTCCTTGTTCCAATTTTAAGGATCTCACATCTTCCCAGTCAATGCCCCCACATTAACAGTAGACTTCCTATGAGATTGGAAGTTCAAATTGGGTTGTAATTCAGCCAATCACAGCATGAGATTCTCAATTTTATTTCCAGCAATCTCAGCCCTGTGGCTACAGGAGATGAAGGTTTCCTTCAGGGCACATACAGAAACTATCATATCACTTATGTGGCACTTGAGCTGGGACTTTGAAGCCATGAACTCATCCATTTCTTTCCCTACTTTGCAGTGGTATTAGGAGCAACCAGCCAATTTCATTATATTCATTAATTTTTCAAAAATGTTTGAAGGTATAATAATCACAGTCATCCAGCTTCTTGCTTCTTATAAGTGATTGATTAGGACCATTGATGGTAATATTTTGTATCTCTATTGCCAGATGTTGTTATTGACTATCAGAGTCCAATTTTAAAGCCAATTCCAGAAACCCCAGAACTAATGGAGAAAACGCATCCTTGAAATTCTATTCCTATAGCACCACTCTTAGTACCAAAATCTATATTGGTCAGGGTACCCTAGAGAAACAAAACCAATAGGATATATATGATGATACACACACACACACACACACACACACACACACACACACACTAGATAGATGATAGATAGATAGATAGATAGATAGATAGATAGATAGATAGATAGATAATAGGAATATTTATTGTAAGGAATTGTATCATATGACTATGGAGGCTGATAAATCCCAAGACGTGAAGTCAGCAAGCTAGACACCCAAGGGCAGCCAATGGTGTAAGTTCCAGTTTTTGTTCAAAAATCTGAGAACCAGAAGAGCTGGTTCCAGTCTGAGTCTGTAGGCCTTAGAACCAGGAAAGCCAATAGTGTAATTTCCAGTTGAGACTGAGGGCTTGAGAACTGGGAGAGCTGATGACATATGTTCCACTCAAGGGCAAAAGACCAATGTCCCATCTCAACAAGTCAAGCCAAAGAGTTTTCCTCTTAATCTTTTTATTCTATTTAGACTTGCAATTAACTGAATTAGCACCACCCACAGTAGGGAGGGAAATCTGTTTTACTTTGTCTACTGATTCAACTGTTAATCTCATCCAAAACACCCTCACAGACACACATGGTATGACGTTTGACCAAATATAGCTGGCATGGTCAAGTTGACACATGAAGCCAACTATCAGAACATGCTTTTGAGACAGAAGGGAAAGGGGCAGGACACAACTGCTAGATAAATGAAGAAGGGGAGCAGCTGTTAGGATGTGATAAAAACCGACTGGAACCTGCTGAAACCAATGTGGTCTTGAGAATAGTCTGGTCATTGACCTTTAGCTCATTATACCCTCATTATAATACTAAAAATCACTCCCCCTTCCACCATGACAGTTCCCACATGGACCATAAAAGGCCAAAAAGTGGGCAGTGTCCTAATTCCTAGAAATCCCCACCTTTCCCCTAAATAGCAAGAATATTCCTCCCACTAATTAGCATATGAAATTACTCAGCCCATAAAAACCAACAGCCCCATGCCTTGGGGCTGCTCTCACTTTCTGAGAAGGTCCACATTCTGCCTGTGGATTGTGCATCTCTCTGAATAAACCTGCTTTCACTTTGACTCCCTCTTGAATTCTTTTCTGCTCGAAGCCAAGGACCCTCACTTGGTGGTCTATCCCAGGGACTCAAGTGGGTTCCCAGATGTGACATTTCTCTCTCCTGCAACATTCATGAATTCTTTATCCATTCATCTATTGATGGACACTTAGGTTGTTTTCATATCTTGACTATTGTTAGTAATGTTGAAATGAACATAGCGGTGTATGTGTCTTTTCTGGTTAGTGTGTTCTTTTTTTTCAGATAAATACTCAAAAATAGAATCAGTGGATCATATGGTAATCCTATTCTTAATTTATTTGAGGAACCCCCATCCTGTTTTCTATATTGGCTACACCAATTTACTTTCCCACCAACAGTGCACAGGGTTCCCTTTTTTCCACATTCTCACCAGCACTTGTTATTTCTTATCATTTTGATAATAGCCATTCTAACAGATACGAGGTGATATCTCATTTTGATTTATGTTTCCCTAATGATTAGCGATATTGAGCATATTTTCATGTGTCTGTTGCCCATCTGTATATCTTTTTGGAAAACTGTCTATTCAGATCTTCTGCCCATTTTTTAATTGGATTGTTTAGTTTCTTTTGCTATTTTGTATGAGTTCCATATATATTTTGGACATTAGCCCCTTATCAGATATATGATTTGAAAATATTTTTCCCATTCTGTAGGTGGCCTTTAAATTTTGTTCCTTTGCTGTGCCGATTTTTTAGTATGATGTCATTTTGCATATTTATTTTTGTTTTTGTTGCTCTTGTTTTTGGTATCAGATTCAAAAAACCATTCCCAAGACCTATGTCATGAAGCTTGCCACCTGTGTTTCCTTCTAAGGGTTTTATGGTTTCAGGTCCTATGTTCAAATCTTTAATTTTGAGTTAATTTTTTTGTTATTGGTGTTTATTGAAATATTGGATCTATGAGATAACTTTCATTTAATTTGAAGGTTTTTTTTTTTTGGTCATGAATTTGTTAAGTAAATTTTCTGCCCTCTCTCTTCTCCTCTTAGGGATTCCAAATAAACAAGTGTTAGAATGATCAATATTGCCCACAGGTATCTGGGGATTACACTGTTTTTAGTCTTTTGACTATTTGTTGGTTTTATTTTTAATGTTCTCTCTTCTATTTTACTGAAATATGTCCTGTAGTTTCAAATATGCTATTCATTCTTTTTATTTCAGAAATTATGTTTTATAATTTGAAATGTGTATTAAGGTCTTTTTTACATTTTTTCTCATCATAATAAAAGTTTTCCTCTACCTCACTAAACATACATAGTCTGTGTATATGAGCTGGTTTAATGTCCCTGTCTGCTAATATCATCACCTATGTTATTTTTATATTTCTCTAGGTCATATTTTCCTGCTTCCTTCTTGCCTGATAATTTTTCACCAATTGCCAAACATTGTGATTTTACATTGTTGACCACTGAATTTAGTTCTATCCCTTTAATATGGTTGAGGTTGTTTAAATATACACTGAAATTGCTTGGAATCAATTTGGTTGTTTTAAGACTTGTCTTAAAGCTTCTTTAGGGCAGATTCAGATTAGTTACTAATGGAGGACTAATTTGGCTTAACTACTAAAGCAATGCCCTTCTAGCCACTGCCTCATGTATTAAGATGTCATTCAACACTGGCTAGTAGATCCACAAACTATTCCCATCCTTAGAGAGCTTCAAGATTGTGTCACCTACTGTTTTCTTGTGGAAATTCTAAATTACATCATTTTGTAAAAACTAATGATGTTGTTTTTTGGAAACACTGAACCATGTTATTTTAGTTTATTATTAATTAATTTAATTAGATATATTATTATTAATAATAATTATTAATTAGATATAATCAACACATATTGTGTGGTGATATGAGAATTTTCAGAGTATGATTTTAAATTTACATTACAAAATGCTATTCACATTAATGCATATAGTATCATTTCCTTGTATATAAATGTGTTAATGCATGTGTGCGTGTGTATGAGGAGTGTGTGGCTTTATGTGTAGTGAATAAGCCAGGAAGAAATAAAACAAAAGTAAAAAATGAGTTTATTTCTTTTTTCTGGAAAAGGGGAATAGAAGTTAGAGAAAGGAGGTTAAATGGGATTTCCAATTTTAGGTTAAAAATTTTGCATAAACTTCTACATTAAAAAGTTGTTGGTTGATTCTTTGATCCAGAAATGGGGTCATTTTTTACTTAAAAAATAAAAAGCATTTGATATATGATTGAATACTATATGTATTTTCCTAGAAAATTATGATATAAATTCTTAAGATTTAAATTTATGTAGGATAAAAAGAACTACACTGGAAAGTATAATGAAGAAAACACACCCTTACCTACTCACTGAGCCAGGAACCAGGGAAAATGGGCAGGTACAGAAGCAGACTGGTGCAAATTTGAGGTTAGCAATTCAAGTACTTTTGACATGGTGATGTGATTTTCCCAAAACAGAAAAATAGTTCTTGATACATTTCCAAACCAAACAAATAAATTTTTCTATTGATTTATCAGTAGTTACCTTCTAGGCATAATAAATTGTGAGAGAAATACTTTGTATTTTTATTTAAAATAGGGTTTGTTTCTAAGCTCAAATACTTATAAATATATGTCCCATTCAGGTGAATGTCTAGCAGGGCATTTGTAACTCAGGTAGATTTCTAGATAATTCTTTATTGTGCAAGACTGTTATACACATTGGAGCATGTTTGCCATCCCTAGCCTCTTTCTACAAAACACCAATAATGCCTCTCTCACCTCCACAAATTTTAAAATGCTCCAAGAATTACTCACTTAGGAATAACTTTCTTTATCTCTTGATAACCTTGTGAATAATCTTTTCAGTGTGCTGAGGGCTGATGTTTTTGCAGTATGTTTTATATTGAAGATCTCTAAACTGTAAAATGTAGTGATGTTCAATTCATTCTTCCAAGTTGCTGCACAGTTGCTCCTGTTCACTCAGTGCTCTCCTATGAGAACCCTGTATAGTAGAGTATATTTCATATAGGTTTCCAAGAAATTCAGAATTTACTGTAAAGTTGAACTATAGCAATTATATGGAGCCCTTCATCTACATTTTTTGAAATGGATCTTATTTCAGGGCCAGTATTTTGGTTTCAGTGTAAAATTTTTGTTTCTTTCTATGTGCCATCATTTTGTGTGTGTGTGTTCTTTAAGCTACCTTGATTCCTCTGTGAAACAAGGTTAGGAATAGTGAAGTACTGAGATAGAAAATATGGTATATGCAGCATGAATCAAATTCTTAGTGGCATAGGTTTTACCTAATGTTGAAGTATATCACAGCAGTTTTGGAATCTAGGAAATAAGTATTGAGTAGCAATACTTGGAATTTAAGATTACACAACTGATTTAGTAATTTATGTAATTTATAACAATTAAATTCAATGAAAAGTAGTTGGTATAATGAATAGGGATTATTTTTCATGTTTGTTACATAAAATTTCATTTTATTCATTTCATACTTCATTTGACTGTTTGTCTCAACAATAAAGTAATATGACATATAAATATTGAAAATCATGCTTCTTTGGAAAGATAGAAGACTAAGATGAAGAGAATGTACATAATATAGGACCATATCAAGAATGAATAACTTTCATTGTCAATTTCTGGTAGAATAATTTTAAGTGGAGAAAATCAAGTAGGCAGGATATTTGACCAGTTGAATAACTGACATAGGAGCTTTCAAAACAAAAACTTTTTAAAAAATAGCATAGTTTTACAACTGACAGATTGTGAAAAAGATTTTGATTTGATTTGATAGGATATGAACAATGTCTACAGAGATAGAAGATGCATTTCTATGACTAGATTTTCCTACAGAATTATGAAAGATGACCACTGTGAAAATTACAGGCAGTATATTTTGTCAGAACTAGCTGGTTGTCTTAGAAAGCTCAAGAACCTCTTTGTGTCAGCACAGTATGACTTGCATGGTAGGCACATGATATTAATATATTAATATAAGGAAGGTTAGAATATCATAATAAAATATAGTTCATCCTTTGAATATACTGAATACTTGCTTTTATCATAGAGACAGAATTCTTTAGTTATATGATAAAATATCTGACAAATGACAACAGCAAATAAGATATAACAGGATTTGAAGACTACACATAGAAATCTTATAATTGTGTTTGCCTAAATATAATACATCTTGGAAGATCACCAAAAAAGTCTGATCATACTAGGTTAAATCCTTTATTCTCTTTTTTCCTCGCCTTTATCACATTTTATTGCATTGTAGAACACACACACACACACACACACACACACACACACACACACAGAGCCAGGCTGAAATTTCCACAGTTCACCTAGAAAGGAGACTCCTTAGCTTATTGCTATCAAGTTAACTTAAACAAATTACTTTATTCTTAATTTTATTATCAACAAAAACAAAAATAGAAGGACATCTGTTATTTCTATTTGATATCTTTCTAGGGTGTAAAAAAGGACATCTGTTATTTCTATTTGATATCTTTCTAGGGTGTAAAAAGACAGTGTAGTATATTAGACAAAAGCATTGGTTCTGGGATCAGATTGCAAGGATTTGACCCAAGCCCCTCAGTTTGGCAGCCATGTGACCTTGGTACCACCAGTAGGAATAATAAAGTATCTACCTCATTTGTTGTCACAAGGATTTGAATGAAATTAAAATGTTTAGAAAAATGTCTCATTCAAAGTGTGGCCTAAAGTTAAATATTGTTAGTTTAATGTCTCTTTGGCTTAGTTTTTGACATAACAATAGGCAAGAGACTTTCTTATCTGTTTTAAAGCAATGATATCCCCCAGAGTATTAAAGTAAATGCATGAATAGCCATGCAAAATAATCATTACGCTTTTTTGATGACTCCAGTTGAATTAAAATCTTAGATTCCATTTTATATACTCCATGAGCAACTTTGCTCATTTTATTTTAGTGTTTTCTGGCAGATCATGATTTAAGCATAATGATACTTGAGGAATTGCCAATGACAGGACTACACTGAAAGAATGGATAAAGGAAGTTCTCCAAACAGAGGGAAAAATAAAAGAAGGAATGTAGGAATATCAGAAAAGAAGTAAAAACATAGTAAGCAAAAATGGGAAGCAAATAAAATACTGTTTCCTTCTCTCCTTGAGTTTTCAAAATTATATTTCATGGTTGGAGCAGAAATTATATAACAATGTTTTAGAGATTCTAATTTATATAGAGAAATTTAAGAAAATTATGTTATAATAAGGAAAATAAAAGAACATAAAGGAAGATGAAAGTTCTACACTTCGTTGGAACTGATAAAACTGGTAGACTGTGTTACATATATCTGCAAATTGCTAGAGCAACCATGAAAGCTGTACAAAGAGATACACTCAAAAACACTACAAATAAATCAGAATAAGATTCTAAAAAATGTTCAAATACCAACATGAAGGCAGAGAAATTAAAATCAGAGGGAACAAACCAAAAATAGCAACCTAAAGTCCTAACATATTAATAGTTACATTAAGTATAAATAGTCTAAATACAATAATAAAGAGACAGATTGACAGAGTGGATTAAAAAATCATGAATCAACTATATGCTGCCTACAAGAAATTTACTTCAAATATAACTATATAATCTGGTAGAAAGTAAAAGGATAAAAAACACCTGTCATGCAGATAATAGTTTTTAAAACGTAGGAGTGGTTATATTAATATTAGATGTAGATATTAGAGCAAAAAAATAAGCAGATATATTACATAATAATAAAATACCCAACATAAGAAGACATAGCAATCATAAGTGTGAATGCACTAAACAACAGAACAGCAAAATATGTGAAAAAATTTGACAGAACAAAAAGAAGATATGGGGAAATCCACAATTATAACTGGACTTCAGAGCCCTTTTTCAACAATTGATAGAACTATATGAAATCAGCAAGGATATAGAAGAACTCAACAGTACCATCACCCAACAGGATCTAATTGGCATACTCTCAAATAGCAGAATACACATTCTTTTTAAGTGCCCATGGAACTTATACCATAAAACAAACCTCAACAAGTTTAAAAGAATGGAAAATATATAAAATATATTCTCCAACAGAAAATGTAATCAAACTAGAAAGCAGTAGTAATATTAACAGAAAAATTTCTAAATACTTGGTAAGCACATGCTTCTAAATAATCCATGTGCCAAAGACAAAGTCTCAAGGGAAATAAACGTATATTAAAATGAACAACAGTTAAAACACAGTGTATCAACATTGTGGAACACAGATAAAGCAGTGTCTAGAGCAAAATTTTCAACACTAGATAATTGAAAAAGTCTCAAATAAAAGAAGTAAGTTCCTCTTTCTAGAGCCTAGAAAAACAATAGCAAAATAAACCAAAAAGAAGCAGAAGAAAGAAATAATAAAGACAAGAGCAAAAATCAATCAAATTGAAAACAGGAAAAAAAAAATACTTTGGTGAAAATCACTGAACCTAAGGGCTGGTTCTGTGAAAAGATCAATAAATTTGACAAACTTCTAGCAATACTAACAAAAAGGAAAAAGAGAAGACACAAAGTACTAGTATCCAGGGGCATCACTACAAACTTTGATGGTATTGAATGATAATAAGGGAAGATTCTAACAATTCTACATACAAAAATTTAAAAACCTGGATGAAATTGACCAATTCCTCAAAAAGTACTAACTACCACAATTCACCTGTGTGAAACAGAGAATTTGAAAAGTCCTATGCTGATAGGAAATTGAATCAGTACTATTAACAACAGGAAAAAACTCTGCAAAGATATATCTCGAAGCCCAGATGGTTTCACTGGATGATTCTACCAAACTTCTAAAGAATTAACACCAATTCTACATAATCTCTTTTAGAAAAGAGAAAAGGATAGTACGTTTTCCAGTTTATCTTACGCATTTTATGTTACCCTATACAAAACCAAGAAAAAGTCAGACACACACAAAAATTAAAACTAAAGACAAACATATCATTAATATATATGCAAAACTACTTAACAAAATATTACCAAACATAATTCAGCAATATTTAAAAAGACAGTGATCAAGTGGATTTGATTTCAGGTATGCAAGATTGGTTCAACAAACAAAAATCAATATAATTTATCAACAGGCTAACAAAGAAAAATCACATCACCATATCAATCAATGCCAGAAATAATTAACACCCTCATAACAAAAACTCTATCCTAAAAAATGAAAGAATAGAAGCTTTCTTAACTTAGTAAAGACTATCTATAGAAAACCAACAGCTAGCATTATATTTAATGGTTAAAAAAGGATGCTTTTACTTTAAGATGAAACCAGGCAAGTTCATCCACTCTCACCACTCAACATCAACATAGAGCTGGAAGTTCTAGGCTAAAGAAGAAAGGGAAATAAAAGGCATACAGTTTGTAAAGGAAGAAATGAAACTGTCTCCATTTGCAGAAAACATGATTGTTTTCATAGATAATCCCAACACATTTTCAAAAAAAGAAAAAACTTCTAGACAAAATAAGTGAATTTAGCAATGTTTCAGGATATACTATAAACCTACAAAAATAAAATGTCTTTCTGTATATTAACAATGAACACATGGACATGAAATATTTGAAAAAAATACCATTAACAATCAGTCAAAAAATACCCAGCTGCAAATCAAGCAAAATTTATATAGAATCTGTATGCTGAAAACAACAAAATGTTGAGGAAAGAAATTAAATAGCAAAATAAATGCAGAGACAAACTGTAATGGATTGGAAGATTCAACAGAGTAAAGATATCATTTCTCCTCAAATTGACATATATTTAACACAACTCCTATCAACCTTCCAATAAGAATTTTTTCAATACAGACAAGAGCATTCTAAAATTTGTATGGAAATGAAAAGGAATTAGGATGACTAAAGAATTTTGAAAAAAGACAAAAACAGGAGGAACCAGTCTACCTAATTGTTATATACTCAAGATTTATTAAATAATTACAATAATCAAGACTGTGTGGTATTGGCAGAGTGACATATGTACAGATCAATGGAACAGAACGGAGACCCAAAACATTTATACCAATATCCCTACATGATTTTTGAAAAATGTGTAAAAACAATTTGATGGAGGAAATATTGTTTCTTAAGCAAATGGCATCGATTAAATGGCAAAAAATTAAATTAAATTAAAAATTTGGACTTATGACTCACACCTCATACAAGAATTAACTTTAAATTGACCACAGCCTCAAATGTAGAACAAAAACCCCATAATTTTTAAAGGAGAAAAACATTATTCTTTGCAATTTTGGGCTAGGCAGAGTTCTTTGACTTCACACCATAAGCATGATTTATAAAAGGAAAAATTGACACATTGGACTTCATCAAAATTAAACATTTTTGATCTATGAAAGACTCTGAGGTTGAAAAAATGTGCTTCAGACTGGAAGAAAATATTTGCAAATCACGTATCTGACAAAGGACTACTATCTAGAATATGCAAACACCTAACAAAATTCCAATCCATTAAAGCAAACTAGCAATCTGATTAGAAAATGGACAAAAACATGAAGGAAGCTTTCACTGAAGAGGATATGCATATGGGAAATAAGCATGTGAAAAGATGTTCAACGCATTAGCTATTAGAGAAATGCAAATGAAAACCACAATGAGATATCACTACACACCTAAAGAATAGCTTAGTTTGAAAATAGTGCCAACTCCAAATTCTGGTGAGGATGCAGACAACATATACTACTCATATATTGCTGGTGGGAATGTAAAATATTAAGTCATTCTGGAAAAATCTTTGACAGTTTCTTTATAAAACCTAAACATACGGACTTCCCTGATAGTCCAGTGATTAAGACTCCACACTTCCAATGCAGGGGGCACAGGTTTGATACCTCGTTGGGGAACTGGATCCCACATGCCTCCAGGTGCGGCCAAAAAAAACCCAAACACCTAAACATGCAACCATCATATGACCAATATTTGCACTCCTAGGCATTTATCCCTAAGAAATTAAAATTTATATTCACACAAAAACCTGTACATGAGTATTTATAGCAGCTTAAATAATAGCCCAAAACTGGAAATAGCCCAACTGTCCATTAACAAATGAAGTTTTATCTTTACAAAATAAAATTTAATTTTAAAGAAATCTTGAAAAATTAATAGACAAAATTAGCTAAGATAATTTTGTAAGAGAATATTGAGGGGATATTTGCACTACCAAATATTAAAATATATAACTACAATAGGCAAAGAATGTATTACCATCACAAATATTTAAAAGTATACTGATAAAACAGAAAAAAAAATTACCCAGAAAATAAACTACCTGAATGAATTATATATGTATCATATTGCATATCATAATATGATACATATATTTATATATAAGGACTTAATACTCACAAATAAAAGAGCCAAGATTATCCAACCACACTGATATTTATAGTAAGGAAATTAAAATGTCAATGAACATTTTCCTTATCATTTGGCAGAAATTTAAAATACAGTTATGATTGGTGACAATGAGGATATAAACTAATAATACTCCATCTCTTTCTATTAGAAATTTAATTTAATTTTATTTAAAAATTGGTAAAAAGTACCAATTTATTCATAATTACATTGCTAGTAACCTAAAGAAATAATTGAAAAAGTTGTCAAATTATTTTTCAAATTATGACAATTATGCAGTAGTCTATCTGATAAAATATTATAATATTGAATAACTGTAAAAGAAAGAAATAGTTAAATATTAGTTTTAAAAATATTTACAATGATAGTGAAATAGATACTATATAATATTGTCATCTTATATGAAAAGTTACAAATATTTGTTCCACACATATGTCTTGCCTTTTTATTTAAGTATAATACACCTACAGAAAAGCATATTGTATAAACTTATATTGTATCATATTATATTATGTCATATATATATTTACATAGATAAAAACTAGGAGATATTTTATCAACATTAATAAGGTTTATCTCTAGAAATGGCATATGAATTTTCCCCCAAACATAGTGCTAAGGAATTCTAATCTAATTAAAGAAACCAGAAATGAAGAAGCATTCCTGATCATTATCAGACGTAGGGGTTGAATTAGGTAAAGCAACCTATTGATCAAAAGGAATGGACTTCTTGAGATGCTTTTGACCTGGACAATTCCTTCAGTAATCTGGTCTAGCAGGCTCAATTTCTCCACATTCCCTCTGGTCCAGTCCCATTAAATCATTCTAAAGAGGTTAAATAACAGACATCCCAACTCAGATGCCAAAAAGCATTTGATGATGGGTTATATCTGCCAAGCAATCATTACTATTCATCAGTAAAATTAGATGTCCATATGAATATGCACATAGAAGGAAATTTCAGCATGTATTGTAACTGTGTGTGGCAGTCTGTTGCCATGTAACGCTCACTTCTCTGATATTTACTGTCAGACTTCATTCACAGATATTTCACAGGCAGATGGTTTCTTTCACTGGCTCAGGAGCCACTTCAAAGTGTTTTGGTTCCTGACCAAGTCATATATCATACTTCCTTTAGGAAGATTTTCTTCCCAGCTGCCGACTTTAAAATAAAATCAAGAATAATCAGAAGGCTACACAACCCTTTCAGCTTAACTATCTTCAAAGAGCAGACAGCAAAATCTTCTTTACCATAGCAACATATTGGAAATTAAATAATATTTAACACTTCTTTAAAGGCAAAATTAGCATCATGGGAGAGGCTTTTATTAAGCAACTGACAGAAAGTGTAACAAGAAAATCCACAGAGATTTGTGTTTGTCATTTCCATTACTTTCAAACTAAAACTGAAGGCATTGAATATACTGTTTTTTCTCTTAATTTGCATTCAGCCAACCCATTCAGCCCTAAATTCTTTCAGCGTTAGAACATTTTTCCCTGCTTGATCAGAATCTGGAAGTTGTACGACACATTAACTTTTTATAATATGAGTTTAAAATTGGGAAGAGTTTTTCTAGGCAGAATTGTTTTCACTATTATTTAAATAGTTTTTAAGTTTATAGGAAATTATGATTTGAAACAAGACTCAAATATAAGATAAATATTAATGGAAATTATTATAACAAACATAAAGCAATAATTTTGAATTTTCAATTCTTGCAACACCGTCAGTGGTGCTCCTTTGGTGGTCTTGGTTCATTCAGATTTGATTGTAATTATTGCACATAGTTTAGGGACAAACTCTCCCATCTGGATTTGGGGAGGCTGTCTTTAAAAGTGTCTCTTTTGTGCAGGTGATAGGCAATTCTGATAAATTTCAGATATCAGATACTTCAGAGAGGCAATTTTTATCATTGGTGAATATAATAGAAACTCAAATATTAATTTCAATAATTAAATGGGCAGACCTAAAAGGAGCAAAAAAAAAAAAAAGTCGAATTGTGATTCCTTAGAACAATATTACATTCTATTTAAGTTTTGTGTTACTAAAAACTAGGTAAAATACTGATAGTTTGTAGCCCTTGCCCCTCCTCCATTACTTGTCTTTTTAGGTATAATCACAGGTATTTGCAAAAAAAAAATAAGGTTATCAAATACTATGAATATCACAATATTGATAAAAATAATTGTATTAGCTGTCAGGAGTCTATGGTACTTTTTTAAAACAATCAGGTTTTACCTCTTTGATTTTTTTCATATGACAATAATCTTATAATACAAATTTCAGTAATGAGAATAGAAAAATAATTAAGAATTTCTTTTAAAATTATTATCATTGGCATTTTGAAAAGTTCCATTCTTCACAATTTGTTATTCATAATGTCAAGAAAATTTTTATAATCCATACCAAATTTGGTAAAGCTTTTATTAGTTTCTTTTAAATTTAAGTTGTTAAATTTCATGACATATTTATTACAACCTATAGTCCTGTCTTTTATATCTGGGTGATGGGCGGATTGGCATGGTAAAGGGGAAATACATTCTTTGCAGTCATTACTGCTGGACGATGGCTTGCAAGAATATAAGTATACACTGAAATAACTGTGAACCACAAAAATATATCCCACTAAGCCAAAACTAAATGTATTTCCAACTCAACTTCCTTTTACCAGATCCCTCAAACTGACTGTGGCCACTGAAATGCTACCTTAGATGAAAGGATGTATGTCAGAGGGAGGTCTGAGTGGAAAAAGACAGTGGTCTTTACAATTGCGGTTAAAATATCTCACTTTTGCACATTTCACAAAAACATATGACCCTGAAAACACATTTCTAGAATCCACTCTTGGGGCTTTGAATTGGGCTTACGTAAGCAAGAGGTCCTTCAGTTTGAGCTTCATTAGCTTCGTGGCAAGTGTCCTTATGAATATTATTATTATATTTTCACATACATTCCCACACTTTCCTGTCATTTCCTTTGTCTTCTCATACTTCTCAGACTCTAATCCTTGATTTGCTTGTCTATTTCTCCACAGTCCTGGGGGCAGGGAGGATGTACAGCCTCATCCTGTATTTCAGTGTCTATCAAAGTACCTAGCAAAGAGATGCTAACTAAAACATAAAAAATATTTATAATTTATGTAATTAAATATAATTATATAAATATATTTTTAAATTAAAAGCCTGTACATAAAATAACCAAAATAAGTTGGAAGCACAGTTAAGAACTTATCAGGGAAGAGTATGTAAGAGATAATAATGTCTTGGAGAAGTTTGGAATAGCAGTAAAGATGGAGGCAGAGGATGCTTCTAGGTCTATCTTGTTGAATTAGAGTTGGCAGAACTTGTTGATGGATTGGAATTCGTGAAGAGAGGTAGAACATCAAGTATTTAGTTTAACCAGTTGTATAGAGTGGAGCTAAAAAGACAACGACTGAAAAAACATTATGTTCTAGGTGGAAAGCCAAGACTTTACGTTTTGACATACTAAATTTTATGTGCTTGTGAGATGGTTAAGATTAGATGTCACGTAGGCATTTCAGAGTAGTTTACAGCAGAAAAAACCAAAAAGCCTCATGATATCAGAGGGTAGAGGCAATGGCTTTGCCAAGCAGCCCTTCAATAATCTAATGTAGTCACAGGAGTCAGAAATAAGGGGGAGCAAGGGGTCAGTACTGGAGAATGAAAAGTAGATGAAGCAGTGATAGAATGGAGAGTGTTCTATTGTGGGAGGGAACTACACAGCTTGGCAGTGGTTGTCGGAGCTAGTGGAAAGCATGGATGTAGTTGATGACAAATTATAATGTGAGTGAACTGCTAATGCCAAAGACCCACTAAGCACGGTACTGTAGTCTGACAAAATCATATTTTTTTACTTTCTTCAATGAAGCAGGGCACCCAAGGGGGAACCACAGAATGCCACTGAACAAAAGGAAAGAGGGAAGCATCTTTTGAAAGATTTGGGTTCCCTCCAAGGGATTCTGAGGAGGAAACTAAGGGCAGCATAGATCAGTTGTGTTTCTGTGGCCAGATTAGGAAATGGGATATTAAGTAGGAATTGGTTGCTGCCATGAAGTGAGAATAATTTAGCACTTGGATATCCCTGGTGTTAGTTATATGGGTATAGCAAAGTGGGTCTGGGAACATCATTGTATAAAAATAAAAAAAAAAAAGCCATAGTTACTTAGAGGCCATTGTTCTGTCATTTTATAGCTGCTGGGTGACCTTGGGGAAAACAATGTTTCCTATTAACTTTGCAGCTAGCATTGTAAGTGTCTGCTCTTACAGTGTTAATAGTGAGGTTACTTGTTTCATTTTCAGTGTCAGCTGATTTTCAGTTTTTTAGTCCCAGCTAGGTTTTAACTCTTTAAGAAGCAGGTAGAGTGGTCATGTTAACAGATATGGCTACTTTAGGGATGAAACCAGCAAAGCTGCTCCAGTGGCAAACATTGGAAGGTTTAGTGGAGAGGGTAACCTGCAGGCAGGTGTCTGAAATGTGTCTTTATTTCTTTAACAGGGGCATTTATGATCACAGTGCTATTCACTCCTCTATATTTTATATCCTTTGAACTAAAAATTCTGCTTTTAGAAATATACCCCAAGAATCATACACAGATGTACACAGGGTTTTATACAAAGATGTTCATCACCACATTGTTTATGTTACCCAGATGTTAGTTAGGTTCACTCTGTATTTTGAGGATCAAAAGATTAACTCAGTCTCCCTCTTTTGGGGGCCTATACATTTTAAAACAATTGGTTTCCTTCAAACAATTTTTTGTTTTCCAAATTTTTTTTACTAAATTTCCATGTGGATCTGAGTTTTTCCTCCAATGGAGTTTCAATTTCAAGTGCATATAATGTC
Organism: Grampus griseus; assembly: GCF_964374135.1. Lineage (NCBI taxonomy): Eukaryota > Metazoa > Chordata > Mammalia > Artiodactyla > Delphinidae > Grampus > Grampus griseus. The sequence goes on along the minus strand of NC_138997.1, from coordinate 128,807,926 downwards.
CCAAGTCATGCCAAAATTAACCAAATCTCATTTTTGTTTGATTTCTATCCCTCCTAAAATACATTTATGTGTGAATAGTAGGCTTCCTTGGGGTTTTGAGATGCTGAGTTTATTTACCTCATTCAAATTATTTAAAGCAAACTTTGCTATTCTTGACTTCTTGTCTCAATATCAACAGTATCGTCAGGCCCCTTTTATGAAGGCCCCTCTTAAATCCTCTTATTTACCTCTACACTAGAGTTAATAATCTAGAGTGAATGCACCGTCAAAGAGTTTGCAGATGAAAGGCTAAGGGAAAGTTGAACAATTATGGGTAAAATTAATTTTTCTCTGTTTTCACTAACTTCAGAACTATTAGCAGTACCTGTGAGTTTGTCACCAATAGAAATTTCTTTAACTCTTTTTCTAAATGAAATTTGTTGCAAATTTGTTAAATTTAAATTTTGTTAAAATTTTTGTAAAAAGCCTGAAATATTGTTTACCCTGTAACTCCTTTGGAATTGTGGTTTTAATTACACCCAGGGCTATAACTGTTTATTTAAATCATCATTTAAAAGTTCCTTTATTTGAACATAATTGGTTTTTCTTGCATTTTATTTTATTTATGTAAAAGCAATATTGTAAGCAGAGGTCCATGTATGATAACTGTGTGATTCTTTGGTTGAGGCATTGGGCAGACCCTATACCTATAGGTAGAATTTGGGGTTTCCTCAACAGAGTTGACTTTTTCAGTATCAGTCATTATGGGAAGAAACTGATCATGGGAAAGAAAATATGGATTCTAGAGATAGGATAATATTTTTCTCTTACTGGGTTCTGTGAATAAGAGTCTATATTCTGAGAAATGTAGAGACCAGAAAACTCCTGGTAAAGAGAAATAATCTAGTCCCTCCTTGTGGAGACAGGCAGTGGACCAGGTTGAGGCAGCTGCTTCAGGAATCTTAAGTCATAGCTCAGTCAGCAGTTTCTTAGAGGAGTCCTGTCTGTCAGTCTCCATAAATGATGTACTGTCTTGTATTTCTCTCCAGAAATCTGCATTTCCTGAATGACTTAGAAGCCACTGGAAGCCACCAGTTCTTCTCTCTCTTAAAGTTAGATAATTAAGAGAAGGTTAAAGAAATTTTGTAGTTGTTATGAAATAACATGCAGTTCAAATATAAGAAAAATCTAATATTAAGAAAATAATCTAGAAATATCAGATATTAACTATTAAAAGTATAATATGAACTATGAAATAAGTATAAATAAATATACAGTGTATTCCAGCAGAAGCAGAGCTTTTCTCCTGAAAGAGACTAGACAAATTATCTACCCCATCCCTCAAGATATATTAAAATTTGTAAAATATTTTAAAATTTATTTACTAAGGGTTAACGTTGGAGAAATTATTTAACCTCTCTAATCCACAGTTTATCCGTATGTAAAATTTAGATTATGTGATGGTTAATTTCATGTGTCAACATGACTGGGCTAAGGGATGCCCAGATAACTGGTAGACATTGTTTCTGGATGTGTCTGTGAGGGTTTCTTCAGGAGAGATTAGCCTTTGAAGTAGTAGGCTGAGTAAAGCTCTCCCTCACCAAGGCAAGTGGGCATAATCCAATCTACTGAGAGCCTGAAGAGAACAAAAATGTGGAAGAAGGGCTAATTCATTCTCTCTGCTTGAGCTGAGACATCCATTGTCTCCTGTCCTTGAACTCTGTCCCTCCTGTTTCTTGGGGTTTCCAACTCAGACAGGGACTTACAACATCTACCCCCCACCCCTTTCTCATGCCTTTGAACTGTGTAAGTCAGTTGAGTTACGCAACTAGCTGTCCTGGTTCTGCAGCTTGCAGAAGGCAAATTGTGGAACTTCTTGGTCTTGTGTGTGTGTGTGTGTGTGTGTGTGTGTGTGTGTGTGTGTGTGTGTGTGTGTGTATGTATGTTCTGTTTCTCTGGAGAACCCTGACTTAAACAGATAACAACAAGACTTAACTCACAGAATTCCCGTGATGCTAGATGAGTTAACATAGGTAAAGAACACAAAACAGTGCCTGGCACATAGTGGTAAGCACTCAACATTTTAGTTGCTCTTATAATTGTTGTTGTTTTTGTTATCATTGTTATTGTTGAGCCTTTTGAAATCCTGTAGTGCATATATAAGACTCTCATATTTTGGCTTTCTTTTCCTGGTGCATTTGTACATCTTATGAGGTACAAAAAACATGGGATTCCTGGCACCCACACTTAAATGCAATTATACAACCCACACTAGATTTAGCTACATAATGAAATCCAAAGTACACGAAAAAAATACCCTGTTTCTTATTAAACGCTGTTGAATTCCTGATATATAATACAATACGTAGGATAGATGTATTTCTGAAACATTTCAGCTTCTTCCCAGTCTATTGCTGCAGTAATAAGGCCTTGAATATATGCTCAAATTCTAGTTTTCCTTATGGGTATCCTGAATATTTTAATTGAAGTACCTCATTCTGGATGAAAGCTAGTTGTTGATGTGAGCTGAAAGTGTGTAAGACTCTCACTGATAATTCAAACTTTGTAAGGAAGAGTTTAGCTCTTCAACCAATCAAGGCAGAAAACTCTATTAAGGACTCAGCTAGCTTGTCACAGTGTGGTTCTAATTAGGGACTTTGGACTTGGGAAGAAAAAGCAAACCTGAAGGCCCAATATACCAGGACTTTTAAAACGCTTTTTTGTCACTCAGAAGAGAACTGGAATTTCATGTGTTTTCTTCACTGTAAGATCAAATTCTGTAATGCCCTTAAGTTTGTTATTAATAACAATCAATTCCATTTATTGAATGTCTACTATGTGCTGGGTATAGAGTGAAGTGCTTTACATAGATTTAATTTAAATCTTTTAAAAACTCAAAAACCAAATAGCTTAAACTTTATGCCACTTTTATTATACCATACAGCTAGCTAATACATATCAGTGTTGGACTCAGAATGAGATTAGATTTTTTTGACTACAACATTATATACTTGACCCATTTGAATATACATGTCTGTATATTAAAATGCCAAAGAGTAGTTATGGTGTAGTAGGCACTAAGCTATATGGTACAAATACAGAAATGAATAAGAAGCCATCTGAGAGCTATAATCCATAGGCCTATCCAGAAAAGTCTACAGATTCAGCAAGTATAGCTTCCCAGGCCACCATACCAGAAAAATGTGATATGACTTGGGTTCTTTGAGGAAAGGATTTAGATATTCATGGGAGGATAGTTAAATGATAGCAAACATCTAACAAATTTGTTGAATAGGAATTGATTAATGCATAAGAGCCCTTTAGGTACATGTTGAAGAGCTATTTAGGGACTTACAATACTTGCTTTTTACTATTGTCACTGCTTATTTCATAATGTAATTTCTGGTTGACATCATTGCTTTCAATGCCAATACTCTTCCCTCATATGTCCTTCTTTTATTCTTTCTCTATTTTTTTTTCTATTTCCTCTAAAGGATTGGAACTCAGTTCTTTGCATCTACTGCCATGTCCTGAAATTATAACTCTTACTTCTTTCAACCTGTCACTTCCAATAATAACAGGGGGGAAAAAAGTACTCTGCAAGCCAGTTGGCTCCATTTAGTATCATTGGGAAAACGTACATCTGCTTTTTGGATTAAATCATGCTTATGAAACCATGCCTATTTAGTTGACAGGAAGAAAAAAGTACAATTTACATATTTTAGTTATTCTTGTTCTAGTAGACTTCAGAGCTTTAATTCACCCTAGGTTTACCCTTGGAAAAAATACTGAGAATTTTTATTTGTTGGTTGTCTGCCAGCTGTTTTCTCTTAGACTGGCAGCATGATGTTTGTCAGAGTTATGATCACTTAAGCCAATCCTTATTAGAGACTAAATACTGTTTACCCCACACACTTGTTCTTCTGACATAAAATTAGTTTTAATAAACACTCATCAAAATCATAAGTTAATTCAGAAGGTTTTTTTTTTAATGTTATAACCAAATGAAGTTTGTTGTAGGAATGGAATAATTACACAAAACATAAAATATTTTTTAATCACTGGTTCTGTGCTTTGTTCAGTAATGGTACTGTGACAACATATGAAGAAATTTACCACATGGCCTATGGCCTTGAGAAGCTTCCAGTTTCATAGTGGAAGGGAAAGGGAGTGGCAAAGCATATGAAATTTTTGTACAGTACCTATGAAATAAGATCACGAGGTCTATGATTCAAAAGATATGCAGATTATAATTGCAAAATGAGTTGAGAAGGGGGAGAAAATATTGTGTGTCATCGAAACGTTCAGATAAAGTCTTCATGGAGGGTTGCAAAATGGGTAGACACTTTGTAGGTGCAAAGGAACCTCATCTTATAAAATGGTATAAAGTATTTTTAATTAGAGAATAATCCACTGCTATGAAGATATAAACTATATGACAGTGAGAAGAGGATTTTATTACTTCTAATTTCTTGAATAATGAAGATTTAATTTTTAGAAGTGTTTAAAATTTTACAAGAAAAATATTTCTTTGAATAGAAAAGATGAACGAATAGCTGCCTCAATACAGAACCCCAGTAAAAGCTTGTGTTTACATGATTAATATTTAAAGTCACATCTTAAAAACGCTTATATAGATTTCATCCAGAGTGCTATACATCTCAAGGTTCAGAACATATAAATCCTAATGCTCTCTACATTTTCAGTTTGTTTAAATTGTGATTGAAAATAAATTTTGGGAAAAAGAATAGGACTATATGCTAAACGTCTTTCTAAGCCAATATTGCTCTTACATAGATCAAAGAAGATATTTCAAAGGTCCAGCAAACCATCGGTGCTAAAATTCAGCACTTAGAAGTATTTGGAGATGTCTTCCATTACTTTTTTTTTTTTTTATGGTATACGGGCCTCTCACTGTTGTGGCCTCTCCTGTTGTGGAGCACAGGCTCCGGACGCGCAGGCCCAGCGGCCATGGCTCACGGGCGCAGCCGCTCCGCGGCATGTGGGATCTTCCCGGACCGGGGCACGAACCCACATCCCCCGCATCAGCAGGCGGACTGTCAACCACTGCGCCACCAGGGAAGCCCCATGACTTTTTAAAGTGTCAGTTTCATTTGACTTTTTCATTTTATCAAAAAAGACAGCAAACCCAGGAGGATAAAAATGAAGGTAAACAAATATTAAGCAAAATAAATGTAAAAAGTCAATTGTTTAGTTTTGAGTTAATGTTCTTAAGGTCCTTAAGGGATTTATAATGGTATAATCTAAAACTCAAGTACCTGGTAGACTAGAAGGGAAGTAGAAGAAATTTCGAACTTTGTATTAAGGGAGCTTAGTTTTTGGTTTTGTTTCATGTTGTTGTTGTTTAGTTTAAGAAAAAAAAATATTGATTTTTAAAAAGTCAAATTTCTGATTTAATCAAATTAATTTTATTATATATTCCTTTGTCATTATACAGTCACAGCCTCAGCATGAAAAAAAATAATTTCCTTACTAAAACTAAAAGATTTAAGGTGGAACTCTGCCATTAGAGCATTTTCTGGCTCTAAGATTACTGAAGATAATATTCTCATTTTTTTTCCTTAGCACCTGATAGAAGCATCCTAAATGGGATGAATTTTATGAAATTACTTTGATAAACATAGACATGAAATAGAAGTGATTTATCTTGAAACAAGTGCCAACAAATAGCAAGTTAAAGATTTCATCAACAGATGACTCTTGAAAGTATAATTTTTTTCCATCTGTAAATGCTATGATGCAGTGTTTAAAAAACCTCATATTTCTAGGTTATTAATAAAATCATTATTTCTTTACAGACATTTACAGAGGGAAAATTCTCTGCATCAGTAACTTTTAATTTTGCTCCAGAAATTAAGACAACTATATATGTTAAAGAAAAAAAAAGCTAATCTGTTAAAGAAATTTCTTTAACAAATTTAGAAGGAAAAATTGTTCTTGAATAAAAAGTTACTTTTTTTTAATGAGGCACTACTTAAGGCATATTGAAATCTGTGTTTTTATATGTGTAGAATATTATTTGTACTAGTGCTTGTAGCAATAGAGCATTATCTAAATGATCCTTTAAAATGATTTTGTTTCACACTAAAAGAATAAAGTGCTCATATTTCTACATATTGAATATATATTACAGAAGTAAGTTGTAGATGCTTTTTATTTCTTGGTTCATCATTTTAAATAAATTTTGGAAAGAGTTTTATGACTATTTTACTACAAAGCATATGAATTTAAAAGTGAAACACCAGATTTTGGACTTAAAATTAGAATTCTCAATCTAGTATTTTGCTTATATGTTTATTCAATAAACACAGAAGACATCAAGATGAATGTGATTTTACTTGTACACAAAGACTTAAAGTTCCATAAGAGATTCAAACAAACAGATAATTTAAAATATTGTAGAGACGAAGAGGAATGCTCAGTTTTCAAAAAAAGAAGAGGTTAAAGCATAAAGACTAGATGATTAATTTCATTAAAGGAGCCAAGGAGGGGAAGTCATCAGAATATCAGTCAGCTGGGGTCCCCATGGTATCTGTCTGTGGCCTATTAGGCCACACAGCAGGAGGTGAGCGGCGGGCCAGCATGAAGCTTCATCTGTATCTACAGCTGCTCCTCATCGCTCACATTACCTTCTGAGCTCCGCCTTCTGTCAGATCAGTGGAGGCATTAGATTCTCATAGGAGCACGAACCCTACTGTGAACTGCGCATGCGAGGGATCTAGGTTGCACGCTCCTTATGAGAATCTAATGCCTGATGACCTGAGGTAGAGCTGAGGTGATGCTAGCGGTGGGGAGCGGCTGCAAATACAGATTATCATTAGCAGAGAGGTTTGACTGCACAGAGACCATAATAAATCAGTTGCTTGCAGACTCGTATCAAAACCCTATCAGTGAGTGGCAAGTGAAAACAAGCTCAGGGCTCCCACTGATTCTGCATTATGGTGAGTTGTATAATTATTTCATTATATATTACAATGTAATAATAATAGAAATAAAGCGCACAATAAATATAATGTGCTTGAATCATCCCGAAACCATCCCCCCCCGCTCCCCAATCCGTGGAAAAATTGTCTTCCATGAAAATGGTCTCTGGTGCCAAAAAGGTTGGGGACCACTGCCAGTCAGTTTAATGGAAATACAACACCACAATTCTATATAAAGTTAACAGTAAGTTTCCCAATTAACATGTAAAAGAATTTCATGTTTCCTGTGTCGTTCTGACTGCATGAATAGCACTTTATACATTTTAGAACACTGAATTTACAAAGTACACTGAGGAACCAAACCATATTTGGATGAGAGAGAACAAGACAGTAATGATAATATGAACCACTTCAGATGAAAAGTGTTTGAGAAAATTGAGCAAACCCACTTGATATATGACATTTATGTCAGATATCTGAATAAGGGTTATTGTAAGAAGTTGTTTCTGTAAAGAGAAAAAAAATTTAAAGTAGATACAGATTATTGGGAGGCAGTTTTTTGTTTAATAACAGTAAGGAAAACACTACAAACTCTTTGATCCATCTAACAACACAGATCTTGTTATAGTTAGCATTGAACCCACCATCCTTGGAGGTATTCAAGCAGGTGCCCAGTGAAAGAAGGAGCACTACTAGTGGTAGAATTAGAAGTGGTAATAGTAGTAATAGTAATAATGGTAGTAATAGTAATACTATTATTAATAGTAATAGTAATGAAGGCAATTCTTCTGAAAGCTCGTTATGTATCTCCCTATTTACATGTATTTTTCTAGTTATGTATTAATTATTTCTGTCTCAGAAAAGGGAGAATGAAGCAAAGAACTGTTAAGCAGTGGCTAAGGCCTCATATCCAGTAAGTGTTATGTGGGCTCAAAAAGCGAATTCAGAGCCAGTGCTTTGCCCTTAACAGACTATGACTTATGAAATATTTTTACCAAGGTAGCCCTAATATAATGGAGATTCAAGCTTATACTATACGGAGGTTTCTGGGAATGAAACTTGCTACCGCCCAATATAAAACAAACATTTGATTTTCTATGTTTTATTTTAAAATTTAGTGAAATCTTATATTTGTTGAAAATATATCCACATTTATTTTAACATTAAAACTTTAAAATATTTCTCATAAAATATATGAGAAAAATAATTCTCCAGTTCTATTTTGTGAAGACAGTGGATGCATCATATGAAGATCTGGTTTCGCATTAATGAGTCAGCACTCTGTCCCTTCAGCTAATGTTTCTCTTCTGCAAATCCACTGTGACTACCCTCTACAGACCTTCCAAAACTGAAATTGCTATTTTGAATAATCAAAGGCAAGGATATTTATAGTCCATATTGTATAAATAGGCATGGTTATCAGGCAAGACCTTTTGGATCAGCTACCATGGCAGTGTTCTTGCACTTCTGTATTTCACATAAAAAGGGACTGAGTCCTCCTCCAAGACTGGTCAGCCTCTTCTGTCTGCCTCTGGCTTCCATGGGGTCCACATGTATAGCCAAGCTTCTCAGTCTCTCTGTCTCTTTATTCACATCTGAACATTCCAAATCCAAGGAGATGAAACTAAACAGATCTTATTTTAAAACATATTAATAAAGCAGGATTCTCTTTTTGTCATAACTATTTTTCATTTGCTATGGTGCTTATTTAAGAACACTTAGGGGAGGATCATTACTAATCCCTGCCTTAACACTATTATAATACCAAAGTACTGTTTCTGACTTCCATTAGTACTCAATAATATACTTTTCTCTAAATTGCTTGTATAAATATTTAGGAGTTGCAAAATTTTTGAAGTTTATTTTCTTAAAAATTAAGTGATATTCTCTAGGGAAGTACTCAGGTTCATCTTACTGTTTTTGGTTTATCCCTCTTTATGATGCAAGGTAATATGTTGCAGTGAATACTGTAGAGGGAATATCTGCTTTGTAAAAGTGCATATTTGTAAGATGACATCTAAGAAAACTTTAATTCTAATTTTTTTTAACTTTGGTTATAAATGTCTCCCACATATTAATTACCTTTGAATTCTATTTTATAGATAAACATATTGCTACAGATTATATGCTTTTAAGACCTCTGAGGCAACCAGAGTGAGTTTTCTGCTCTAAGTAATCATTTGCTCCATGATACACATAATATTTTTTATATATATGGATTGGGAATCCACCAGGTAGATATCCTATTAAGATATACTGAATTAGAATTCATTTCATGTTTTGTTTTACTCCTTACAAATTACAGCATAAGACAGTATGCTGCATGCAGCATGAGAAATTTTGTTGATCATTAGGCTCTTGAGTTTTGATCATGTCTACCATTTTGTATTCTGATGTAAACACTGACATGTCTGATTTAGAAGTTATAAAATGTTTTAAAGACCTACACTGGCAAGGATAAAAATTAAAAGGGCTATCAATCCTCATGTTTCAGGGCATTAGCTGCTTTCCAGATGGGTTGGAGAAAAATATACCCTGTGGTGTAGTATTAGGTGCATTAGCTAGGTTTTTATGCTTTTTTCTTCAAAAATTGGCAATGGCGACTTTTAGAACAAACACTCAAGTGAATAACTCTTTATTTTATTGTGCTTTGCCAATTCTGGCAGGCACTTTTCAGTTTGCATAACAACAAAATTCAAACACATCTCTCATTTCTATAGCTTTCACAATGCATATGAAATTATTGCTACTTAGGAAGTATTGAAAAATATTTCTTTTTTCAACATCATTTTAACAGGTAATTATCATGATTACTTGTAAAGGCAAAATCTTAAGCACTGATATATTTTTGAAGAATATTAAGAAAGGGAAGAATTTGACGTGTTCTGGTAAGTGCATAAATGCAAAAATTTAAAGTTGTGGCTTTTGTAGTATTGATTGGATTTCAATGACCACATTCTATTGAGCATTCGATTATTAAACCGAGAACTTAGTCTTAAAAAACTGAAAAGTGACTGAGTACAGAGGGAAGATTCTTTCTTCTCAAAATTTGACATGCATCACAATCACCTGAAAGTTTCTTAAAAATAGAACATCCTTCCCAGATTTTTGGAGTCATTAATATTTACTATAAGATCAAGCTTTTAATTTGCCATGTAATGCTAAAAATAAGTGTGAGGTTTATGTGGACAATACTCCAACAGTATAAATAATACTTCCATTATTTTTTTAAATTAAAATATTGAGTTTTTTGAGGTAAAAATTTCAACATGGTTGAGATTGTATTACACCTTTAAATAAATTTAAAGAGAACTAATATTTTAATGGTACTGGGTTTTCTAATAGGTGAGTATATGTTCTATGTATTTAAGTCTTTATTTTCTCTCAGCAGTTTTATAGTTTTCAATGTAGATTTTTTCAACATCTTATTATTCTTAAGCATTTTATATTTGAACGGTTATTTTAATGCATTATTTTTTATTTTTTTCAATCGATTCCTGATAGAAAATGGAACTATAATTGGCTTAGTTTACTCTAGAGTAAATCTTGGAAATATGTACCAGGAAATATTTACAAGAATTTTCTTAGCAGTATTCTTCACAATACCAAAAACTGCGAACGCATAAAATAACAGTCTACTTTAAAGTGGCTAAGGAAAGCATGAAGCACTTATTGAAAATAAATGACAGCTATATACAACACTTGAAATTTTAAAACACATATGAGAATGAAAAAAAGCTAGCTCTTGAAGATTACACATGGTATATCATTTCTACCTAACTTAAAAATCAAACAGTATCTTTTTATGATGAAACTACTTTTTAAATTTATAGTAATAGCAAACATCTATTTAATTTAATTGTTACCAAAGAGGGGAAACAAAGGAATGGAATAGATGAGAAAAACACTGGGTTGGTAGTACTTTAAATTGGGGATATTTCATTTATACCTTATGATTATATATTATATATATTCTTCAAATCAAATATTATATTAAAAAATAAGGAATTGTGCATATTACATAGGTAGTTTAAAATGTTTCAAAAGTCTTGATATCATTAATTCAATAATTAATTCAATAAAATATATCAAGATTTGTTATTAATATTAATATGCCAGGAACTAGTCTATATTATTTTTTATACAGCAGAGGGGAGATAAGTTGAAAAAACAAATACCTCCTTTTGTGGAGGTTATATTTTCATAGGTGGAGGTAGACTGTACCTAACTGAACAAATAACTATGAAATATAGAGACAGGGTTATAAAAAAAATGAAGTATATATGGTGAGAGATAGAAAGGCAGAGATCAAGATGCAGAGAAGATAATGCCAGATCCATATGCATGGCCACATTGTTGTCAGGGAAATGTGAATGAGTATAAGCATAAGGGATTTGAAGGCAGTCATGTACTAGCAGATGTTTACAGACTATGTGGTGTAAATATTTAAGCTATCAGCTTGACACCACTGTAAGTGAGGCAGGATGGGATGGTTCTTGGGAGGCAGTAGGAGCTGGTTCTAGCACACCAGGGTCAAAGATGGGTGCGAGGAGGAACTTCTAAAGGCTAAGTTAAAAAAAGTGAGTTCAATTTGGAAGAGAATGAAAATGTTTAATAAATTATAGGTCCCATTACATTTGAATATTTATTGGAATTGGGATGTTAGAGGGAGAATATTGAACAGACATACAGCTGTGGTCCAGAGAGTAGGGCAACAGAGAAAACTGGTGTGGGTGCACTCATTATAAATAACAGTTTTTCATATTTCATCATATAAATGAGTAGCTGAGATGGCATACAGGAAAAGAAGCCAAGATCATAAAAGACCAGGGTACTGAAAGGATCTGATATGTTGATACTGAAATCGTAAATTATGGAAGAATAGGGGGTGAATTCGAATGTTAAAATCTTCAATCATTGTAAAGGAAGTGACCTATAATTCCAGGGAGTTGAAGGCTTTAAGAGACACAGAAAACTGTATGCAAGTGGCAGCAATGAGGAGCCTGGAGGATATATGCTCCATCTCCAGGTTTATGGGAATAGAGTTTGGGAAAGAACACCTATCCTATACACACTTAAGAGAGTTGTGATTTATGCACCCTAATCTGTGAACAGTGGGATCATGTTGATCAGCCTGCTGCGGGTAAGAAGGTGGAGAGAACACTCAGAGTGGGGATTATTGTATAGAGAACTTTTCCGATAATCGTGATAAATTCTCAGGGGCACAGAGAAAGAGTTTTCTGAAATCAGAGAAGAGTGTGAGATTGTGAAATATCTGCTCATGATTTTTATTCATTTCCAAATTGGATTTTTTAAAAGTTGAGTTTGGAGAGTTCTTTATATATTCCAGATACAATTTCTATATTAGATAAGTGGTTTATAAGTAGTTTCTCTTAGGCTGCAGCTTATATTTTCCTCTTCAATGGGTTTTTGTAGAGTAAGTTTGTAATTTTTATAAGATCCAGTTTATCTGTATTTATGTTTATAGGACATGCTTTGGTGTCAAGTCTAAGACTCCTGTCTAGCCCTAGAGCTCAAAATTTTACTCCAATCTTTTTTTCTAAAGGTTTTTATAGTTCTATATATTATATTGTCTGTTATCTATTTTAAGTTAATTTTGTGTGCTAATGTGTGAAACTTAGGTTGACTTTTTTTTCCCTATAAATTTCCAATAGCTCTAGCATTATTTGTTGAAAAGGATATCTTTCCTCCATCGAAATACTTTTGCACCTCTGTCAAAAATCATTTAGGGATATTAATGTGGTCAGTTTTAGAGTTCTCTATCCTGTTCTACCGATCTGTTTGTCTATTGTTATACCAGTACCATTGTTTTCTGTAATTTTTTTATAAGCTTGTTTTTTCTCTTTAAATATGAACAAATACAACATACAGAGAAATAATAACAAAAGAAAAATAATTTATATGGCTATTCCCTTTCTGAAAATTGGTAGAACATGAACAGAACATTGCAGTAACAGACGTAAAATATTTGAAAAAGAGATGATATCTACAGTTGCATCTTTTAATTATTTTCTAAGGAAAAGAATTTAGTAGTAAGATTTAATATTGGGAAGAGTAATTTCCCCTCCTTTATTCTTCTTTTTCAAGATTGTTTTAGATGTATTGGGCCTCTGACTTTCTGTATAAATTTTGAAATAAGTTTGTTTGTGTCTACATAGAACAGTCCTTTTTTAATATATATATATATATAGGAAATGCATTAATCCTGTATTTCAATGTGAGGAGAATTAAATCTTTCCTGTGTTGAGTCTTCTTATACATGAGCATTATGTGTGTCTCAGTTTACTTGGGCCTTTTAAATTTTCTTTCATGACCATTTAGTAATTTTAAACACACAAATCATATTCCTGTTTTGTTAGACTTATACCTAGGTATTCCATTTTCTTTGGAACAATTGTAAATAGTATTGTGTCTTTAATTTTTATTATCATATATTTGCTATTGATTGATACATTTATTTCTCCATTCTGCCTTATCAGTCTTTGCTTCATATATTTTAAAGCTTTGTTGTTTTGGGCATTAACATTTAGGTTCATTATGTCTTTTTGGTAGATGGATTCTAATATCATTATGTAATATTCCTCTTCATCTCTAAGAATTATCTTTAGTTTGAAGTTTATTTTATTGGATATATCATATCCACTCCTGTTTTTAAAAAATAATGTTTGCATGATGTATCTTTCCCCATATTTCTACTTGCATTTTACCTTTGTCATTGAATCTGTAGTGAATTTCCTGTAAATTGCACACAGTTGGGTCTAGTTTTTAAAATAAATTCTGCCAATCTCTGTCTTTCAACTGGTGTATTTAAACCATTTATATTTAAGGTAATTATTGATATTTTATGGCTTTAATTTTTCATTTTATCATTTGTTTTCTGTTTGTTTTGTTAGTTTCTTGTCCTTCTGTTTATCTTTTCTTATGTTGGGGGGAATACTAGACCTTTTTTTTCTTTTTAGAAACGTATGTTGATTTATTTATAAACCTCCACTGGCACCTACAGATGCTGGAGTCAGTAGAAGGAATCAGAGTTGACCCTGCTTCCTAACACCTTATTCAGTCTCCTTACTGATGGGGATGTGTCAGCATTCAGGTCCCCAACTGGGTCCTGCTGACAACAAAGTTAGTGAGAAAGTGGAGTGTTACCTACCCTCAGTTCACAATGCCTTATTCATTCTCATTAATGCAGGGAGGGGTGGAGGCTCCACTCCTGCCTAGGTCCTACTGACAGCTGGGATGGGAGTGGAGCCATGAAACATAGTGATGACAAGTCCCACCCCACACTGTATTGTTATGCACTTTGCTGCCTTGTAAGTAGAGGCTTACCTCACCATTAGACTCTGTTGGTATTACCCTGCTTCTACTAGGAGGGAGATGGACAATCAGTTCTTCCTCTTCCTCCATCACTGAAATCACGGAGGTGGTAGTGTCCACTGGTATGTTCCTGGGGTGGAGTGTTACCAGACCACCATTTTCCAGGCTTTCTGTGGAACTTTCATCTTTGCCTGTTGTCGGTTCCAGGTTGGAGGCTTTTGCAGCACCCTATCTGAGCTATATGAGAGATAGTAAGTAAACCCAGGGAACTCAGTGATGAGTTCTTCCTCAAGTCCTGGGGTCTCTAGGCAAGTCACTTTCTTCTTTCCACCTTTCTGAGTCTTCCTATGATTGTTTCAGTCCAAGGTTTGTGTTATGCTTCTTATGATTGTGTTATTTTAGTTGTAGTAGTGAGATTCTGAGGGAAAGTCCATCTTGGCCAGAATTAGAAATTGAAATTGGACTTTTATCAAGTTTTTATTTGGTATCTTATTTATAATTAAATAAATAATTAATCTAAAATCAACATAAGAAAGAAACACACTTCTTAGATTATTTGAGCTATTTTTCAGTTCATCAAATAATTTAACATATGGATTTATTTCAATTATTCTATTGTACTTTGATTTTAGTAAGACATCAATAATTTAAAATAATATATTGAAACCAGATGTCTTAATATAATAACACAATACTTGTGTTTAAACGTTCTACCCAAAATATGCCATATGTGTACCTCTTTATCCCAATATCTATCATTTTTAATTGTTTCACATAAATTAGTATAGGTTATCTTTCCCTGAAACATTTTAATCAATTTCTTACAATAGTCACAAAAATATATTAAGAAGACAAAGATACCTTCATAAAATGAGGATGGGTACCACTTTAGCTCAATAGTTAAAATTATACTTGATTTCTGGAATAGGGCAATTATGTTGAAAAACAAGAGATACTATTATTAATAACCACATGAATCAAAAGCTAGAAGAGACAAAGGAATTAACATAGATCTATTAAAATATTTGCCTACAAATATATGAAACAAAATTGATAACTTTCATCAAACTGGTATATGATCTATTTCATGAAATTAATATAATAATGTGAAATGCTGGAGATAATAATGTGAATAGAATAAGTTGAGTCTAATAAGTAAATGTGTTGCATTTCTGGCAGTCATTTTTTACTCAACTTGGGAAAATTAACAAGGTAAAGAGGTAATATTATAAAAAAAAGTTCTACATAAGAATAATGAATGTGAAGCAGTATATGATAAAGCTGTAATGATTTTTAAAATACTACTGTTTAAAGGATGTGAAAATCATTTGAACAGACAATTGTTTATAAAGATTGATATATTATAAATATAGACTTAAAAATCAAAAGGAAATATATTATTTGATTAAGGGCAGTGGTATAATTGTTTGCTTCAAGTGGGAGTGGTTCTTTAAAAGACTCTAAAAAAGAAGATAAAAAAATGTGAAGCAAGTCAAATATAAGTAATACATAGAACTTTTGTAAATTTTGTATTTCCTATTTGTGATGGAGTTTTAACCACAAGGAGAATTTGATATTTTTTATTTAACCTGAGCAAAACAACAGACCATCTTGCACATAAAGGACAACAGCCACATCATATGCACTTAAGAATTATTATTTAGAATACTCTATATACCAGGTTTTATTCTTGGTCCTGGGGAACATGCTAAGGAAGTAGACAGACAACATCCCTACACTTTGGTGTTTATGTTTCATAAAAATTTGACCATTCATTAACAAGAAAGCAAAGAAGATATTTTCAATAATGGTAATTGCCATGAATATAGTACAGAATATGGAATCAACTGAGTTGGTAGATAGGCAGGGAAGGTTTTCAGGCAGTTCCATGTGAAATTTAACCTTCATGTCTCAAAGAAGGAGAGGTAAAAGGTATGGTAGAAGGTAATATGCACCCTAAGATGCAGGTGCTCCACAGATTTTTTTTTTAACATCTTTATTGGGGTATAATTGCTTTACAATAGTGTGTTAGTTTCTGCTTTATAACAAAGTGAATCAGTTATACATATACATATGTTCCCATATCTCTTCCCTCTTGCATCTCCCTCCCTCTCACCCTCCCTATCCCACCCCTCCAGGCGGTCACAAAGCACAGAGCTGATATCCCTGTGCATGGACATATATACACTAACAAATGTAAGGTAGATAGCTAGTGCTCCACAGATTTAATGGATCGTCACTGTGTGTTAATGAGGTACCATGTGACCAGAGCCTTTCAATTTTAACATAAATTAGAAAGTGGATTTTTATAGGAAAACTAAAGACTTTTAAATGTTGCCAATGAAGTTCAATTTGGAAACAACACTGCCTACTTACTCAATTCAGTGTAAACGCATCACAGTTTTAAGTTAGATCCCTCAGGTCACTGGTGTGCAACCTCTTTGATAGATCATCCTTGTATATATTTCAACCATATAGAGAATTCATTTGCTTCATTAAAGAAATGAGAATTTTTTAAACCCCATAAGTCCAGTGAATATTTACTCTCTTAATCCACCAGTTTGTCCTCTCTATTCTAGATCATTAAATTTTTCTTCTACCATTCTTGTAGAGTTCATATTGCTTCACTGAAGAATAGGAATTCTAAAAATCCAGAGGTCCAGTGACTATTTACTGCCTGGTGATTTACATCATTTTACTCTATCGATTTTACAGGTTCACTTCTTGTGGTCCATGATAAATACTCATTGTCTGAGCTGTAGTTATAGGATAAGCATCAGGTTGGGAGCCCCCAAAACAATTAAATCGCCTCTCATATTTTTTAATGACTACAGGGAGCTCATTATTCTGATTTTACTGAAGGAGTGCAAAAATATGTAAGCCTTGGATATCATTTTTATCTTCCCTAATTATATTTTGGAGTTTTAAAAATGTGCATCCTTAATCATTATAATTTTAGGCATTGTTTTTATAACACTGCTATGTCCCAAAATCTGAATTAATTTTTTAACTTGTTTCACTGATTTAGCAGTGCAATAAAGGTCAAAGACTAGATAGCAATTAGAATAAACACTAAAGCTTTTCCAAGTTAAAGCTTTCAGGCATGCATAAAATAGTTTTAGTACTCTGAAAATCTAAAAGTAAACACAAATTATATTTTCTAATTAAACAAGGCATAAATAACAATTAATTTCAAAGTATTTTACAGACCTTAATCAACATTCCTAATTCCCCCTTGGATTTGATATTATTGTGTACGTATAGGTATGTGATGATAAATTTTGTCTAGAGGACAACTTTACTATTTACTAAGTCTGTTTTGTCACACTGACTATATTTTTTGAGAAGAATTCTGCCATTATTATTCCACATAATACAGACTTTCTACAGCTAAGAAGTTCTTTTGATAATAACAGATGTATTTAGGGAAGACTGGGGATTAGATAAAGGTCATACATATCCTTATAGATTAATAGTTGTATCAGTAATTTTCTGGAAATCACCCGTTCACATCTTTCTTCTCTTCCTGATTAACAATCTCCCCTGTTATAACAATCCACAAACAATAAAGATAACAAAAAATCATAGTGCAGTGGAGAAACCTCTGGAGTTTTGTGTCACTTGTTTTTGTTTGTTTCTGAGTCAAATCCATGCTCAGTGTAAATTTTTAGAAACAAATGTTTTCCTTATGTAAAGATGAAAGACACTGGAAAATTCATTAATACTGTTAAGTAACTATCTATAGAAAAACATCATTGAATTTTCTAATACTTTTATAACCTTGATAACATACTAATATTAGTATTAATGTTTAACATCTGTGCACATTTTTAAAAGTTCTCTCTTTCTGATACTTATAGAAAACAAACAACTACTCTTATATTGAATTTAGTAATTTTATAAACTAGTGAAAATAATATTTGTTTTGGCTGTATTTGAATGTTTGGTTATTAACAATAGTCTAGAAAAATGTAATATGTAATTTATAAGCTCAGAATATGTTCATCAACAGTATATCACCAGAAACTTCCATTAATTAAAAAAAGAAATTATCAAAATTCAAAGTTTGATTCTTGTTTTGACAGAAATAGACTTTTAAATTACTTATAAAATAGATTTTCATTTTCTCTGTAGTGATATTGAGACATTAGTCTGATTCTTTTGTTGAAGTGGGCAGAGCATAAATAATTATTAATTGTTCAAGATTTTGTCAAAAAAATCCTGTCCATATTGCAGTTCATTTGAGCTCTTATGATTAATCATAATTAAGGACCCTTGTAGAGATTCATTATAAAAATAAAACAAGCAAAGCTGTATTTACAATATAAAACCATCAGCTGGGGTTTATGCAGTGTATTAGTATGTCAGTAAACTTAAATGACTCTATGTCATAAATTCACAATGATAAAAATATCAGACACTTAAATATAGTTTATAGCACAGAGTTTATTCTAATATATAGAACCTTTGGAGGTAAATAATTCAAATGTGACATTTGATGCAATGTAACAGATGAAGTTTATTTTTTAATCCCAGATTTTCATCCTGAAAAATTAGAAGATTAGAAAATTAATGGCCCTAATTCTAATTCTGCCTCAGTCTCATTTTAAGTCTTTCCATCATTCTACGTGCATCCCTCTGAGCAACAGAGTTAGAAGTAACTATTTTTCATTCTTCTTATAAAGGGACAACTGTCTTCAGAATACCAATATTGGAAATGAAGTACTAATAAATAAAAGTTTTACTCAAACTAGTAAAAGTAGGTTATAAAGATTCTTTCTCAAATTCCTCCTGGAACAATGTGGAAATAAAACATGTGCACATGCCAATGGGCACAATAAACGTGTGAAAAAATTACCAATAAACTGAGTAATCTTTATATTGAGAACCTGAGAGAACACAGTATTTTCCCAGATCTGTTAGCCATCAAATTGGAGAGGACAATAGATAATTAGATGATAGCAAGACTCAAAAATGAGAATTCAATTCATAAAATATTTTCCAGGCTGTTCCCACTTAGAATAAAATAATCATGAAAGTATAGGAGGGAACCATTTAAAAATCATTATTTTCATACATATGTCCTAGGGTAGAGTTTA
Source organism: Grampus griseus (assembly GCF_964374135.1). NCBI lineage: Eukaryota > Metazoa > Chordata > Mammalia > Artiodactyla > Delphinidae > Grampus > Grampus griseus. The sequence goes on along the minus strand of NC_138997.1, from coordinate 128,788,569 downwards.
CGTAAATCATACCAGAAAGTTTGATAGTGTTTACGTATGTGGATGCAAGTGTGTGTTCTGTGTGTGTTTGTGTCTGTGGATATGTTTATTATTTGAAGACTAAAACTTCTTTCAAAGCACTTAATATTTTATTATCAGCTGAAGAGCCCAGTTGAAGTATAAACTTGTGTAATTTGAGTTAATAACTTCTTCTGTCGACAAAGGAACTCTACAATAGCTGCTTATTTTCCTCACATAGCAACTCAGAAAGAGCCATTGTTCAATGGCTTTATGGCCTTTGAGCATAGATAATTGATCATAAATCTTTAGGTGGCCCAGCTGGGTTTCCATATGACTGCAGAGAAGCACCATATGGCCTCTAGCACTCACAGGGATCCCCTGCACTCACAGGTTACAGATTGAAAATCTGTCACAGTATTGAGAAGCAAGCTGCTCTCAAACTAGTGCAAAATAAATGATATTCTCAGATAAAACAAAGGGGAGATTTTCTTTAATAAGCTGATGGCTATATCTACAGTTCTCATACTTTTTTTTGATAATGTCTGGATAATTTAGGGTCTTGAACAACCCGAGTGGATTGTTTTATAAGGTCTCCATACCTTGGAGAAAAGCACCATGCTGAGGCTTGGCTCAGTCCTAAGAGGATCTGGGACATTGTTTGGAACTTACCATCTCCCTTCCCTGCTTTCTTCTGCATACTAGCAACATTTTCTTAGATTTTTATTCAGAGGGTTGAAAATAATGGCTTTCCAGGTAGCACCCTCCCATCTCATACCTTAAAGTTTCTCTACTTCAAAGAGACCTATTCTCCTTACCTAATCCTATGTCAGGATGGATTATGTGTGCATCCTTAGACCTGTGGCAGAAAGAACAGCCCCCACTGTATAGTGATGGTTAAAATAGAGGATAGCAAGTTCTCCAAGATATGTGAATTGATGCTCGTGAGGAGAATTGGTTGTTAGAAAGATGATGATGATGATGATGATGATCCATGTGTCCAATCACTTATTTATGTTAGTTAGGACTCATGGACAATATCAGCAAATAGGGTAAGAAAATATGGTTACGTTTAATACATAGTTTGAACATTACCATCTTTATACCAGAGGCCATGCCCTGGGAGGAATCTTTAAAGCCAACAAGTCATGACCAACCAAAGTCCACAGGTTCCCATTCTGGGCCATGTTCTAGGTATCCAGGACCTTAAAAGTCCTTGCCTAAATGCCCAGACCTTGTTCCCAGTTCCTGTGTGGGCCTCTTCTTTGAGTCTCTCCTCCTCAGGGCAGAACACACTGGAGTGTACACACTTCGAAGCCCAAAGAATGGCCAAGGGGAGGCTCCATAAAGAAGCTGTTTGATGGAGCCTAAAAGAAACAGCTGGGATGTTCACACGTGTGAGCATGAGGTCCCTCCAGGAATAAGAAAAGGCCAGTTATTGGAAGACAGTGGGAGCAAGCTGTGGGCTGAAGACATGGAGCTGGAGTCCAGCTCTCCCCTGGCCAACACATTCAAGCACAGATACCTGAGGAGCCTGAGAACTTTAAATTAATCCTGGCCTTCCAGGTTGTTTGGAAGTTATGTTTTTAATGGTAAAATATAGAACTAATTTTGTTTGACAGTCCTTTAGCTTGGTTTAAAATCTGTAGTAATTCCGTTATGAACATCCATTTTTACTCAAAGTGTAGGGTCTGAATGGAACCTATCATTAATATGGACAAACTGCTAATCTGTATTCTTATCTCCTACTTTTTGTCAAAGTGCTTATCTAAGAAACAGCATATTTCAAGAGTCTAGTTATAACTTCTCAGAATACAAGACTTTTAAATGGAAAACTTATAATTTGTATCATAAGTTTACATGATTCAATAAAGTGTTAGCCTTTGAGAGAATGAAGTTTTTTAGGCTTCGATAAACCTCTTAGCAAACAGAGGATCAGAGGGTAATCTTTATTAATAGTCTTGTGGTAATTTAGGTTCCTCATTTATAAAATGAAGAGAGATCTATCTATCTATCTATCTATCTATCTATCTATCTATCTATCTATCTATCTAGCATAGGTTTGTTCTGAGGATTTATTAAGCACCCAGGCACATTGCAAACAGTCTGTGAATATTAGTTCTTGTTTTTAATGAGCCTTCAATTTTCCAAAATATCAAGGTGTATCAATTAACTAACTTAACACTGAGTATATACTGGATGATGTTAATATGATAACTAATTGCAAAATTTCAAATTATTAACTAGTAAGTTAAATGTATAACATATGAAGGTATTTATTACATTATGATGCAGATTGAATTTTAAGAATGTTATGAGAGGTAAAAAATAAGTAGAAATACAGTAATTCAAAGGATTTGATATTGATTAAATGTCAACACTATCAGTTTGATACTCCTAGAGTAGGCCACTACATAAACCAGTTTGACTTATTCATTATAAATTAAGGTTAAATGAAGAAATTACTTTTCTGATCTACATTATACTACTCACTCTAACTTAACTGAGTATTTTAATTATTATATTATTTTAGAATTTGATAGACATCATTATAGAATTTTAAAATTCATAGAGAAAGGAGATACACATAGCAAAGAAAAATTTTAATTTCTATTGATAATGACTCTAATTCACAAAAATATAATAAAATGATTATAAAATGAACGGTTAGCTTTTTATATCATCAGAATATGGCTATATATAAAATCTTATTTTTTTGTACTAAAAACAAAGAAGAAGCAAAAACAAAAAATGTAGCCTAGTTGGACATTTAAAAAATTTATAACCTTTATTTTTTCTAAGATAACAGAATTGTTGAGTTCCTTGCAGAATCCATTTTAACACATAATTTAATCTTCTATTGAATATAAACTTTTGGTAAAGGCTCTTTTCACATTAAATCAATGTTTAAAAATGACATATATATATATTTGGTTTTTTAATTTTATGTTTTTCAATTTTTTATTGCAGTATTTATTGCAGTATTGTTGATTCACACCATTATATTAGCTACAGGTGTACAACCTAGAGATTTGACATTTTTATAGATTATACTCCATTTAAAGTCACTGCAAAATAATGGCTATATTTCCCTGTGCTGTACAATACACACTCTCCAAGTTTACCATCAGAAAGGATGGCTCCTTTTTTCTGAGAGGATATGTAACTTTGAGATAGGCTTTCTCATGGAGGTTCTTCCTGTTTACCTCCTTATTATTGAGCTAGCATTAGAGCTGATGGGTGAAGAAAGTGAACATGAGAATGAGAGAGTAAAAAGGACAGTAACTTCATATAATGCATATACACACATTTTTCCTTTTTTTTAATTAACAATCCTGTATTAAGACTGTGATTCAGTATTTTTATAGATTGTACTCCATTTAAAGTTATTACAAGATAATGGCTGTAATTCCTGTGCTATACAATATATACTTGTTGCTTATCTATTTTATACATAATAGTTTGTACCTCTCAATGTCCTACCTCCATCCTGCCTCTCCCCCATGCTTCTCCCTACTGGTAACTATCAGTCTGTTCTCTATGCTTGTGAGTCTTTTTCTATTTTGTTATATTCATTCATTTTATTTTTTAGATTCCACATATGTGATAACATACAGTATTATTCTTTCTCTATCTGACTTATCTTACTAAGCATAATAACCTCTAGGTTCATCCATGTTGTCGTAAGTGGCAGAATTTCATTTTTTATACCTGAGTAATATTCCATTTTGTGTATGTATTTCTTTTTTATGGTTGAGTAATATTCCACTCTGTGTGTGTGTGTGTGTGTGTGTGTGTGTGTGTGTGTGTCTGTGTCTGTGTCTGTGTCTGTGTGTCTCTGTATATATATACACACAGTACTTCTTCAACCATTCATCTGTTCATGGACACTTAGGTTGCTTCCATATCTTGATTATTGTAAATAATGCTTCTATGAATATTGGGGTTCATGTATCCTTTCAAATTATTGTTTTCATTTTCTTTGGGTATATACCCAGGAGTAGAATTGCTGGATCATATGGTAGTTCTATTTTTAGTTTTTTTAGGAACCTCCATATTGTTTTCCATGGCAACTGCACCAATTTACATTCCCACCAATAGTGTACTAGGGTTCCCTTTTCTCCACATCCTTTCCAACATTTGTTATTTGTATTCTTTCTGATGATGGCCATTCTGACAGGTATGAGGTGATATATTACTGTGGTTTTAATTTACATTTCTCTGATTAGTGATGTTGAGCATCTTTTTTATGTGTCTGTTGGCCATCTTCTTAGAATATCATATACTGATGCAAATGGCTACTGAATGATATGCAAGTATATCACAGGAAATATTAATTCCCCCAAAATATAGCTCATTGTTTGAAACAAACAGTCCCAAAATAAATTTTATTATCAAAATCATTTTCAGAACTCAAAAAAACCCTGAGATAATACAGCATAATAGAAAATAGAATATATAATTAAAATATAAAGATAATTTACAAAGAGATTTCCAAATATGTATTCCTAAAGCAGCAATTAAAGAGTCATGATCATTTTATAAACATTTAAAAAAATAATTCAATAATGGAACATGTGTGATTCCTATATTTACTGCATCATTGAATTTTAAATATACTCTTAAAAATCATAGAATTTTAGATGCATGACTTTGCCCAAAGACAGAGGTCTATAAATTAGAAATGATGCATATCTTAAATGATATGAGAAGATTAAATAAGATGAAGTATGAGCCAAATACATGGTTCATGTTGAATAAATAGTGTATTTTAATGGCTAGATCATTACAGAAGCAATTGTAAAATTTTTATATATATGTAAATATATATAAATTATATATAAATAATATTCAAAGATGAAAATTATACCACTAAAAATATGACTTTGAAATTTATTATAATAAGAGACCAAATCAATGTTAGAATTTAATTTAAAAAATAGTAAATCAATGTTGGAAATTATTTTTCTAAGTGAACATTTAAAACCTTTAAGAAAATAATATCCTTTAGTTATGATAATTAAATTATAAAATGTTGCTAGAAAGCAATATAAATGGAGCTAGGAAGGACTTAGAAATCATCTGACACAATTTTGGCCCTGAGGCCAGAGAACTGAGACTTCAAGAATGTAAGTTCAATAAGCATTCTCCATGCTGTAGACTTGAACCCAAAAGAGGGAAGGAGCAGATTACAGTATCTAACTTCATGTGAGGTAAAGGCTTACACACAGAGTGTTCCTAGAACTGCTCAACCAGGAAGTGATTGAGTGGTAGAGTGAGGAGTAACACAGAGATGATTAAACTTTGCAACTTTCAAATTATAAACTATCTAGTAAGGCAATTGTGTAATTGTACCTCATCCATGGTATAATACAATCCTGAATTGTGTACTGAAAGAGCTCCCCATCTTCTTCTGCAGAATACATTTCTGGCCACCCCACCATCAGCTAATATTTTACTCCATTTGTAATTACTATGTATGATTAGTGTCTTTCTTATACACTCTGGATCTATATGTCCGCTAGACATACTTATTTGGTATGTGGCTCAGTTACCACAAAATCAGCATGTTCTAAACTGAAAACATCAGACTCTTTTTCTCACCAGTGCTCTTTACATTATGAATATCACCATTATTGGCTCAAGAGCCCAAGTCTAAAACATGGAAACCATTCTTTTATTCTCCCTACATCCTTCCTACTTTCAATCAATTATGTTCTCACCATTCTACTTACAACACACAGTTCTGATCCAATTCATTCCTCACTATCCTCCTCATTAGTTAGGCATCATCATCCCTCACCTGAGCAACTTCATTTCCCTTTCTTGTACCTTCACAATTGTAACCCCATTATCTCCATCTTGTAGCTCGTATGGTATTTCTAAACTAGGTTGTATTTTAAAACCTTAGTGAAGCTTATGTGGTCCCTTATGTCCTGGCTCCTGACATTTTTTTCAGCTTCTTTACTTATCCTTTTCTATTTCACATCCATGCTTAGCGATGCTGAGGGTTTTTTTTTTCACATTATCAATAAACCAAACCTCTCTTGCTTTCATGCCTTTGCACATTTTCCTTTTTCTTTCTACTTCTCCATTTACCTAGCTAATTATTTTTCATGCTTTTTGTTTTAGTTAAATATTATGAAGATATGTTGAATATTATGAAAGAAATTTTCCAGAAAACCTCTAGATAAGCTTAGGTGCTCCTGTTGTGCACACCAGTTGCTCCTTTAGTATAATTTTTTTAGCCTAATTTGTTTAATATCTTTATCCCTGAAGAACGGAAAGCTCTACGGGGGCAGCAACTATGTATTTCCTAATCATCCCATATCTCCAGAACATGGTACTATTTGTAATATGGTAATTGCACAAAAATGATTTGCTAGGTGAACAATTAATGTGTCTTACAGTGGTTGATTTCCATTAAAATTCAAAAGTATTCGTAATTCTGAGACAGAAAAATATCTTTGTGGTTGGAAACAATTTATGGATTAGCTATAAATAAAGAATTATTTTTCAGAACCAACCCTACAGATTTTAATTTGTCTGTAATAACCTTATGTACAACTAGATGAGAATGAATCCTTGTCTCTCGGTCAGATCTATCTATAAGTTAAATTTAAAAGTACCGTTTATGTGACTTCCCTGGTTGTCCAGTGTTTGAGACTTCACCTTCCCATGCAGGGGGTGTGGGTTCAATCCCTAGTGGGGGAGCTGGTCCCACATGCCTCAGGGCCAAAAAACCAAAGCATAAAGCAGAAGCAATGTTGTGGCAAATTCAGTGAGGACTTGGAAGGTGGTCCACATTAAAAAAAAAAAAAGTCTTAAAAAAAATAATTAAAAAAATAAAAGCACCATATATTCCACCACAGTTTTTTCCTACTATTATTCTGTCTTTCCCCAATATCCACTTCCTGCATTTTTTAAAGCTAAGTGTTCCCAAGAACATGGAAAATTCAGTGACATCCGTTGAACTCATCCATATTGAGGAATATTAATAGAGAATCACACATGCATATAATTAAGAGGAACATATTGATGGTGGAGAACATTGTTCCTTCAACACATGGTGCCTCCCTCACAGATTATTCTGAATATGTCAAGGGATAAGACTTTATAAAGAAGTGAATTAAGACTTAATATGTTTTATCCATATTTTATACTATGACTATTAATTTTGTTATTTATACATGAGGAAATCTGCACTATTAGAGGGGGATCTGTATATAGTTTTTCTCTTGATTCAATTTCTTTTTGTTTCTATAAACATCAACTTTAAGTATACTAATCCGATATCAACTAAGTTATATAAATGCCACACAAATGGATTGATTTATCTTTTCTCCTTATATATAGTACCTCCAATTTCAATTCCAATTTTAAAACTTTTTGAAACAGTGTCATTTAATATCAAAAGAAACATAAAATTACTATATAAAGGCTCATATAAAAAGAACATTTATCATACTTCTCTCTCCCACAGAGATTTAGTAAAACAGTATATCTGAACTAGGCCAATGCTTATTTATTTTCTTTATCAGAAAAATTGAAATGTTGACTGCTAGATAAACAGGAATTTGTAAAACTACTAGAATAAGAAATGCATGTTTCAAGAAAGAAAAAAATATGTTAAATGCCTTTGAAAATCAAGACAAGTGAAAAACATAACCTTCCACCTTAAGGAACTAGTAAAAGAAGAACAAATAAAACCTGAAGTTAGTAGAAGGAAAGAAATCATAAATATAAGAGATGAAATAGAGACTAAAAAAAAGAATCAGAACAGAAAAGAATCAATGAAACTAAAAACTAGTTCTTTGGAAAGATAAACCCAAATTCATAAACCTTTAGCCAGACTCATTAAGAAAAATAGAAAGAGGACCCAAATAAATAAAATCAGAAATGAAAAAGAAGTTACAACTGACACCACAGAAATACAAAGGATCATAATAGATTACTAAGACCGTTATATGCCAATAAAATGGACAGTGTAGAAAAAAATGGATAAGTGTACAATCTCCCAAGACTGAATCAGGAAGAAATAGAAAATCTGAACAGACAATCACTAGTATTGATATTGAGTCAGTAATTTAAAAAAATCTACCATCAAACAAAAGTCCAGGACCAGACAGCTTAACAGATGAATTCTACCAAATATTAAAAGAAGTGCTAGCACCTCTCCTTCTCAAGCTGTTCCAAAAAATTGAAAGGAAAGAATGCTTCCAAACTCATTTCATAAGGCCAGTGTCAACCTGTTATCAAAACCAGACAAAGACCTGCAAAAAACAAAAGCCAATATCACTGATGAACATAGATACAAAAATCCTTAAAAAAAATATAGCAAACTGAATTCAACAATACATTAAAAGGATCATACACCATGACTGAGTGGAATTTATCTCAGGCATGCAAAAATGGCTTAACATCCACAAATCACTCAATGTCATACACCACATTAACAAACTGAAGAATAAAATCAATATGATCATCTCAATAGACACAGAAAAACCTTTTGACAAAATTCAGCTTTCGTTTATGATAAAAACTCTCAACAAACAAGTTGTAGAGGAAACGCACCTCAATATAATAAAGGCCATATATGAAAAACCCACAGCGAACATCATTCTCAACTGTGAAAAGCAAAAAGCTTTTTCTCTAGGGCTTCCCTGGTGGGGCAGTGGTTGAGAGTCCGCCTGCCGATGCAGGGGACACGGGTTCATGCCCCAGTCTGGGAAGATCCCACATGCCGCGGAGTGGCTGGGCCCGTGAGCCATGGCCGCTGAGCCTGTGTGTCCAGAGCCTGTGCTCCGCAACGGGAGAGGCCCACGTACCGCAAAAAAAAAAAAAAGAAAAATCTTTTTCTCTAAAATCAGGAAAAGACAAGGATGCCCACTCTCACCACTTTTATTCAACATAGTCTTTGAAGTCCTAGCCACAGCAATCAGAGCAGAAAAACAGTTGAAAGGAATCCAAATTGGAAAGGAAAAAGTAAAGCTGTCACTGTTTGCAGATGACATGATACTATACATAGAAAATCCTAAAGAATTCACCAAAAAACTATTAGAACTAATAAGTACATTCAAAGATACAAATTTAATATGGAAAAACCTGTTGTCTTTCTATACACTAAAAGCAGACTATCAGAAGGAGATATTAAGAAAGCAAGCCATTTACAATCAAACCTAAAAGAATAAAATATCCTAGACTAACTCTAACGAGGCAAAAGACCTATACTTAGAAAACTATACAATATTGATGAAAGAAATTGAAGACAACACAGACCAATGGAATGATATGGCATGGGTTGGAAGATTTGATATTGTTAAAATAACAATACTATCCAAGGTTCTTCAATCCATATCAAAATACCAATGGCATTTTTCACTGAACTAGAATTAAATAATTCTAAAATTTGTATATAAACACAAATGACCCAGAATAGCCAAAACAATCTTGAGAAAGGACAAAGTTGGGAGTGTCACGTTCTCTGATTTCAAGCTAACGTACGAAGCTACAGTCATCAAAACGGTGTGATACTTTCACAAAAACAGACACATAGATCAATGGAACAAAGAGCTCATAAATAAATCCACACTTACATGGTCAATGAATATACAACAAAAGAGGAAAGAATATACATGAAAAGACAGTCTTTTTAATAAATGATGTTGGGAAAACTGGACTACTTTCTCACAGCATGTACAAAACTAAACTCAAAATGGATTAAATACTTAAATGTAGGATCTGAAACCATAAAATTGCTAAGAGAAAATGTAAGCAGTAGGCTCTTTGACATCAGTCATAGCAATATTTGGAGGATTATGTCTCCTCAAGCAAGTGAAACAAAAGCAAAATTAAAGGAGACTACATCAAACAAAGACTTTGTGCATGTAAGTGTGTGTGTGTGTGTGTGTGTGTGTGTGTGTGTTGTTTTCCTTTGTTTTGTTGCTGTGCCACGTGGCTCGTGGGATCTTAGTTCCCCAACCAGGGATTGAACCCTGGCCTTGGCAGTGAAAGTGCTGAGTCCTGACCACTGGACCTACAGGGAGTTCCCACAAACTAAAAGACTTTTGCACACAATGGAAACTATCAACAAAATGAAAAGCTCCCCTTCTGAATAGGAGAAGATATTTACAAACAATATATCTGATAAAGAGTTAATATCAAAAATATAAAAAGAACTGATATAACTGAACATCAAAAGCACACAACCCCATAAAAAATGGGCAGAGGATCTGAATAGACACTTTTCCAAAGAAGACATACACATAGCAAAGAGAAAAATGAAAACATGCTCAACATCACTAAGCATTAGGGAAATACAAATCAAAACTACAATGAGATATCACCTCACATCTTTCAGAATAGTTATTATCAAAAATACAACATATAACAATTGTTGGAAAGGATGTGGAGAAAGGGAAAACCTAGTGCATTGTTTTTTATTTATTTATTTGTTTTAACATCTTTATTGGAGTATAATTGCTTACAATGGTGTGTTAGTTTTTGCTTTATAACAAAGTGAATCAGTTATACATATACATATGTTCCCATATCTCTTCCCTCTTGCATCTCCCTCCTGCCCACCCTCCCTATCCTACCCCTCTAGGTGGTCACAAACCACCGAGCTGATGTCCCTGTGCTATGTGGCTGCTTCCCACTAGCTATCTATTTTACGTTTGGTAGTGTATATATGTCCATGCCACTCTCTCACTTTGTCACAGCTTACCCTTCCCCCTCCCCATATCCTCAAGTCCATTCTCTATTAGATCTGCATCTCCATTGCCCTCTTACCCCTAGGTTCTTCATGACCTTTTTTTTTTTTTCCTTAGATTCCATATATATGTGTTAGCATACGGTATTTGTTTTTCTCTTTCTGACTTACTTCACTCTGTATGACAGACTCTAGGTCCATCCACCTCACTACAAATAACTCAATTTCATTTCTTTTTATGGCTGAGTAATATTCCATTGTATATATGTGCCACATCTTCTTTATCCATTCATCTGTCGATGGACACTTAGGTTGCTTCCATGTCCTGGCTATTGTAAATAGAGCTGCAATGAACATTTTGGAACATGACTCCTTTTGAATTATGGTTTTCTCAGGGTATATGCCCAGTAGTGGGATTGCTCGGTCGTATGGTAGTTCTATTTGTAGTTTTTTAAGGAACCTCCATACTGTTCTCCATAGTGGCTGTATCAATTTACATTCCTACCAACAGTGCAAGAGGGTTCCATTTTCTCCACTCCCTCTCCAGCATTTATTGTTTCTAGATTTTTTAATGATGGCCATTCTGACCGGTGTGAGATGATATCTCATTGTAGTTTTGATTTGCATTTCTCTAATGATTAATGATGTTGAGCATTCCTTCATGTGTTTGTTGGCAATCTGTATATCTTCTTTGGAGAAATGTCTATTTAGGTCTTCTCTCCATTTTTGGATTGGGTTGTTTGTTTTTTGTTATTGAGCTGCTTGTAAATTTTGGAGATTAATCCTTTGTCAGTTGCTTCATTTGCAAATATTTTCTCCCATTCTGAGGCTGTCTTTTGGTCTTGTTTATGGTTTCCTTTGCTGTGCAAAAGCTTTTAAGTTTCATTAGGTCCAATTTGTTTAGTTTTGTTTTTATTTCCATTTCTCTAGGAGGTGGGTCAGAAAGGATCTTGCTGTGATTTATGTCATACAGTATTCTGCCTATGTTTTCCTCTAAGAGTTTCATGGTGTCTGGCCTTACATTTAGGTCTTTAATCCATTTTGAGCTTATATTTGTGTGTGGTGTTAGGGAGTATTCTAATTTCATACTTTTACATGTACCTCTCCAGTTTTCCTGGCACCACTTATTGAAGAGGCTGTCTTTTCTCCACTGTATATTCTTGCCTCCTTTATCAAAGATAAGGTGACCATATGTGCATGGGTTTATTTCTGGGCTTTCTATACTGTTCCATTGATCTATATTTCCGTTTTTGTGCCAGTACCATACTGTCTTGATTACTGTAGTTGTGTAGTATAGTCTGAAGTCAGGGAGCTTGATTCCTCCAGTTCCATTTTTCATTCTCAAGATTGCTTTGGCTATTCGGGTTCTTTTGTGTTTCCATAAAAATTGTGAATTTTTTTGTTCTAGTTCTGTGAAAAATGCCAGTGGTAGTTTTATAGGGATTGCATTGAATCTGTAGATTGCTTTGGGTGGTAGAATCATTTTCACAATGTTGATTCTTCTAATCCAAGAACATGGTATATCTCTCCATCTATTTATATTATTTTTAATTTCTTTCATCAGTGTCTTATAATGTTCTGCATACAGGTCTTTTGTCTCCTTAGGTAGGTTTCTTCCTAGATATTTTATTCTTTTTGTTGCAATGGTAAATAGGAGTGTTTTCTTAATTTCACTTTCAGATTTTTCATCATTAGTATATAGGAATGCCACAGATTTCTGTGCATTAATTTTGTATCCTGCTACTTTACCAAATTCATTGATTAGCTCTAGTAGTTTTCTGGTGGCATCTTTATGATTCTTTATGTATAGTATCATGTCGTCTGCAAACAGTGACAGCTTTAATTCTTCTTTTCTGATTTGGATTCCTTTATTTCTTTTTCTTCTCTAATTTCTGTGGCTAACAATTAAAAAACTCTGTTGCATAGTAGTGGTGAGAGTTGGCAATCTTGTCTTGCTCCTGATCTTAGTGGAAATGGTTTCAGGTTTTCACCATTGAGGATGATGTTGGCTGTGGGTTTGTCATATATGGCCTTTATTATATTGAGGAAAGTTCCCTCTATGCCTACTTTCTGCAGGGTTTTTATCATAAATGGGTGTTGAATTTTGTTGAAAGCTTTCTCTGCATCTATTGAGATGATCATATGGTTTTTCTCCTTCAATTTGTTTATATGGTGTATCATGTTGATTGATCTGCATATATTGAATAATCCTTGCATTCCTGGAATAAACCCCACTTGATCATGGTGTATGATCGTTTTAATGTGCTGTTGGATTCTGTTTGCTAGTATTTTGTTAGGATTTTTGCATCTATGTTCATCAGTGATATTGGCCTGTAGTTTCTTTGTGATATCCTTGTCTGGTTTTCGTATCAGGGTGATTTGATGGTGGTCTCGTAGAATGAGTTTGGGAGTGTTCCTCCCTCTGCTATATTTTGGAAGAGTTTGAGAAGGATAGGTGTTAGCTCTTCTCTAAATGTTTGATAGAATTCGCCTGTGAAGCCATCTGGTCCTGGGCTTTAGTTTGTTGGAAGATTTTTAATCACAGTTTCAATTTCAGTGCTTGTGATTGGTCTGTTCATATTTTCTATTTCTTCCTGGTTCAGTCTCAGCAGGTTGTGCATGTCTAAGAATTTGTCCATTTCTTCCACGTTGTCCATTTTATTCGCATAGAGTTGCTTGTAGTAATCTCTCATGATCCTTTATATTTCTGCAGTGTCAGTTGTTACTTCTTTTGCATTTCTAATTCTTTTGATTTCAGTCTTCTCGCTTTTTTTCTTGAGGAGTCTGGCTAATGGTTTATCAATTTTTTTTTTTATCTTCTCAAAGAACCAGCTTTTAGTTTTATTGATCTTTGCTATCGTTTCCTTCATTTATTTCTGATCTGATCTTTATGATTTCTTTTCTTCTGCTAACTTTGGGTTTTTTTTGTTCTTCTTTCTCTAATTGCTTTATGTGTAAGGTTAGGTTGTTTATTTGAGATATTTCCTGTTTCTTAAGGTAGGATTGTATTGCTATAAACTTCCCTCTTAGAAGTGCTTTTGCTGCATCCCGTAGGTTTTGGGTCATCGTGTTTTCATTGTCATTTGTTTCTAGGTATTTTTTGATTTCCTCTTTGATTTCTTCAGTGATCTCTTGGTTATTAAGTAGTGTATTGTTTAGCCTCCATGTGTTTGTATTTTTTACAGATCTTTTCCTGTAATTGATACCTAATCTCAAAGCGTTGTGGTTGGAAAAGATACTTGATACAATTTCAAATTTCTTAAATTTACCAAGACTTGATTTGTGACCCAGGATATGATCTATCCTGGAGAATGTTCCATGAGCACTTGAGAAAAATGTGTATTCTGTTGTTTTTTGATAGAATGTCCTATAAATATCAATTAAGTTCATCTTGTTTAATGTATAATTTACAGCTTGTGTTTCCTTATTTATTTTCATTTTGGATGATCTGTCCATTGGTGAAAGTGGGGTGTTAAAGTCCCCTAGTATGATTGTGTTATGGTCAATTTCCCCTTTTATGGCTGTTAGTATTTACCTTATGTATTGAGGTGCTTCTATGTTGGGTGCATAAATATTTACAATTGTTATATCTTCTTCTTGGATCGATCCCTTGATCATTATGTAGTGTCCTTCTTTGTCTCTTGTAATAGTCTTTATTTTAAAGTCTTTTTTGTCTGATATGAGAATTACTACTCCAGCTTTCTTTTGATTGCCATTTGCATGGAATATCTTTTTCCGTCCCCTCACTTTCAGTCTGTATGTGTCTCTAGGTCTGAAGTGGGTCTCTTGTAGACAGCATATATACGGGTCTTCCTTTTGTATCCATTCAGCCAGTCTGTGTCTTTTGGTGGGAGCACTTATTTCATTTACATTTAAGGTAATTATCAATATGTATGTTCCTATTCCCATTTTCTTAATTGCTTTGGGTTTGTTATTGTAGGTCTTTTCCTTCTCTTGTGTTTCTTGCCTAGAGAAGTTCTTATGGCATTTGTTTTAAAGCTGGTTTGATGGTGCTGAACTCTCTCAGCTTTTGCTTGTCTGTAAAGCTTTTAATTTCTCCATGAAACCTGAATGACATCCTTGCTGTGTAGAGTAATCTTGGTTGTAGGTTTTTCTCCTTCATCACTTTAATTATGTCCTGCCACTCCCTTCTGGCTTGCAGAGTTTCTGCTGAAAGATCAGCTGTTAACCTTATGGGGATTCCCTTGTGTGTGATTTGTTGTTTTTCCCTTGCTGCTTTTAATATGTTTTCTATGTATTTAATTTTTGATAGTTTGATTAATATGTGTCTTGTCATGTTTCTCTTTGGATTTATCCTGTATGGGACTATCTGTGCTTCCTGGACATGATTAACTATTTCATTTCCCATATTAGGGAAGTTTTCAACTATAATCTCTTCAAATATTTTCTCACTCCCTTTTTTTCCTCTTTTTCTTCTGGGACCCCTATAGTTCGAATGTTGGTGCGTTTAATGTTGTCCCAGAGGTCTCTGAGACTGTCCTCAGTTGTTTTCATTCCTTTTTCTTTATTCTGCTCTGTGGTAGTTATTTCTACTATTTTATCTTCCAGGTCACTTATCCGTTCTTCTGCCTCAGTTATTCTGCTATTTTTAATTTCGTTTATTGTGTTTTTCATCATTGCTTGTTTCCTCTTTAGTTCTTTTAGGTCCTTGTTAAATATTTCTTGCATTTTCTCTATTCTATTTCCAAGATTTTGGATCGTCTTTACTATCATTATTCTGAATTCTTTTTCAGGTAGACTGCCTATTTCCTCTTCATTTGTTAGGTCTGGTGTGTTTTTATCTTGCTCTTTCATCTGCTGTGTGTTTTTCTGTCTTCTCATTTTGCTTATCTTACTGTGTTTGGGGTCTCCTTTTTGGAGGCTGCACGTTCATAGTTCCCATTGTTTTTGGTGTCTGTTTCCAGTGGTTAAGGTTGGTTCAGTGGGTTGTGTAGGCTTCCTAGTGGAGGGGACTGGTGCCTGTGTTGTGGTGGATGTATCTGGATCTTGTCTTTCTATTGGGCAGGTCCATGTCTGGTGGTGTGTTTTGGGGTGTCTGTGGCCTTATGATGATTTTAGGCAGCCTCTCTGCTAATGGGTGGAGTTGTGTTCCTGTTTTGCTAGTTGTTTGGCATAGGGTATCCAGCACTATAGCTTGATGGTTGTTGAGTGAAGCTGGGTCTTGGTGTTGAGATGGAAATCTCTGGGAGATTTTCACCATTTGATATTACGTGTAGCTGGGAGGTCTCTTGTGGACCAGTGTCCTGAAGTTGACTCTCCCACCTCAGAGGCACAGCCCTGACCCCTGGCTGGAGCACTAAGAGCCTTTCATCCACATGGCTCAGAATAAAAGGGAGAAAAAATAAAAGTAAGTAAGAAAGAAAGAGGACAAAATAAAGTAAGATAAAATAAAGTTATTAAAATAAATAATTTTTATGAAAAAAAATTTAAAAAGAAAAAAAGGAAAAAAGAACAGATGGACAGAATACTAAGACAAATGGTGAAAGCAAAGCTATACAGAGAAAATCTCACACAGAAGCATACACATGCACACCCACAAAAAGAGGAAAAAATAATATATCTTGCTCCCAAAGTCCACCTCCTCAATTTGGGATGATTCGTTGTCTATTCAGGTATTCCGCAGATGCAGGGTACATCAAGTTGATTTTGGAGGTTTAATCTGCTTCTCCTGAGGCTGCTGGGAGAAATTTCCCTTTCTCTTCTTTGTTCACACAGCTCCCGGGGCTCAGCTTTGATTTGGACCCGCCTCTGCGTGTAGGTCGCCTGAGGGCGTCTGTTCTTTGCTCATACAGGACAGGGTTAAAGAAGCAGCTGATTCGGGGACTCTGGCTCACTCAGGCCGGAGGGAGGGAGGGGTACGGATGCAGGGCGAGCCTGTGGTGGCAGAGGCCGTCGTGACATTGCGTCACCTGAGGCGCACCAGGCGTTCTCCCGGGGAAGTTGTCCCTGGATCACGGGACCCTGGCAGTGGCGGCCGCACAGGCTCCCGGGAAGGGAGGTGTGGATAGTGACCTGTGCTCGCACACAGGCTCCTTGGTGGCTGCAGTAGCAGCCTTAGTGTCTCATGCCCTTCTCTGGGGTCTGCGCTGATAGCCACGGCTCGTGCACATCTCTGGAGCTCCTTTAAGCGGCGCTCTTAATCCCTTCTCCTCGTGCACCAGGAAACAAAGAGGCAAGAAAAAGTCTCTTGCCTCTTCGGCAGCTCCAGCCCTTTTCATGGACTCCCTCCCGGCCAACTGTGGCGCACTAGCCCCCTTCAGGCTGTGTTCACGCCGCCAACCCCAGTCCTCTCCCTGGGATCCGACCGCCCAAGCCTCAGCTCCCAGCTCCCGCCTGCCCTGGTGGGTGAGCAGACAAGCCTCTCGGGCTGGTGAGTACTGGTCAGCACCGATCCTCTGTGAGGGAATCTCTCCTCTTTGCCCTCCGCACCCCTGTGGCTGTGCTCTCCTCCGCGGCTCCGAAGCTTCCCCCCTCCACCACCCACAGTCTGTGCCTGTGGAGGGGCTTCCTAGTGTGTGGAAACCTTTCCTCCTTCACAGCTCCCTCCCACTGGTGCAGGTCCTGTTGCTATTCTTTTGTCTCTGTTTATTCTTTTTTCTTTTGCCCTACCCAGGCACGTGGGGAGTTTCTTGCCTTTTGGGAGGTCTGAGGTCTTATACCAGTTTTCAGTGGGTGTTCTATAGGAGCAGTTCCATGTGTAGATGTATTTCTGGTGTATCTGTGGGGAGGAAGGTGATCTCCATGTCTTACTCTTCCGCCATCTTCTCCTGGTTCTCTATTAATTTTAATTTAAACATTTATTTATTTAACCTTACTTCCATTTCCTGGTGTGAAAACTGAGCCTTAGAGAGTGTTACTTGCTAAGTCCCACATTTCTGTAAGCAATAGAGGTGGAATCCACACCCAGGAAAGCTGACCCCATGTCTCCTGCCTTTTCTTCACCACTGGTAACTGATCTCTTCCTTAGTGCATTGTTGATGGGAATGTAAATTGGTGCTGTCACTTGGAAAACAGTATAGAGGAGCCTCAAAAAAAAAAAAAACCCACAGAAAACATAGAATTACCAAAAGATCCAGAAATTCCACTTCTGGGTATTTTTTCAAAACAAGAACACTAATTTGAAAAGATGTATGCACACTTTATGTTTATTTCAGCATTATTCACAATAGTCAAGATTTGGAAGCAAAGTTAGTGCCCATCAATAGATAAATAGATAAAGAAGAGGTGATATATATGTACAATGTAACATTTCTCTACCATAAAAATGAAATCTTGCCGTTTGAGACAATGTGGATGAAAGTAGAGGGTATTATGCTAAGTGAAATAAGTCAGACAGAGAAAGACAAGTACCACATGATTTCACTTATGTGTGGAATCTAAAAACTGAAACAAATAAATAAACACAACACAACAGAAACAGTCATAGACACAGAGGACAAGCAGGTGGTTGCCAGAGGGAGAAGTGGGAGGATGAGTAAAATAGGTCAGGAAAATTTATGTACAAACTTCCAGTTACAAAATAAATGAGTCACAGGAATGAAATATGCAGCATGGGGAATCTAGTTAATAATAATGTAATATTTCCTATGATGACAGACAGTAACTAGAATCATTGGGATAACGATTTTGTAATATATATAAATATTGAATCACAATGTTGTCAGAAAGTAATATAGTGTTGTAGGTCAATTTTAGAAAGAAAGAGTGAAGGAAGGAGGGAGGGAGGGAGGAAAGGAGGGAAGAAGGAAGGAAGGAGAAAGGAAAGGAAAGGAAAAAATTTAAAAAGAAAGAAGGAAAGGGAAGAAAGGAGGGAGGGAAGGAGACAGTGGGAGAGGGAGAGAAAAATAAAGAAGAAAAGGTAGGAAGGAAGAAAAGGAAGGGAGGGAGGAAGGAAGGAAGGAAGAAAACAAACATCTGGGGAGGCAGAAAACTAATAGGTCCTATGGAAAAGCGCTATGGTTCAACTATGGACATAAATAAGACAGAGTAAAATACACCTTAATTGTTTTCACTTAAAATATGGCAATTAAAAATTTTTCAATATCCAAAACAGAGCACAATTTAACTACCCAGGTTGGGGAGTAGAGTGGATGTGATTATCAGTCCCCAATCCACTAACTTCCTGCAGTTTCACTAGTGACTTGGAGAACCGAGTGAATACCAGCACAGCCAGTCATCATCCAGTCAATAGGCAGTGATAGAGCTGAAGAAAAGGCTGTTTATACATATACCCACACGTACCCACCCACTCATACACATAACCTCCATCAGCCCCTAGCTCCTAGTTAGCTCTGCCATTGGCCATTTTCAATTAGGGCAACCTTTTTTTTTTTTTCTTTTGCAGTATGCGGGCCTCTCACTGTTGTGGCCTCTCCCGTTGTGGAGCACAGGCTCCGGAAGTGCAGGCTCAGCGGCCATGGTTCACGGGGGCCCAGCCACTCCACGGCATGTGGGATCTTCCCAGACCGGGGCACGAATCCGTGTCCCCGCATCAGCAGGCGGACTCTCAACCACTGCGCCACGAGGGAAGCCCCAATTAGGGCAATCTTAAAATTAGAAGTTTCCCTAATTCTGTAAATCATATTACTCTGGACTGATATGATATTTACCTTTTGGCTTATTTCACTGTCAAGCCGTGATCCTATTTATCAGGCTGGATCATCCTGCTCATATATCTATATTAGTAACTTTCGTTTCAATAATAACACACAGAAATGCACCCTTATGTAAAATATCTGAAGAACAATAGCAGGACTAATCTTGGCACAAAGCTCAGGAATTAATCCCAAAACCTCCAGTGAAAGCTTCAGTTTGCTCACCTAATTGTATCTACTTCTTTGTTTTTTTTGTGAGATAAAGAGTAGTAATACGAAGAACAAAGAACAATGCTTGATACATAGGAAAGACCATAGACAGCTGCATTCACTTTTAAGTCCTACAAAATGAAAATGTTGTCTATATAAATACTATAAAAAAAGATTAATGGAATTATAATGTAGAGTTTTAAGTGCTTAATAGTATATCTATGGCAATTATATGGAATTTCCTTTAATACTTTAAACAATTTGGAAGCCAGGGAGGGATTTTTCTTTTTTTTTGGGGGGGGGGGGCTAGGAAGGGCAAATGATAGTGTAAATGAACTTTTTGTAGGATGGACTCTTAAGTTACTTCTTACACCACATGCAGTTATAATTAAATAAAATATAAGGTAATAATTTAAGTTTGTCAGTCTTCTTCCATTTTCCTTATTTAGTACCATGTTTGAAAGACATCACATGAGGAGCTACATTGTTTTGATTTATTAAAAACATAGTTCCACTTTCCTGAGGACATTCTGTCCTATACATATTGACATTCTTAAAGTGCTACAGATCAAAAGTATAATTTCTAAGTACTTATTTTGGCTACACACACACACACACACACACACACACACACACACACACGAAAACCACAAGAAGCATTACTGCAACATTGTTTACAGAAAAAAGAAAAATAAATGAATATCTAAAAAGAAGAGTTTAGTCAAATAAAGTATGGCAATTTTCATACAACATGATATTGTCAATAAAGGAGACTTATGGCTAAAGGAAAATGTTCACAGAGCAATGTTTTAAAAAAGTAGATTACTCTGCATATGTGTGTATGTGTGCCTGTAGAAAGGGGGGGGTGAGATAGAGAGTGGAAAAAGGACTTATCTCAGTGACAGAAGTGATTTTTATTCTCATTGCTTTCTTTGTATTTTTTAAATGTTTATGATTATTATTTATTACACTTCCCTAAACAATTTTAAAATATATTGTTCTGACTATGTTATAAATTTAGTATAAATTATAGTAATATTATCATGAAGAATCAACACCAGCATAAGCTACTGTACCTATATAGCAAACTACTCTTTGTAAAAGAAGAACAAAAGGCTGTGTGTTTTAGGAAGAAGCAGTCTTGGACATTCTGTCACATTGGGCAATTTAAAATAAAGAGAATACTTAGGAGCTATTTTGATGAAGATTTCTCCATTCCCAGTACTGAGAATAAAGGCAATCAGTAGCCAATTTTCTTTAGATTATCTGATTTATCTTTGTTGCAGCCTCACACGACATAACTATGAAATAGAGCTGTTTTCACCAAAGAACAGACCAATTAAAATACTTATTTACAGAAGTATTGTGATTCTATTAAAAGGCAAATGAAGGGGGCTTCCCTGGTGGTACAGTGGTTGAGAGTCTCCCTGCCGATGCAGGGGGCACGGGTTCGTGCCCCGGTCCGGGAAGATCCCACATGCCGTGGAGCATCTGGGCCTGTGAGCCATGGCCGCTGGGCCTGCGCGTCCGGAGACTGTGCTCCGCAACAGGAGAGGCCACAACTGTGAGAGGCCTGCGTACTGGAAAAAAAAAAAGGCAAATGAAGTTCAACTTAATGTACTCTGTAATGTACTATTTTATTATGTATTTTCTTTATAATTAGCCTTTGTTTTTTAGAGTTAAATTAATTTTTGTTGAATGAAATGACTTCAGGAAAGTCCTTTTATAATGGTTTTCAAATGCCATTTATCCTGGTTTGTCATGTTGTGTGCATTTGTAAGTATGAATGTACTCTTTCTACACATTGGCAAAAGAATAGAAGCAGAAAATAATGACATTAGTTACTAGTACAAGCGAATTGATTAGATTAGAAGCATCTATAAAATCTTTGTCAGGCCTGCCTGGGTACAATTTTTTTTTTTTAATTTGCAGTGGTTTGTATACATGTTGCCAATAATATTTTGCAACTGGATGACACATGATTTTACTTGAACAGTGAAGGACAAAATCACAATTGCAGAAAACATTTTTCTAATCTGTTTTTTTCAGAAATCACCCCTAAACCCTGTAATGAGAGTGAAATACAATTGCTAAACTTTTGTTGGTTAATATATAGATATAACTTTTCTGAACTGTACTTTACCTTCTTCATAGGATTGTAAAGATATTCTAATCAACTTTATACCTTGCATGATATAGTAAACCTTTCCAATATGTGTGTTAAAATATGTTGGGTTTGGATTGAAATACTGACCAGACTTCACATTTGAAAATACTCATCTCTCATTAGAAAGTTAAAAAAAAAATTAGTATATATTAAAAACTAGGATGAGATACTTATTTGGCATCATGCATTCCATATATGTATGGTGACCACAGGTTGAGCTTGCAATTACATATTCCTATGTTTAATGAGCACCTGTTATATAAATTAGCTCTAAGTCTGAATGCCTGCTTTCACACACTACTAAAAAAGGGGAGGGTATTATATGGAAAAAGTATATTTAAAATTTAAATGAGGTCTTGTGATTTTTAGTCTTTCTCTTAATCGTACCTCTGATCTCATTGTAGCCACCAGGTGGGTCTCAAAAATATCTTCCATTCTTCACATCTCATAGTTTAGATTTTATACCAATCAAGACTCAGTTATTTCTTAAAACAGCTATTAATTTTTCAAAAATTGAAGATGTATGATAATTATTAGCTGCCCAGAATAACTAGTTATCTGCTACCTATAGTAATTGGAAAGGTGTTGCTTTTAAACCCTAAGCAGTTCAAAAAATATAGTCCAAATTAGACCTTGGTAGTGATAAATCATTGCTGATTTTAAGTAGTATTGAATCTGCTCAGATTTGCATTTTTGGATAACTTTTCTGTACTATAGATTGAAAGAGAGAGCAACGCCGGAAGCAGGGAAAATGAGGTTAGAAAATAATTATAACATACATAATAAATGACTAAAGTCTGAGATAGGGCAATGACATTAGAAATAGAGAAAAAGCGTTGAGTTGAAAGATATCTCCAGTTCCATTGAGTTTATAGTGTTTCGACATGTATATACTATAAAGGAAATAAAGTTTCAATATTTTTGCAACATCATATATAATATCTAACATATTCTTAGAAATTATATCTATATGGTTGTATCAGTCAACATCCCAGCAGGAAATAGATGAGACTCATTCAAATTATGTAATTTGAGGGCAGATTGATAAATGCATATTATAGAGCTGGTGAATGTATCTGAAGGAGAAGCACATGATATCCTGCACAACATATCATCTTTGATTTTGTAAAAATGATGCAGTTTGTAGTACCTATAGATAAGTTATGTATTACACAAAACAACCAGCTATCCATAAGATACGTCAATTTTTAATAACTTATTTTTCATTTGCATGCTACCTTTGTGCTAAATTTTACAGTATGAGTTATAGTTTCATAAGTATTATTGAAATAAACAAAAATTGTAGGCAAAATAGTCATCTGTATTTAGTGGAAGCATTTAGAAAGTAAATTTTTGAAAATCTTATTCTTCCTCATCTTCTTAAGAGAAGACTACATCTCTGTTTTAATTGTCATTGAATATATTCCTTTCCTTCCTTCCTTCCTTTAATCCTTCCATTTTCCATCCATTTATTTATTTAACAAATATTTATTGAAGGCTTACTCTATATTAGGTCATGTGCTTGTTGCTTGGGATACATATGTGATTAGGAAACTATTGTTCTCAAAGAGCTCATATTATATTAGAGCAGATATAAACATATACACAAATAATTGCAATGAAGTGTGATATATACTAAATACTGGCCATATTTTCAAGCTAAATGGTGGCAGAAAGTGAGACAAATATTCTCTGGTTCTTATAGTATCAGGATTGGCTTCCTGGAAAGCATGTGAATAGGTTTTTGAAGGTTGCACATATCAGTTGCAGAAATGTGATCTAGATCAGCGTTTCTAAAAAGTGGCACTATTGACATTTTGGACTGGGTAACTCATGTTGTGGGGTGACTGTCTTGTGCATCGTAAGCTGTTAAGCAGCATCCCTATCCTCCATCCACTAGGTATATATAAGGTGGGCCAAAGAGTGCCTTTGGTGTTTTTAAGAAAAAATAAAAGACACATTTCTAATTTTCACCAAGAACTTTATTGAACAATGTATTCATCCTTTTGTTCCACTACCTTCTGCCATTTTTTAGGCAACTTCATAATTCCATCTTCCCCAAATTTTTTATCTTTTCAATCAAAGAACTGTTCCAGGTGACTTTTACAGTCTTCCAGGGAATTGAAATTTTTCCCATTAAGAGGATTTTGTAAAGACCGAAATAAATGGAAATCTAAAGGTGCAATGTCTGGTGAATATGGCAGGTGAATCAGAACTTCCCAGGCAAGCTGTAACAGTTTTTGCCTGGCCATCAAAGAAACATGCGGTCTTGTGTTATCCTGATGGAAGATTATGTGTTTTCTGTTAGCTAATTCTGGATGCTTTCCGTCAAGTGCCGCTTTCAGTTGGTATAATTGGGAGCAGTACTTGCTGGAATTAATTGTTTGCTTTTCTGAAAGAGGCTTGTAAAAGGAGACTCCCTTCCAATTCCAGCATATACACAACATCACCTTCTTTGGATGAAGACCGGCCTTTGGTGTGGTTGTTGGTGGTTCATTTCACTTGCCCCACAATATCTTCTGTTCCACATTACTGTACAGTATCCACTTTTCATTGCCCATCACAATTCGTTTTAAAAATGGAACATTTTCATTATGTTTCAGTAGAGAATTGCTTGAGGAAATACGGTCAAGCAGGTTTTTTTCGCTTAACTTATGAGGAACCCAAACATCAAAGTGATTCGTTTAACCAAGCTGGTGCAAATGATTTTCAACGCTTCATTTGGATATTTTGAGTATGTCAGCTATCTCCCTCGTGGTATAACGTTGACTGTTCTCAATTATTTTTTCGATTTGATCCCTATCAACTTCAACTTGTCTACCCGACTGTGGAGCATCGTCCAGCGAGAAATCTCCAGCATGAAACTTCACAAACCACTTTTGACACATTTGATCAGTCACAGCACGTTCTCCATACACTGCACAAATCTTTTTGTGCGTTTCGGTTGCATTTTTAACTTTCTTGAAATAGTAAAGCATAATATGCTGAAAATGTTCCTTTTTTTTCCTTCCATCTTCACTGTTAAAATGGCTACACAAATATTCACTAATTTTGATGTCTTCTTTTAAATGCATGCTGATCTGACAGCCAGCACATACAATCTAACAAAATTGTTTCTAATAAAGTTAAAGACAACTAAGTGCTACTAGAGCCATTTTATGGAAAAAAACAAATGAACATTTTGGCCCACCCAATATTTATATAGCACCTCTGCCCCCAGTCCTAACAACCAAAAATGTCTCCACACACTGCCCAATTTCTCATTGAGAGAAAAACCTTAGATTTTTAAAGTGGTAAAAGTAGAAATTAGAAAAATATTATGTATCTATAGTATTTTTATATTTACCATATATTTACCATTTCTAATGTTTTTCATTTTTTTATTAATTCATGTTTTCATTTGCCAAGACTTTCTTACAGTCCAAAGGATTTCCTTTAGTATTCCTTTTAAGTCAGGTCTGCTAGCAACAGATAATCTTTATTTACCTTGGAATATCTTTATTTCACCTTAAGTTTTGAAGAATAGTTTTGCTGGATATTGAATTCTTGGTTGATAATGTATTTCCTTCAGCAGTTTAAATAATGTAATCTCACTTATACAGTGATGTATGTCAATTATACCACAGTAAAACTGGACAAAAAAAAGAAAATCATGAAAACAAATTATGGAGATTGATTTGCATTTGTATCCATAATGTGTTTTATCCCTGCAGATTCAGAAACTGTTTTGGAATTACCATATATAGACTGAGCTATTTGTCAAATAATTATTTTATATTGAAGGTAATTCTTACCTATTATATTAATCCTACAAAAACACTCAAATAAAATTTTGAAATGTGTACCTAAAAAAAAAAAATATAGCTGCAAATAAGATTTGGAGAAATGTGATATATATACACTAATATGTATAAAATGACATATATACACTAATATGTATAAAATAGATAACTAATAAGAGCCTGCTGTATAAAAAAATAAAATAAAATTCAAAAAAATTTTCAAAATAAACCTACATTAACACATCAAAAAAAAAAAGATTTGGAGAAATGTGCATCATGCTAACATGCAGTGGCATTATCAGTGAAAATGACCTTGCAGTGTGTGAGAATGATAAATGGCCTTACTAGTCAAAGGTTACAGTGGTGGTAGTGGTATATATATTACTTAGTTGAGGCTATGTGCGTGTGAAGTGGACAATGAGTGGGCCCATGCTAACCATATATTCCAACCAACCCTGAATATAAGAACACGTGGAAAAGAAACAGAAAGGGGTCCAGTGTAAAATAAAAGCCAGAGCAAATTGGTAAAAAATATTTAACTTTGAGTGTACTCTTCTATCCACACAGACTTATTAGCAGGGTATGAAATCTTTAAGGACTCAAGGAGTTTGAGGAAAACCTCTGTTAAACATCGACTGACTACTAAGCTAAAAAGATAAAGAAGTGACTCCTGGGACTTCCCTGGTGTCCAGTGGCTAAGATTCTGCACTCCCAATGGAGGGGGCCTGGGTTCGATCCCTTGTCAGGGAACTAGACCCTACATGCATGCTGCAACTAAAAGATCCCGCATGCCTCAATTAAAGATCCCGCATGCCACAACTAAAGATCCCGCATACTGCAACTAAGACCCGGTGCAGCCAAATAAATAAATAAATATTGAAAAAAAGAAGTGACCCCCTAAGAAACCAAAGAAAAAGAGAAAATCTTGAAAGCAGAAAGAGTAAATCAACTCAATAGGTATAGTTGTACATTGATGCACTTAATGATTGGCTTCTCATCTGAAATAATGAGGACAAAATGAAGTAAGATGACATTTCTTTCTAGTGACTCTTTCTAAGCAATAATTTTTATAAATTATTCTAAGTATTGCTTAATCTTTTTTTAAATTGTGGTTAAAAAAACACATAAAATGTACCATCTTAACCATTTCTAAGTATACATTTCAGTAGTGTTAAGTATATTTGCATTGTTGTGCAGACAATCTCCAGAACATTTTCATCTTGCAAAACTGAAGCTCTCTACCTATTAAACAACTCCCCATTTCCTTTTCCCCCCAAGCCCCTGACAACCACCATTATAGTTTCTGTTTCTATGAATTTAACTACTCTAGATATCTAATATAAGTGCAGTCATACAGAGTTTGTTCATCTGTGATTAGTCTATTTAATATAGCATAATCTCCTTGAGATTCATCAATATTTTAGCATGTGACAGGATTTCCTTCCTTTTTAAAGCTGAATAATGTTCCATTGCATGTATGTACCACATTTTGTTTATCCATTCATCCATCAATGGCCATTTAGTTTGTTTCCATATCTTGGCTACTGTGAATAGTGCTACTGTGAAATGGGTATGCACATATCTCTTCAAGATCCTGTTTTCAGTTCTTTTGGATATATACCCAGAAGTGGAATTGCTGCATCATATAGTGATTTTATTTTTCTGAGGAACCTTCATGCTGTTTTCCATAGGAGTAGCACCATTTTACATTAGGACCAACAGTGCACAAGGGTTCCAATTTCTCCAAATCCTCACCAGCACTTGCTATTTTCTGTTTTTTTGTTTTGTTTTGTTTGTTTTTTAATGGTAGCCATCCTGATGGATGTGAGGTGATATCTCATTGTCGTTTTGATTTTCACTTCCCTCATGACTAGTGATGGTAAGCATCTTTCCATATGCTTCTTGGTCATTTGCATATCATCTTTGAAGAAATGTCTATTCAAGTATTTGCCCATTTTAAAATTGGGTCATATGTTTTTGTTGTTATTTTTAAATAGCTTTTTTGATTTCCTTCTGGGATTCTTTAAGCAGCAGAATGTGGGAGAAGTGTCTTGAGGATCATATATTAGCTAAATTTTCTTCCATTTCTATAAGCCTCATTATAGTGACTATTTTTTATATCATCGAATATCCATGAAAGAACATTAAAACTAAGTGGTTTAGACCAACTTTTATTCCTTAGAGTACTAATATCTTACACATAATGTGAACAAACTTGAGTCACACTTTTTCAAATAAAAAAAATGGAATAATAAAGTAGTAATTCTCTTAAAACTGCCATAAATTCAAGGTCACTTTTTTTCTCTGATATCTCTTTAAAATGCTTTAAAATCTTTTTTCTCTGATATGTCTTTAAAATGATATCTCTTTAAAATATATCTTAAAAAGCCATAAGAATAAATGTACAGTAATTGATACATATACATAATATCCCCAAATATAATAATCAGAAGTTGTTCATCATCTGTATTATTTAAGCAACATGTTGGCTTTGATTACAACCTATATAGTATGGCACATCATAGAGGACCTCTGCATCCCTCTAACTCAGCAGGCTGAGCTTAGGAGATCTGCACCAGGAGGCAACAGAAAACACTGCAAACAGCTCATCCTGGAATACAGCCATGATTTTTTTGGTCACAATTTTATTGCCTTCCAGTTATTCCAGGCTTGCATAACAACCTGTGCAAAATCCCATCAACATTTCCAGTCAACTCTGGGAATATCATATTCTTTGTTTTTCTTTCTTTCTTTTTTTTTTTTTTAAGTGTATAGAACTACTACTCTGAGACTAACTTTTTAGGATAATTTGAAAACATAAATTTTTATTTCAAAATGAATATATTTTCATCACATCAATTTACATAGAGAGAAAATTATGTTTTAACAGATAGAGTCTTTCTATTTTTGCCCCAAAATGAAATTTGATTCTCACATATTATAATATAAAAATAATTAAACATACATGTTACATGTATATTTTACTGACATAAAAACTGAATGAAATACACATGAATTCAGAACCCATCAATTTTTATAACATTGAAGATATAATACACTGATTTCCAATGAGAAATGCTTCACAATTTAATGGAATTTATTATCACATTAAGATTGCTTTATGTTTAATTAATATTTATCATAAACACTTATATAGGGTTTATTATATGCAATCTACCTTCCTAAGTCATTTACATATTTTAAATCATTCAACACAATTTGAAGGAAGAAATATTAATATTCCATGAAGGTTGAGAAAGATGAATCTATTATTGAAAACGTCTCAATATAAGCATATGAAAATCATGAGAGTACTTAATATTCTGAATAATTCAAATAGAGCTGAACAATTTTGATTCTGTATGATGTGTTTTTATATCACAAAATATACTCATTCAGAATTTTAGAAACTGTTCACCATTTCCAAATGCCAACATATGTGTTCAATATCAGAGGAAAATATGAAATTATGCACAAAACCACAATGATAGTACTTTCCCTAAAGTGCAATTAGCATGGATTCTTTATGTTTCATATCCTTGTTGGTGTAGGATCTGATACAAAAGAATTGACTTCACAAATTCAGTTTAATTGAAACTTAGCTCTCATTCTTAACCAAGAAACTAAATCATATTGTATATCATGGCCACACAAATATATGATTTTTTTAATGCCTGTGTGAAAGTAGAAGCTGGTACCTTGATGATAGCATGCTTCATTATCTTTAGATAACCAAAGGATATTAAAAGAAAATGTCATGTTTAATGATTCACAAAAGGGTATTTTTGTAACCTTTAGTGTCAGTGAATCAAATAGGCTGGTAATCCATGAATATTAGAATAGAGACACAATTTGAATAATGTTCCAGGTGTCTAAAAGCAATCTCTACAGAATATGGCTGGGTCATTTGAAAGGAAGAGAACTAGATAACTTCTAGGGAACAAGAGAAGGGCTGATTAACAAGAATAATCAACTTGGGAAAGTTGATTCCTCCAAGTAACTCAGGGTAAACTTAGGCACAAAAGAAGAGGAGTATATTGTGTTTTAGCGGTTGTGGTTGACTTTGT
The DNA here is from genome assembly GCF_964374135.1 of Grampus griseus. Taxonomy (NCBI): domain Eukaryota; kingdom Metazoa; phylum Chordata; class Mammalia; order Artiodactyla; family Delphinidae; genus Grampus; species Grampus griseus. The sequence continues at coordinate 128,759,020 of NC_138997.1, read as the reverse complement.
CACAACAGTGCAACAGACTTGAGAAGAGTTATCCCCCAAATCCTACTTTTCCAGAAAGAACCATAAACTCTTCTGGTGGTGCTCCCAATGTTTGGTTTGGGTGGAGAGTAAATTTTACCAGACTTCCATTGTGAAATATTCAGATTTTCCAAGGAGTCTGCCAGACTGAGAAAGTAAGGGGAGTTGGACACATGATTTTTAGCCATACCAAAGAAAAGGCATTTAGAAAGTTAGTTAAAAGTGACTCAAGTAAGCAGTCGATCATTTATCACACAGGATGTATTGATCTTGAATTGTACGTGACTTGGGAAATCTCAGTGTCATTCTAACAGACCCAGCCTGAGCTCTGCACTTGACTGAGGAAAGACTGAGGACCACTGTGTTAGAACACTGGTGGTGAAGAAGATGAAACCTTCATTTACTTGCCAGACACTTGGAGTTACCAAATTCTATACTGTCCTTTATCCAATAAATTAAGAGGTCTTTGGGAATGGGAATATGTATATTGCTCTGTTTGAGCATAGTGGGATACTAAAGAATTGCCTTAAAATATTTAAAGGTCTGTCATGTGGATGAGTGGTGGCACTGATTTCCTCTATTTTCTGAAGCCAGTTAGGAAAAGAGAATAAAGATAGGCAGATGAAACATACAGGGAGATAGACTTGGTTGCAAAAAACCCATCTGTAACGTCCCCAACCATAGGAATGTTTAACTTCTGAACTCCTCATTTTTAAAGAATCTCATTGTTTCTTAAAGAAGCCAATTTTAGTGCTAAATTTTGGAGGGTGTTTTTCTTTACTTGAAGTCCATTAGAAGTCTAAATAGTTTTGTGATATTAACCCTAGAAGCCCTTAACAACTGCATTGTGGAAGAAAGGGAAGAGCCCATGGATGGTAATGCAGCTCTTAGGACAAAGGATTTTGTTTCTTCTTTAGCTTCCATGTTATTAGAGTGATTTTCTCTAATCAGACAACCAAAGTCCTCTTGACTATCTTTACATGGTCCTTATCCTCTTGAGTTTAATCATTTTTGACTGGTCTTCAGCCAGAGTCAAATATACCTGCATTGAATGCCTCTCTGCACTGAAGCTAGAATGACCTTGACTGTGGTGCACTAGACAAGATATTTCTCTTACACTGGGCTTTCATTATGCCATTGGTAATATTTTATGCTGCATTTTTTGTAGACTGTATAAGTTGGAGTGCACACAGATAGCCAAGGAATACATTGTAAATTTTCTTTAAGCTCCCAAACAATGGTAGGTCAGTTTTCGACTACATAAGTCTAGTCAAATTTTGTAGGAAAATATATAATTAAATTATATTTTTTGTTCCAAATAATTTGGATATTTTAAATATTCTAGTAGCTATGTATTTTCCAAATAATTTACTATACTGCTTAAATAAGAAAAAAAACATTAGTTTCCCTTTTCTCTAGTTATCAATGAAATGTGATTAAAGATAAAATAATTTAATATAAACAACATGCTATAAGAATGAAATAAAGATGAATAGAAGTGTATTTATGGTATTAATTCAGTAAGGCAATTACTGCTAGTATAATCTAATATGACTTATTTATTAATTGTATTCGTCATCTATAAAGTTACAAGAAAAATGTCTATACACACTGAGATAATAAATGTACTCCCTTCTAGTTGAAAATCTAAGATTCAGAGGTTAAATAACTTTTTTCTATATTAAGGGAAAATTATAAAATATAAACATTGATAAAAACCGCCCCAAATAACTCTGTCGGCATATTGGCATCATCCAAAATTCTCTTATTGTATTAGTGGGTGTGCATGTGTGTGTGTGTATGTGTGTACTCTTATCTGTGTTTAAGGAGATGCCTGAAAGAAATGACCTTTAGATTCTAATAATGATGTTGTAAGCGGCATGCTTCAAATTGTTGAGGTAACAGATCATGAGATATTTTCCCTCAGAAATGTTGGTTGATGTTGAGGTTGGCAGATTATTTATTTAGGGCTTATAGGCACAATGTCAACTTTGTAAGCATTTGCATTCTGAGCCAAAGGCCATCAAATTAATTGCTCCATATTTTTGATGTTCAGGAAACTTTTCTATAGTTAGTAAGTGACAAAGTCAGGATTCCAATCCAGGCAGGCTGGCTCCAGAGGTCGTACTATTGACCATAATGCTGCGCTGCCTCTCTAACTGCGCTAAGGTAAACAGACTTGGAGGGGTATTCTGAAAAAGTCCTATGGTCCTGGAAAACTGAAGAATAGCAAGAAAAATGGGCATCACAGGGGACTTCATGTATTACAGAAAAAATGGAGAATAAGTAATGGATAGATGAATAAAAATGTTTTTAAATTCAACTGTGGCGTTTTTTTGTTAATAAATTAAAACAAGGTATTCTAAATTGTAATTTAAAAATTCAGAAAATTTAACAACACCTTAAGAATTTGTTCCTTTTTAAAAATATCCTATAACTACTCCAAAACAAACATTTGACCTGAGATTCAGAAGATAAGTAGAAAACAACGTCTTGATAATGAAAACTAATCTAGTCGCAGTATTGCTATTTCCTTTGGAGTATTAAAAAGCCCATTTTTTTCCATTTGGATTTGTCTATAGTTTAAAAATATAAAAATTAAGTTAGATATGCTTTATTTGATACATTTTACTTGAATGCACCAAATAATAATGTAACAAAAAAGTTGTTAAATTGATTCAATTCATCTCATAAATCATTTTAACACAATATTAGTTAAGGAGGAACACATAAGTACTAAGTATAGATCAAATCATGTTTTACTTTTAATCCTAGGTACCTTTGTGAGTCACATGTAGCGAGGTCATATAGGAATCTCATATCCTAAAATATGAATCAAATGATTTAAATATGGGTATTTTTTATTTTATTTATTCATTATCAAGTATGTGTTAACTCTCTAACATGCCAAACACTGTAAACTCTAGGGATGCATGGGTTTTACAATCCAGAGTGGAAAGCCACACATAAAATATTTAAATATAAATGCAATGAATTGTTAGAAAGAAATATTGAGTTTTTACAAAGTGTAGACTGGAGGACCTAATGGAATCTGGGCAGAAACCTTGTCATAGAAAGAGGAAGAGCCAATGGACACATGGGAAGCGGTGGTGGTGGTAGTATTCTGGAAGGCTGAGGCAAAGAGCACTTGATGTAGATGGAGAGGCATGTGAAAGTGCCCTACAGGTGAATGGAATTTGGAATTCTTGAGGGACTGAATAATTCTAGATACGATGCCAGAGAATGACACTAAGCAAATTTGCAAGGGCAGATAGGAGCAAATCATTTGGGAATTTGACACATATTTGGAAATATGTAGGTTTTGTGTAAGAGGAGGTAGAAGGTTTTAAGATGTTGAAATGGCATGACAAACATTCATTTTTAACATCATTCTAATGAGATAAGAGTCTATATAGGGAGAGTAATTAGAAGTTTCTTGGTGAAAAATGATAGTGGCCTAGACTTGACAGGTTTTAATAGAAGTGGTTTGATAACTGAGATATTTATAAGACATATGAAAGGTATTTAGGGCCTAGAGATTGTTAAATATGGGGAGTGGTGAAGAAGAACGATGTGTGATACACTGAGGCATTCAGGCTTGGTGTGAATACTGAAAAGATTACTAGTAAACAGCCTATTACAGTTAATGGCACATAATAGTAAAGAAATAATGCAGGAAAAACCTTTTGGAGGGAATGGATATGTTTATGGCATAGGTGTGGTGATGGTTTCAGGAGTGTATACTTATCTTCAAACTCATTAAGTTATATATGTTAAATATGTACAGGTTTTTATATGTCAGTATTACCTCAGTGAAGTGGTTAAAAATGTAATAAGCCAGAAACTTAAGATAATAAGAAATAAATAGGAGTCAAGGAAAAATCAGGTGGATACAGAGAAAGGCTAAAGATAAATGCACTTTGTGGTAACCACATAATAGATATTTAGGAAAAGAGAAGAAGAATAAGATAATTACATGTACTGTATTTTCCACTGTTTCTTCCCTGAGCTTTTGATCTGTTCTTTAAAACTTGCCATTTGGGGTTTCAGTATCTCCAGCTTTTTTCATTTACAGGAGACCAAAATATCCATAAAGCATAGTAAATATTAATTTTGCTGTCATACAAATATGAAGTTTGTATGCCTAAGTGTGAAGGAATAGGCTACTTAGCTGCTAGGTGAACATAGATGGTTACTCTTCTATGCTGATATTTAATTCAAGTGCATATATAGTAAAATTTTGCACAAAATTATGTACTTGGGCAGATATTTCATAAAAGACTTGTTTCAAATACTCAGATTTATTTCAATGACTCAATATATTGTAGAAATTTAAAATATGAAGCATTCACAGGTTTGTCTTTTCATCATACTTTATCAAATTTTATAAGGAAAGTTATAAATTTGGATGACATTTGTAAATTTTGGAATTAATTATGAGAAAATTGACATTCTCCTGAAAATATATAATATATTGGGTTTCCCAAGTTTCTTCCTGAAAACATTAGGATAGAGCACAATATAGCTGGAAGAAATTACTCAGAATATTGCAGTGAATGTTAAAGCAAATATATATTTCATAGGATATATCTTAAGTGTAATTATTTTTAAATGTTTTAAAAAGATCTAGCTGTCTGGTGGACTTAGATCACAGTAGTCATGAATGGAAAAATACCTGTTAGATTATCATGTTCATCCTTCTGCTTCAGCAGGATATGCCTCAACCCCAAGAGAGGAGTTAGCACTTCACATTTGCCAAGAAACTATAATACCTTATAGGGTGCATAAGGGAAATCTTTTTAGAGCCAAGTCAATATAGTGTTTGACTTCTATCCAATAAATCCCTCAAAAAAATAAATGTGCTTCTGTCATTCCAGCTACACAGATCCTGGCAATCACATTCTGTTCTAGTTGGAGCATTTGCAAAATCTTATCAAGAAAACTATCCAATAAGGATATATTGCCATGCTATTTAAGGAAAGAAAAATGGAAGAAAATATCTTAAAGAGAAAATATCTTAAAGAGAGAATATCTTAAAGAGAATTAGGATGAACACATTCCTGAATCAATATGTTGGAAGTACAAAAAAATGTTAAACTATGATTAATGATAAATATTTCTGAAAAAGATAAACTAGATATTCCATTTACTAGTTAAACAACTAGCACTGCAACTTATGCACAAGGGAGCATAATAAATCCTACATGATGAAGATGAACAGTAGGAGAGGGAAGGCAATGTTGTGAATAATATCAATACAGGCTGTTTAATATTTGAAGCCGTTTCCAAGCACAAGGATCTGTTATCCCACAGCTTATCATCACTTGGTTGTGGATAAGGAAGTCTGTTAACTCTTTAGAATCACTGCATTTGTACTTCTCGGTTGGTACTGTTTTTTTCTCATTTCATTCCTTAAAATGGGACGGCTCTATGTCGAATCTGGTCCACCATTGTGTGTTGTTTGGTACTCACAATATTTTTAATAATTAGTTGTCAATATTTAAAAATTATATGAACATCCAGAGTTTGAGCGTTCCGTGATATATTTTATAATAAGAAAAATTGGTTAGAGTTAACTACCAGCACTCCCTAAAAGGCATTTGTTCTGAGGCCACTACAGCCTCCATCACTTTCTTTGACCCTTGACCTTGGGTCACAATGTCAGTGGCCATTTATTATCTTTTTATGCTATTATTATTTTTTATATCTGGACTGTTTTATTAATTTATACTATCCGACTGGCCCCAGAAGAAACTAGAGTTTGAAAATTTCATCTCCTATTTTGGATTCCTTGATGATTCTGTTCAAGAACCTGTCATCTCTCTGGGTGAGATTAATGACTTCTATGTCCCAGTTACCAGCTGTATGTTGAAACTCCATAATATTCTCCGTGTGGAGTTCATTCTTGAGTTCCAGATATTTTATCTATTTTGCTAGCTGGATACTTTTGTTTTATAACGTATAGGAAGGTTAAATTCAATACACACAATCTTAAGCTCATTTTTCTTCTCTCAATGTGTTGATCCTTATTTATGATCACATAGTATGGCACAGCCAAACACCCAGAATCCCACCCACAGTCTTCAGAGACATCCATGGATCTTCTCTCTTCTCCAGTTTATCCACACATAATGCCTTAAAATTGTATATCCTAAATCTCTTTCAAATCTGTTTACCTATTTCCTCCCTCCCTCCCCTATAAACCAAGCCGATATCATATCTTCAGTCTATGCTAATATTTGGTATCCTTTGAATTAAAAAACAGGCTTCAAATTCATATCCTCACCTCAAGCTGTGTTTTTCTTCAGTTAATGCTCAGCAGTAGCCTGAGTGCTCTTTCAGATAAACACATCTTTTCATGTAAGTGCCCTATGTAAAATATTTTTCCTGATTCTCTTTGAATAAAATCAAAACTGCTACCCATGTCTTACCCAGGTCCAGATGACCTAGACCTGGCTGATCTCTCCTCAGGCTCATCTTCTTCCCTTAATATCCCTTACTCAATGTATTAATCCTCATTTAAGTTCCTACAATGCACTACAATTTTCACCTCTGGGCATTCATTTCTTCTTCTTCTTTTTTTAAATGATTAATAGTGTTTCTTTTTCTTTTTTAATTTTTATTTTATATTGGAGTATAGTTGATTAACAATGTTGTGTTAGTTTCAGGTGTACAGCAAAGGGATTCCAGTTATACATACACATGTATCTATTCTTTTTCAAATTCATTTCCCATTTAGGTTGTTACAGAATACTGAGCCGAGTTCCCTGTGCTATACAGTAGGTCCTTATTAGTAATCTATTTTATATATAGTGGTGTGTATATGTCAGGCCCAAAACTCCCAATTTATCCCTTCCTCCCACCATTACCATTTGGTAACTATATGTTTGTTTTCTAAGTCTATGAATCTGTTTCTATTTCGTAAATAAGTTCATTTGTATCAATTTTTTACATTCCGCATGTAAATGATATATTTGCCCTTTCTCTGTCTGACGTACTTCACTTAGTATGATAATCCCCAGGTCCATCTATGTTGCTTCAACTGGCATTCTTTTTAACGGTTGAGTAATATTCCATTGTATATATGTGCCACATCTTCTTTACCCATTCATCTGTCAATGGACATTTAGGTCACTTCCATATCTTGGCTGTTGTAAATAATGCTGCAATGAACATTGGGGTACATGTATCCTTTCAAACCAGATAGATGCCCAGGAGTGGGATTCCTGGGTCATATGGTAGCTCTATTTTTAGTTTTTTAAGTAACAACCATACTATTCTCCATAGTGGCTGTACCAATTTACATTCCCACCAACAGGGTAGGAGGATTCCCTTTTCTCCGCATCCTCTCCACAGCATTTATTGTTTGCAGACTTTTTTGATGATGACCATTCTGACCAGTGTGAGGTGATACCTCACTGTGGTTTTGATTTGCATTTCTCTAATTAACGATGTTGAGCATCTTGTCATGTGCCTCTTGGCCATCTGTATGGCTTCTTTGGAGAAATGTCTATTTAGGTCTTCCACTCTTTTTTGATTGGGTTGTTTGATTTTTGACATTGACCTGAATGAGCTGTTTGTATATTTTAGCGATTAATCCCTTGTCAGTTGCTTGGTTTGCAAATATATTCTCCCATTCTGTGGGTTGTCTTTTTATTTTGTTTATGGTTTCCTGTGCCATGCAAAAGCTTTTGAGTTTAATTAGGTTCCTTCTTTTTTTTTTTTAAACATCTTTATTGGAGTATAATTGCTTTACAATGGCGTGTTAGTTTCTGCTTTATAACAAAATGAATCAGTTATACATATACATATGTTCCCATATCTCTTCCCTTTTGCATCTGTCTCCCTCCCACCCTCCCTATTCCCACCCCTCTAGGTGGTCACAAACCACCGAGCTGATCTGATCTCCCTGTGCTATGTGGCTGCTTCCCACTAGCTATCTATTTTACGTTTGGTAGTGTATATATGTCCATGCCACTCTCTCACTTTGTCACAGCTTACCCTTCCCCTTCCCCATATCCTCATGTCCATGCTCTAGTAGGTCTGTGTCTTTATTCCCATCTTACCCCTAGGTTCTTCATGACCTTTTTTTTTTTTTCTTAGATTCCATATATATGTGTTAGCATACGGTATTTGTTTTTCTCTTTCTGACTTACTGCACTTTGTATGACAGACACTAGGTCCATCCACCTCACTACAAATAACTCAATTTTGTTTCTTTTTATGACTAATATTCCATTGTATATATGTGCCACATCTTCTTTATCCATTCATCTGTCGATGGACACTTAGGTTGCTTCCATATCCTGGCTATTGTGAATAGAGCTACAATGAACATTTTGGTACATGAATCTTTTTGAATTATGGTTTTCTCAGGGTATATGCCCAGTAGTGGGATTGCTGGGTCATATGGTAGTTCTATTTGTAGTTTTTTAAGGAACCTCCATACTGTTCTCCATAGTGGCTGTACCAATTCACGTTCCCACCAGCAGTGAAAGAGTGTTCCCTTTTCTCCACACCCTCTCCAGAATTAATATTTCTAGATTTTTTGATGATGGCCATTCTGACTGGTGTGAGATGATATCTCATTGTAGTTTTGATTTGCATTTCTCTAATGATGTTGAGCATTCTTTCATGTGTTTGTTGGCATCTGTATATCTTTGGAGAAATGTCTGTTTAGGTCTTCTGCCCATTTTTGGATTGGGTTGTTTTTTTTTTTTTTTTGTTATTGAGCTGCCTGGGCTGCTTGTAAATTTTGGAGATTAATCCTTTGTCAGTTGCTTCATTTGCAAATATTTTCTCCCATTCTGAGGGTTGTCTTTTGGTCTTGTTTATGGTTTCCTTTGCTGTACAAAAGCTTTTAAGTTTCATTAGGTCCCATTTGTTTTTGGTTTCATTTCCATTTCTCTAGGAGGTGGGTCAGAAAGGATCTTGCTGTGATTTATGTCATACAGTGTTCTGCCTATGTTTTCCTCTAAGAGTTTGATAGTGTCTGGCCTTACATTTAGGTCTTTAATCCAGTTTGAGTTTATTTTTGTGTATGGTGTTAGGGAGTGTTCTAATTTCATACTTTTACATGTACCTGTCCAGTTTTCCCAGCACCACTTATTGAAGAGGCTGTCTTTTCTCCACTGTATATTCTTGCCTCCTTTATCAAGATAAGGTGACCATATGTGCGTGGGTTTATCTGGTTCCTTCTTGATATGATTTCAATTTTCTTAAATTTACCGAGACTCACTTTGTATCTTGCGTGTGATCAATCCTGGAGAATTTTCCATGTGCACTTGAGAAGAATGTGTATTCTGCTGCTTTTGGATGGACTCTATAAATATCAATTAAGTTCATGTGGTTTAGTGTTTTATTTCAGACCTGTGTATCCTTAATGATTTTCTTCTGGATGATATGTCCATTGATGAAAGTGGGGTGTTAACGTCTCCCACTATTATTGTGTTACTGTCGATTTCTCTTTTTATGGCTGTTAGTATTTGCCTTGTGTATTGAGGTGTCCTATGTTGGGTGCCTATATGTTTACAATTGTTATATCTTCTTGGATTGATCCTTTGATCATTATGTAGTGTCCTTCTTTGTCTCTTGTAACAGTCTTTATTTTAAAGTCTATTTTGTCTGATATGAGTATGGCTACTCCAGCTTTCTTCTGATTTCCATTTGCATGGAATAACTTTTTCCATCCTCTCACTTTCAGTCAGTGTGTGTCACTAGATCTGAAGTGGGTCTCTTGTAGACAGCATATATATGGGTCTTGTTTTTGTATCCATTCAGTCAGTCTGTCCCTTTTGGTTGGAGCATTTAATCAGTTTACATTTAAGGTAATTATCAATATTTATGTTCTTATTGCCATTTTGTTAATTGTTTTGGCTTTGTTTTTGTAGGTGTTTTTCTTCCCTTCCTCTTTTGTTCTCTTCTCTTTTGATTTGCTGACTAACTTTAGTGTTGTGTTTGGATTATTTTTCTTTTGTGTGTGTGTATCTATTATAGATTTTCAGTTTGCAATTACCATGAGGTTTTGATATAGCAGTCAATATATAAACAAGATTATTTTGAGTTTCTGGGCTTTTTATTTCAAATGTATTTCCAATATCCTGCATGTGTACTCTCCTCATTACTGCTGGTCTTTATATCATATTTGTGTGTGGATGATTTCCTACCTTTACTGTATGTTTGCCCTTTCTGGTGAGCTTTTTCATTTGTAATTTTCTGGTTTCTAGTTGTGGCCCTTTCTTTTCCATCTAGAGAAGTTCCTTTAGCATTTGTTGCAAAGCTGGTCTGATGGTGCTGAATTCTTTTAGCTTTTCTTATCTGTAAATTTTTTGATTTCTTCATCAAATGTGAATGAGAGCCTTGCTGGGTATGGTATTCTCAGTTGTAGGTTCTTCCCTTTCATCACTTTAAATAATCATGCCACTCCCTTCTGACCTGCAGAGTTTCTGCTGAGAAATCAGCAGATAATCTTATGGGAATTCCCTTGTATGGTATTTGTTGCTTTTCCCTTGTTGCTTTTAATATTTTATCTTTGTCTTTAATTTTTGTCAATTTGATTACTATGTGTCTTAGTGTGTTCCTCCTTGGGTTTATCCTCCCTGGGACTCTCTGTCCTTCCTGGACTTGGATGACTATTTCCTTTCCCATGTTAGGGAAGTTTTCAGTTATTATCATTTCAAATATTTTCTCAGGACTTTTCTTTCTCTCTTCTCCTTCTAGGACCCCTATAATGTGAATGTTGGTGTGTTTAATGTCATCCCAGAGGTGTCTTAGACTATCCTCATTTCTTTTCATTCTTTTTTTCTTTATTCTGCTCCATGGCAGTGATTTCACCATTCTGTCTTCCAACTCACTTATGCATTCTTCTCCCTCAGCTGTTCTGCTATTGATTCCTTCTAGTGTATTTTTCATTTCAGTTATTTTATTCTTCATCTCTTTTTGTTTGTTCTTTAGTTCTTCTAGGTCTTGTTAAACATTTCTTTTATCTTCTCAATCTGTGCCTCCATCCTTTTTTCTGAGACCTTGGACCATATTTACTTTCATTACTCTGAATTCTTTTTTGGGAATTTTGCCCATCTCCACTTCAGTATGTTGTTCTTCTGGAGTTTTATCTTGTTCCTTCATCTGTTCACTCCTCTGCTGTCTCATTTTGTCTAAATTTCTGTGATTGCTGTTTCCATTCCACAGGCTGCAGTGTTGTAGTTCTTGCTTCTGCTGTCTGCCCCCTCATGGATGAGGCTGTCTAAGAGGCTTGTTCAAGCATCCTTATGGGAGGGACTTGTTCCTGCCCACTGGTGGGTGGATCTGGGTCTTGTCCCTCTGGTGGGCAGGACCATGTCAAGGTGTGTGTTTAGCAAATAGTTGTGTGTGTGCTTAAGAAGACTTTAAGGACCCTGTCTGCTGATGGGTGGGGCTGTGTTCCCGCCCTGTTGGTTGTTTGGCATGAGGTGTCCTAGCACTGGAGCCTACTGGCTGTTAGGTGCAGCCAGGTCTTGGTGAGAAAATGGCGGCCTCCAGGAGGGCTCACACCAATGAGTGCTCCCCAGAAGTGCCAGTGTCTTTGTCATCACAGTGAGCCACAGCTGCCCCCCACCTCTTCAGAGCCTCCAATACCAGCAAGTAGGTCTGGCCCAAGCCCTAATGAGGTCACTGCTTTTTTCCCTGGGTTCTGGTGCACACAAGAACTTGTAAATGCCCTTCAACAGTGGAGTTTCTGTTTCCTGTGGAATTCCTGTGATCAAACCCTGCTGGCCTTCAAAGCCAGATTCTCTGGGGGCTCCTCCACCCATTGCCAGACTGCAGGCAGGGGAACCTGATGTGATGCTCAGAACTTTCACTCCTGTGGGAGAACTTCTGTGATATAATTATTTTCCAGTTTATGGGTTGCCCTTCTGGTGGGTATGGGATTTGATTTTATCACAAATTGCACCCCTCCTGCCATCCCATTTTGGCTTGTTCTTTGTCTTTGGATGTAGGATATATTTTTTGGTAGGTTACACTGTTTTTTTTTGTTTCTGTTCTTTTTTTTTTTTTTTTTTTTTTTTTTTTTTGCAGTACGTGGGCCTGTCACTGTTGTGGCCTCTTCTGTTGTGGAGCACGGGCTCCAGATGCGCAGGCTCAGTGGGCATGGCTCACAGACCCAGCTGCTCCATGGCATGTGGGATCTTCCCAGACCAGGGCATGAACCCGTGTCCCCTGCATCGGCAGGTGGACTCTCAACCACTGCGCCACCAGGGAAGCCCTACACTGTTTTTTTGTCAATCATTGTTCAGCAGTTAGCTGTGATTTTGGTGTTTTTGTAAGAAGAGGTGAACTTACATCCCTCTACTCTGCCATCTTGTGCTCTGGACATTTATTTCTAATATTCCTGGTTTGAAATTCTGTCCTCTTGTCACATAAATAATTTCTAATTCTCATCATTAAGATCATAAATGTTATTTCCTTAATAGAGTCTTCATTGATTCTTCTAGACTATGGCATAAACACTTGACACCTCTAGACTCTATTCCTTCAGTATAGCACTCTCATATTTGCATTCAAATATCTATAATTCCAATTATATTACATGCACAGGGAATGTAAGAGTAGGCTCTGTTTTATTGATCATTTATCTCTAGCATCTACCACAGATCCTGACATATATTTTTCATTCAGGAAATATTTGTTGTATAAATGAGGTTATGAATGAAGAAATGTTCATGCATTGCAGCAATAAGGTCTCTAGTTAAAACCATATGCACTCATCCATCTTGAGATTTGGTGTTTGCAAAAATAAGCTCTAATTATTTTCATTCTATGACCCCAGTTTTCATTAAAACAAGAAAAAAGCAATTGCTTTATTGAGAGATCATAGACAAAATTACTGTATTTTTATATTTACAGCAAGACGTGGGGACTTTTTTCTTAGTAAGAATAATACGAATAATATAACATTGATATAAGAGAATCATGACACTGAATATTAGCTGATTTCTTACTTTCAATTTTTATTCAATGTCAGCAATTTACTTTTCATATTCTATTTACTTCTTTCCCACAAGTCAGGTTGAATGGTGAACTTGCCTGCTAGTGAGTCCTAAAATCAATCTTCTGCCAAAACATATGAAAAAAACACTGGTTGAATGAGAGAATTTAAACTATAATGTAGAATTGTCTATGACCAGCAGCTATTATAAGAATGCAAGGCTCCTCCAAGATTATCTATCATGAAGTCACAGAACACAAAAGAGATAAAGATTGTAACCATTACTTATATTGTATTGCAATTACAGCCATAATGGTTGCTAAGAACACTGAAGAAATATGAAATCATTAACAGAGCATATCAACAGCCAGGATAAAAAATCCACAACATTAAAAAACATTCAGAGTCTTATTTGGAGTGCTACTAGTCAACAGAGTTGTAGAGAAACTAAGGGTTATGAGAACTACTCCATGTGGTACAGAAGATGGAAAAAAAGAGCCAGTTGTCTGAGACTAAAGCATTAAAGCATTATATTACACAAACGGTCTCATAAAAATTAAGATATCTTTGAATTTGGTAAGAATTAAAAGGCATGCCAATATTCAGTGTCAAGAAAATGATGCTAATGTACTGTACTTTTGAGTAATTAACTACTTTCATTTTTTTCAAAACCATAAAAATAGGCATACTCCAGGCTCCTCAAATTAAAATCTAGGAATTTCTTCACGTGGATGTGTGCAAAGCTTTTCCTATAGAAAATTTGCTATGCTTCTACAATAGCAAGCAAAGCAAAATAAGTCAAAAAGGAACAAACAATATTTACAACCTAATGACCAATATTAGGAATATACTGAGTTTACTAATGTTGTACGCAAGGATAGACAAATGAATAAGTGCATGGGTAGATATAAAAATAGGTATCAAAAAATGTGCAAGATTATACTCTAACAGTGGTTATTTCTGAATGGTGGGTGTTTAGATTTTAATGAATTTTATTTTTATTTTCTAATTTAATATCTCTAATTTTATGCTCCACCCCATATTGACAGCACCAAATTGACATAACACAATCTCAATGTTTTATGAGATAACTTCTTATCTGAAAAATACTGTAATGATCTCCAACTCAGTGTAAATTTAACCAGATGTAAATTTAATTATTTATTAATTGGAAAAAGTTATGAACCAATTATTATTGTTTTCTCACTTTTGTAATAAAAGTATCATTTTCTGTAATCTCATACATTCATTCAAATAAATCATTATTAAGGATCAGACAAGGCACTATCCTAAATTCAGGATATTTTCATTGATGAATAAGAATGAGAAAATCTTTGCCTTCATGACATTTACGGTCTAAGAAGTCTCTAACACTATAAATAACAACAAGATTTAGGGACAGTTATTACCAACACTGGAAACAAACTAAATGAAAATAAAGGTCCCAACCATACCTGGTTAACATAGCCCTGAAAACACAAATTCAAAATATTATAATATGCAGAATATAATTCAAAAAAACAGTATCTTATTATAGCTTTTATAGTACAAATTGAAACTACTTTATTCCTTTCATGTGCTGAATAAATATTTGTTGAATGACTTAGTGA